>NC_133834.1:12787777-13398055 GCF_047830755.1 Zonotrichia albicollis | reverse complement strand
TGCATCTCTTTCAAGTGTTTAAGACATCTTTTTAGCTTGAATTTTGAGCATTGGTTTCCAAATTCTTGTTACTATTTTACACTTTGTCTGCTGCAACAAAAGGACCTTGAAGATCAGCCTGTTGCTTGTGAATGTTTGCATGTTGCAGTTGGGGGTCATCTTTTAACCTGTGTTTGAAGGAGCTCAGCTACAGATCTGGGGACTATCAGAAATCAGAAGAGGTTTTTGAGCTTCCTGTTTTTCCTCTCTCTGCTATATGAAGGCAACACATCTTCAGGTCCCAGGCGAATCTGCTTTGAAAGCTTTTAATGCTGGTGTTCAAGTAGGAACTAAGTTTTGTTTGATTTCCATCATAACCTTCATGTTTTTTCTGAAAATCAAGAAATTCAGTTGCTCAAAGGGATATCAGATCATCTTTCTTGATAATGGGATTGGCTCATGTACATTCAGACTTCACTGGTGGATATTTTCATTACCTGTGCTTAAAGCCCTCTGTCTCTGTATGCAGCTGAACCTTTTCCAAGTTCAGTGGGTCCCAGCTGCAGCTTCTGAAGCTTTGCACTCCTGCTGTGCCTCTTTGAACACCATCCCTCTACGAGGCTTTGCCTGAAATACCAGCCCAGTGTAGCTTCCCATTTCCAGTCTAGGGCTCTGCCTGGCCTCTTCCAAACCAGGCAGTTTCAGCTGATATTTCTCAGCTCGTTCAGTTCAGTGGCTCATGGTGAGATCCCCAGTGGGGATGGAGCAGGACAGTTTCACACAGGCAGGGGATGACAGCTCAGGGCTGTATTTGATGTCTCACCTGAGCTGCTGTCATGCTGAGCCATCACTGAAGAGGTTGGTCCTACCCTTCCTCTCTGGGTTGCACAGGGCTTATCTGAAATTGTCTGGGACTCTTCAGGCTGCCAGATCAACAGGAAATAATTTACTAGGGTTAGTTTGTACTGGTAAAACACCTTGTGGAGCAAGGCAAGCCTGCTCCCTGGGCAGCAGCTAGCTGGCAGATGGGTTTGCTCACGAGCAGAGCCCTGAGGAATTGCTGCCTGTGTGATTTGGTGCAGGCTCTTGGAAGTGGCATCAGCCTCCAGCAGAGCTGGTGCATGGCAGGGAGCAGTGAGAGGGACAGTGGGGTGTGTGTGGGCATGGCAGTGCTGCCAGCTCCCTGCAGGGCAGGGCCCAAAGAGCTGCATGGACTGCTCAGACCCAGCTCCTGCAGAGCCTCACAGCCTTGCCCAGCTCCCCAGCCCATGCTGGGAAAGCAGGGCCCTGGGCAGTGCTGATGGCTTTGTTTCATTTCTCAGGTGTTTTCTTAGGGTGGGCAGTGGTGGTGGGCTCAGCAAAGCCTGAGTGTTGCTGAGCCTTTAGCAGCTTTCCCCAGGAGTGGCCTGTCCCACCTTCCCTGTCCCTGCCTGCCCTCAGCCCCTCCATCTGGCCTGTTTCAAAGGGCTGGCTCACGCCTGGTGTTTGGGATATTGTTTGGAACTCCTTGGGTCTGATCCATGCTAGATGGTTTTATTGGCAGCCTAAAAACCCATTGCTCCTCTTCTCCTTGGACTTCCTGCCTTTTCCCTGCCGTGCCAGCAGCAATCCTCCTGGAGAGAGGCACAGCCAGGAGCTGTCTCCTCTGGCTCCCCTGGCTCCTCCTGTCTGGAGAGCACTGTGAGGATCCTGCTTTCTTTGCTGGATTCCTGTGCCTCAGCCAGACCCCTTCAGGTACATGGGGCTTGTCTGGGACTTTGTATAGCAGGCACTGTAAATAAAATGGTTGCAGTGATGAGGTTTGAAAAATGGAGAAAAACAGCTGGAGTCTGAGCATGGTGCTCAGATTGCAGTGGAATTACCCCTGTGTGTGTTACTCCTGGGGGTGTCTCCACACACTGTGCTGGAAAGGAGCAGTGCTGTTGGAAAAAGCAGATGCTGTTTGTTTGTGTCGTAGTGTTGAATAAGTTGGGGTTTTGTTTTGGTTTGGTTTTGGTTTGGAATGTTTCTTGGGGGGGAAAAACCCAGCATTGTTTTAAATGGGAATGCTGGTAAAATAGAGATTTAGGAAGTAAAGAAATCAACATGGGAATAGCTTCAGTTGTCTGGTTAAATGGAAGGATGGTCTTTCTTTGAAATGACTGTGCAAGCTTCTAAATGTATTTAGGATGCCTGTCAGTCTTAGGAACATGCTCAGGCTTCTGGGCAAAGCTTTTCCTTTGCTCTTTGGGTCAGTAGATTTCACTAAGCAGCTTTCCTTGATCATGTGCCAACTTTGGTATTTAATGTGCTCTCCCCTTTCTTAGCCTGACCCACAGCACAGTGGATTTGCCTTTCATTCTGGTTCTGTGACCTTGCTTTGGCACAGACCTTTTGAAGATGAATTTCCCAGACTGTCTGTCATTGATATGTTTTTTCTTCTGTTTGTTTGTTTTAATTGAAATGGACATTATTAATAATTTTTATGTTGCTACCAGCTGATCAGTTAGAAGAAGCTGGATTTGCAAATACCTCTCATTCAGCCTTATGTTTGCATATTTCTGAGTTTTGTGATGCTGGTGGAGCAAGGTCCAAACTAAGCAAGTGCAAGAGGTCTGAAACAGCCCCGTAGGAGAATTGAGCTTCTGGATGTGTGTGTGGGAAGAGGGGATGATAGGAAGAGCATGGAAGAGATCTGTAGGGTCAGGACTTGCATGGAGAAAGAGGAAAGGGAAAAGCTGATCATTCTCCTAGTCCAAGAACTACAGAGCAGCAAGTGGACCCAGGGAATGGCAGGTTTGCAGATGAGCTGGAGTCACACAGCATGTGTTTCGGCTCTGGAGCTTTGTCAGTGCAGTTGTGAACACTAGAAGTTTGCTTGGATTAAAAAATGATCTGGACAAATTCTGGAATAATAACCACTAGATGGATGTTGAGATGGATACAGGACTGTTACATGCAAAGATATTTCTGGCACAAGAAGCCTGTGAGTAAGGCTTCAGCTGGATCCACATCAGGCTCCCTGTCAACCCCTGGAGACCTGTCTGCCATGACCATACCCCGGACCTTTTTGTGCCTGGGGCAGAGGCAGCTGCCTGACCTGGGCTGTGGCTGATTATTCACACAGAATTCACAGTGCTTGCCCTGGCAAGGCCTGATGCAGTCTTGGGTGTTTGTAGGGTTTATTTTTGGCCACTCCAAATGCATGCAGGGAGTTGGGAATGCTGAGCAGCTCTGCCTTCACTGCACTCTTTTAGTGGGAAATGAACCTGATGGTGAGTAAAGAAGGTTGAACTGGTAGAGGGATTTGCTCCTATATACTCTGGTTTGCAGCCACTCTGGAAATGCATCTGAGGTTTAAATACTGAATGCATTTAGAGAGTTATTATATATGCATTTTTATGCTTTGCTACTTAAAGAACTCTTTAACTGCTGAAGCAAGGAGAAAGCAGAGCAATCCATTGCTCTTTCAGAATGTGAATTTCATATTGACATCTTCACCTTGCCTAAAATACAAAGTTAAGTCCACTTTGGGGGTAATTACAAGGCCCCAGGCTTTACCCCTGCATGTCCTCTTTGGCAAGTGTGTGCACCCATGTGCAAGTCTGCCAGGGTGGCAGGGAAGCCAGTGAAGATACATGGACATCACTGCCTGTGGCAATTTAGGAGGGGAAACTCAAACCAGATTTAATCAGAAGTCTTTCACAGGGTTTCATGTTATTGCAACAACTTTCGGGCAATACGGGCGTGATTCATCCTGTGCCTTCCTGGCCTGGCCTCACTGATTGATAGAGCTGCAAATCCTACACATTTGTATTCTTTACACCCAGAGCTCCTGCTCACAAAGGCTGCTCTGTAGGTAGACAAGAAGGATGTTGAGTGATGTTGGCTCAGTGGTGAGATGCTGGAAAAAGCAGAGTTGCTACTTTAGAGGCTCTGAATTTGCCCTTGAAGGCACAGGAAGGAGGCTCTTGAGTTGTGTGAAATAGATTGTGTTTGTTCATGCCAGTGTGGTGGCTCTGTCTCTTTTGGCTGGTCTCTGATTAGGACACCTTGAGGACATGTGGTGTTTGTGATCCTCAGAGGTAAATGCTGAAGCTCTTTGCCCGGAGTATTTCAGGTATGAGAAATCTGCTTTGCTTTCTGACCTCACCATGAAGACAAATTTGCAAGACCTTTCAGTAAATCGTGTCTCATGGCAGATTTACTCATACCAAGCACAGGCAGGAGTTCCCCTAATACTCTCACTGTTTTTATCTTGCAGGAAGTTGAACAGTTGTATTTAGCCACCCCTGCAGCTCAGCAGGGAGGGAAGGAAGGATTTGTGTCCCTCTCATGCACAGCGCTGCATCTGTGCAACAGGACTGTGGTGCATGTATGAAGGGCATGTCTGTACAGGCTAGATCATGAATTCCCAGACTTTTGGGGGCCTGTGGTATTTGCTGAAACCCAACCTTCATCCACCTACAGCTGAGTCCTCCCTTTCTGTCGTTCTGGCTCAGCTGAGCACAGCGCTCCTGGCAGCCGGCCCAGCCCCGCGACTGAACCAGCAGCTGGCCTTCAGCTCCTTTTAGATGAGATTCTCTCCTAACCCAATCCAGATCATCCCCCACTCCCATTTGTTGACCTATTCCCCCCCTGCCTTGTATCTTTTGCAGTGTTGTGTGCAGTTCCCTGTGCAGAGCTGTGGGAAGATGGTGGCAATGCCCTGCAAGGCAGTGCACGTTTCACAGAACCAGTGCCTAATTTAGGTTGGGAGGGACCCGTGCAGGTTGACTGGCTCAGCCACTGCAAGGCTGGGATAATTCAGGCAGCTCAGGGCCTTGTTTTGTTGCGTGCCAAATGTCTCAGAGGGTGGAGATCCCTCTGGTCCTGGCCTAGGACTTGGCCTCTCTCAAGGAAGAATCCTTACGTGTTAAACTCACTCTGCATTTAAAATAAATGGGCTGTGTTAACACTGTAAGAGCACTAAATTTTAATTCCAACAGAGTTTTTTTCCTACTCCCTGTCAAAGCATGCCTGCTGATTTAACTGGTTGCTTATTCCATCTGTCCACTGTGGTGAAGAGGCTGGGGCACTTGATTATTTTTGTCCCCTGTGGCTAAGGGCCACAGGCCAGGCTAGGGCCATGCAAGGAGAGAGCCCGCAGGGAATGGAATCTGTTGTCCCATTCAGCACACATGCTTCCCACTGTTCACTTGAAGTTGTGTGTGTGATAGGAGAGGAAGAAATACAAACTCATAGCACAATTTAGGCTGGAAAGTACCCATGGAGGCATCTGAGCTGATCTGCCTCCAGTGAAACCTGTTTTTTCCGAGCATGCACAGTGAAGTGGGTGCTCTGCCAGCCTGAAGGACTCCTGTGGTCCCAAACAGGAGGGCAGAACTGCAGCAGAGTGGGCAAGATGACAGCGAGTCACTCTGCTCACTGCAGCGTTTGGATTACACAGCGGTTTTTATTTAAATACCATATCATTATTATTTATGTATGAAAACCACTCTTAGTTCAGGATTAGTGCCAGTTCTCTAATGTTCATGCTATACTGGTATTGCTCTGTGCACTGTTTTATGTTTCTAGAAAATCACCACATTTAAAAGAGATTAGAAACAGTGATGAGAAATGGCCACTTGCTAATTGCTAAGTGGTGGGTGGGTTGGAAAGTGTGGTGCTTGGCTTTGGGTGGGCAAAAGAGGGTGTTGGTGAGTCACAAGCTGGTTTTAGAGGGAGGTCAGTGGCTTTTGATACTGCAGTTACTTAGCTGGTTGGTCTGGATCCAGATCTCATTAAGATTTAATTCATGGCTTGTTCTTAAGGAATCTGGATCTCACAGTAGTCTCAGCAAAAATCTTAATGGGAGGCAGCTCTGTGACTGCAATGTCTGTATCTGGCTTGAGGTTCTGTGTCCTTTAGTGTCAGGTGATGAATGAGCGGTGTGGGCACAAGCTGTGACCCCCGAGCCCTCACGAGGCGCTTGGGGAACTCATCCCACGTGGGGCTGGGGGCCCATCAGTCACAGCTGGGAGGAGAACCCTCTGCTCACCCTGCCAGCATGGGCTGTGAGGGGTGAGCCAGATTCCCTCCTGACTCTGGTGTCTCTCCTCTCTAGGCCTGAGGACAAGCGTGGGACGATGTCGGAGGCGCGGCACGACAGCACGAGCAGTTTACAGCGCAAGAAGCCACCATGGCTAAAGCTGGACATCCCGGTGCCAGTGCCCCTGCCTGTGCCAGAGGAGCCCCTCCAGCCCGTGCAGGTACAGGGGGAAGGGTTTGTGGAGCTGGGGAGGGATGTGCTGGGAGCATCCCTGTGCCTGGGATCCCCATCAGGGAAAGGCAGCGTGTGATGGCAGGTCGTGAGGCCACATGAGAAGGGGCAGAGCCTTTGAGTAAATTTATGAGCAGTAATTAACTGCCCTTGAAGGGGATGTGGGAGGGATGAGGGTGGGTGGCTGATGTGCTCACATCAGTGGATGTGAGTGTTTGGATGTGGGATATGAGAGTGAGGTATTCAAACAAGCATTTGTTAAGGGAACTGGAGGACTGAAGGTCTCCCAGACAAGCATGAGGGCTTGGAAGTGCTGGAGCTTGTGCTGAAATGAGCAGGGTATGAATCTGACTTATGAATAGCCAAGATAATGACAGACTTTCATCAGCAACAGCAAAGAACAGTTACTGGCAACACAAAGCTGTTAGCAGCAGGAGGAACACAGGAGGACCATGTGGGATGGGAAATACATAACATTGAGGAGTGCTGAAGTGGAGATGAGGTGATAGGTTAATAGGAGCAGTGCAAAGCATGAGAGTCAAACACCCTCATTTGTGCTGGGGATAGGGAGAATATCAGGAATAGCTGCTACAAGGTATTAAAACCTGCTGTAGGGATGAGACCTGGGTATGAATGCTGGCTGCTTGTGTGGCCTTGCTGCAGGAGCAGAGACTCTGTGCACTGAAGGCAGAGCCAGAGGGTTCTTGCTGCTCAGCTCCATGGGTGTGCACAGGGCCTGGGTTCAGTCACTTATGTGAAAAAAGTTTAGTCATTAGAGAAATGGAGCTTCCCTGGAGGGGGCTGAGGACAAGCTTGTGTTAAGACAGAACTTCTATTGCACTTGGAACAGCAAGAACTGTCCTCTTCTTCATTCTGTGATCCAGGGATTCAAAAGGGTTTGGAGGTCAGTCTGTAGGGATTAGAAGTGGAGTTCAGGGTTTTACCAGTGCAAGTTGAAACTTTCTGAATGAATTATTTAAGGCTCTGATGGATCCTTGCCCTATCTGGAATCTCTAAATCCAGCTGGGCACCTGGAAGGACACTCTGTGCTTATGATGGAAACTGGTGGAAGTGATGTTCTCTGCACAGCCCAGGCTATCAGGATAAGAGTGCATTGTGTGCACCTCTGACTTACAACCTGAGTATCTGTGCGCTGCTTTTACATAAAAGATATCAAAACTGTTAATGTAAGTGGAAATCATTATCTTTCTGGGCTAGAGAGGCTGAAGTAGTCTTGAGGCAGAGACAGTGTCTGACCAGAGGATCGATCAGAGCTTCCCTTGCCAGAGGGGCAGTCTGCTCAGCCTGCCCTGTACAAATGGGACTTGATGTCTCTGCTGAGCTGATAAAAATGAAATCCAGAGCAGCCCTGGAGAGGCAGTTGTGTGAGCTGAGAGCAGCGTGGTGAGTTGTGTCACATTTGGTAGGTGACATTTAGCCATGACATGTCAGTGTGCCCAGGCAGCTAGGCTATGAATAAAGCCTTTCCCAGCTTGCTTAGGCTGCACCAGGCAGCAACTGCAGACCCACCCACAGCTCTCACAGGCTTTTAGTGCAGCTCCAGAGCCACTTAAGAAGCAAATCGCCCTGACTGCGCTTCTCTTGACCTTGTGAAGCGGCCTATTGCCTTGACCTTGTGGAGCAGCCTAGGAGAGTGTGGTTTGGGCAGCCAGCAGCCAGGAGGATGATGTGCTGCAGGAGCTCAGGCAGTCCATGTTGAATCTTTGACCTGCCCACCCCAGATGTCTGACTCTGGCTCCCTCCCTTCCCTCGCAGCCGACGCGGCGCCAGGCGTTCCTGCGGAGCGTGAGCATGCCGGCCGACAACAGCCGCGCGCCGTCCCTGCCGCACGACCCCACCAGGAGAGCGGGGCTGCAGCGCCAGACCTCCATCACCCAGACCATCAAGAGGTGAGGCACGGAGCTCCTGGGGCCTGCTGCACTGCGTCCTGCCATCCTGCAGTCCCTCATTGCCTTGGGAGGCGGTGGGAGGGTGGGTGCAGGTTGGACCCCAGTGTAGAAGCCCAGTGGTGCTGTGCAGCCTGTCCGTAGTGCATGAGGAGGAAAGTCCTGGGAGGAAGATGCTGGTGACCAGGATAATGAATGGTGTTTGCCACTTACAGACAGATTCTGGCTGCCCCCATGCCCTGGGGAGGCTGTTTCTCAGTAACAGGATGTGTCAGGCCCTGATGTTTAGCTGTGACTGTAGGTGGGGTGTGCTGGGCGTGCTTTGGTGCAGTGTCTGAGAGCACATGGTTGCTGGGGGAGGCAGAAGCCCATTGGA
Organism: Zonotrichia albicollis; assembly: GCF_047830755.1. Taxonomy (NCBI): domain Eukaryota; kingdom Metazoa; phylum Chordata; class Aves; order Passeriformes; family Passerellidae; genus Zonotrichia; species Zonotrichia albicollis. The sequence continues at coordinate 13,389,552 of NC_133834.1, read as the reverse complement.
GCTGTGCAGGGCTCTCAGCATCTTGGCTCCTAGCACTGGTAGGTCCTTGAGATGGCACTGAGGGGTGGTGGAGAGCAGGCAGAGGCTGCTCTGGTCCTGTGTCCCTCTCCTGCAAAGGTTGTCATTATGAGACTCTGGACACATGGCCACACAGAGCTGGATGCTCTTTCCCTCACCATGGCAAAGGCTTATCCCAGTTTGCCCAGAGGGAGTGGCTCTCCCAGCTTCCCTCCTGAGATGGCTCATTTCTGTCTCTGGCAGTGTGTCAGGCCGGCCTGGATCCCAGGAGCATCCCTGGAGCTCCAGGGGTCAGGGGTACTTTCAGCCAGCCAGGCTTCGCCCCCTCACAGAGGAGCAGCTTTCCAGCTCTGGGACATCTCCCACACACTGTTTTCCTTTGCCTCAGACCTTCTTGGTGCTGCAGCTCTCCTGCATCAGCCCACTCTGATCCTGCTTCTTGTGAGGCTGGGAGAGCTGAGCCTGTGAAGTGGTGTCTGCTCTTTTCAGGGCCGTGGGCAGCCTCTGGGGCTGCTGAGGCTGTCCTTGCCCACCTACTCTGCCTCCTCCCTTGCCTCCTTGCTCCTGACGTGTTCCTTGCCAGGACAGCTAGGCAAGAGCACGTCAAGGATGAGAGGATATCCTGGGAGGGTGCTGTGGAGGCCCTGACAAGAAGCACTGGGTAGAAAAACCTGGCTAACCTGTCCCAGAAGTCCTCACAACATGCAGTTTGTATGTAGGGGAGTGAGGAAATGGGAACTGCTTTGGTGCTACTGTGACAGATTTACTTTGGGAAGGACTTAACAAGGAGCAGAACTGCAGGAGATGCACATGTTACACAACACTGGCAATAAAAGCATGAAATGAGTGGATCAGAAACAAGGCCAGGGAAATGGAAAGTATCAAGGCCTAAATCCCTGTTTTCCATTTAGCAGAGCTAGGAATACAGTGGAGAATGCAGACCATACATCCCTAAATTGTGTTTTGGGATTTGTTTTGTGAGTCCAGGAAGGCGGACTGCCAAGTTTTCTGTTTAACACAGCCCTCAGAATACACAGAATGTGAAACTGCAGCAGGACTCCATATCATCTTCCCTGGAGGACACAGATCAACTATGAACATAATGTCAAGCCTGTGTAGTCCAGAACAAGGCATGGGAGTGATTCATATGAAAGCATCTAACACCATTTCCAGTCTTCCAGGGTGTCTGAGATGTCCATGCAAAGCAGCAGATGGGCCACAGATGGACTTGTTCACCAGGCAAGATCCTGTCAGGGCACCAGTGACCTGTCTCTAAGCAGATCATATCTCAGCCTGCTGATACCTCCATGGATTCACACTGGTGTCCAGAGCCAGCTGTGGAATCTGTAGCTGAAGAAGGCAGTTCTTACAGGGGAGCTGAGAGGGATGGCAGTACCCCTGGTACCTTCCAGAGCAATGTGAGACACATGTCACAGGTGCACCAAGAGGATTCAGCAGCCTCCTGGGCTCAAAGATGCTGCTGCTGTGTGGCTTGAGCTTGGTTGTTTTTCTTAGGTCGTGCTCTCAGCTCAGGCCACTGTCACGTGCAGTGGGGCGCCACTGCTGCCCATGGGCTGTGGAAGGAGATGCAGTGGCTGCTCCTCTCCAGAGCCCTGGAGGTTCCTTGCCCTCAGCTCTCTTTTCTTTGCAGCAGGCAGGTTCGGTTTCAGAGGAGTCAGACCCTGCCCGCGGGCGGGCGCCGGGGGGGCAGGAGCTCCCTGCGAAAGCGGCAGTCCCTGCCCCGATCGTTCTTCAGGTACTGGTAGCACTGAGTGTGACACCCACCCTGCATGTGTGTGCCAGGGCTGTTGTGAACTGCGCAGAGGCTGCCTGCTGCTGAGAGCACATTGCCTTCCCAGGGCTGCCCAAGAGGCCTACAGACAGGCAGAGTGAGAGAGTTCATGTGTGCCTCTAACAGAGAACAATTGTCACTCCTACTAAATGTGTAGGCAGCTGTCAATAAGTAGCATGGACTAACAAGCTGTCCACCCGCCAGCCTCACTCCCTCCTGCCTTTCCTAACAAGCTGTCAACCTCCTGGTGTTCACCATAGCTGGAATATCTCCCCAGGGCAGACTCAGCCCAGCCTGCCTTTGCTGGCAGCAGTGCAGCATATGTTGGCCCCAAAGCCTTCTTGGGGCAGGAGGGGAAGGAGTGGAAGCAGCACCAAACAGATGCTGTTGTGTTTGTCCAGAGGAGCTCAGAGCTGATGAATGGAATACAGCATCCACTCTTTCCCTGTTGACATCATGGCTTTTTCTAATGCAAATGTGACTGTCTTCTTTTTGAGGTGGAGGTTTGCTTAGCACCAAGGAGATGAGCCACTCCAGGAGTCCAGGGCACAACGGGCCCATTGACCATCACCCCAAATCTAGAGCTTAGGAAACTTTTAAACCAGACAGACAGTGTGACTTGGACCTACTGCCCTGTATTCCTGTCTTACCATCCTGCCCTTGGCCTGCTGCCACTCTGGCACTGTCACACCTTTGGGGCTGCTTGTGTTTGGCTTTCAGGGCTGCTTGGCTCATCGTGGCAGAAGAGGGACAGCTGACTCTGATGTTGGTTGTTACAGTGCCCTGGGGACTCCATAGGACGTGATGGAGTTCTCCAGCTGAACAGAGGCATTCAGCATCTTCCCAGGGTGCCATAAACTCTTTAGTGGATTATTTTGGCTATGATCAGGGGTGGGGTGGGACAGCTCTTCACCCTGGCCCTGGCCCAGCAGTGGTCTCTGGCAGTTCTGGAGTGTTCCTCACAGTGCCAGCAGCTGTGGTGGTGCTTGTCCTTTCAGACCAGTGGGAGCACAGCTTTGGAGATCTCTGAGGCTCATATGGGCCCAAGTCACCCTCAGCCCCTCTCCCTTTGAGGCCCTGTGTAGGGGCTTGTCACCCAAGGTCACCTTGCTGTTGCAGTCCTGGTTACAGCAGTCTGCGGGGAGCCCTCTGAGTGCTCAGGCTGTTCTGTGAGGTGTGTGTTGTGCCAGGGCAGCTTGGCCTCTGTGCTATGGGCTTGGTGGGTCTGTCAGGGCAGGGGCTGGCCCTGCGCCTTTGCTCTGGGTGGAGAGGAAGATTGCTCCAAGGAGATGTGGGTCTGTGGGAGCACAGAGGTGCCCCACGATTTTCACATAGCCCCATCTCCAAAGGCTGGCACGTTGACTTGCTGGTGGCATTTGGGTTTTAGCCAGCAAGGCTGTGGATTTCCAACACACCTTTTGACATGGTGGCAGAGCACCTTCACCTGTTGGTTGGTAGGGTTTTTGCTTGGAAGGGTTCAAAACCACAGGATTAATTTCCTGTCTCCATTGCACTATCTCAGTTCCCCTGTGTGGCCTAATTCTGGATTTATCCCAGCCTTTACTCCAGTGTGTATTTTAACGCTCTCTTTGTGATCTGTGAGGTCTTGCTTCTCAGCAGCTGGAGATCCTGCCTCTGAGCAGGGGGGCTGAGGCCAGGGGTTTGGATTTGGCTTGCACTTTCAGGTTTCCACACCTGGGCCAGTCTGCAGGCTGGGACAGCTTGTCATCTCCTGAGGATGGATCAGCCATGGTGGGAACTGCTTGGCAGGGCTGCCATGACCCCTGCAAGTTTAGGGTACCAGCTGTCCTGCAGGATTTGAAATAGGCTTTTAGTCTGACTTATCCTGATCCCTCCCTGCCTTCCTGGGATTTTGCTTCTGATCCACTGCTCTTCTGTGGCAGCAGGCACTTGGCAGCAAACCTGCCTCGTGGCTGCAGCCTTGTGCTCCTGCTTCTGCAACCAGCAGCTTAGAAGTGTGTGTGTCTGCCTTTGCAGAGACCAGAACTGCAGCAAGTTTTGCTCTTTGTGCTACCCTAGAGGAGGTTAGAAACCCTGCAGCATGAGATGGAGAAGTTAGGGAGGTTCTGGGAGTGTGGAGGGGAGGCTGGGACAGAAAAGAGATTTCTGGTGGTTTTGGGACAAGTCACAGAGCTGTGAAACAGTACAGTCTCACAATGGGGACCTAGAGCTGGCCTGAAGATGGTAAGTGTGTGCAATAGATGGTTTTTAAAGTAAAACACCTTTCACCAAGTTATTTTCTGAATTTCTGTATCATTTCTTTTCCTTTATTTTTAGAAAAACTCGGAACAAACTGTCCTTTGCCCACAGTGAATATCTCCTGTCATTTTTCTTCTGTCTTAAGAGACAGAATGCTGTTGATGGTCAAACATTTCTGGCCAGCATCTGTCAGGTTGAGGACAAGCTGTGAGATGCTCCTGGGCAAGAGTTCTGTCTTTGAATTGGGGTGGGCTGGAAGTGACCACCAGGGCTTTGTCTTTTCACCTGCACAGTCCAAGCAAACATCCTTCTCCTTAGCACTTGTCTGCTGGCATCTTTCAGAGGCACAGCAGACTGGTTTGGGGTGAGCAAAGACAGCGATGCCACTCAGAAATGGCAGAGGAAGAGCCTGCGGCACTGCAGCCTGCGCTACGGGAAGCTCAAGCCTCAGGTCATCCGGGAGATGGACCTGCCCAGCCAGGACAACATTTCTCTGACCAGCACAGAGACCCCTCCTCCTCTCTACGTGGGGCCCTGCCAGCTGGGCATGCAGAAGGTGAGTGAGCTGGGACAGAGGGACAGAGGCAGGGCCATGGCTGAGCTCCCTGCTCGCTGCGTTCAGCGCGTTGGCAGCCGTGACCTGTCTGCGGGCTGAGCTCTGCCCCGGCACGTCTGGGCTCTGTGCTCAGACACTTCTCACAGCCCAGGTACAGTTTGGCAGCTCTCTCTCCCCACCAGTCTTATTGGCTGAGATCCCTCAGCTGTTGTGGTGGCTCAGAGCTGTGTTTGTCATGCTGTGACTCTGGTGATCAGGGGTGTGCAGCATGAGTAGCAGCTCTCAGCTCAGGCTTTCTGCTGCCATTTTGAAGGACAGAATTGGGTTCTGCTATGTTGGATGTGCAGTATCAGGGCTGGAATCACTGGGGACATTTGCTCTGCCCCAAGCAGAATGTAGGCTGTAGCACAGCTACTGTCCCCATAGAAACCTGGTTATATTTTAGGACTTTGAAAAGTGCTGCATCAGTGGTGCTATAGCCCTGCTTATGGGTCCTCAGAAGTGGTTTTGAGTGTCTGCAAAGGGCACCTGGGTTTGGTGCTGCCTCCTGCTCATTACTTTTAAGTGTGACCCAAGGGGGCAGGGCCCAGATGAGCACATGCAGTGACCAGAACTAACCACAATATCCAGCTCTTCCCACTGCTCCTCTCAGTGACACTAATTGGTGTGGTTGGTGGCTGGGCTTTACTGAGTGAGTGGGAAAACAATTCCTTCCAAAGCAGGTCAGTCTGTGACCTGCAGCCTGGTGGCAGCACTAAAGCAGAGGAGAGTGTAGTGAAATTTTCAATCACATTTTGCCTTGTTGTCTTCTTTTCTGTTAAATGTCTTGCACCTAATATTTGCTCACAGGAGTCTTAGAAATATTGTTGAGCTGTATCTGGGCTAACATTAAATCAGAACGTGGTGTCAGTAGGTGTGAGCCCATTAAGCTTCCTGTTGAGTGTGCAACTGTGGATTAAAAAAGCTCGTAAAACCTTGGGATAAAGCACAGAGGTCTTATGGAAACCACAGCTGTGATGATGTAAGGACAGAGCAAGGTTTGTAGCTGAAGGCAATATTTTCATTACGTTGATTCGTATGTTTGGAATAAGTGAGAGCACTGGCCTGAGGAGTCCCAAAGAAGGGCTTGCAGCTCCTGGAAGCTTGCCTGCTTTATCCAGCTGTTAAATTTAATTAATGGAAGCAGATGTAAATATACAGTATAGTTTCAACAGGATAACAGGAAACTGCTTAAGTCCTGGGCTGCCCAGTATCAGGAAGGAAACTAACTAAAGAAAGAACATTTCTGTTTTTAGGGATTTCTCAGACTCCTATTTAGGCAGCACATTCTCTGACTGTTGAGCTCATTGGCATGGGAGACAATGAAACCAAGAGCTTAGTGTGACTGTGTTCACAGGGGTCTGAGGATAAGGGAAGAGACGAGGATCTGACTCCATATTTCAGAAGGCTGATTTATTATTTTATGATATATATTATATTAAAACTATACTAAAAGAATAGAAGAAAGGATTTCATCAGAAGGCTAGCTAAGAATAGAAAAAGAAAGAATGATAAAGGCTTGGGTTTTGGACAAAAAGTCCGATCCAGCTGACTGTGATTGGCCATTAATTAAAAACAATGACATGAGACCAATCACAGATGCACCTGTTGCATTCCACAGCAGCAGATAATCAATGTTTACATTTTGTTCCTGAGGCCTCCAGCTTCTCAGAAGGAAAAATCCTAAGGAAAGGATTTTTCATAAAAGATGTCTGTGGCAGCTTAGGAAGGGCTGGAGGAGGGTTGGAGTTTTATGTGAGGTACTGGAATGGACTGGTTGACAATAGTCAATACTAGCAAAAGAAAAAAAACAAACATTAGGTTATTCCTATTGTAGAATTGCTTGTTGGTCCCTGCAGGCTGGTTCCTGGTCAGTCCCTGGAGCCATGAGGAGAGAGGAGGTTTGGCAGGACAGGCTTTGGGGGTGGCTGGGCTGACGGGCTGCTCCTCTCGGCAGATCATCGACCCCCTGGCGCGGGGCCGGGCGTTCCGGATGGCCGAGGACACGGACGGCTGCAGCATCCCCCACACGCCCATCACCCCCGGGGCCACCTCGCTCTGCTCCTTCACCAGCTCCCGCTCCGGCTTCAACCGCCTCCCGCGGCGCCGCAAGCGCGAGTCCGTGGCCAAAATGAGCTTCCGGGCGGCCGCCGCGCTGGTCAAGGTACTGCCTGCTGCAGGGCATGGACCACGGGGGTCTCTGCCCTGGATGTGGGCAAGGAGCTGCTCAGCAGAGGGGTGGGGAGAGCTGTGGTGGAGGGAGGAAATGGAGTCACCTCCTGGTGGGTTTCGGCCAAGTGTACAGGAGGCAGGATTGGCAAGGAAGTGGGGATGGTGGTTCGGTTTTGGTACGGGTCTTGATTTTTCTGTGTTGGCCTGGGGACTTTGATTCCCATGGACAGCAGCCTCAGTATTCTAGCAGGTCCAGTTCAGCCTGTTCTGGACTTTTGGGTGGTCCATGTGCACCTGGTAAGCAGCCAGGGAAGAGCAGAAATACCAGAGGCTCTTGCTGTACAAGTGTCCTGGTTTGAAAGGAAGTGAGTTTTTTTGGGATGCTGCGGTCAAACCAATAGGTGCTCAGATTTGAATATTGGCACCTGGTGTGGTCACTGCGGACATGGATATGCCTCTGAGAGCACAGAGGGGTAAAAGCAGAGAACTCCCAGGGGGAGCTCTCTTGGTTCCCGTGGGTGAAAGAGGTCTCTCCATCCTTTTTGTTGTGTCCATTAGCAGCCATCACTGTGGTTTGGCCGGACACATTGTCCAATATGTGCTAGAGGAGCAAGAGGCAAGCCTGGAGGTGGGTGCTGTGGGTTTAGAAGTGGAGTGACAGCTGTATCTCACCAGAAAGGTGTCACACATCAATCTGCTGTGCTCCAACCAAGCTCAGCATGTGGGCTGCCTGTACCCTGGCTGGGGCGGGTTTGTGAGGTGCTGGCAGTGCCCCATGTCCCTGTCCCTGGCTGCAGGGCCGCTCTGTGAAGGACAGCACCCTGAGGAGGGCCCAGCGGCGCAGCTTCACCCCCGCCAGCTTCCTGGAGGAGGACACGGTGGATTTCCCAGATGAGCTCGACACGTCCTTCTTCGCTCGGGTGAGGGGCAGGTCTGGCGTGGTGCTGCCAAAGGCAGAGCAGGACTCTGGTTCTGGCAGGACTGTGTGTTGCAGAGAGCAGCACTGCTCTCTCAGGTGGGATGTTGGCTTCTTCTGATGGGGCTGCTGTCTGTCTGCCCAGGAAGGAGTCCTTCATGAGGAGCTCTCCACTTACCCCGATGAAGTGTTCGAGTCGCCGTCAGAAGCTGCCATCAAAGATGCGGAGGTGAAACCTCCAGATCAGACAGATCTCACAGGAGGTGCTTTGGACAAAAATGAGCTTGAGAGAAGCCACTTACTACTGTGAGTATCTTCATGGTAGCTGCCAAAGCTTAACATGGGGTAGCCAACCTGTTTGGAGTGGGGAAGCCAAGATGTGAGTGCTGTGGGTGCTTGGTGCAGGGCTCAGAGCAGTGCAGGGATGGGTTTTCTTTAAATCCACCTGAAGACCTCCTGCCCCAGCGACCCATGATGTGAAAGGTGACTCTGAGGCCACTTCTCCAGCAACTTCCAGCTTCATAGTAATGTGTTTCAGAGATTGTATCATGCCTTGAGGAAGCAAAAGACACTTAAACCAACTGTAAGGATGCTGAGGGCCCAGCCTTTGGCTATGGAGGGCAAAAGTGAGAAAGCTGTTGCCATTGCCACAGTCACCAGTAACTGTTCTCATGCTCCAAGGAGCGGTGAAGCATTGCAGTGTGTCAAGCTGGGCTGCATTCCTCACTTGAAATGAGAGAAAGGTGTGGCACTGGTGCTGAGAGCCCTACAAATATGTGGGTGGTGCTGTTCTGTGTGCCTGGATTTTTTCCACCTGAGTAACTGGTACTGAGTAATTGCTCTGTGCTGCTTCCGAGTCAGCTCACCCCAGCAGAGAGCTCTGCTGGGTGTGAACATGGAGCAGACAGGGAGGTCCTTGTTGTGGTTCTGCTGCTCTCAGCCTGTCTTGCTGTGCTGGCACTTTCCCTTCAAGTGTTTCCAAGAACTTCACTCAGTTTAACATAAGGGGACGCACAAATGGTGGGAGTTTGTTGTCACTCCTCTGAGATGGTTTCAGTCTTCTTGGTTCCCTTTGAATCTCCTTAAATAGTTTTATTTCTTGAGGAAAATATATTTTTTTCACCCTTCAGAGAGCTGTTGTCAGAGTCACAGTTGGGTGTCCTTTCACGTGGTGAGGTGTTTGTTTGGGCATGGGGAGATTTCCAGCACTGCAAACACTGGGAAGCAGCATGTGCACCCCACAGAAACCACTTGACCTCTTGGGCAGGAGCAGGCTGCAGTGGAACCTGCACCTTCTGCTGCAGAAGGACTTCCCAAGGGGAAGTTGGGATATTCAAATGCATTGTCTGCAAGGTGCAATATGAAAAGAGCTGAAGTTTCCAGCAGTATTTTGGCTACAGGGGTTCAGATTCTCCCTTATGCTGCTGCTTGCCTGTACTTCAGAGCTGTTATGATCTCTGCAGACACTCCAGTCATGTTTCAGAAGAAAGGTTGTTGGCTGTTTTCTCTCAGCACTTCTGACAGGCACTGTCTTTGTGCAGAGTGGGACATTTGGGAAGCCAGAGGAGGTGCACTGGACTAGAGCAGGTGTCAGGAGCATCTGTCCTGCAGGGCCAGGCAATGAGGAGGGGGAAATGGGAGGGAGTTGGGTTTTTTTGGTTAGATCTGAGTGCTGCAGATGTGACCTTCACACTGCTGTCTAAGAGCAAGGAAATACAAATTTATCTGGATGTGATAGAGTCTTAAAAAGTAGGTGTTATTCACCAGTAACCTGTGCAATGTTAATCAGATCTATTTTGACAAAGAAGCCTTGTTTTAGCTCGGGATGCTCAGGATTTTTATTGTGTTCATGAAGCCTGCTTTGCTTTATTCTGAAAAATGCACACATTGGTACAAGTAAGGGAGGAATGGAAGAAATATTGGGAGAGGTAGCTGGTACAGCTTGCAGCCTCTGTAAGACAGTGCTGCTTTCTTGGTCTGGGAAGCTGCTTGGATTCACTTTTGTCCAATTTGCCAGTCCAGCGACATTGAAGTGAGATATTGAAGTGACATTTAAAGGTGGGTATTTCCACTGCTGGGCTAAACTCCATTCTAAACTTCCATTTCATAGCAGAGGGCAGAGTAAGAGGATTGAAGTAGGGGAGGGAGCAGACACACCTGAGGCTGCAGAGGTGCTGTTGCAGCCCAACAGGCTGCAGCTTTAAAGCCTTGAGAGCTCCTCAGTGATGGGGCTTAGTTTGGCACAGCAGCCTTGTGCCACTCTCCGTGTGTTTGCTGTGCTTTGTGCCACTTCTGTGCTTTTCTGTCCTGACTCTGTGTTACCCTTTAAAATACAACTCCCACTTCAGGGCTGCTGGAGTGGGTGGGACAGACAGAGGCTCTGCTGCCACCAAAGGCCATGGAAAGGCTGGTCCCTGCTGCTGTGCTTTCTGCCACTTCTGTGCTTTCCTGTCCTGGTTGTGTGTAAGATTTTCGAACACAGCTTCAGGACACCTTGTCTGCCATCAGTGTGGTACAGACAGAGGCTCTGCTGCCACCAAATACCATGCAAAGGCTGGTCCCTACTTCTGTGTTTTCTGCCACTTCTGTGATTTTCTTTCCTGGCTCTGTACAACCCCTTGAAATACAGCTCCCACTTCAGGGCACCCTGTCTGCCATCAGCTGCTGCCCAGCCTGGAGGGGGTGGCACAGACAGAAGCTCTGCTGCCACCAAAGGCCACGGAAAGGCTGGTCCTTACTTCTGTCCTGGCTCTGTGTAACTCTTTGAAACACAGCTTCAGGCACCTTGCCATCAGCTGCTGCCCAGCCTGAAGGGGGTGGCACAGACAGAGGCTCTGCTGCCACCAAAGGCCATGGAAAGGCTGGTCCCCTACTGCTGTGCTTTCTGCCATTTCTGTGCTTTCCTTTCTTGCCTCTGTGCAACCCTTTGAAACACAACTTCAGGGCACCTTGTCTGCCATCAGCAGGTGGCACAGAGGCTCTGCTGCCACCAGAGGCCATGCAAAGGCTGGTCCCCACTTGTGTCCTGCTTTTGTTCCAGCCCCCTGGAGCGTGGCTGGAGGAAGCAGAAGGACGGGGCCCTGGCGCAGCCCAAGGTGCGCCTGCGGCAGGAGGTGGTGAGCGTGAGCCCGCAGCGGCGCGGGCAGCGCATCGCCGTGCCCGTCAGGAAGCTCTTTGCCAAGGAGAAGAGGCCCTACGGGCTGGGCATGGTGGGCAAGCTGACCAACAGGACCTACCGCAAGCGCATCGACAGCTACGTCAAACGGCAGATCGAGGACATGGATGACCACAGGTGGGAGCTGCGCTATGGGGGTTCCCCGTTTTGGGGGTGGTTCCTCACTCGGGGTCACCAAATGTGGTGCTGTTGGCAGGGAAGAGATGAGAATCTGGACTCCATGTTTCAGAAGGCTGATTTATTATTTTATGATATATATTATATTAAAAGAAAATATAATTCGTGCTCCTACTGAGCCTCTACCGACAAGAAAATATCTAACTCTCAATGGCACACCAAGCACATTCTTATCACATAGTAGACCCTAGCTCCTGACCCATCCTAGGAGCAGCCACTGCTCTCCTAAACACCTCAGGACTAACAGTATGATTCCACTACAACTCCCCATGACTCCTTATTCTAGGCCTACTCTCCACTATTCTTGTCATGTTCCAATGATGACCTGACATTCCAAGGCCACCATACTCCCACTGTACATAAAGGACTACAAAAGAAAATCATATATTAAAACTATGCTAAAAGAATAGAAGAAAGGATTTCATCAGAAAACTAGCAAGGAAAAGAATGGAATGATAATAAAATCTTGTGACTGACCACAGAATCCGAGCCAGCTGACCATGATTGGCCATTAATTAAAAACAACCACATGAGACCAATCACAGATGCACCTGTTGCATTCCACAGCAGCAGATAATCATTGTTTATGTTTCGTTTCTGAGGCCTCTCAGCTTGTCAGGAGAAAAGATCCTAGCAAGAGGATTTTTCATAAAATATGTCTGTGACAGGTACCAGTCATGGGTTTTTCTAGGTCTGGACTGAAGGCACTTGAGACAGTAATTCATGTTCAGACTCAGGTGTTTATTATTTCTTATCAGTAAAACAGTCTCACTGCTGTGAGACTGACTGTTCAGCAGCTTTTCATTAGAAGGCACAAAATGGCCAACAATCTCTTGTTACAAGGTCTTTTAAGACTAAACTATCCAATTAAGAGCTGACACCTAGATTATTTCCCTTTTAACCCAATAACTGATCCCAAAGAGCTGCAATGCGGACTTTTCTCCCCAATTACAAAATGCTACCCAAATCCATAAAGAAGAAGAAGAAAGAAAAAGCATGAAGAAAAAACCCAGGATGACACCCTGTGCCCTCCATCTTGCTTCCATCCACAGCAGACTAAAAATCCCAAAACCTAAATTTCTCACCTAAGTGATCCACCTACACTACTCTCTATAATCTGTTTCACACTTTTGTGGATTCCAGTCTGTCTTGAAGTCTAAGAAACTTTCTCTATGAATGAGGGTCAAAGTCAGTGCTGCCCTGGGGGTCAGGGCACCCCAGAGCAGAGAGAGAAATATTGGAGTGCCCTGAGCTGCTGAGTGAGGGATTGCTGCTGGCCCTGGGGAACTCGGGGTGCTGCTGTGCCCCCCATCTTTGCCCCTGGGAGAGCAGAGCCAGCTGCAGCTGTGTTTGTGTCCTCAGCCAGCAGTGTGGGGCCTCACCCAGCTCCCCACGGTGTGTCTGTGTCTCTGGTGCCTGGAGGGACTGAGGTCTCTGTGCCACCAGCACTGTCCTGTGGGGAACAGCAGGGCTCAGCTGTCCCTGCCTCTGGGCATTGACCTGGAATGATTATTTCAGAAACACAGCACAGTTCAGCGTTGGGCTTTGGTGTCCCATGGATGTTTTCTTGGGAAAGGGTCATTGTCCAGGGTAATGGGGGAGTCAGAGTGAACAGGTTATTGCCTCCTGTCCTGAGCACTCCTAGGTGATCCTGGCTGTGTACCCCAGATTTTGGCAAGGTTTCTGGGGGAAAGCAGCAGCTTTTCCCCTCTTTTCTGTTAGCAGATATAATATGCCTGTGTTTCTGCCTCTGATCCTTTCCCCTTCCCTCCTTCCAGGCCTTTCTTCACTTACTGGGTCACCTTTGTGCACTCCCTCATCACCATCCTCGCTGTGTGCATCTACGGCATTGCCCCTGTGGGGTTCTCACAGCATGAAACTGTTGATTCAGTAAGTGGTGCCCCTGACATGCCTGGAGTGTGATGGAGTTTAGCCCTCAGCTCCTTGCCTGCCTGGCTGGGTGCCTGCAGGGTCCCTGGGAGCCCCCACACCCCCTTCTGTCCCTCCTGCAGCTCCCTGATGTCAGATTATATCTGGCACAAAGCTTCCAAACAGCTTGTTCTCCTCCTGGTGGAGACCAGAAGGATGATCAAGGCAAGGAAATACTTCAAACCAGAGCTAAGTTTTTGCTACAGTTGCAAGATTTTGCTTCTGCCGGGGGCAAAACTGACTTGTCTGACTTTGGGAGCTGATTTGAAGCTGTTTGTAGCCTTCCCACACGTTGTTAAAGGTTTCTGGGGTACAGATATCTCTACAGCCATGTCCTTGCTCCATGTAGGAGATGCCTGGGGAGCTTCTCAGCTGCATATCTGACAGCTTTCAGAACACCTGGGCCTGCACTGCCTCTGGGTGCTGCCTGTGCTGCTCAGCTCTGCGGAGCTTTGTGCAGGCTCAGGCCACTCCAAGGGCTCCAGGCCCTGGGATTTCTTGAAAGTTGAAGCAGACAAAGATAGACATTTTGAATAAAACCTTAACTTGAAGGTGCCCACACCTTGATGGCTGCAGAAAAACAGATGGAGGGAGTTGTGGGCACTGTCTTTGGCTGTGGGGATTCCTGTTCATCCAGGGGGCTGGAGCTCACAGGGCTCTTGCTTTCTCTCCTTGTAGGTCTTGAGAAACAGAGGAGTTTATGAAAATGTCAAATATGTTCAGCAGGAAAACTTCTGGATTGGCCCCAGCTCAGTGAGTGCTGTTGGTGGGACGGTTGGTGGGTGGGGGATTGTTCTGCAGCTGGGCCACCCCACGGACCAGAGCCCTCTGCTGCGTGGAGCTCAGGGATCTGCTGTCACTGTCAGGGAGCAGCAGTGCTCCCAGCCCAAAACTACCCTGCAGAGTGGGGTGCCTGGAGGTTGGGATGGACCTTGGACCCTGTTCTTACAAAGACAAGCATGGGGTTAGAAAAAATGAAGGAGTTGTATGGTGTGTGACAGCTTTCCTGATGCCATTCCCCTGGGAAACACAAAAATGAAGAGAAAACGTCTCAAAGTTTTCTTTCCCAGCCATTTTGCTGGCCTTTCTGGGGCTATGGGCAGAGAAATCCCTGAGCTTTTGTTCTGGACCTGTCTCCAAAGCAAATATGGAAATGTGCATGGTGTGTGTTGGGCCTCATCATGCAGGATTTGTCCCTGGCCCTTGCATCTGGATAGGGCTACCCCAGCAGCTCCCCCAGCCTGCTCTGCCCAGGCAGTGATTGCCTTGGCTGAGCTGAGTGTTTCCATGTCTGGCAGGAGGCCCTGATCCACCTGGGGGCCAAGTTCTCCCCGTGCATGAGGCAGGACCAGCAGGTGCACAGCTTCATCAGCGCCAAGCGCGAGAAGGAGAAGCACTCGGCGTGCTGCGTGCGCAACGACAAGTCCGGCTGCGTGCAGACCTCGGAGGAGGAGTGCTCAGTGAGTGCCATGGCCCTGCTCCTGCCAGCCCTGCAGCCTCAGGGCCACTTCTGCTCCTGCTTCTTCCCCTGGCCTTCCTGGTGACACCTCTCCTCTCTCCTGCAGTCCACGCTGGCCGTGTGGGTGAAGTGGCCCCATCACCCCAGCACGCCGATGCTGGCAGGGAACAAGAGGCAGTTTGGTTCTGTGTGTCACCAGGACCCCAGGTAGGTCCTGTTGGCCCTGCTGCCATCCTTGGGAGGACAGGGCTGCTGTGCAGTCAGTCCCAGGCCAGTGGATTGCTGGGGGAGGCAGCAGCAGCTCTGGAGGAGTTGGGGCAATGATGTCCTTACACTGCAGGCGAGGCTGATGCAGGATGTGATCATATTTCTGCTCACCCCTGTTCTCTGTTGTGGGCTGCTCACTTGAACAGAAGCCCGTTGTGAGCTGCTCTTAACCCTATTCTTCAGCCACTGTGACTGTTTCTAAAAGCATAATTTAAAACTTACTAAGCCTGAGAGTCTTGGGTGCCTTCCTCAACCCTCTCCCTGTCCTCACCTGCTCCCTGCACAATCCCCTGCTTGGGGGGCAGCAGTCCTGAGCCTAGCACCCCTCTGTCCAGGAGCCCAGCCAGCTGCTGGCTGCCCTGGCACAGTCACTGTGGGCTGATGTAGAGCTGAAAGCAGCTCAGTTCCTGTCCTTGGGGTGTGTCCACCTGGAAGGGATCCAGTTTGTTGCTGGGCAGCTGTGTGCTCTGTGCCTTTGTGATCTCTGCTGGAAGGAGGCTGAGGCTGTGACCAGCATGGCCTTGGCTGATCTGGTCTGGTGTGTCAGTGTCAGCACCCAGGGGCACAAGGAGCTGTGGAATGGGCGCAGGCAGAGTGTGGGAATCCTCCCTGGTGCTGGGGAAGGGTATTTCTCAGGCTGATGTGTGCTTTGTGTGCTTTGTTGCTGCAGGGTGTGTGAGCAGCCAGCCTCGATGGAGCCCCACGAGTGGCCCGATGACATCACCAAGTGGCCGGTGAGCACGGCCAGGGGGACAGAGGGCCATGGGCAGCTGCCGTGTGGCGTTTGCATCCCGCTGTGCTGCTGGGAGGGCAGGGCCTCTGGTGCAGCTTCTGCTGCTGGTCACAAACACCAGCTCAGGGCAGCCGTGCTCTGCCCAGCCAAGACAGAACAACAGAAGCTGTCCTGTGCCAGCTAAAGCCCTGGATCCTGTCAGGGTAACAGAGATGGAAACCAGCTCAGCCTCGGGCTGGAGAGGAGGTGTCAACTGATGCTCAGGCAGATGGAGTGTCAGGCACCATCCTGCTGTCACAGGGAGCTGTGTCTGGGATCTGGCTTCTCCCCAAGGGGCTGGTTTGATTTTACCCAGCCAGCAAGCAAAGCTGTGGCTGTCTGACTGCAGCCTGTTGTTGTTTTCCAGATCTGCACAAAAAACAGTGCTGGGAATTACACCAACCACCTCCACATGGACTGTGTGATTACAGGCCGGCCCTGCTGCATTGGGACCAAGGGAAGGTAGTGAGTTTTCCTCTATGGAGGGGCTGGGGGTTGGGGTGAGACATGGGGCCCTTTCAGCTTGTAGACACAGCCATTGCTCTCCTTGTCCTTTCCACACACAGCCCAGAGCCCTGCTGGGAAGGGGAGTTGGACAGAGCCCTGACAGGACTCCCAGGTGGAGCAGGAGTCTGGGATGAGCAGGAGTTAGCAGCCAGCCTGAGGCTGGCACAGCAGGGTATCTCACTCAGCTGCTCCTGCAGTATGGAGGATTTGGATACCAGTTTGGAGGGATTGAACCATTCTGTTGGGCAGTCCTGCCCTTGTCCTTAGGAATGGCCAGCTTGTTCCTGACAGGCTCCATTGTCCCCAGCCTGCAGTCCATGGGCACTCAAAGGAGATGCCAGGAAATGGCCCACTCTGGCTTTGCAAAAGAGGAAGATTCTGTTTTTCTCATGTTATCCCTGAGCTAGATTACTAACCCAGTGCTTGGGCTTGGCTTTCCCTGCTAGGGAGAAAAATGAGTGTTGCCCCAAGGAGTTTCTCTGTCCCTGAGGGTCATGACCAGGACACTCTTGACATAGCCCCCCTTCCCCTCTGCCAGCTGCAGAGGCACAAGACTCCCCCAGTCTGAGACACAGCTCCCCCAGGCTCTGGTGGTTATTCCCAGCTCCAAACAGCAGCTTTAGGATCTGTCTTGGAGCCATGGCAGGTCTGTGGAGCTTTCCTGGAGGAGAGAAGCAGGAGGGGTGTGTGGAGAGGCACTGGGCTCAAATGGGAATGTGTTTGTGCCTTTGCTGTGACACTGCAGCATGTCAGGGGCAGCTGAAGGCATCAGCTCTCATGGATGGGAGGGGAAAAGGAGAGTGGGTGGCCTGGGAGGGCACAGGAATGCTCCATTGTGCTTTGCATGTGTGACTTGTGCCTCCTGCAGGTGTGAAATTACCTCGCGGGAGTATTGTGAATTCATGCGGGGCTATTTCCACGAGGAGGCGACGCTCTGCTCTCAGGTGAGGCTGCACCTGGGGGGTTCCATGGCTGCCCTCCTCCCTCCAGGTGCCCTCAGCAGCGTGGCAGATCTGGGGTGGCAGTGCTGCAGATCAGGTGGGAGTCCTGTGCCCTGTCCCACCCTGCTGCTCCTGGCTGGAGTGGCAGAGTGGCTGCATCTGTCCCCATTTGGGGACAGTTTGGGACTTGGCTGGCAGCTGTGATAGGCCAGCATGGGGCCACTGTGACAGCAGTGGGAGAAGGATCCAGTCTGCTCCGTGGGCAAGCAGATACCTCAGCTCTGGGTGCTGGGGTGAAAAATGAGGGCTTAAAGCTGCCACAGAGAAGGGATGGGGTTGTGTAAATTTGTTTTGGAGGCAAGGCCTGGGACTTGGTTCAGAGAGAAGCGGGAGGGGAGCCCCTCTTCCAGAGCTGTGTGCAGTGTGCCCTGGGCTTGGAGGACCCCTCTCCACACCCACTTCTGCCCTAGGTGCACTGCATGGATGATGTCTGTGGGCTCCTTCCTTTCCTCAATCCAGAAGTCCCTGACCAGTTCTACCGCCTCTGGCTCTCCCTTTTCCTCCATGCTGGGTAAGCAGAGGGGTAAAACTTCCACTGTTGGGGTGGGGGCACCCTCAGCCTGGGGATTGCTGTGAGGGCTGTGGCTGTCTCTTGTGGGGACACAGGGATCTGAGCTGTGCTCTCTGCCAAGGTTCCATCCTGTGTTTGTTGGGAGGGATTAGCAGCATGGCTAAGGCCAGAGCAGGGACTCTGAGCGAGGCTGGGGACAGAACATGAGCACAGGGGTGACTGCAGTGGCTGCTGCTTCAGCTCCTGTATCTGCACTTGGCAGGATCCTGCACTGTCTGGTTTCAGTGTGTTTCCAAATGACGATCCTGCGGGACCTGGAGAAGCTGGCAGGATGGCACCGCATCTCCATCATCTACCTGCTCAGTGGCATCACTGGCAACCTTGCCAGTGCAATATTCCTACCCTACAGAGCAGAGGTGGGTCTCCTGCAGCCCAGGCTCCTGGTAACTTGTCCTGAGCACAACCCTTCTGTACATGCCTGTGCCCCTGTGGCTGAGGCAGAGCCACCAGAGCTGGGCTCGGCACTGCAGCCTTGGCACTCAAAGATGGCACCACACCATCATTTAACTGCTGAGCAGCACCGTCCCCCAGGCACCATGGGCTGTCCAAGTCACTGCCTGGGCTGGCTGCAGGAAAAAGGCTGCCTCTCCTAACAGATGGGGGATTGTCCAGCCATGGGGTGAGAGAGGCCCCAGGCAGGCTCAGAATCAAGTGTGGTGTCACACACCCTCCACCTGAGAGTGGCAAAGAGCAGAGCTCCCCGTGCCCACAGGAGACTGCAGGGCTGGAACCCTGAGCCTTCCAGCTCCTTTCATAAGGAAAGCTCCATGGTGGGTGGGGGGAGCCAGGAGACTGCCTTCAAGGGCTTCTCCCCTCTGGAAACTTGAACCAGATCTGCCCTCCTTAGTCTGTTCTGGCCTCACACCTTGATCCTAAATCCAACCAGGCCCCTGTACTCCTGGCACCCCATTACATGGATGAAGTTGCAGAGTCTCTTTGCCAAGGAGAACAGGAACTGAGTAAGAAGTAACTAACTCCCGGAGCTGGCTGCAGAGGCCAGGCAGGTGGCACGAGCCTGACATTATCCGTAATGCTCTTCTTCTGCAGGTTGGCCCTGCAGGATCCCAGTTTGGAATTCTGGCCTGTCTCTTTGTGGAGCTCTTCCAGAGTTGGCAAATCCTGGCACGCCCATGGAGGGCTTTCTTCAAGCTGCTGGCTGTGGTGCTCTTTCTTTTTGCCTTTGGCCTCCTGCCTTGGATCGATAATTTCGCTCACATTTCAGGATTTATCAGTGGTTTCTTCCTCTCCTTTGCCTTCCTGCCCTACATTAGCTTTGGGAAGTTCGATTTATATAGGAAACGATGCCAAATTATAGTTTTCCAGCTCATCTTCATTGCACTCTTCTCAGGACTGGTGATTCTGTTCTATTTCTACCCCATCAAGTGCGAGTGGTGCGAGTTCCTCACTTGTATACCCTTCACAGACAAATTCTGCGAGAAATACGACCTGGATGCACAGCTCCACTGACAGCAAAGACTGCCTTCTCGAGCAGGCCCTGGAGATGGACTGTCTTTGCATTTGCTGTGCCATGGGGACAAAGCCTCTAATCCAATGACACTTCTAACCCTGCCCGTGGTTAATTTAAACTGTCTCCTTAGCACTTGGCAGGCATGGTTTGCCTTATCTCAGAAGACTCTGAAAAACAGAACGTTTGTGCCTTGTTCAATTGTATTGAACCTTTTCTGCTGCCATTATTTTTATTACACTAGTTTCAATACTACATTTTTAACCAGAGTTGTTTACTACTGCTAAGGTGGTGATTAAACGGTGAGTAGCGTTTTAGCTACTGTGAATTGTTCTGAGTAGTCTGTGCCTACCTTTGTTATTTAATCTCACTCCTGCTGTTTCATGTACCCTGTGGAGCACCCAAACCAGCCAGATACACATCTGCAGCTGGAAATAAGGGCCTGAAAAGTCTTAGAAAACTAGAGGGTCTCTTTAATCCCTGGAATCCACAAATAGCTCAGAGGCAAACACCACAAACAGCAACTGTAAAAAACATGAGAATGTCCAGTCAATGGAGTTTGTTCCTCTTTGAAGTGTGACAGCCTTTTCCTCCAGGAAGATGCTGAATCCACAGTCTGGTCTTGGTAGGGCTGGATTTTCTGCTCTCTCTGTTTAAGAAATATTTGTCAGTGACAGTAATGACTGCATGCTGGGCTTTTCTCACCATGCTGCCATCCCTCCCTGATGGAGGGACCAGCCAGTGCCAGAGGTGCCTGTTGGTCACAGGCACCCTGGAGCAGGTGGCTGTTCTTAGGGCACACATGTTATTACATTGGGTCTTGAAAATACGGCAGTGTTGAAAGAAGAATTAAAGGTAACTGTGGTCCAAAAGGAACAGTTTTTAACCCAGCTACCCAAAGCAGCAAAACAACACAAGGCTGTGGACAAGCTGCTCTTACCCCTGTTCTTCAGCCACTGTGGCTATTTCTAAAAGCATAATTTAAAACTTACTAAGCCTTAGAGTCTTGGCCACATCTTGTGTTTGTGTGCACAACTTTCTCAAAATAGCAGTGTTAATACCAGAATTATGTCTGCATGAGTTAGAAACCCAGCCATGCTCCTGGAAATGATTTCCAGACATTTAAAAAGCCTAAAAGAAAGCAAGGTCCTGGAAGCAATCACAGCAGCAAAGGAACACTGTGCTTAATGAGTCTCAAGACAATGTAGAAGCAGACTGAGAGTCTAAACAGAGTCAGCTATTCCTGCTGCTGCTCCCAGTGTGTGTTACCTGAAGTAGCTGAATTATCATTCCCTGCCCCAGAGGAGCACAAACAACACTACCAGGATCTGGAAACAGGCACCAGCCTCCTGCAGACATTCAGAATACTCTGCCAGCCAGCAGGGAGCAGCAGCATCAGCTCAGAGCCTCAACACCATGGCCTGAGGAAGATGACGAGCTGGGAGCTCTCAGGGGACATTCAGCACTTACCCCACAGGTCACTGGCGGAGCTTCTTTATGAAGCTGACCTCGTCCCGGTTCCTGATGCCGTACCTGCACACAGAGTGAGGCTGTTACCTGCCAGCTTCCCAGGGAAAGCAGCTGTGAAACCCCAGAGCTTCATCTTTGCCAGGGACAGAGGGACTCCTGTGCTGTGCTCCACTAGAGGACACATTAAAATTCTCACTTGTGTATCTGGGATATGCTGCCAGCACTGAAGGAGCCGCTCATCTGCCTTTAACTATAACAACCCTTTAAATGCAACATCTGTGCCCTAGGCTCACTCTTCCAAGGACAGCTTTGATTTCGGCTGTCTTGCTGAATTTTTAATACTTCAGACCAACTTTTCTTGCTGGTTTGCAAGAGGCTGGCAGACCCAGCACTGCAGGGAAGTGCTTCATCCCACCTCCCCTCAAGAATGGGCAGGGAAACATGGGAGTCACCTGTCAGTGTTGTTACCAGACTGTCTAAGCAGCTCCAAAGATGAACACCAATCCCTGGGTTTCCTCTTTGCTTGGTGTTCTTCATAGAATCACAGAATGTTATGGGGTTGGAATGGACCTTACAGAGCATCCAGTCCCAACACCCTGCCATGGGCAGGACACCTCTCACTAGGCCAGGTTCCTCAAAGCCTTATCTAACCTGGCTTTGGCCACTGCCAGGGCTGGGGCATCCACAACCTCCCTGGGCAACCTGTTCCGTTCCTGTTCGCTGCTCTTTCCTGTCCTATCCTGTGCTGAGCTGAGTAACTGTAGCCATGTGCAGGAGTTCGGGAGGGATGGCCAAGGGTTCTGTGGGGTGCTCCGAACTGGCTGAACCCAGCACAGGATGGTGTTGGGTGAGGATGAGGAAGCCCCCAAGGCCAGCCCATCCTGCAGAGAGCCTCTGAGTCTGTCTGTCCCACTGCTGTGGGCAGTGCTGTCCCACCTCGCAGCCAATGTCCAGCACAGGACCCCAATCCAGGGCACAACCTCCCAGCTCAGCCCTGCCCCGGGGATGCTGCGTGGGCTCCTCTTAGCCCCCCAGCGCTGAGAGTTACTCACTCTCTCAGCTTCTTCCTGTCATCCGCCAGCTTCTCTCCATTGAAGGTGAGGTGGTACGTCCTCCATATGTACTTCCTGCGGGAAAAACACTCAGGGGCAGCCGCGGGAGCGGGGCCGGGCTGGGATGCGCTCCCTTGCCGCCCCCCGGCCCCGCTCACCAGCTGAGGTGCTGGACACCGCCCTGCCGGGCCTGCCTCAGCTGGATGTGCCGCCGCAGCGCCTTCTTCAGCTCCAGCACCGAGGCGTTCTGCACCACCACCACGGCTGCGGGCGGGGAGAGCCGGGTCAGGCCCGCCACCCCCGGCCCGCGCCCGGCCCGCCCCGCCCGGCCCCTCACGCACGCACGGTCTCGCCGTCCGCCTTGCACACCCGCACCGTCATGGCCTGCCCGTACTCCAGGGCCACCTGCGAACCGATCTCCTCCGCCGTCACCTGCGGGCGAGCGACACGGCTGTGAGCGCAGCCCAGCCCAGCCCAGCCCAGCCCCACCGGCCCGGCCCGGCCCCGGGCGCACCTGCGGGGGGAGGTCGCAGAGCAGCGGGTCCTGCACCAGCCGCGCCAGCGCCGCCTGGAACAGCTCCAGCACCTCGGCGTGCGCCAGCTCCTCCGCCGGCTCCTCCGCCGGCTCCTCGGCCGCCATCGCCGGAAGGGGCGGGTGGCGCGGCGGAACCGGCGATGCTGCTCTTCTGCCCGGCCTGCGGGAACGTGCTGGTGGCCGAGGAGGGGCCGCGCTGCCACCGCTTCGCCTGCACCACCTGTCCCTACGTGCGCAATGTCACGCGGAAGGTACCGGGGCGCGGGGGCGGCCCGGGGCGGGGGGCCCGGGGCCCGCTGAGCCGTGTGCCCGAGGCCCGGTGCTGTGTGCCCGGTGCCCGCTGAGCCGCTCCCGGTGCCGGTTCCGCAGGTGACGAGCAGGAAGTACCCGCGGCTGAAGGAGGTGGACGATGTGCTGGGCGGCGCCGCGGCCTGGGAGAACGTGGACTCCACGGCAGGTAAGGCCGGGCCGCGGGGCCGCGCGGGGCTCGCCGGGCCCTGCCGGCCCCTCACGGCGCTTTCCCGCAGAGCCGTGCCCCAAGTGCGAGCACCCCCGCGCCTACTTCATGCAGATCCAGACGCGCTCGGCCGACGAGCCCATGACCACCTTCTACAAGTGCTGCAACCCGCAGTGCGGGCACCGCTGGCGGGACTGAGGGGCAATGGGATCACAGTTTTTGCTGCTCCTGCAATAAACGCGGCACTGCGGGCAAGCTGCGGCTCTGCGTGTTGTTTGGGCCGGGCAGGGAGGGGAAGCAGGCTCCAGCAGGGGTGATAAAGTCGTGCCCTGCACACCAAAACACCCGTGCTGAGAACAGACAGGCCTGAAGGTAACCGTGCTGAAGCACGGTGAGGAAACCCTAGCCCTGAGCACAGCACAGAAGGCAAAGCAGAGGTAAAGTGTTACCACTATGGCCTTACAAAGAACCAAAAATGAAAAAAAGAGGTTTTGCTGTGACCTGTGAAAACCCCATCAGTTAAAGCAGGAACTACAAACTACACACTGCAGCCAGTTACTGATAAAAGGAGAATGTGCTTCAGGTAGGATCATGTATTACTTGTGTTTTCACATCAAGCTTTATTCTCAGTTTAAATACATTCAGAAGTAAAAACGATAAATAATTTAATAAAAACATGATGGAGCACAAATTGTAACATTTAATCTCCATGAACACTCCCCCCCACAGGCTAAGCCAATTTCCTATGACCCCTTCTATCCAGGGATAATCTGCACCCATTTATTCCAATTCATGTCGCAGGGGAACACTCTCCCCAGCCTGAGAGTACAGTCTATTGTAGGCTCATAGTAGATGGTTGGGCTTTCACTCAGTTTGGGATTCTGTAGTTGTTCATCCACAACTGGCTGAGAAAAAAGTGACACTGGGGATGGCTTTTTCATGTAGAACCGTCTGATGCAACCAAGAGTTTCCAGACCCTGCAAAAGAATTCACATATTTTAATATGCTGTGAATGCTGCTCTAGCTACAGTGTTCTCAGAAATGTCGGGCAATTTATACCAAAAGTGGCTTCACTTGAGCCCCTGAAGAGCCCATGGTTACAACACAAAGGTAAAAAATAAACAGCTTAATAAAACCATGCAAGTTCTGGCTATAACTGGATAGATGTAGTTACTTTCAAGGACAGTGATTGATACAGAAGGAGCTCAGCAACAGATGTCAACATTTAGGACCAATCACAAAAAATTTTAAGGCTGCTGTACGTGTCAGTCCCAGACTTCTGTGCCAGTCCTTGTTAATGGTTAATAGGTGTATGACAAGCTCTGTGGTTTCTAAATTCTTAGTGAATTTATTGGTGCAGAAGTTAGATTGAAGTTCCCCATTCTGTAAAATGTAGAGGTAATTAAATGTTTGATTTTGTGGGTTTGAATTCACATTGCCCAGGAATGCATTCTGGAGCAGCCAGAACAGGACTGGCAGCACTCCCAGCTGGCACTGTCACCTCAGGGCACAAGCCCTGGGGAAGAACTGGCACATGGACACTGGAAAATGGATTTCCAATTAGCAGGGAAGTCATGCTTTTGGGAAGGCCTGCAGGATTACTGCTCTGCTTCAGATTCTGAATATTTACAGGAAAAATATAGAAATCAAAGTTCCATTTCCAAAGTGGTGGCAACTGAACGTCAAGATGTGGGAATAAAATTACAAGAAACTCAAAATTTTCTTGCCATTCTTTGTTTGACAATTAAGGACCTACAGGCAGGTCAGAAGGTCTGATTTACACATTGTCTAGCACAGACACATGGCAATTTGATTCTCATGGCAGATTACCCATTTAGAAGGCATATAAGAAAAAAAAATTTAAGAAGAATTAGATTATCTGTGGTGTATGTATTATCTGTATCCCCCAGAGTGGGGACTGGAACCAGAGGATCTTTAGGGGGTTGAGCAGCTCCAAAGATCAACACCCATCCTTGGGTTTCCTCTTTGCTGGGCATTCTTCATAGATCATAGAATATTACAGGGTTGGAATGACCTTACAGACCTTGGGTTTCCTCTTTGGCATTCCTCAGAGGATCATAGAATGTTACAGGGTTGGAATGGATCTTAGAGACCTTGGGTTTCCTCTTTGCAGGGCATTCCTCATAGAATGTTATGGGGTTGGAATGGATCTTATAGGCCTTGGGTTTCCTCTTTGCTGGGCATTCTTCATAGAATATTATGGGGTTGGAATGGATCTTACAGACCTTGGGTTTCCTCTTTGCTGGGCATTCTTCATAGGGTCATAGAATAATACAGGGTTGGAATGGACCTTACAGACCTTGGGTTTCCTCTTTGCAGGGCATTCTTCATAGGGTCATAGAATGTTATGGGGTTGGAATGGACCTTATAGGCTTTCCAGTCCCAACACCCCTTCCAACTCAAACTATTCCTGTGATTACCACTGCATTAAACAGTTTCATGCACTCTTCAGCAATGACCTGGACTCCACCCTCCCTGCAGATCCATTTCAGAAGCAGGTTCAGAGTGTGAAATCAGGGGTACCCCAGGCTTCCCTCCTCCCTTGCTGCGAGCACCGCGCTGGCTGTGGCTCCCTGAGGCCAGAGGGAGCACTGGGCTGCTCTCCCCGTGCCCTGGGCTCCATGCTGAGCTGGCTGTACCTGCAGGATCTCCAGCACGGCCACGGGCTGCAGGACGCCGCTGTAGTGCTGCAGCAGCCCCGCCTGCGGCACGCCCGGCTTGCTCATCACGTGGTAGAGCACGGCCTCCATCATGCCCTTGCACACCGGCTGGTTCAGCTTCCCATCCACGATCCTCCACGGCCTCCCGACGAAGGACACGCTCTCACAGGCCCTGCCAGACACAGGGAAAGCTCAGCTCTCAGGAGTTCTTTGGGATGGGTTTCTCATCGTTGTAATTTCTGCCTAACAGAGATCACTGCATCCCTTTCAACACAAGTGTAAATCCTGTGGCTGCTCTGAGCAAGGGCTGGTGCTGCTCTACCAAATCTGCATTTTTCACCCATTTCAGCACCATTACAAACCAGCAGCTCCCTAGGTCTCAATGAGCAGGAAAGCTTTGTTTGGTATTAACTCCAACATCCTCCAAAAGTTATCCAAGACCTGCACCATGCAGCAACAGTGCTCTGATGGGAAGCAAATCCCTCAATTTTAGCATTGTGGTGTCCAAAAGAAAGTCCCTGCATGGAAATTCCCATTTCTCATATTGCAGTTCCCAGGCACCTGGAAGCTGGCACTGGGCTTATTTGTGCAGTAAAATCAGTTTTGGTCCTCTGATATTTGGAACTTGTTGGTTTTTGGGTAAAAATATCTCTCAGAGACATTTTTTCAGCATGCACAAGGAACATTAACAGGAACAATGGAGTGGGGTTTCTCCATCACTGCTCATCAGAGCATAAAACTGAGGTTTCCAAACCACTGCTCCCAGTACTCTTTTGGCAGAGCCAAGTGTTTGGTATTCTGCAGACATCCCTGTTACTCACCGGTCCCTGGCTGCCTGGGAGACATCTGTCATGGAGCTTCCTGGAAAGAAAAGCACACATATTTTCTAATTAACTCAAATTCCTTATCTAATGGAAGGAGAGTTAAAGGTGGCCAAGCTGGGAAGTGCAAGAGCTTGCTAGGAAATCACAGCAGCAAATTACTCCAGGAGCTGCTCTCGGTTTTGGGGAGCTCTGAGCTGCTCTCCCCACACCTCCTCCCACAGCCACATCTCTTGACTCAACCCCACTTTCTGTGGATCCTTTCCCCACTCCCAGCAGGTTTTATTCCTGGAAGTCTGATGCTGTGGCTGAACCATGGTGATTGTATGGGCTGAAGGAGCTGAGGTGCACAGAGAGCTGTGCAGGGTCTCGGCCTGGAGCTCTCCAGGGGTCTGGGTAACCTAAAGCTCCCAAATCAGCTAAATCAGCTCCTAAAGCTAACCTAAATCAGAGGGATGTAGGGCACAGCTCCCAGGAGCTGGAGCTCTGAATGCAAACTCAGGATTCCAGCAGGGCTCACTTTCAAAGCAAAGGATGTCTCTGCAACTCCCATTACATTATGTCATGGGTTTTAATTAGACAATTACTTAATGAGGTATTCCTACCACACCCAGAGGGTAACAGCTTTGGCTTAAGCACATGTAAACATTCACTGGCCAGTGAGGACTCAGTGTTTGATAACAGAACTCCTGTTTTTTCCCTCCTATACTTCAAACAAGTCAAGGATGTTAAATCCAGGGAAATAGTTCAGTAGTTTAATTTAAGAACTGCTGAGGTCTCTGTTGTTTAGACAGCCCTGAGTGCATTTCCTGCAGGAAGGCTCCAGTTAAACAGTCCCAAGCTGTGGGATGTTAGGGATCACCCTCTGGACCTGGGTTCTGGCAGGGCTTGGCAAGGTACCACAGGAACAGTGAGCTTGTGGTTCAGTCTGAGATTAGAGCTCATAAAAACCAAACCAAAATGAAATCCCTCACAAACTACTAAATGTAAAATTTGGCAAGAACTACCAGCCATTAGAAAACTGGCAGTAAAAAGGAAAGGAAAATGAAGTCCAATTGGGTTACAAATGAGGCTGTTAAATCTCACTGGCATGTGCTGCTTCCTGGTGAATGCTTTAATGAGTTCAGGATTTTCAGCCATGGACATTCCAGCTAAATGCACACCAGCAGTGCTGTGTTTTCTAGGCTTAGAGAGGCCTGACCTTTGAACTGAAGCCACAGATGAGAAACTTTGGATCCAAATGATTCTGGAAAAATTTAAGACATGGAAACAAGTTTCTAAGGAAAACATACTTCTGGACTAGTCATTCTAGCAAAAGGCATAGGAAGGATTATGGGATGTATTTGAAAACTTAGAGACCTTCCAGATGAATTAGTGTTATGCCAATTTATCTGTGAGAGAAGACAATCTCTCTGGTACAGCTGCATAAATAATCTAGGATTTGCTTATAAAGTGGAGCTACTAGTTTGGGATCAACTGCTGATGAGCTGGTTTGTATTTCAGGGATGCAGAGGACTCTCCATACCTTTAGAGACTCCTGGGTTCTCCTGGAAGCAGGAAAGATCATCATCCTGCTCACTGGCTGATTGCTCAGGGACAGGGATCTGCTCGCTGTGCTCAGTGCTGAGCTCATCATTCTCTACTTCGGGATCTTTGTCCTCAGAATGAGATTTGGCTTGTTCTTTGTAAATGTCCACATCCTCAGCCTCTGGGGGTTCAGCTGGGGGCTCCAGGGAGCCTCCTCCTGGAGCTTCCTCACCCCCAGTAACAGCTTCCTTCCTTGGGGCAGGCTCAGAACCGGCTGCATCCAAGTTCCTGCCATCTGCAGGTGCCAGAGCAGGCAGTGCACCCTGGCAGAGGTGACTGTCACCCTGAAGGGCATCAGTCCTACATCTCTTCCTCGGGGGCTCATCATCACTGGCACACTGTGTGTCTTTCCCCAGCTGCTGCTCCTGTCCCAGGCCCTCCTGCCCCTTCTCTGGCTCCGAGGGCAGATGTTCCTGTGGCACATCTGGGGGAGCAGGCTCTGCCCCTGGCTGCTCAGCCTCCTCTGCTTTGCTCTTCAGGCACACCGAGCGCAGCAGCCAGGGCTTGGCAAACACCACGGCCACCAGCCTGACACTGTGGCCTCCTACTTCTAAAACCTGCTGCATGTCAATGAGGTCCTGTAAAAACCAAACAAAAAACCACACAACAAATTATCACAGGAGCTTTCACTGAAAAATGTCACTTTAACCCAGTGTCATGCAATTGCCATGATTTAACTGGCAGCAAGGGAGAGTAAAGTTTAGTAGAATATTCAATTTTGCCTCCAGCTGCACTGAAGTTGAAAAGATGTTTTACTCCTAAAGCTTCCTGAAATTACAGCATGTTTTTCTTCAGCTTAAAGTTAAAAATATAACTGGGAATAAGCACTTTGCTTCCAAAGGTTGATGTTAGCACCTCTAGGTTTCTGAAACAGTTCATTCCTATCTTTGATTAAGAGCTGCTTGAATTTTTAGCCTTCCTAACTTTGAGGCAAGATTGCTCTCAGGTGTGGTGTGTTTCTCCTGCCTAACATAAATAACTCTGTTCAATTTATAGCTGCTTCCAACAGCCTGGAAGCTCATCCTGTTCAAGGGGAATACTAAGCATGCAAACATTAATGTATGGAAAGCAGCTGGCTGTAAACCCACCTGGATGTACTGCTCCAAGCTCCTGCTGCGTTCAGCTCCCACCTGTTCATAGCTGCAGAATTGTTTGCTCAGCTCAGCTTTGCAAATCCCAAAGTGGGAAGTGGCCTCTATGGCCTTCCTGATCTCCAGAGCAGCCTCCACATCCCCAGGGCTGTACCCATAACGCTCCGTACACTCGTGGAGAAACTTATCCACATCATAGTTCTCTTCCTGGATTTTTATCAGCCTGGTGAAAGTTTCAGGGAGGCAGGAGATGCCCACAGCCATGTGATCCAGCAGGGAAGGAACTGCAAAGCAAATAAACCATGGGAGTTTAAGCTGTGAAGCAGCAGTTACTGTGCATCATGCTACAGGAAGACAAACAGATTAGAGGTGCTCTAAACCAATTAAAAACAGAGCTCAGCTTTCCCTCTTCATTACTGCAGTTCCCTTTTTCCTTCTGCCTTGCATATCTGACTGAAAAGACCTGCAAAGAGGAGCAAACTGGTTCACAAGGGCTCACCCTCCCAGCAAAACAAATCATGGCTGGAAGGCAGTGAGCACCTGGTGGTGTTCTCTCTAACACTGGGTCAGTTCAGCTCTGAGCTAATGAGGGAATTCTCTCCTTTTTTCTTGAAGGTCAAGTAAAAATCCCAGGGCAAGGAGATGCTGTAGAGGACACTTTTAATCAAAAATCCACAGCAGAAAGCTGTTGGCCAGATCTGGTTTGAAACTACCACCCGACAATGCTTCAGACAGTTCAACAAACATCTCTGTGTTCAGTGACAGGTCCAGCACTGCCCCAGAGTGACCCTGTACAGAGTATCCACAACTGGAGCCATGGAACCCCTATCCCAGTCCTGGCTGATGAGGGGGCAGCTCTGGCACTGCTCCCTTCCCTTTCCCCTGCAGGCTGCTCCACATTTGCCTCTGGAACTTTTGGAGCCAGGAAAAATGGGCTCAGCTGTAATGAGCAGTCAGCTCAGCACAGCTGCAGGGCATGAGAGGCAGCACAGACAGGAGAAAGAATTTCTGTTGTACCTGTCACAACAGCCATGGCAACGGGCAGGGGCAGCACCAGATGATTTCAGCTGCAGAGCTCAAGGCTCTGGATACATTTGCATTACAGCTGAAAACAAGATGCTCTTCCAGAAGGGGAAGTGATGATGAACTGCAGACAGCCAAGCTCTAAATATTGTAAAAATGTTTAAATTACTGACGTAAGAGGCCAGACACTGGACACCACTACTTCAGGCACTTGCACAAGACAAATTAAATGAGAATTTCCATTCAAGGAGCTCAGAAAGGTTTCTTTTTACAGAAGAGAAAGCCTGGCTGTTACATCATATGCTATTTTAAGTTGCTGTAGGGACTGAAAAACCTCCTGGAGAGGGTTAACAGAGCAGAGGAAAGATTGCACTAACAGTTTAACACAACATCAAATAGAGGCAAGGCCTTGTTACCAACAAAAGCCTAAGTCAGCCATCTGTTTTAAGTCAGGAGAGAAAGCCTTACAGACTTGATGTGTAATGCAAACAGAATGTTCCTGTCAGGAGGCTTTGTTTAAATCAATTCCTCAGCAGGTGAGCTCGCCATCCCTCCTGCTCCAAGCCACTTCTGTGCACTTTAAACCAAACAGAACTAACCTGGAGAGCTGAGCCTTCCTGGGATGGGGGTACACCTGAGCCTGACCTTCACCTGGCAGGAGTTGACCACGATGTTGTCGCTGGGGCTCAGGTTGCGCGTGCTGACGATGCCAGGGCAGTAGTAGCCTCTCATCAGTAAATAATTGGTGTGGGAGGCCTGGCGAGGCTTCACCTCGATCCTGCGCTTGCCTCCAGAGCTCTCTTCCAAGTCATCATCCTCATCATCCTCATCCTCCAGGCCTTCTTTTCCCAAGCTGCAGCAAACACACAGGTTGGATTTGTCTGTTGGGTTTTTCCCCAAAGAAGGAAGTGATTGATGACACTGAGCAGAGCGAGGACACGGTGCTCTGCTCTGGACAGAGGGGCCGTGTCCACACCAGGCTGATGCAGAGCTCTGAGAACAACAACTACACAAAGGGAAATACACTAAAGGTCCCTGGGAAAGAAAACTCTCTTTTTTTTTTCCAAAATGTGTTGAAATTAACCCAAAATATCTCAGCTTCCACTGCTGAAGCTCTTTAGTTCAGCAGATGCTTCATCTTGAGGGAACATCTGTTACACACTGAGAGCACGAGGAATGCTGCAGGATAGGGCAGACTGTTTATTTTTCAGGGTGAAAAGGAGGAGAGAGAGTTACAGATTTCAGCTACTTTAAAAAATAATAACTAAAAAACCACCAAAAACCAAACTGCAGACATCCTCCAAGTAAAGAAAAGAATAGCAGTAGCAGCCAGGGTGGATTTCCCAGAATCAAACTTAGTCAAACCAACACTATTTATTCTAGGACATGACAAGAGCCACTATGGATAAAAGTGAAGCCTCTGAACAATCTGATCTAACTCTGAAGTGGCCTCTGTTTCAAGCAGATTATGCCAGGGACTATGAAAGGTTCCTTCAACCTTTTCTAACATGAATTAGACTTTAAGTACTTCCTTTTAAAATAAAAAAAAAAAAAGGGAACACATCACTTAAAAAATAAAAAAGGGAACATATCACTTAGAAAAACCAGTGAGTGCACTACTCAAGATGCCCCTAACTCAGCAATGGGACCAGGCCAGGGCTCAGTGTATTTTGTTAATGACCTGGCTGGTAAAACAGCTCATTCAGCTTGCACAGGATCACCCAGCTGAGGACACTGCAAGTATATGAGAAGCTGGGATTTGCATTCAGAACATCTCCAGCACCCTGGAGAGCCAGCCTGGAAAAGAGCAGGGAGCAATTCCCTATGACAAATACATGTTATTTGTATTATAGTACTCTGCATCTGTCCCTCCACTGAGAGGGAACAATTCAACAGATAAAGGAAAAGAAGCTTGGTAGGTGAGTCACAGTGCATGGATCACTGCACTGGGGGGGGGGGCCTGGCTGCTTTTTTTTGGCAAGGCCATGGCCCTTCAGAATCTTGGGATGCATTAGCAGCTGTTTCACCTGTATGACAGGAGGGAATTGGCACAGAGCTGCCAGCAGGAGCATGGCTTTTGTTTCTTGACATCATAATTCAGTGCAGAAGAAAATAATGAGAAAGACAGAGAACTGGTTAACATGAATGAAGTGAAGGAGCTGAAGCTGCTCATTTTAAAGAGGGACCACAGTAACAATCCTCAAGTTGGAATTAAGCTGCCCTAAAGAGAATAAGAATAAAGTATTTTCCATGTGTACTCACAACAGGAAGCAGCAGGTCAAATTACTATGAGATTTTAGTTGCACTTTTAAGAAAGCACATAATGGCTGTAAGGAAAAGGGCTCACAGGCTCCCACTGCCTAGGGACAGTTTCAGTTCATGCCATTATTGCAGGCTTACAGCAAATGAAATCCAAGAGGAGACAGAAGCACTGCTGTGGTGAGAGGTTCCACTGATAAAGCTGAAACCTTGTTACCAACCCTCTCATCTGTCACATGCCAAGGCACAGCGCTGATGAAACGCTCCTGCAGCACCCAGTGCTCTCCTTTCCATGTCAGCTCTGATGGCACTGAAGTGTCAAGCCATTGAAATGTCACATGAGAAGGGAAATGCAGCCCAGGGCTATAATGACAGACACTGACTTAGGTGCCATTAAGTCTTCAGAGCACCTCCTCAGAAATAAAAATCAAAACAATAGCACAGTAAAAATGCCACAGTGCAGTGCAGGAAATGCCAATTCCTGTGCAATTTCATCCAAGTTATCCCCAAACTGTATTCTTTAATAGAAATAACAGCATTTACCTTTTTATCACTTCATTTTCCACCATGGAGCTGTCCACCACAATGATCTGCTCTGGGATTCTCACATGCACAGCCAGCAGTCCCAGGGAGAACAGGGAGAGCATGGCCACACACTGGCCACCAGGGCCATCCATGGGAAATGCCACCATGTCTTCTGATGATGCATTTTCTTCATCTTTAAATGAGAAACTGTGTGGCTGGTCTGATTTTTCAGCATCCTTGAGCTTCTCCAGGAACTGGAAGGACTCTGTACAAATGGTACTGGGGAAGCGCCACGTGAAAACTCTGCACAAAACCACAAAGAAGCACAAATCCTTCAAAATCTGCTCTTTTACAATTATGCTGGCACAAAGGAGCCAGACAGTTGAAGTTTCATTCTAGAACTGGTGACCAGGCACACTCCACACCTGCTTTCACAGTCCTTTACTATTTCCAGCACATTAGGTGTTTATGCGCTGTGTAAAGGTCAGGTAGCATACAGCAAATAAAAAGCAAAGCTATCATCTTCTGCTTCACAGGAGTGCTAAAGAAATCTTCCCATCACATCTACAACTGTGCTGCTGCATCTCCTCCCCTCTCCATGTGTCTCTGAGCTCCTGCCCAGCACCCTTGGCTCCATTCCCTCACTGCCCTCCCCATGCAAGGACTGCCTGATGTGATGTCAGCTTCATCTTCACCTTCCTCTGCACCCTCAGCTGAAGGTTCCTTGCTCTGGACACTTCTCCTGTGTTATCACCAGTAAGACCTTAAATGAGGGATGTGGGACTCCAGGCAGCTCTCCAAAATGCAGTTTATTGTATCCAAGACATTACAGGAGTCCAGGGTTGTGGGCAACAGAGCCTGTGCCCACAGCTGTCAGCTCCAGCTGCAGGCAGGCCTGGAGACCTTTAATTTAGGTTACATTGCATTATTTACTTTTCTTTTGGTTACACTGCATTATAGACTTTTCTTTGCTGAGCATCTTAATACAGCAGAACCAATCTATACCTTAACTATTATCTATAGCCTATCATAACTACTGTAATTACCATATTCATGTTACTGTTCTCCAATCACTAAAAGTTAGCACATTACAGTTTAAGCTAGAAGTTGTTTTTCAGTTTTCTTGCAGTGAAAAATTCTGAGACCTTTCTTCTGCTTGGTAAAAACATCTTCTTGTTTGAGGTGGATTTATCCTTTGCTCTAAGCCATAAAAACCCCTCTCTAATTGCCTCCTTGGTTATCCAGTCAGACTGGCTCAGCAATTCTTTTCTTCTGTGTCAAAACTTGCTTCCATCTCTATTCCTTCTTCAGATTCTACATTCAAAAAATCTTTCTGCTAAACATACATATCTGTGAAACTTTCTTGTCAAACTTTCATCCTTCCCAACAGTCACCTCCACACCATGCTTGGATAGATCTTCTCCTCTGCTCCAAGCCCAGTAGTGTAGGGGGACAGAATATAAGAAAATAAAGATAGTGTAGAAGGTAATGTTACCCATAAGGAGTTGCAGCTGGGCCAATTATCAAAGATTAGGAACAGGCCTGACTTTACCAGGCCACAGCCGTGACCAATGAGAAGCAGATGCTATAAAAGAGTGGGGTGGCTGGGTGAGAAGGGAACTGGAGTCAGTGGCTGCTTTGAGAAGAAGAGAGTCAGTGCTCTGAGGAGCTGCCCACAAGAAACACCAAGAAGGTATGGAACCTTTGTGACAAGGAGACAGCAGCATGGAGCCCCTGCAATAGGCTGGCACCCACCTGTAGTAGCTCTGGGACAGCTGGTAGGACATGGGCACGAAGGGCAGCGCGCGGCTCTTCTTGGGCCCCAGCGAGTGGCTGACCCTGCGGCGGTTCACCAGGCTCCTCCTCTGGCACTCCAGGAAAGCCTTCACCAGGATGTCATCCCGGTACTCCTGGTACAGCCTGAACGTCTGCAACACACCAGGGACAGCTCTGCACCCCCTGCTCCAGCCACACACACCCGGGGGTGGGAGGACACAACCAGGATGAAAATTATCCATCAAAATTCACTTTACTGCTCTGTTCCTTCTATGGCCTTCCAGGCTTGCCATGGTACGTGCCAATTAAATTAACTAAATACTGCAGGACACTTGATACTCAAAAGGAGATTGGGCTCCCACTGGAATTATACATGTGAGAAATGCTCCTCTGCCACACATTTTGGTAAATTCTTCCCCTCATTTCAGCAGGAGCACTTGGTTCTGAGAGCTTGGCTACCCAGGTTCCACTCTTGCTTAGGAGCTGTAAACTCCATTTGAATCTTAATCTTACTTAAGCACTTGACTGATTGATAATCTCTTTTTGTAGTCCCCAGCACTGAAGGGGAGACCCCCAACACCAGTGCAAGCTGGGTATTAGGATTGTTTTTGTCATATTTCCTCCAAAACATTCCAGATGCTCATGGGGGCACAAAGATTGACCCACTGGAAGTGATGTGGAACTTATTTCATGTGGTTTTAGGTGATTGAATCAACCTCACATCTTGCAACCTCATCCTCAGAGAGAAAACAACAAACTGAAAATCTTCCTACAAGGTATAAATTTCCTAAAAGCAAAATACTGCCCACAGAATGGATACAAATCCAAGCTTCCAAGTTTCTTTTCTCCCATTTGAAAAAGGAATGTGCAAAGTGAGGGAGGAGAAACTTTAGGGCTGTATGACCACACATGGATGTGGCACTTGGGAACATGGTTTAGTGGTGGCCTTGGCAGTTCTGGGCAGATGAACTTACAGCTCTTTTCCAACCTAAACAATTCCATGATCCCATGGGCAGGTAAGTTTGGTCCAGACACTGTACCTGAAATGACTGGCAAGATTCCATCTGGTGATCTGAGAGTGCCAGTGTGCTCTGGATCAGATTCTGCAGCACCAGAAAATGAATATCATAAATACTGAAATAAAAAAGAGAGAGAGAAAAATATTTATTCCAGGAGATTTTTGAAGGTGAGGTACCCATTAAACCAGCACAAAAACCTACAAACTCCAGCACCTGCTTCTCAAATAGAAAAATAGAGGCACAAGATCTACAGCTGAGGCTCACTCATGTAAAGGAATCTGTTACATTTTCCTTCACCTTCCACCCCCAATTTTTAAATTAGTCTAGATAATCTGACACAAAGCTCTCCCTGATAACATCTCCTCCTGTTGAGATACAACACCCACATAGAAAATGTACAGTTGTCCCAGTGATAAAATCACTTTGAGGTCATCTCTGTTATCATTTTATCTGCCAAATCTATGTCAGAGGTCCCTACAGTCCTGTCAAAGTATTTTTCTGTTAATAAATTTATACACTGCAACAAACAGATGGAAACACTGAATTAGGACACCCTTTATAGGACTTCCACAGAAGGGAGGGGCTGATGTGGCCTGATCCTAATGAGGAAAATGGTGCTACTGCCACTCACCTGCTCAGATTATCCTCTTTTGTGCCTTGATCTGTGTCTTCTCCAATTGCCAGCACGCGAAATCTAGTTAAGGGAAGGGAAAGAGAACACTGGAACCAGATTTTCTGTGATTTGCTGTGATTTTGCATCAGCCATGAAGCCCAGAGGCTGATGAGCACAACTGCTAATGAGGCAAGGGCTGGGCCAGCCCAGGGGACTGTGTGCTCCAGCAGCCCTCAGCACCAGGGTCAGACAGGAAAAGAACTGCCCACATCCATCTCCACTCACATATCTGCTGATAAGGAGATAAAAAAATGGACAGGACACTGTTCTAGCACTGAAAGGATTTGTCATTTTATTGAGGTTTTGGACTTCCAATTATGGCCAGCAGCATCTTTGCTGTAATGCACAGCTCTTCCCAAAATAAGAAAAATTACAAAGGTGCTAAATTTGTTATCATAAAATGGTCTGAGACACAATTTTTCCACACTGCTTTTCAAGTGTTAATCATCATGAAAAAGCTTAATGACTTGGAGCTGGAGAATGCTGCACAAGGCTGAGTGCTCTTCCTTATCAATACTTTTAGCAGCACTGAAATGATTCAGCTGAGCAACCAGCTACAAATTGTGATAGAAAATGGGGCCAGTTAATCTGAAAAATGCTGGATTTCTATTGCAATGAAGTTACACTTGAGTAGCAACATCTCTAGCACTA
This sequence comes from Zonotrichia albicollis, assembly GCF_047830755.1. NCBI lineage: Eukaryota > Metazoa > Chordata > Aves > Passeriformes > Passerellidae > Zonotrichia > Zonotrichia albicollis. Next base: position 13,352,896 of record NC_133834.1, on the reverse strand, counting down.
AGGCTGAGGACTTGACAATTTAGGAGAATCTGCTGTAGTGAATTTCTGGTTTAAAAGTCTTATTTAGCAATAAGAATGGTTTGAAATCAGTAAAATTGTGCAAATAACTGAAAATCACTTATATGTATTTAGGAAGTGTGGAAATGAAGGAAACACTGCTGGTTATATTTAGCAAAACTTGTTTTCTTACTAAGGGTACAGGTACAGAGGGTGTAAATCAAGCTCAGAGAGAAGACCTGCTCTGAAGTGCTGTCCCCTGCCTCACCCCATGTGCAGAGCTAAAAGCACCAGGATTTAAATACCTGGCAAAGAGTTCCTCCAGAGTGTCAGGAATCTCCAGTTTGGGGTTCCCCAGGGTTGAACTGAATTTTTCTTTCAGTCTCTCCACAAACTCTTTAAACTCATTTGCACAAACCTTCGAAAAGAGGAGACAGAAATGTCATCAGCCTCAATTTCTCAGAGTGAAAAAACCCCTCTACTTTTAAAGTGTGCATGAAAATTCCTGTAGCAATAGCTGAACTCTGAAGTCAGCAGCAGTCCAACAGGCAAGGCAAGGCAGGGAGAAGCTGGTGCAGTTTGTGTTTGCTGATTCAGTGAACAGTTGCAGGTTCCATCTGTAATCAGCTCACAGCTACAAGCCAAGCACCATGAACATATGTTCTAAGACAATTGCCTGAATTAACAGCAAGATCTCTTGCTAGAGCTATGTTTAAGCTTCTGCTCAAGCCCTGCAGCCTTTTCCACGTTCTCCATGAAGTGTTTGCACAATCATGGCTGGGAGAACACCTGTTACATGAGAGGAATCATCTCTGGAAAGAAGTTTCTATTTGCTTCCAAGGACAGACTTTGGGGATGGGAACACATATTTATTTTAGTGATGTCTCATCAATGAACAACTGCTCTTCCTTAAAGCAACATGAATCTAACAACAGAACTGATGGGCTTTTCTGACAATGGTATGAACTGTCATTCCTAAATAAAAATGATCTTGCTATGACCCTGTCCCAGTTCTGAGAAAATTCTGAAAATCAAAATGGAATTGCTTGCACTGAAAGTGTAAACAAATTTTCAATTTGAAGTTATGGTTAATTCAAATGGGAAAAAAAATCTTTTAGCTGCTCAAATCAAGTCTGATAAAATTTGCTTGTGTTCCTGCATTCATTCACAGAAGCTAAGGTGCCAGTTCAACACACAACCAGAATAAAAATTAGAAATTACAGAACAAAAATGTTTTCTTGCTCAAGTAACAATGTGGCTGAAAGAATAAAAAAGGAATGAGTAGACAGAGATGTTTAGTCATGTTTGTTTATAAACAAGCACATTGAAAACACAATGATTGTTGCACAAGGGGCTGTTTATGTGCCTTTGGAAAGCTGCCCTGTGTCCACTTTATCCCAAACCAGCAATGATGCTGCATTTTTACAGTGATGCCATTTTTAAAATAGCTAAAGGTTCAAGGGAGAGAAAAGACATGAAATCAGTGCAAGTACTCAGTTATCCAAACAGCATAAAGTACTCTATGAACTTTTGGAATACTTCCCTCCTACCTGTGGATCTTCATAATTATTTTCTCTATTCATGAAATCATCAATGAGGGCTTTATCTTGGTAAACCTCAGCAAGGCAAACTCTGCAAGAGATACAATGGAAGGTGCTGCTCAGAGCTGAAATTCTCCCAACTCAAAACAGACCTGACAGCAGCAGGGTGCAAACAAGATGCAATTTTTAAGCAACATGAAACAAAAGAAATATGTGGGAGGATCATGTCCCTCCAGGAGAATTTAGCCTGTATCTAGAAGATAGAAAACTTCTCACTTGTAATTGAGGTAGGTCTGTGGGTTTCTGACAATGTAGCGGGCTCTGCGTCCCACGGAATGGGAGGTTTTATCCAGGGACTCCTCGAAGCTGGAGTGCATCAGGTCCCTCACCACCTGCCAGGGCACAAAGGGCCCTTTCACCTGCAGGAGGAACAGAGTGTCTGCAGTTAAACCTTGCTGTGTGCACATGCTGAGAGCAGGATGAAGCCCTGGCTGGTGAAGTGTGTGTGCAGCACCCAGCAGCTCTGTGCTTCTTGGACAGTGCCCTTTTGTGACCCAGAGATGGGGCAACTCAGAGGTGTTTTAAAAACTTTCATTCCGTTTTCAGTCTCATGGGGAGGGTGAGACAATACAGATGTTATAATTCACGCCATCACAATCAGAAGCCAACTATTTCCTAATTACAATCTATTATAAGTGTTTCTTGGCATATCAGCTTTAGCCACACCATGCTGCAAATACCTTAAAGCAAATCATCTAAAATAACCCCACATGGGTCCTACTACACTGCATCTTTCACAGTTCTATTTCTCCAAAGTATCTAGTCTTATTTGAAGGCCATCCTTTGAAACTTTTTTCTAGCTCCATTTCTCTCTCAACAATGTCTGTCCTATTCCATGGCATTTCTCAGTCAGCATTTCTTATCTCAAAGTTTGCATATGGATGCACACTGTGTGGGCCTTCTGTCAGGCCCTGACAACTCTCTACAAACCCATTTCCTCCTCTCTCTTGGATACAAAAAACTTCTTTTATGGCTGGTACTATCACTAACATTGTGATGCTAATAATTAATGCATATAAACCTATTTTGTAAAGCTCTTTTAGCTAAGGTGCCAAACTCCATCCTTCAAATAAGTCACCTAACCATGATCCATCGTGATTTGTCAAATCTCTGCATTTTTGAAGCTGTTTGTGGATGGATAGACAAGTTCATAGAACACAGCCTTTTGAAATCAGCAGTGCTCCCACCTTGGCATTGAGCACGTGGCTGGCAATCCTGCAGAGCATGGGCAGGCTGTCCTCCTGCACCGTCCAGGCCACACGCAGCTGTGCCATCCTCTCTACAAATCCATTGCCCACATTTCCCCCTCTCTCTTGGACAGAAAAAACTTCTTTGATGGCAGATACTAACACTGTGATGATAATAGTCAATGCATATAAACTTATTTTGTAAAACTCTATTAGCTAAGGTGCAAAACTCCATCTGTCAAACAAGTCACCTAACCGTTTTAATTTGGTTTGTCAAATCTCTCAGTTTTTGAGGCTGTTTGTGGATGGATACTGAATGGTTAGACAAGTCCATAGAACACAGCCTTTCAAATTCAGCAGTGCATCACCTTGGCATTGAGCACGTGGCTGGCAATCCTGCAGAGCATGAGCAGGCTGTCCTCCTGCACCGTCCAGGTCACGCGCAGCCGCGTCATCCTCAGCAGCGCGCTCTGGTCAGCCTTGTCGTGGTAGCGCAGCCGTTTGCTTTTGTCTGCAGAATCCTCTTCTGGCAAACCCAGGGAAACAAAACCAGACATTTATCTCAGCACCTTATATTCTGATTAACTCAAACTTCTAGCACAGACTCAGCAGCAGTTCAAGTTTTAAGAATGAGAGGTAAGCAGGGAAGGAAGTCGCAGTCTAGAAGTGAAATGCAGCAACAGCTCTCCCAGGCATGAGAAAAAGAACACTTTAATTGGCAAACTGACAACCTAGAGCATCATTCCAAGAAGAATCTTTAAGCCAGCTATCAAGAGCTGATAATGGATTGCAGGAGCTGCTCTGGCACAGGCTCCATGGGGATTCCTCCAGCCTGTGCAGCTGTGGCTCACACACACACAGCTCATGGGCACAAGGTGCTGCTGCTCCTCCCCACTGACTGAGGCAGCCCACAGACATGGCCACAGAGCTGCCCTGTCCGGCCCTCTTTGTCAAAGCAGCTTCCTGCAGGCCTAGGCATAGTAAAGAATGCTGCTTTTTCCTGTTTCTTACCTTTCTTTTTCTTCTTTGGCTTCTTTCCAACATCTTTCCTAAGCCTCTTCCTCTTTTGGCTTTTTCCACCTCTCACTCGTTTAGTTCGATCCTGGGTTGGTTCTTTAGTTATTTCAATGCATTCCTCTTTCTGGAAAAGTGACTCTGCTCCTGCCTTTGCTTCTCCCAAAATATTAATTTTGTTACCTAAAATGACACATATTTACAGCAGTGGAGCTTTATAGCAATGACATTCTACAATGTTAAGGTATAGATACCAAATGACAAATTTCAGTAAATTAAAAGACAGATGTTCTCTCAGAACTGCTCTTTGTTAGTCCTATCATTTCATGCCCCTTCTCAGCAGCTCACAGAATAAATTCCTACATTAATGAGGAATCATCAAGTAATTAAGCCTAGTTTACAGTGCACAAACACAAGGGAACAGAGCTGAGGTTTTACATTCAACCTGAAGCATTTTCTCCTCAAACATTAGGCTGGATAACAGTGCTACAAAACATTGGTCCCTCTGGACTTTCTGCAAACTGCACATCAGAAATTACAAAGGATAGAAATGATTGTTTTATAAAAATTTATTTACACATCTATTTTACAGCCCCAGAAGTACTCTAGATCACTGTAAAGAGACAGGACCAGCCCATGTTATCAATACTAGATAAAACATTATTGTTCCATATAGTCAGTAATAGGGAATGAAATCATTTATCTGTTTTACTGCCCCAGGAGCATCCCAGATTACTGGAAGGAGACAAGAACAACCCACACCCTTCCTGCTGGGTTTGACAAAAGCAGGAGGAGCTGTGGCACAGTCTCAGGCCTTACCTCCAGTACTGAGTGGCAGGGAGTGTTTGGTGAGGAAGGTTGGGAGTCTTGCTGTCAGCCCATTTTCAGGACCTGTATTTTCCTAAGACAATATAACTTTAAAAAAGGTGACATACAAAAGGGGTGCACTGGTTTTAACAACAATCTACTTTTATAATCTCAGTAGTGTCAGCAATAAATTTTCAGTTTAAAGGAAAAGATCCTTGGCTATAAGATAGAACTCATTTGTATTATTACTACCACACATTAAAATGGCTCCAGAGCTTTTCTTAAATCACCCTGGAATGACCACTAGACTGTGAAGGTTAGAAATGTCCTCAGGTTAAAAGCAGTAATTACTGGAAAAGAAATGCTTGATTATTTCATTGCTGCAGAGGCTGAGCAGAGTTTGCTGTAAAACAGTATTAGCATTTTATATTCCAAAGGAACTTCTGAAAAGCACAAAACCAAAATGCAAACACAAACACTGTGTAAAATAAATCCCTCCTATAGCACATTCTGCCCATCCTAAATCTGAGCCTGAACCAAGTGCAATGTGCTGGGAGTTTTGCCATTCTCTGCTAAACCCATTTCTCTTGTTGGGGGCAGAAGTTGGTCACAAGATGTGGAGAGGAAAGCAGAGAGGAAAGAGCTGCTGGAGGTTGTGCTACTGCTCAACAATGAGGTGGCTGAACAGCAGACAGAATCAAGAGTGAAATGATCCTGCCAGAGGGAAATAAATTAGCACCTTAATTTTACATCCATTGATAGGCTCTGATTTGTGCACTGCTTAGGGGAGAGTAATTACAGGCAGCTCTGTGAAAGTCCCTGCTCAGTGCCTGGTAATGGTGAAAAAGGAAAGGAAATGCATGGAATTCTTAGGGAAGTAAAGCAACACTAAGCAGCTGCAAAAATCTGTGCTTGGCCACAACCTTAAAGCACTCTCAGACTGTATTTCCACCTTAAAAAGGACAGGTAGAACTATCACAGATTAAAATAGAGGCAACAAGAATGATTAAAGACAGGACAGTTCCATGCTGGGAATGGCAGAGGTCAGTCTTAAAAAAAGGAGATGAATATGAGAGACATGAGAGATGTGTACAAAAATCCAGTGAAACAGTGAGAAAAATGAAGAATGTATTTTTCACAGCTTCCCTCAGTTCTTCAATTACTGAGGAGCTTAAGGCATCAAAAGGAAGTGGTGGCACATAGCAGGAATTTGAAACACTTTGCCACAGGAGGCCGGGGATAGTAAAGACTTACATATGCTCAAAAACCAGACATATTAATACTAAAAGAAAAAAAGCTATTACTGCTTTGAAACATCAGTCCCAGATTTAGAATGGCCTTGAGCCAAAATTGCAGACAGCTGGGAGAGCATTCTGAGGAAATATCCCTTGCTCTTACAAGCTTCCATCAGAGACAGGACATTAGCCAGAATCCTGATTTTTAAAAAACATTTTTCCTTGTGTATTTCCTTGTTTTGGATGTTTTTCTTTTTGTCTGACAATTTCTACATTCCAGAAAGGCAAGAGGAACTACTGAGCAGTGTGAACTACTTGCTCATTGAAGTATTTCTCCTTTGGTTGAATGTATTAACAAATTCAAAATTCAGTTTTCAAATAAAATTTATGTCCAATTCTTGCATTCACTTCAGCACCAAGATTTGTGAACATCTGGCACTCATTTTGTTCCAGGGCTGCAAACCCTTACTGAGAGCATGCAAACAGAATTTGGTGTCACTCAACCTTAAGAACATTAAAATTTGGAGAAGTTTATAAATTTTTAAATACCCACCTTCCTGGTCTTGTTGATGATGTAGCTTGTCCAGATCCAGTTGCGTTTCAGATGCCCATAAAAACTGGAATCCAGACCTGCAGCTCCCAGCCCATCTCCAGGGATGGATCCATCATCAACCACCTCCCTGCTGCCTCTGCCAGCAAGAGGAACAAAACCCACAGGAATTATTTTGTGCAGATTCCTTCTCAGAGCTCTTACTGGTGTGTGTGCAATGTGCAGAACTCTCACCTTGCCCTCCCAGTTTAGGGGGTAATATTACACCTAATTACACCATTAATTACATCCCTAAACTGTTTCTTTCTTAAAGATGTCACAGTCATCCCCAGCCTAACTGCAAGTAAACACCAAAAATCCAATTTAAAAGATTTACTGCCACACATATGCAAGTTCAAGCAAGGATCAGTGGAATTGGGTCCCTCAACTCCATTATTTTTTTCAAGGTAACTTGATATATTTACCTGCAACATGGAACTAACTGAAAATACTTTTAAACAGACTGTTTATTGAAACAGAATAGAATATTGACAGAACTAAACCACAGTGCACAACACAATCAAAAAAATTTAGCTGGTATTCTGCAGGGCTGTCAGATGTTGTGAGCATGCAACCCTCCCAGGTATTCTGGGTGTGATTAGGCAGAAGATTAAATGCTCCAGAGATCACCTCCAGATCACAGTGCACATTAGCAATTAATCTGCCATCAATTACAGCCAAGTGCAGCACAAAGGGACGGGATTCAGGCTGTGGCACTGGGGAGCTGCTGAAGCTCCTTTAGATACCATGATAAAAAGCACAGGAGCAGGGAAGCATTCCCTCCCTCCCAACTCTGCTCTCCTCAGGACTCTTCCAACACACATCTGTACTGCTTTAGAAAGAAATCCCAATCTGCTCATCCCATCCCTCCAGCACAACAACCTGACAGCCAAGTTATTGGGAACATGCAACAGAGCTACATCTCCTTGGACTCTGCCCAGCTCTGAACTCCACAGAGCACCCAGCTGAGATTCTCAGTCTCAAGGGCTTTTGCTACTGAGGAACATCCTGAACCCCTGCACAGCTGCTCTGGCCTGCCCTGCTGCAGCACCTACGTGGTGTATTCCAGCATGGCACACTTCCTTTCCAGGTTGTGTTTGTTCACTGCTGACTCCTGCTCCTTCTCCACATCCAGGGCACTCTCCTCCCCTGCAAGGTTGCTCCTCTTTGTCCGAGGACAGCGGACAACTCCTGCACAGACCAAAGGGTTGCACTGTCAGCATGACAGCTCAGAATTCAACTTATCTTCAATCCACCTTGCTCTGGCAACCTACTGCTCCCACATAGTACTGCAATTCTTACCCTTTCTCAATACATGCCTGCTTCTCACTGAGAGGGGCTACTGTCAATTTTGATACTTCCAACAGGGCAGCAATGCTTTCAACACAAGTGGATCACAACTTTATAGAATTATATGGACACAGCTCCCAGTTTTATTTTTATGATGCACAGGACAACATTCCAAAACTGTAGAAGTGGAAAACTGTGGTATTCACATGCCCTCTGAACAGAGAGAGATTTAGCTTCCTCAGATTTCTCCTGAGAGAAGCTGTGAGAGAAGCAGAGAAAAGAACGATCAAAACAATTCTTATCTCATTTGCTGCTCCTGTGTTTGGGCCCATGTGGAATGTGTTCTGGAGATTGTTTACCCGAGGTGATTGCTTGATTGGATTCTGGTGTGTGTTTTGGATTCAATGACCAGTTGGATCCACGTGTGTGTGTCAGGACTCTTGGGGAGAGAGTCACAGGTTTTCTAGTTAGTTAGTGATAGTTATTGTAAAATAATGTAATATAGTTTTAGTATAATATAGTATAATGAAGTAATTAATTAGCCTTCTGATATCATGGAGTTCTGTGCATCATTCTTCCTATCTGTTGGGCATTGTAGCATCCAACAGAAAACCAGAGCCTGGCTCAAGTTTTAGGAAGGGAAGAGGAACTGGGGTGTGCCCAGAAGGGGCAGAGAGGGTGCTCAGGGGTCCAGGTGTGCCATACCCAGGGGTGTGTTCAGGCACACACACTGCAGATCAAACCAGAAGTTCTCCACGTCCTGCAGGGTGTTGAGGACGTAGGAGCGGCGCTCGAAGGGGCGGCTGCTCTGGGCCAGGTTGTAGTGCAGGTCACAGATGGTGGTGTCCACAATCACAGCATTTCTCTTCATGTACACAAACACCTGCCACACACAGCACAGCTCAGGCTGTAAACATCACTGACACTGCCTCATCAGCAGGACACACCAGCTGGGTTAGGACGGGACAGTTTCTGTCTTTGCTGTTTTTAGGCACTGCTCTGACAGAGGCCACACCCATTCCCACACTATTGCTCTGTATTCCCAAATTCCCTTGACAGCAATTTAGAAATTTCCTTTCTAGATTTAGAACAGTTTCTTTTCTCCCTTGTGCACAGGATATTCCAAGTTTCCAGAGGGTGGCTATTTCCTGCAAGCCCTCACTTTGGACTTGAGTGGATGTGTTTGGGGCCTCATTACCTTTCTGCTTTCTCCTTTGCAGGTGCTCTCTATCTAAAAATATGCATATGAATCTCATTATTTTACTCTGATCAGGGCCTTTATTCTGTGTCAGACATCCAAGCTTAACAGCTTGATGGAAAAGAATGTGTCATACTCATTTTTCATTAAGTCTTGCCAGTCTGGCACCTCCTGGGTCATTATTGTGTGCAGTGTTCAGCATTATACATTTGAGGTGTTCCCTTCCAGAGAAAAGAGGTGAAAAATTACCTGCACAACATACAGTATCCCTTGGATCTGGAGGTTTGCACACATCTCTGAAACATCAGTACTTCTTTTAAGGTAATTATGAACCCCACATCTTGAAAAATTCATGAAGAGTAACTGCCTTTTAAATTTTAATTACCTGATCTTTGTCTTGAAATTTCTCTGTTGGGCCAAACTGCAGCAGTCCCATGTAACATAATCTCTGAAGGTTTTCTACCACTGAGAAGATGTACCTCCTGTAGCAATGGCAGGAGTGTTACAATTAGCACTCATGAAAATAGAGCAGTGATACCAGAAAATTCAACATGTTCATGTAGCAACCTGAGCTTTTAGTTACAGAATTTCTGAAGTGGTATTTTTGCTTGAATTATCAGCCTATGGAAAACATGTAATACCCCAAGGGTCCAAACTTCCTCTCCTAAAATCACAAACCCTGTATTTTAGTCAAATACTAAGCAAAATTTTGCTAGCAAGAAAGAAAATAAGCCATAAATAACATATGTAAAAATGAATTAAATATGACTAACAGCAGATCTGCAGACAATTTCATGTTATGTAAAGAAGACAGGAATAAGCAAACATGACTGGTATGTACAGGCTTTCATACATGTGTGTATGGAGAACTGGGCAATGATTCTTGGAGTTCAGATTGTTTAAAATTACTGCTCCAAGAAGCTGCTTTCAGTTGCTCAAAGCTTTGGCAGTGCAACAAGTGCAGCATTTTCCATCCTGCATACCTACATCTATGGCAAAATCCTGGCAGTTGCAGGAACCTTCTGCAAGATTTAGTTTCTGAAACAGTTTGTAAAAAATTAGCTTTGCTCACATTTAACTTCACTAAGATCTAATTAAATGCAGTTAAATGGGAGTTGGATTTTGGCAGGAGTTTTCTCTGGGAGTCAGAAAGATCAAGCTTAGAAATTTGGCTCAGTCAGAAGTTTTAGTGAAAGGAGGCTGAAGAGACAGCTTGGTTATGTGTCATATTGTTTTGCATCACCCCATCAGATGGAGCCTGCAGATTTCAGAAAATGCCATCAATCCAGTTTCTAACTGCTAAGATTTAACAATAGGTTTGGAATTGCAAACCTGGGCTCCCCATGATGGCTGCTGATACTGCCCAGCCCTGCTCCCTCACCAAAGGCACATTTGCAGGTTTGAAAAATGTCATCTAAACCTCCAACCATTCACAAATTGTCAGCAGTGACTTTTTGGGGAAAGCTAACATGGTGCTCTTGATTCCATACATTCACATCACTCTCCTTCCTTCAGTCCAACCTCAAGTTTTACATCTCCTGGAAGAGAAATGGCAAACCATGGCAGATGTGCCACGGAGAGAATGAGGAGAAACTGAATGTGTGAGAGGCAGGAGCTGGGAAATGTGGCACCTCTGGAAAGATTTATGAAGGACAGCAACACTTAGACCCTATTAAATTCTGAATTTAGCAGCAGTCTGGAGTGTGTTTTATACAGAAACAACATCCTTCTCATGAGTTATGAAGGACAGAACCTCCCAGCTCTCAAGCACTGCCTGACAGCATACATGAATATTGTTTATTAGTTTCTTATTACCTTCTATTTGGGAGAGAAAAATACAGTTTGGCACACTATCCTTTGAGGATTGATGGTCCTTGTCTGAAGTGCCACAGTTCTTTTTGACACAGACAGGAAATAACTGAGAAAACAACCAGCCACTGTTGGTTCCTCTCTAGAGCCTCCTATTTTGACTCAGCTGCTTACCTTTTGTAGAGGAGCTGCTGTCGGACTGGCCTTGGAAGAAATCTGATCAGAGTGTGCTTTTTTAGTGGATCATTTAAAAAATCTTCCAGACCTTCCACCTAGAATTATTTTAGAAGTTAATCAAAATGCAAAAGGTAACTATCCCCTCAAGTATAAAGCTTTGCTGCCAGAATTGCCTACTAAAATATTTATTTTCTAAGTAAACCTTACTGCTTTTGTAAAATGCTTAAACATTATTCTTGTTAATCAATAAGGCAGAGGATTCAGTGAGATTATAAAAAGCTCTTGGCAAAATAGTAGCTTAAAAATTTGCAGTATTACAGGACTATACAGGTTTTTTTTCAGTGAGCCTGTGAAAAGCAACTACTTTTTCTGTAAAGGACTGAAGTGTCTCCTCTCCTCTCCAGGGTTTAGTTTTGCTAAAACAGATTAAGGGAATATTTGTTCCAGCCTATAGGTACAGCTGCCATCATCAGACTTTGAAGGAAAACAAAAGAGCACCTTACCTTGTAGCTGACTTGAACAATCTGAACAAAGACCGAGAGAGGCAAGCAGAGGAGGATGTCACTGACCAGAGCCCATCCAAAGCCAAACTCCCTGTGCACGGGCAGGGGAGGGATGTAACGCATCCAGGAGGAGTCATCCACGTACACTGCCACCAGGAACACAGCCTCAGACACAGCAAACCCAACACTCACACCCAGAGTCTCTCTGGGACTGCTCAAGCACAACACAACTGGCAGGTCACAGCCTGCAAATCCAAAATGACCTGAAAATTCTCTAAATTCTAGACATTCGAACCTTTCTGAAGCAGATTTTTATCTCTTTTGCAGTGTTGAACCATGGTAAGGGCTGTAATTAAGTCAGGATGTGCCACTTCTTACCTGTTTGATTACTCAGATCTACTTCAGTCTCCTGTGCAGAGCTCTCAGGATTCACCACAGTTGTCACAATTTCTAAGGTCCCATCTGGTTGTGCTTCAATTACAGCTGCATTCTCATCCAGCCCTTTTGTTTTCTCACCATCACTGCCTCCTTTTTGCCGTGTTTCATTTAAAGGGTGTCCATAAATTAAGTACCAGAGGAACATGTGGACCATTCTTAAACGAGGCATTTTGGGAAGAAAGCCAAGAGAACGTCCAAGTCCTGGAACTGGGAGGGAAGATTAAAGACCAAATAGAAACAAAAAGAGGATTAGAGCAGGAGAAACAGCTCCCTGCACAAAAACTAATATGAAGTAAAGTGGAAAGGAAGATGGGCAGTTGAAAGTTAATGTAAATTACAAATAGTAAAGAAGTAGTAGTAAATACAAATGCTCCAGTTCACAATTGTAAAAAACACAAGCAGCTAAGAAAACTGTGGATAAGTTAGACTGGTTTAATATAAATCCAATTTTATTTTGATAGGAGGAGAATGGAAATTATTATTAATAATAAATGGGAAGGTGAAGGATGACAGAAACCCCAAAGTTGGCTGTACCTGTAACAGGATGATAGCTCTTTAGCTGTGCTATGCCCATTTTATCATCAGCTTTTCCTGCCCGACTATTATCAGCTTTGCATGAGCTTTCTTGCGTATTTCCTGAGTCAGAAACTGCCTCTTGTCCCTGGTTTTCCTCCTCACCATGCTCCTGGGATGTTGGTGTCTGGGGAACTTTAATCCTGCAGTAAAACCACACAGCACTGAGGTAAAAAATAAGCAGAGCTCATTTCCTGTTCTTCCCTGACTTTAGGAGATACCAGCACCTCGCCTCAGCTTCGCACTCCCATTTCTCTGTTGCTAAAGAAGAGGTTGTTTGTTTGGTTTTTTTTTTGCTTACCTTGTGTTTATTTCCTCTGCATATTTTTGCATATCCCAGATAAGCCAAGCTCCCCCAGGCCATCCCAGGAATGCCAGACTTGCCTGTTTGCAGTGCTGGAGTTGGAGATGCGGAACCGCACCTGCTCGATGGCGCTTTTCACCAGGGGATCACTGGGACTCACTGAGGGGTGCACAACAAACTCCACCTGTCCACAGCAGCACAACACAAACAAAAGGTGTCTATGGAGATACTGGCTCTTAATCAAATGCATAATCATCTGAGATTAACAGTTAATTAATTTCATTTTTGGATGAAAATTTCTGTTGTTACTTTGTATTAAACAAGAGGTCAAAGTACATGGTCTTTGTACCAATAAACTGGTAATGACATTTCTACAGACCATGGGGTTTGGGTTTTTAAAAGCTGAAATGTCTGAGAAACAAGTACTTTGACTTGTAAATATTAGGCTGAGAAGGAAAAATGAAAAGTCAGAGCTCATTACGTGAAAGGCCAAGCTAACAGGTATTGCTGCTGAAAGCACACATACAGTTCAGACTGGTGAGATTTCATATGTGCTCTACACTAATTATGCAGCAGGTCATTTTCAGTGGATTCAATTCTCTGCTTATGAGCACTTCACACTAGAGTAAGTGACAAGTCTCAGCTCTACAACCACTGACTTCCATAAACCTCCATAACAGTAGGTTTTTGTTTTAAAATTAAAAATCACATTCTATAAATTTCAACTCAGAAGCTCACTGAAGATTTTTCACACACTTGGCTTTTAAAAGGGATTAAACAGATTTTTGGTGCAGCCTGGCAGTGCAGAGAAAGAACCATGAATCACAGAAGAGATAAGCAGCAGAACCTCTGGGAAAGGAGATTCAGAGACTTTGATCTCTGGCCTATTCCTTGGTCTCAATTATCTGCAGCCCAATAACAGAAAGCAGCGATCTGGCTCTCACAGTAGCTTAGTTTGTCAAGAAGCCTGTGGGTAGCTCCCCTGTGGGCTCTGCTACAAGAAGTGAAGTCAGCCATGCATTCCAGCAGAAGGGCCCAGGGCAGAGTGAGGAGTGAGCTGAAGGCTGTGTCTGTGCTGTCACCTTTTTGCTGATGCCATCCTGGATGACCGTGGTGCGGTAGAGCCTGAGGAGCCCTTCCCGCGCCAGCCTCTGCACCAGCCGCACGATGGACTTCTTGCAGCACTTGGTGGAGACACCTTCTTGCTTCTCCTGATCCATCACCATCTTCTGAAGCCTGAAAGATGCCAAAGATACCTTGCATTTTAAGGCCAGCAATGCTCCAAACTGCCTAAGTGGTTTGTTAGAGGATGTGGGGTGAATGGCCATTTCTTTCCCTGCTCCCTATTCCCTTTTGCTGGAGACAACTGCAAACTTTGCTTTACATTTCAGCTCTCTTTTCTTTATACTCAATCTTTCCCTTGTTAGGGGAGAACTGCTGCCCTGATGACAGCAAATTCTCAATGCCTGATAGCCACTGTACATGGCTACAGTGCAATTATGATTGCAGCCTCCCTAAGGTCAGGAGAACCTACAGCTTTTTTAGTGGTGATTTAACAAATGCAGTCAGTTCTTGCAGTTGTGAGCTCAGTTCAGCTTGAGGCAGAAAGGGTTTATTCAGTGGTTTCAGAGCACAGAAATGACTCTTGCATTCACAACGTGGATACAGACACACATATCCCACCATGTGAAGCCAGCTCCCTTCTCCTTTCTGCCACAGTTGGCAGGGGTGTGCTCACACCTTGCTTTCCCCCTGCCCTTCCCATGCACTTTCCCACAAATGCCCCAGACCCTAATTCTGGGCTCCTGGGGACTCAGTTCTGAAAAAGACCTGGCACATAACAAGGGAATGAAGCAATAACTGAATGTACACACAGACTTCAACTGTCCCAAAAGATTACCACATTCTGGTAATTAACAAATGAAAGGCAAACACCAGTAAATTTCTTTGGCAGAGAACTTCCACTAATTCTGAGGAACCTGTGAGGAACCTGTTGGCAGCACTGAAGGGACAGCAGAGACCTGAAATAGCTTCCAAGCCTGTGCTTGGATGTGACTCAATCAATCACTGCTGAGGCTGGTGCCAGATGAGGCTCTAATTTTGTAACACACTGCAATTAAACAAGGTGACAGAAGGTTTCCAAATTCTCAGACCAGAGAAGAGTAAGGCCATGATTTTTTACTAAATTCCTACAGCAAGCAGTCCTGAGTATACTGACATGCCAGGATCTTCTGTGCTGACACAGAAGATGGATGTTGCAATCCTGTTTGTGACAACACAGTACTGCCAATCCAGCAGAACACCAAAATTCCCATTTCTTTTTGGAGGTGAAATCTTAAAGGGCTGAAAGACATTATAACATTTAGGGAAGTATCTCCATCTCAGATAAGGTGTTAGGAGAAGAGATATAACACCACATAAAACTGCACTGAAAATCAAACTTTGAGGGCCTTGCTAGGACGCCGGTGAGCAGTGACATGAAAACCTGAGTCTCTCCAGTCTATAGAGAACAACACATGAACAAAGATGAGATAAAACTGATGCAGATGCAAGAATCCTGCAGCAGGGAAGTGCTGTACAATGACTTGGGTCACAGTGATCCCAAGTTTGGCACACTGTGAAGGGATAAATAAGTTCTTTGATCTGTATTTAAGAGACATAACGAAAGCACTCTTGTGTAATTATCTGCACGGACTATTGCTGCTTCCAAAGAGCTGATACAGATCCAACCGCCCTCCCCATCCTTACAGCAACGGTGCCAGCAGGGACAAGCCAAGGCAGAAGGAACAAGCCCCCAGTGCTCCCAGCACCCCAGAGGGGAGGCTCAGCCCTGGCTCACGTGAAGAGGCTCTCGATGAGGCGCAGGTTCCTCACGGCCTCCACGATGAGGTTGCGGCGTTTCAGCAGCCTGTAGGTCTCGTGGGGCCTCTCCAGTGCTGCCGCCTTGCAGCGCTTCTCCTTCCTGGGGCCACAGGGCTTCTGGGGACAGCACAAGGGCACATCAGCCAGCCTGTCTGCACCTGAGCAATTCCCCATTTGGCACCCTGATTTTTGAAATTTTTCTAAGCTTTCTGATGTTTACATTCTTGTAATGAACTTTTTCTCACACACTTGTTTCTCATTCTTTTATGGAAGAGGAGTGTCACAGACATCTTTTATGAAAAATCCTTTCCTTAGGATTTTTCCTCCTGAGAAGCTAAGAGGCCTCAGGAACAAAATGCAAACATTGATTATCTGCTGCTGTGAATGCAACAGGTGCATCTGTGATTGGTCTCATGGGGTTGTTTCTAATTAATGGCCAATCACAGTCAGCTGGCTCAGGCTCTCTGTCCGAGCCACAAGCCTTTGTTATCGTTCTTTCTTTTTCTATTCTTAGCCAGCCTTCTGATGAAATCCTTTCTTCTATTCTTTTTGTATAGTTTTAATACAATATATATCATAAAATAATAAATCAGCCTTCTGAAACATGGAGTCAGATCCTCATCTCTTCCCTCAGCCTAAGACCCCTGTGAACACGGTCACAGAGGAGAAATCTGATAGACTGTTGGTTTGTCCAGTGTCATTGGACAGGTGGCACTGTCACCCACCAATCCACTGTCACTTTTGGAAATCTATAAATGTTGGAGTTAGAAATTAAAAGTGCTCTTTTTACCTCGGAATAACATGTTGTGTTATTTCCTGTCCTATAGCGACACCTGTTTGGATGGATTTATTTATAATAAACGACTCAAATGAAGATTGTCTCTTATCTCCCCTTCCCAGGAAGGCAGACAGGGGATGATAAGCAGCCCTTGTGTGCTACATTAAGCTGTGACATGCATTCAGCCAGCACACAATTTGGAGGGCACCAGGGAACTAACCCAGAACTAACCCTGTTATTTTGGACATCTACCCTCCTATATATATCCTATATACCCACCTACCCTCCTGGAAAAATTTTCACTTATATCTACAATGCAGTGCAGCCAAAATATGAATGTACTTTGAAATTAACTTTAAAAAACCCCAAAACAGTTTGATAAATAAATACAAAAACTCTAGTTCAAAGTCTTTCTATAAGAGCACAAAACTTAGCTCAGACAGCTGCATCAACAAGAAGATATTAAAGACATGTGATTTTACCTTAGGATCTTCAAGTCTGACTTCCTCCACCTCAGCCACATCTCCATCTTCATCCATGGGATGAGCACAGGCAGAAACACTGGACTCCTGCTTTAGACTTCCCAAAGTAGAGCTATCCCCTGAAATGTTGTCTGGGAGCTCCTCAGGATCTTCAAGAATTTGAGGGGAAGGCTGCTTCTTTCCCTGAGACTTCACAGCTGCTGGCTTTGAGCCTGGTTTGAGAGCAAAAAGCTTTGTAATTGTTCTGCTCTCCCTGCTCAGCTTTCTCTCTAAGAGGCATTCTCCCATCTACCCAGGAAGCTGCACTAAAAAGCATTCTGCTACACTTTTCATACATTCTGCCCTGCTGGAAGCAGTGGTTTGACCATGAAAGACTGCATTCAGCCTCCAAAAGTTAAGCTAAAAAAAAAGTGAACTCTCTGTCATCAAATAATTCTCTCCACTCAGAAACCTTTTCACAGCTGGGAAAGTCATGAAGAGATTATCCAGAAACTGTTGTCTGAAGAAAGGATAGTTTCTGTCTCAAAGATTCTTCAAGTTCTGCAGAAACATGACTCTTCTGACTCAAAGCAGAATAAGAATTTAATACTACTCCACAGATAATCTACATAGAAAAACAGAGATCTCTTCTGCTGGAGTTTATCAGAGAAGTTGTAGGAATATCTAAATTTTTTTGAAATATGTCCCACAAAGGCTGGTAGCTTTCACATTAACATGTTTCAAATAACTAAAGAAGAAGCTCAGGTAACTAACTTCAAGGGACAAGACATTTTTGTTACAAAATACTCATGTGAGTAAGGCTGCGAGTTGAGTCATTCCAACCCCGAATATCCAAGGAGCACAGTGTGTGAGCTCAGGGAAAAGGGGAGACAAGGCATGGGGTCAGGAGAGGCAGCACAAACACTACTGGGACACCAGGCCACACTTCAGCCCTGAGAATCTCCAGAGGTTACCACACCTGCTCTTCCAAACCAGAACAATTTGGGGGCAAAGTAGGGAAATAATCAAATAGGCTTAAAAATAAATATGTGACCAAAAGTCATAATGGAAGCTAACAACATGTTATTTGTTCTTTAATACAATGATCCATAAGAAAAATGCAGGTTGCTCTCCAGATTTCCAAACCACAAGTTACCTTTGGCTGGTGGTGTCTGCTGGACATCATCTTGGACATGTGGTTTCACTGGAGAACCAGAGTTGGCTTTTTGACCTTTTCCTCTCTTCTTCTTGTCCTTCCCTTCTTCCTCATTGTCAGACTCTGAGGCCACAGCCTCCTCTTCTCCAGGAGATGCCTCTTCCACAGGTGGGGAATCTTCTGGCACCAGAGCCAAAGTGACTGTAGCCAGCTGCTCACTCCTGGCCTTCTCCCTCTCAAACTGACGGTTCAAATCACTCTCCTCTGCAAAAATGTAGGAAATGTACTTTGTTGTCCTTTGCCGACCTTCATCCTCCATAAAACCCTGAGGAAACAGTTGGAATGTTATTTCACCACCTTGCTTCTCCATTCTATCAGTGTTCTCCAGCATCAACAGAGGGAAAATGTTCTCAGTGCTATGCCCCACCCATCAAAAGGTATAATATTATTTTATTTAAGTAACAAAAATGTCCCTAACCTTCACGTAGAGAAATCAAAAGGAATTCTTTGCCTGAAAAATAAACAAATCTGCATTACCAGTGCATTAGAATGAAACTCCTACGGTATGTGGGATGGAGAAAAGTCTGTGGAAGAACAAACTGTGTGTATTCAGAGTGGAAATCAATTTTTTCAGAACAAAAATGTTTGTGAAATAAGGGCACTGCAGCTCCCTGGGTGACTCAGCCTTCAGTGGAAGTCTGCCCTGTCTGCTCCAACAGGGATCTACAAACTCACACACTCCACTAATCAATAAGGGAAGATTTCATTTTCACAGCTGACTGGGGGAAAACAGGTTAGATATTCCAATGGTTTATACAGCTTGTTTTTAGCTCTACAGAACATTCTAGTAAATGACAAGATTTTTCTAAAAAGATTCCCCACTGAGGGAAGATGGCAATCATCCTGCCTTTGTGGAAGGGGACTGTTGGGCATGCAAGACATGACATCTGGATTTGTCTAGTGAAATAAAAACCACTGAAATATCTGGAAATCAGAAGCTTAATTGTAACTCGTAGAGAAGTAACTGTTTTGCCCCAGAATTTCCTGGTATTTTCAAAAGGGAAGTAGATTAATGATCTTACATGGACAGAGGGTCTTTGAGAAGATTCTTCAGTGCTCTGATTAGAGCAGGCTGCAATCCTAACACTGAACACTTGCCTTGCACACCTTTTCCTCAACTGAATTAATTCTCTTTCCAATCTTACCAGGACTCTCCTGCTGTCATTCTCAAATCTCTGCTGTTTCTAATGTTTAAGGTTAACAATGTTATTCCCAAAATAACCAAAATTGTACCTTCCATTTCAAAAAGTATCTGAATTATTTGATTTTAGCCTCACCTTGACAACTTTGTACCTCTCCAGAAGACGACAGAGCATCCTGGCTTCCAGCTTCCCCACATTCATAGCCAGGCGAAGTTCAGCCTGAGAAATACCTTTGGTTCCTCTACTTTCAACTGTTGCAGAAAGGAAAACAAAAAAAATATCTCAGGGAAAGAATCTGACTGAATTTTATATATATCTATTTCTATGTACATTAATATTTCCCTGAACAACACTATATGCCAGAATATTAAATTTAAGACTCCCTACTAACTAAAGACAGTTTTACAGACACATAAAATATTCAGCTAAATACTGTCATAAACCACAATTTTACACGAAGCAGTGCCCAGCAGAATGAGGTATGGAGGTGACAACTTCAAATTAGAAGCACGGATGATTTTTCTTCCCTGGCAGCTTTCCACAGTTAGATATTAATTTCTCCATTTGGAAAGGAAAAGAGATAGGAGAATAATGAACACTGTTTGCTTCATCTTTTCTCATCCCATCAAAACATCCTGTTTCTGCTGGCTAGTTGCTAAGCTTCCAGGAAGGGCTAACAGGTGGCAGCATCTCCAGTCTAATCTGGATTTAAAGCTCATTTTGCTATGAAAAAATGACACTTTCTCATACAAAAGCAACCAGAATGTAAAACCACCTGCAATATACACATTTCTTTTATACTACAAGGAGTAAGGAGGTAATGGGAAAAGTCTTCAGATGTCTTAAATCACCTACTTAACTGATAAGCCTGGGTGAGCATATCCCTTTCACAAACAATATCCACAGGCTGCACAACTTTTGTGATGATCTCTTCATCATCATCATGATAATCTTCCATCTTCTTCCGAAATTCCTTCAGCAGCTTAAGGCAACGGACCATGACATCAGTCCCTGTGAAAAATGAGTGTGAGTTACAACTCCTAACAAAGTGCAGGGGGTGTGCACTGCTTCAAACCATTTTACTTTTTACTCAACATGAAGAAGTAGCAGTGCAATGGGGAACAAATGACTAAATAGAGCTGGGTATTTATAGGAAAGGTTTGCAACAGCTTTTCCCTTTGCATGAATCTGGCAATCAGGTGAATTCTTGAGGTGCTCCAAACATTCACTGCTAGGATTGCTCAGTGGGAGAAACTTCCACAGCATAAACAAATCAATGGAGGGATTAAGTGCTGATGCCCATAATTACAGCTGGAGAACACTTATTTGACTGGGAGATCACTCACTGGGTATTAACCCTTTCCTTTCCACAAGGACAGAATAGGCTGCTGCCCACCCAAGATTCTTGTTGATTTAATTCCACATCTTAGCTTATTCCTGTCCATCAGCTGTGCTGTGCTAACTCTCCACTCACTGGGACCTCCCAGCACAGGGCAGAGTGAGGACAGAGGCTGCAGGAGAGCTGAGCTCCTGCTCCCCTCAGTGTCACTGAGCTCCTGCTGGGCCCTTCACACCAGTGGTAACTCAGACTGGGTTACTGGACACTACCACCCTGGCAAACTGCAGTGATTCAGGAGCTGCTGCAGCAGTGGGGAGAACATCGGCACCCATTCCTGCCCCTCTGCTAGACACTGCTGTGAAAAGGCCAGGTGAAGGCTTTACTGGAATCACTGAGGTTTCAGCTGATGAATTTTATCTTGTGTTTATGTATCTGAGCAGCTGCTGCTGCCCAGCTGACACAAAGTTAACCCACAGCCACTTCACCATGTGACTCTGCTCCAGCCCACAGGATTCCATTATTTTTACCCAAGCTGAATCCTTTCCCTAGGATGCTGCTTAGGGTTTAAGTGCTGACATTTTGGTAGGGTTGCAAGCACTGTTATTACATCCTTTGTATTTCTACAGCCCATTAATTTTCACTGGAAGCTGTGTTTGAAAAAACAAACAAAAAACCTCCCCATAGAAAAGAAATCCCCCAAAACAAACCAATTCCTTTTCCTTTAGCTCCTGCTGCCCAATAATGTTCTTCCCATAGCAGATGCTCTGGCTTCATCCTCAGTGTGTCCCACATATTTCTATCTTCTTTCCTGTATAACTCCAGAGATTAAACTAGATCTCTGCTGAAAATCAGCTATTATTATTTCATCCTCCTTTAATACCTAGTGTTTTTAAGGCATTTTTGTGGATTTTCAGCTTTTACATCTGTAAGATGGAATTATCATTCAAGTGAAAGATTCATCAAGTGGCATTTTTCCCAACAAATCTAAGCAGTAAATGCAGCTGCTGTTTTGCCCATCTCTGACAGAGCATAAAACACCAGGTTTGTAAGTGGAGCTGTATTTTCTTGTCTTCTAAGTAAATACCTTAATTGCAAGCTAAATGCTTTTACTACTGCCTATAAACTGTTTTTTAAGAGTGCTGTCTGGTCTTTTGGGTGTTATTTCCAAGTGTTTGCAGCTCATTAGAACATCCCTGAAAGACCTGGGTCATTTCTCTCTCAGCCATGTTTGATGCTGTCCCTGCTTTTGGCCTCTGCTTCTCTTTGTTCAAAATACACTTTCCCTACAGAGAATTTCCTTTCCCCAGACTTAAAAGATTTGAAGGAATTTGTCTTATTGACAGCCTTAATCCAACTCCATGTAATCAGCACTCTTTTTTGTCTTCTGGAATTTTTCATGGTTTTGTTGCCTCTTTCACTTGCTCCTTTAAGATCACTCCTATTCACAAAGACTATGTAATTTGCAATGTTTAGTTCATATCAGATTTTTTTTCCTCACAAACAGCTCATTATATCTCTGAAACACACACTTCATCTTTCAGAACTATTTTCTTTTTAACCCTGCAAATCTGCCTCTTAGGATTTTCTGTGATTAAGGATTTGGTTTAGATTTCCTTCAGGAATTGTATATATTCCATTGGAAGTACTATCCCTCCTCATACTGTCTATTATTATTTCCTGTAGTTTTTTCCCCATGCAAGTTTTATCTGTATCTCTTCCTGAGAACAGTTGCTTTGTTTTGTTCCCTTTCCTCATGCAAACCTGCTCTTTGTCTCTCCACTACATGTTTGGAAGTTATCAGCAGTTCCTGTGAACCAATTAAATTGGCATTCAAAGCTGGTTATGCATTAAACCACCCCTCAGCAGACTGTGGCTTTTTGAGATAGCAATTTTGGGCATCTCACTTTCCTCAACCCTGTTATCAGCTCAGCTGGTGAGATAATAATGCCAAAGGTGTGGGTTTGACCTCTGTATAGGTCATTCACTTAAGAGCTGGGCTCAATGGTCCTTCAAACTCAGAGTATTCTGTGTTCTGTAAATTCCAAGTGCTGTAAGACCTTCCATAATTTGACAGGAAACTTTTCAGAGAAGCTTTGCATTCTCATGACTTTCAGGAAAAGTCATAACCAAGAATGGTTGGGTTTTTAACTTATTATAATGAGCCTTCTTTTCAACATTAAGGTTTTGTATTTTTTGGTGAAGTTTATTGACTTGTCATTTAACTTCAGCCTGAAAGTTGAAGTTTTGTTCCTACTCTGTATTGGCTTGAGCAGTCTTATCAGGTCCCAAGACCACAGCTAACATTGATATCCAACCAACTTGATGATATTCACTCCTTAAAAAAACTGTAACAAATGCTTAATTCAAGTGGGCTGCAGCATTTTAACTTTGGTAGCACACTTATCTACCTAATTGCATGGACAAGTTTTTTACTTACACCTCTTTTAATTTAAGATATGAAGCTCACAGATAGAATGGCATCAATGCAATCATACAAAAAGAGAGCAAAACCAAGACCTTTCTTTGTCTTGCAGGGTCCTCCATTGGGATTTATGTCTTGCAAGGGGACAGACACAACCTTGGCCAGGCCAGCATTCATCATGTACTGATAGAGACGTTTGAAGGTTCTCTCACAAAGGCCCTGATGCAAAGAGAAATTACAAAAGTCACTGCAGCCCAAAAGCTTCACCTGCTGCTGACTGGTATCAAAGGCATTCACACCACCTGCTCTTACAAAATCATATTTTGGGGTAGGATATCCATAAGAAACTTAAAAGCCTTTCAGTGCAGAAGAGATGCTCCTGAGGGTGTTGTACCCCTCCAGCTCTGCCACCCACACAAACAGCAGCAGTGGAAAAGCAAGAACTGCATGATGACATCCACTGACAAAATGTTTCTGAGGCTGTGCTTGGAACAGAACTGCTTCCCCATGACAAACACCACCAGCACCTTGATCTGGTAGGTTTTTAAGATCCTTCTTTTGCTATTCTAGTCCAGAATTTTGTGCAACTTTTGAAGCAGGCAGTATGAATGAGTGCCTTTGATACTCAGCATCTAGATTATACTGAATGAGAATGTGAAGGAGTAATGAATCTCACCAATTCTTCCCTCAAGTTTCCTAATGTTTCCATCTGGTTGGAACGAGCACTTAGCATACTTGAGAGCTTCTCCATCAGAATATCATATTTGCTCCTCCTAACCAAAAAAGAGAATTATTTACATGTAAGTATGCATATAACTTCATAAACATGAGTTGTAGTTTTAGAAACTGTCAGTCACTAGAGGAAGTATGCTAAGTGTTCTCAGATTGGTTTAGGAATTCTAGTTTTCCTTCTGTGAATAGCACATGAGAGAATTTGTCTCTAAGAAAAACCCTCAAAGAGGAAACAATGACTAAGCCCAAGCTGTTATTTCACTGGCAACCCACAGAAGCACAAGATCTAATCATAAACAAGATAGGAAAACAAAACAAGAAATCGACTAGGAATGTGCTTCAGTGAAAACAGCTAAAATGAACAGAATGATTAGTGCTACAAAAAGAAGAGTTATGTTTATGCAGGCAGATGACAGGCACTAGAAGAACCTGCTGTTTACAGCTCCAAGACCAACTTAAGTGTCCGACATTTGGAAGAGGAGTTAATAAACTGGAAAGCATCAATTGCCAGAAACTTTGATGGTTCTGTGACAACAGAACAATCCCTCATCACAGTAAAAGGTCAAAGAGTACCCAGGAGACCCTTAAAGCATACCTATCAACATGGAAGCGAGTCAGCAGGAGCAGAATTGAGTACTGCTGTGCTCCGCTCGGCAGCCGGATGACGTGGGACTGCATCGTTATCAGACCACTCCTGTCCAACACCCTCCTGTGGTAATGCAGCTTTCCAGCATCCACCCTGAAGAAGAGATGGAAAGATAGCTACAGGAATAGGAACTTCTGCAAACAATTCTAATTATCCACTACCCAGAACTCTTTACCTACATTACCTATAGCCTTAGTGACATGTGCTAATTTTCAAAGTGACAACTCGAAGTTAGGATGTCCACAATTAAGAAAACCTGTGGAATTTATTTTTATAGTTAATCCAATTAAACAGAGAAATACCTCTGATTTTAACCTAGAGCCTTTAGGCACAGAGTATCATAACATGGTTTGATGAGGAGATTGAATCAGCATTGTATCCCCATGCCCCTTTTCCATCCTCTCCTTTTAACTTGTAGCTATGCTGCAGTCACTGCCCTTCTTGGAACAGCTCTGGGATTCATCTCCCTCCTTGGAGAGCTGGTTTGGGCCACCAAACTGACAGAAAAGCACCCATAAAAGTTTTCCCCATCATCTTAGTTACCTAAAAGAGCTCCTTAAGTGGCAAAAACCAGCACCAGGTGGTGTGCAAGCTACAACCCACCCATGTCCTAAAAGCAGTGAACCCTTAGAGCAATGCTGATGTTCTCCAGAACTTCAGGACACAGCCAGAAGTTCTCCAAGAAGGTGTGTAATGCTCCTCCATCAGCAAAATACATGGCCCAGTTTGGGAGCTGGTAACTCAGGCTCCCTCTCAATGGAGGAGAAGTCACACAGGGAAATGCTGTGGACAAAAGGTGGCTGCCCAAGAATTCCTTCAGAACGTGGGTAAGATACTTAGACAGCAGTTTAGAAAAGGAAATGAAAACAATTTTTCAATCCCAAATTTGAAGAAAAAGTTATTTAGAAAAAACAAAAACTTTCACAATAGAAACCTATTTGGTGTATTGACCCACCAGACAAATTTCTGGCTCTCTGTGAAATATCAGGAAGGGCAATGAACTCAAGGATGAGACCAGTACAGTTCTACCAAACCAAGCACTCCTGGCAGTAAGCATGAAGCACTACAACATAGATGAGAGTTCAAATATTCACAGGAATACTTAAAAACAACCTTGGATTTAATTCTCAGAGCAAGACACAAACTCACTTGAAAGCCCCACTGTGCAGGTCCCTCTGCAGCTCCCCCTGCCAGCGAGCTCGGCCCAGACGCTCCAGGATGCAGTAGGAAAAGTCAGGGAGTTTCAGGTCAGGGTCCCCCTCCCAGCCTACCAAAGCTCTGTAACGCTGCTCCTGGGAAGCCACAATGACTAATTTCTCTCCCCATCTAAGAAACAGAAAGAAAAGTAATGTCTTGTTATTGGCTCCACAAAAACAGAGAGATCAATCCCTTTCTCTCCACAAACGCCATTCCTGATATAATCTGCACAAACTGAGCAAGGACTAAATTTTAGAACTTAGAAGTATTTTAATGCTATATATAAGGATTATAGGATATAAGATATAAGGATTTCAGATATAAGGATTTCACTCACTTTTCAACAGCTTCTTTGTAAGTATAACAAGGCTGTAAATCCTTCTTCCTTATTTGATCAGTGATGTCTACTCTCTCTTTAAAATACTGGCAGGAACCTTGTATGCCATCTTTGTTATCCAAAATCATGTGGATAGGATAAATATCATCTGAAGAAACAGGATCTCTTTTGGTTTCCAATATTCCTGTCTCAAGATCTATTTCTTCATATCTGAAATAAAACCAAAGCGCCAATATTTAACCAAGCAAGGAGAAATACATGATTGTCACAGACAATGCTGATACCTCTAAGAATTATCTTGGAAAAATGAAGCTCTTTTGAAAGCTCCAAACTGGAAAAATATGAAGAGCAGATTTTTACTGCTCAAGCATGACCAAACCTTTTCAGCATGCAGAATGCAGCAGGAGGGAGATGCATTATTTAATCTTTGAAAAGTCAAAGATGTGGTGGGAATAAGAGAAACATCTAGTTCAGGGTAAGGACAATGACAGGTAGATCCACCCTGCTGACCAGGACACACAAATTCTGCCTGTACCTAGACAGCATGCAGTCATTTGAAAGGAAATCAGGCCAGGACTCATATACAGGTCTCTTAAATCATAGAATCATTAAAATTAGAAGAGACCTCTAAGATTATCCAACCATCCACCAGCACCACCACAGTGACCCCTAAAACCCATCAGACAGCGCCAGATCTTAAACACCTCCAGCCATGGTGCCTTCACCACCTCCCTGTGCAACCTATTCCAATGTCTGACCCCCTGAAGAGTGAAAATTCTTTGTGTAACACCTAAACAGCGGCTCAGAGCCACTCTCGGCCCTGCCTTCTGTCACCGGCTACCGAAGGGCTGCTTCAGCATAGGCTGGGCGAGAACGACAACCGGGCCGGGTTTAGCCGGCAGTGAGTCCGGGTTTAGCCCCTCAACCAAGCTGGGTTTAGCCCGGTAAGCGGGCCGGGTTTAGCCTGGCGACCAAGCTCATGTTTCGCCCAGCAACCAGTCCCGGTTGCTCCGGCATGAAGGGGCCGGCGCCGCCCGCTCGCTGCCCTCACCGGTCGTGCAGGCGGAGCGGCGGGCGCGGCCGGGGCAGAAGGTAGAAGCGCACGTCGGGCTGGGCGCTGAGCGCGGCCCAGAGCAGCTGCTGCGTGTCGGGCTCCAGCGGCAGCGGGAAGGGCGGCGAGCGGGCGGCCAGGCGCTGCCAGAGCGCGGCCGCGGTGATGCCGTCCAGCCCCTCCAGGGCCACCTCGTCCAGCAGCGCCCACAGCGGCTCCATGGCCTCCATCCCCGCCGCCGCCGCTTCCGGGCCCGCGGCGCGCAGGAACTGACGGCGGCCAGGCGCGACCGTCGCCAGGGAAACCGAGCAACAGGCCCGGCCCGGCCCGCGCTGCCGGGGGTTGTGTCTGCCCGGGGCCGTGACCGGGTCCTTGTCTGACCGGGGACCGTGACCGGGGCCAGTGTCTGCCCGGGGGCCGTGTCCGGGGTCCGTGTCTGCTCGGGGGCCGTGTTCAGGGTCAGTGTCTGTCCGGAGTCAGTGTTTGTCCGGGGTCAGTGTCCGTGGTCCGTGTCCGGGGACTCTGCCCCGGGATCTGCGTCTGTCCGGGGTCTCTTTCCCCGGTCCGCATCTGTCCGGGAGCTCTGTCCGGGGGTCAGTGTCCGTCCTGGGTCCGTGCCCACCTGGGGGCTCTGTCCGGGGTTATTGTCCTCTGGAGACTCTGTCCGGGATCTCTCTCCGGTGTCAGTGTCCAGTGTCCCATCTGGGGCCTCTGTCCCGGTCCGTGGCCGTCCTGGGGCTCTGTCCGAGGTCAGTGTCCAACCAGGGCCTCTGTCTGGTGGCTCCATCCCGGGTCTGTGTCCGTTTCCATCCTGGAGCTGTGTCCGAGGCTCTATCCCGGGTCTGTGTCCATCTGGGGCTGTGTCCGAGGCTCTATCCCGGGTCCGTGTCCATCTGGCGCTCTGTCCGGGGTCTGTCCCAGCTCCGTGTCCGTCCGGGTCTGTGCCCGGAGCTCTGTCCCGGCTCCGTGTCCATGTGGGGGCTGTGTCCCGGATCCGTGTACATCTGTCCCGGGTCCGTGTTCATCCCGGGCTGCGTCCGGGGCTCTATCCCGGGTCCGTGTCCGTGTCCATCCTGGGGCTATGCCCGGGGCTCTGTCCCGGGTCCGTGTCCGTGTCCATCCTGGGGCTATGCCCGGGGCTCTGTCCCGGGTCCGTGTCCGTGTCCATCCTGGGGCTGTGTCCGAGGCTCTAACCTGGGTCCGTGTCTATCCCGGGCTGTGTCCGGGGTCTATTCCGGGTCCTTGTCCATCTGGGGCTGTGTCCGGGGTCTGTCCCGGGTCCGTGTCCCTCTGTCCCGGTTCCGTGTCCATCTGTCCCAGCTCCGTGTCCGTCCGGGGCTGTTCCCGGGGCTCCCCCGAGGCGGGGCCGGGCTCTGGCAGAGCTGCCCTGCGGTCGGCCCGGGACAAAACACGCGGTTCTCTCTTTGGTACAGAGCTCACCGAAGCTGCTGCTGGCACATCCAAACTTCGGGCCGTGTAAGAGCACACCCTGGCACAGCTTGCGGCAGCGGTGTGGTGAGGATTGCTGGAAAAGTTCAGGTTTCCTGAATGGCAAGTCAGGTAAAATTTTTAATTAAACACTTCAAATAGATACAGAGTGAAGAGGCTGTAGGATGAGCTGACCTAACAAGTCAAAGAATTCCTTCCACAGCTGGGCTTTGGGCACGGCTCTTCAGCTGTGCCCGAGCTTCTCTTGCTTGCCAGGTGTGGCATTATAAACTTGTCATGGCATATGCCTTCTACTTTTAAATTTTTTTGGTTCTTCCATAGATTGTGAAGGGTTTTGAAAAATAAGTAAAACAGCTACTGTTTCCTCTGTTCTTCAGGAGTTTTATTTACAGCCCTGACAGCTTTATGCGTGGTTGAAGGAAGAATGTTTTTCTGTTTATAGCCTTCTCATCTACTGAGGGTGCAAAACCAGTGGTACTCCATAGTAAATCATTCAGTGTGACCATTATATTCTCATTTCAGGTTTATGTTAAGACATGGTGACTGACTTTGATGAAAAACATGACGAATATTTAATATCCCTTCAGCAGAGAAACCGGTAATAGTCACATTTGTTTCCACTTGGGGTATGAAATATTTGTTGTATTGTATCAAATATCAGTAGCTGTGATGCAGAGTCTGACTTGCTGTGCCTTGAAACATTCAGGTGTTTCTCTCTTCTTCCCTTTGCCTGCTAAAAGTTCTTCTTTCTAGAGGAGATTACAATGTTTCTTCAGCATTTAAAATATAAATAAATTTATTAATAAAACAGTTACTTTTTCCTCAGTGGCAGGGAAGATTTTTGTTTATAGAGCAGGAGGTTGTAGATGCAGACGCAACTGGCAGCTCACACTGTGTGAGGATGTAGTTAAGAGGCACAGTTGTTATGTTGTCAGAAAACCAGAAAAGTGGGAAATAAGGACAGCCAGGTTGCCTTTGCAAACTCCAGTGTTTTTCAGACAAGTTTCAAACATTTCTTTTCCTCTTTGTTCATGTGTTCCTGTCACTATACCCTGGACATATGAACTTCATAGCTTATTTTAGAGGCATCTACAGAACTTTCATGCTGGATTCCTTCCTTTAACACAAGAGATTTCTAATCAAATTATATAACAAACTGGTTTGGTAAAAAGACCTTAAAGGCCACAATTATGTTAAAAACCCACAGGTTTCTTTCCTATATAGTATCCTAAAGCAGTATTGGAAAAGGATAAAATCAGTTTATTTAGTGGTTAAACCAATGTGCATCCTTGGTATCAGAGCTCTAATTCTGACTGCTGGGGACATGCTCTTGGGAGAAGTCAGAGGGAAACCAGGTGGTGCAGGGGAATTCACAAATTGTCACCACACGATGCCAAGCTCCTGGCCTGCATGTCACCTCACCAAAGGAATTAGCATGGCCTGGGTATAACCCATGGTGAGAGGAGAGAAAATGAGAGTTGGAAGAGGGAGAGTAGCTGAAACTGAGCCCGTGGAATGGCATTATTTTGATATTATTTTAACCAGCATATTATTTTCTGCTATCTCTAATTGCAGTATTGGCTGGGGGCTTTCTGCCTTCAGTTTCAAAACACAAATAATAATTTTTATTCTTGAAAAGAGGCCAACAATTTTTAAGCTTTTTGAAATTCTAAGTGAAATTCTTTAAAATTCTTAAGAAGAAAGGTTAAATATGCAAAATACCAAATGGAGAAGATAATGTGAAATAAGAAATAACATGTAAAAAAAACTCAGAAAGGAAAAGCTTGGTCAAACTTCCTCTGTCACAGTGTGTGGGTGCTCATACACATGTTAGAGAACAGGAACAGACCCTGGAAGATGGATTCTGAAAGGGTTCCTTGAACTGGGAACATATTTTTCAGCTTTGTGACATGGTGTGTTGCTGTATTTATTGAAGATCTGACCATCTGTGTATGCACTGTGCAAGGATGAATTATTGGCCTTTCTCCTTCAGGCTGCAGAAGCGCTTAAAAAGAAAAGATCCCGTGCAAATCAGACTGGAGCAGTTGGAAAGAGGATTTTCTCTGTATGTGAATGGAGCTAACTCTGAGCTGAGAAAGTACCCCAGGAAAATCACCCCACACAGCTGCCTGAGAAACAGGCTCAGACCCACCAGGACCAAGGGTGAGTGCCCTGGCAGGGCTGCACCAGGGCTGCCACTCACTCAGAGAGGTCCCTGGGATCCAGGGACAGCCCCTCTGGAGCCTGGTGGGATGAAATTCCATGGGAATCAGGGTGCTTAAGCTGCTTGTGTGTCAGGAATAGTCTCTGGAACACCCTATCCATTTCTCACTTGATCCCTCTTTAATTCCAACATTTAACTTCCCTGCCTCTCCATTTGTTAAACAGCTCTAACTAAAAGTAGAAGATTAGAAATGTATATAAATTGTCAGGGGAAAATAATGGTATACCTTTGACACATAACACCATTAAGAGGATTTAAGATCTGATGGACTTCAGTGTTATCCAAGGCTGCTGTCCTGAGGACAAATGACATTTGATGACATAGACTGTAATCAAATTATATCCAGTAATAGCTTCATTAAGCTCATAAATTACATTTAAGCTATAATAGTTGTCTTAAAAAGATAGCTAATCTTTATTTAAATATTTGAAGTGAAGAAAATCAACCATTTTTTTCCCAGTGATTAGCTGGCTTTATGGAAAAATGGGTATTTTGTTTCTAATTTAAGTCTGTCTGTCATCGAGAGCAGTGCAGTGACAGGAATAATTTTGCATGCATGAAAGTATAAAGTATGAGCTTACTGGCCTTCTAATCTATTTAGCATAATGAAAAGAAAGTTGATTTCACTAAATCCCTGTGTAAAGCAGTTTACCAGCCTCAGTCAGTTATGTTCACACTTGCTACAACCTATCTCAGAATGTATTTTTTTAATGTGTGATAGCCTTCTTAAGCTTCATTTTCACCTAAAATGAAGACAAGGAGTTAAAAAAGTTACCTACTATGATAATTTATTGATTGAAAGTTTATTAATCTCAACAATACCGGAAACAAACTTTTCCTGCAATAACTGTTCCAGCCATGGCTCTAACTTCATCTCCTTAATTTGTTTTCCTGCTACACTGGGCACATACTACTTGTTTGCAGGCTTAGGTGTGTTGAGCTTGTATAATTTCCTGCAGGCTGTGTGGGATGGTGATGAGGAATCAGCTTGTCACCTGGCTCCACTGCTCTCTGAGAAAGTGAAACTTTGTGTGCAATGATGTAAAAATGGTCATGTTCTGGGAAATGGTGGAAATTGGGTGTTCTGTCACACAGGGCTGATAAATCTTCAGGTTGCTAAAGAGGGTTTAAATCAATATCTTGGACTTTTTGCTCCAAAAATTGTCAAGGGATGTTGTGGCAGCAGCTCTAGTGGAACTACTGTCAAGAGAAATTTCCTCTTTAAGTTCTGCTGTGCAGTTGTTATGTCTCAGCTTAACTAAAATTCTTTATTTCTATGGTCCCTTAAAGCCATTTGCTTCAGTCAAGGTAGAATAAAAGTCTTAGAGATCTCTGAAGACTCCAGTTGCAGTCTCTGTTCTTTTCCTCAACTCCATCTATCAGAGACTGTAGCACCAGCTCTGCAGAAGATAACTCAGTGTTTTGCTGTTTAACTCTCCAGTGGTGTTGTTTTAAACCCATGAAGCTGCAGTGAAAGATACCAACTGAACCATTTTCCTGCTATTTTTCCTCTTCCATTTGGTTTTGCCACTGGAGTCCAGAATGGGTCACTGCTGGTCTGTATGAGCTTCTTGCCTGGGAGCTCTGCCTTAGCAATTTTGTGGTCTCTTTCCTTTCAAGGTATTTCTTCTCAATGATTGAATATGATTTTACTTACAGGAATGATTCCTAGCTGAGATACAGCACTGAGTTTTCTTCCCTATCCATCTCCCATGAGAGTTATTGCATCATTTATTACTTCTAAAGCATCCATCTATAGGATTAGTCTTCACTGAAAAATTAGGAATGGGTGGTACTTAATAATCCAGAACAGGCATAAATCCCTCTTTCTGGTTCCTGAAAGTGTCATCATAAATCTGTTTGTCAGGACTGTTTTCTTTGTGTTCCCTAGGAGTAATTACTGATAATAGTGATTGATAAAGTTTTTATGCTTAGGATTGGTAATGAGTTAAAGGAAATGATGGGTTGGAGGTAAGTGAAGCTGGGCTTAGGTGTACTGGCATTTCTTTGGGTCTATAACCCACACATGGTTTCACAATTCTGTTTGTTGTTTGTTGTTCCAGTGAGTGTGTGTGGGGTCACAAATATGTGCTTGAGGGTGATGTGGGGTTTCATTGGGTTAGGACTGATATTTTGAGGATGTACTTCTCAGTCCTTGCCTAGTCAAATAGGCACTGACAGTGCAAATCCCAGAGGGAGTGACACCAGTGGAGCTGTTCTGTGTGCCCAAACAGGTACTGGTTGGTATTCACATCCCATCCATCCCGTGGGAAGGATATTTTTGTTCCAAACTAATGTTTGTTGCACAGATGACTTGCTCAGCTGTATCAGCCTCTGCCTGGGGTTCAATGACTGTTCTTCCTGGCTTAGAGAGACCTGGTCAGGTGAATCCATGTCAAACTATGACCACTAAAAATCCATCACTAATAGAGTTATGGAATCACAGAACTGGGAGGGACCTTAAAGCTCATCTTGCTCCATCCCTGCCATGTCAGGGACACCTTCCACTATCCCAGGGTGCTCCAAGCCCTGTCCAGCCTGGCCTTGGGCACTGCCAGGGATCCAGGGGCAGCCCCAGCTGCTCTGGGAAACCTGTGCCAGGGCCTCATCACCCTCACAGGGAACCATATTTTCTAGTATCCAATCAAAGCCTGCTCTCTGTCAGTGTAAAGCCATTCCCTCTTGTTCTGTCACTCCATGACTGGTAAAGAGTCTCTTGAACCACTCAGGTTCTGAGGATGAATTCCTCAGCAGTGGTAGCATGAGTCCTTCCATCTCCCCCTTTGCTACTCACAGCACACTTGAGGGGCTTCTGGGCAGTTGCTTTGAAGAGATGGATTCTCAGAGTGCAAGGGGAAGATGCTTCCAGTTCTTTCCCAAAGCAATGACTGAATCCAACCACACCTCTCACAGTGTAAGCTGAAGGCAGTTCAGTGCCAGCAGAGCCAATGCTGCACAGCAATCAGCACCAATGGTGGCTCAAAGGATTTCTGGTGTTCCTTGGGAATAGCCCATTGGAGCTCTGCTTGGAAGGGCTGGTTCTCTTCCTTAGAACAGTCCATTCCTTTTCCCCTCTGTGTTTAGTGCTGTTTTGGGCAGAGAAGATACAGACAGAGAGACACTTGGTGCTGGAGCAATAGAACAACATAACAACATCCTGCAATGCTGTGATCACTCCAAATGGACATAAACAAACACTGTTCCCCAAGGATGGTTCTGCCCTGGGCCTGCTCCCTCCTCTCTGCTTGGACCAGCTTTTGTGCAGTCTCCTGGTGAACCAGATTGCCCAAGGGCCTGTAACTAAAAGGAATCTTTTATGTTTTCCCACATTTAAAACTTGCCATATCAATTCTCTGAACAGGTCACTGCACAGGTGCATGTAGGTTTGTCCAGTCCTCAGGAAAGAAAATATGGTATTGAGAGCTGTAATGAACAACCTGATTTCATTCTGAAGTAAGCCCTGCTTGGAGTGGAAAGCTGGACTTGGTGAGCCCCAGAGGTTCCTTCCAAATGAAATCTTTCTGTGATTCTCTGACCTTTGTAGGACAATGGCTTCTTTTATTGTCAGTGCCAGTTCCTGCAGCCTTAGGGTGACCATTAAATTATGGCTTAAAGAAAAAAGGTTTTGCATCAGCTGTTTTTCTCCACTGAGAAGAAATGGAAGCTGTAAATCTGTCCTGGCCATAGGAAATGAGATGCCTTTATTTAGGATGCTACTGAGAGTGTTGGTGATGCCTTTGTTCCCTTGAGGACACTGATGTGACCTGCAAGTTGTCTCTTTCTCTCAATCAAAGCATCTTCTCAAAAATCCATTGTTCCACTCTAAGCCAGGGCCATTTCCACCACAGAGACTCTTCATTCTCCTTGACCATACAGAAATTTTTTGCAGAAGTTCCTGAACCAACTCTTCCTTGCCTTAGAAATGAAGGATAATGGTTGTTTGTCCTTCATTTATGAGTCATACATGAAGAATCCTTCTCTGCACAGTATGTTAAATACCCAGTACATTCTGTTTAATCTGCCAATAATTCATGTTTCCTTAATTTGAGAGTAAATACACACAATTCCTTTGTAAACCCAGCATATCACCTGTTGTTCACCAGAACCCTGTCTGTCAGTCTGTCTTTGGTAGCTGGGTTTTGGGCTCAGTTGGCTTCCTCAGACAGGTTACTTTCTAACCAGCTGGGAGTCAGAATGATGTGTACCCCTGTTCTAGAATGTATTTTTATATTTTTATGTCAAAAAAGGTGGGGCTTCCCTTGCTGCTAAGCTGTTGTATCTTAAAAGAATTTATTCTCTTAAAAACTTGATGATAACAGTTCCTGAAGAAGTTCTAAACTCCTGCTGCTATAACTGGCCAGGATCTGATGTGGGATATCTTTGCAGCTGTTGATTCTATTTATATGTCAGATTTATTCTTCTATCCTCAGCTGTGGGGAAAACAAAACCACACAAATCCACAAACAGAGGTGTCTGTTTATTGTCTAATATTGGATTTCTGCTTTCTCTCTCCTGTCTCCTAATCCTTGTGTGTGCCTGGTGAAGAAGCAGCCCAGCTAGAAGAGAGTGGGCTGCCAGAACACAGCCCTCAGACTGTCCCAGGCAAGATACAACGCAGGAATTGGCTTCAGGTATGGGGCAGGTGGGAGAAATGGGGCTTTGATTCTTAGGCTGCAAATCACTTCAGGGGAAATTGGTTGTAAGTGGTACAGAGTGGGCAGCTGGGGCTCTCTGATGGCTTGGGCTGGATGCTGACAACATGAAATATTACCCTGCCCACATTTGTGTCTGCTTGGAAGCCTAAAGAGGCAAATCTCATTGAAAAGGTTTGGTTTCAGTGACATTCATCACAGAAAGCCTGGACACGAGTGGCTCAGTGTGTCCTCCAGCAGGGTGGCTGCTGCTGGATAGCTCTGGTGGCACCCTAGGGAATTTATCTAGAGCAAAGGATGGGGAAACTCATTTTGGAGAGACATCCCTGCCTGTTACTGCTCTTTTCCACCCTGCAACAAGACTGAGGGACAAAGAAATGTAATTTGCATAATTTGAGGTGCAATTTCTGATAAATTTCTTGTAGATCATAAGAAAGGGAAATGTATATACATAAAAATATCCCATCTATAAGAAATTTAGAGCCATCAGCTCCACAGTTGTTGGTTCACCAGAGAAGTCTCAGAAGAGAAACCTATTTTCTTTTAGCCTAAAGAAGGATCTGAGTTAACCTGTCAAGGACTTAATTAAAACAATAAATGGGAATTCAGAACAATGGAGACATGTCACCCAAGTAATTACACTGCTTGATTAGCCATTGGCCTGGCTGGATGTTCAGTCTGTGCTTGAGTGATGGGATCAGAGGTCTTTGGCACTGTGGATAAGTGTTTGTGCTGTGCAGGTTTTCTTTTCTTTCAGAAAATACTTCACATTCAAGCTTGAAGGCTGCATTACTTCGTTTACCACTCTTACTGCTTAGTTGAATTCATTTTCTCAGCTTCCATTATGGCCTGTCAGGACTTCTTTGCTGAATTTGCCAGATGTGTGGCACTGTACTAAAACCTGGTTGCTACTTGGGACTAGCTTAGGATGATTCCTTAAGTCTTTTATCCAGTTGGATGGGAGGATAGGAGTTATTATATCCTTATAAACAACTGGAATTATTTAGCTAGGGAAAAGTGCAACCACAGACTGAGAGTTTCCTTTCCCAGTGATTTTCCATGGGGATTTTTTGGATATCTAGAGGACCCAGCAATTCCTGGCCAAACCTGTCAAACTTGGGCTGTGCTGAGGGATGCTGTGAGGGGGGAAGATGGAATCATTGATAGAATTCATCAAGTTATCTGAGGATATTCCCTCTGGGACATCTTTGCCCCGGCACTAAGAAAATGCTAGAGGGGTGTAGGAACAACAGAGAGCAAGGTTTGATATCCCTGCCCTCTCTGGGCTCAGCAGCAGCAGGAGGGGAGTTTGACCAGGGCTGATAAACCATAATTCAGGGGCCCAAAGATGAGCTCAGGGAGGACAGAAACCTTCTGTGGATCAGAGGAGAAAAGCAGTGCTTGATCATGCTGTTGTTATATAAAGTGTGATGGTTACTCTTCTTGTACTGCTGATACACAGAAGAAATCTGATTTCTTTGAATGCTTCTTCTGACAGAAAACTGTGGCAATTAAAACAGAAGAAGGGGGTAAACTCTACATTGACCCATCTCCAGAGTACTCTGAAGATTTTGAACCTTATGAAAGCCTGAATGTGGAGAGCAGCAGTGACGATGATGATAATGGTCCTCTCTCCCAGGTACAGTTGGCAGCTGTTTTCTGTTGTTCATGGCAGTGTCATTTGAAATGTGATCATGCCCAGGGATCAGCCTCAGCACCCAAACCCCTCTATTGTGGTGTCTTCATTAGAGAATTTTGCTTTGATGAAATGTGACTAAAAGAAGGAAAAAAAAAAAAGAAAAGTAAAGCTGCTTGAGAAAATCAAGTCTCAATCAGAAACACTACAAAATGTTAAACCTTATTCTTAGGAGGGGGAATATTGTCTCTGTTGGGTTGAATTGAGATATTTCCTGCAAGGAGCCTCTTTCAGTTCAGTTAATGGTTGTGCAAGTGAACATCACTCCTGGGTACCAGGTTAGAAAAAGCTGAAACAACAGCTCTTGGTGCCTTTAAGGTAGTCTTTAAATAAGCTAAAATTGTTGCATGTCATTATTTTACCTAACAAAAATCAGACTGTTTGAAAATGTTCTAATCAATGCAGTTGCTTTGCATCAAGGATTGTTGTTGTATTGACTGTGCAGCCTTCCATTTGATCACTAATTGCAGTTTGTTCTAGCACACTTCACAAATGTGAAAGAAAACTAATCAATGAACAAAAATTTATGAATGTTTTTCTGCCTAAGCAATTAATGACATAAATAAAGCTTTTCTGCATAGTGGAGTAGCATCTGTATATGAAACTGTTAACAGATCTTACCACTGACATCAGACAAAATTCCCAAGCATATTTTCCTAGCTTGCATGTTTCTCTCATTTCTATATTTTGCCTTGATGATTATTTTTTGCTCTACAAACTGGTAATTTGTTTACACTGATGAATATTTATGTCTTTTATGTGTTTTTAATAGGAAGCTAATAATTTCAAAACAACTCCCCTTTTCTTTTTAGTCAAGATGGAAATAATTTTGATTTTGCTGGGGCTATAATGTGTTTTTTTAATGTCTTGTTACAATGCAGATGCAGAGGTTTCAAAGGAAAAGAGACTTGTACAATTTCCTGTCAAAGAGCTGGAAATATTAGTTTTGACTGTCTTAAAGACATGCTCAATATCAAGGCTCAGGTTGCTTATAAACCCTCTTTTGAGGCTGACTTTGTCTGCTCTTTGTAATATATTTCTGTCAACATGGATTTCCTAACAGGTATAATCTGTAGGAGCTTGAAGCTTTCATTGCAAACTGAATATAGACTGTCACAGTTCATTTGTACCTAAGGTACCTTCAGGTTTTCATTTTATACAGTTTGCTTACCTATATTTATCTCAAAACTCTTAATACCAACAAAGCAGGGGGAAATAAAAAAGCATTTAAGAGACACAAAGTCTTTTCCTTTTGCATTCATGAAAACCCACAGCTCTCCAGCATCATCTGTGCTGTTTGTGGTGTGAGATGGGAGAGGCAGGGCAGTTTTTTTTCCACAGTAAATTTCAAAATAGGTTATTTTTTGCATAAAATCCTGTTAGAGTGTGTCCACTTCAAAAAACTCAGTGCAAGCTGGGAGCTTAGCCCATCAGAGCCCAACTCTTTTCTGCTGGTTTTTGAAGTACAGATGTGTACAAGGCAGGACTGTTATCATCTATCATGTGCTTAAAAAGGAGTTGCTGCTACATGAGCTTGACAGTCTTGTGAAGGCATTTGGAAATTGTGGTTTGCAGCTACTCCTCAAACAGCAAAGCACAACTGTGAGACTGCACAAATATGTGCCTTTGCTCTCCCCCTTACTTGCTTTTTGTAACTTACTCCTAAAAATTGGTTTTGCACATAAAAGCTCCTTGGCCTACAGAATGTTCCTGCTGGATACTGATGAGAAGGAGCACAGCAGTTGTAGGATGATTTTTCTTTACAAGCCCTCATCAAATGAGGCAAGAAATGACAGAGGAATGGGAATATTTTTAGCTGCATCATGGCTCTGAGTTCCTCAGAAGATTTTTCTTTCTCCTGGAGAGGAACTGGCAGCCACTCTGGTTTATTCTAAAACACAATTTTGAGCTTTTCTGACAGATGTGTTTATATTGTAGCAGAAATTGAGAAGCAGCTTGCAGCACAGTGTGGAAGAGGAGAGGATGGAAGAAGACTCCCTTAGTGATGATTATGACTCTGTTGAAGAGGATGTGTTTTCAGACCCATCTCCCACTGAGGAAGCAATTACAGGCTTTGAAGGCCTTCAGTTGGATAGCAGTGGGGCCCTGCAGAAGGAAGGTTCTGAACATCAGGATGCTGGGAGATGCTCTAGCCTTGATTCTGGTGCCACAACTGTGCTGGAGTTCAACCAGGATCAAAGCAGTAAGTCTGTGTCTTGCACAATTCTTCCTTACCATAATCATTCTTTGAGGGAATTGCATTTAAGGTTGATCATTAGGAGTTACTCCATACCCTTTCAAGTTCTCATGCCCTGCAGCAAACCTGTTGTTTGATCTCCTGATTTGGGACACTCATCCTCTTGTACTTCATTAGGAACTCTTTGGGCAAATGCAGAGATACAGACCTGGTTACTGCACCTCTAGACACCTGAACTAAGATTGTCTGGAAGATATCTCAAGGAATTACCATGTCTTTAGATATATTTTTGGACTGGTTTTGCAGAAATTCAGGCAGCCAAACCTTCCCAGTCTCACCTTTATTTCACATACCTGTCCCAGGTGATTGACATGAGCCGCTTCTTTTTGTCTCTTTCTGTATCCTTTGGAGCCTCAGTGTCCAAACCCACAACCAGTCATTAAATCTCAAAGATAATTTAACAAATGGTGAAGAGTTCAGGCAGAAACCAGACCTAAGCCTACCTTCAGTATTTCTCAGAATTCCTTCCCTGCTTGTTTCTGGTACAGTAATTGGTTTTGGTTTCTTGGTTTTGTTTATTTCACTGCTTCCTTTTCTTTTTTTTCTTTCCCTAATGTGTAGTTAATTGCATAAATTCAGAGGAACAATCTTGGAATAAATTAAGTAGAAGAGTTTTCCTTTCATTATCATGGATGTGAATGGGGTGTGAATGGGGAGAGGGGCAGAAGAAGAGACAGATCAAGGGATGGAAGAGCAGTGAGAACAATATCTCCAGGAGAGTGCAGGACTTTCTGTCCAGAGAAAAATTTGAGAGCTGTGATGGAAACAATAGAGGCATTAATAATTCCCAAACCAAAAAGTGAAGTACTTCTAAGAGTTATTCCCTCTCCCCCTCTGAAACTTCTAAACATGATAACATTTGTGTCTGTATTTTAAGAATTTTCTTTGGTATAACTGTGTTAAGAAATAACTCAGGACTTCTTTTTTATTTTTGCTTTTCATGACAGTAATGCAGGTAAGTATCTGGCAGAGATGAGATGTCTTGGTACATTATAATACTATTTTTATTTTGTTTGAGTTAGTGCCAGCCATCCATATGTGCATCTGCATCAACAGAACAGTGCCAGTGAAAGGGATGGAAATTATCACTTTTAACTATGCCAACATAATTAAAGTGGCGAAACTTTAGCATTAAAAATCCAATAAATTTTCCTGGGCTGGCTGCTTCCACATAACTTTAAAGTTTATTATTTCTTTTTCCTTTTTATCTTGCAGAAGTGAAGCCAGTGCAAGTTCTCTCAGCCAAAAGGAAGGACAGTGCTGAAGTGTACATTCCTGTCAAACCAGGCATGCTGAAAAATAAAGGCACTCGGCCACTCTCTGCTGTGTTCCTGCACCAGGACAGACATGAAGCAATGTATTCTAGTAAGAAATAAGAATATATGATGTCAATAAGGAGAGTTTTCATGCTTTTTCCCTTTTCTGGCTCAGATGCAATTTTAGCACACATCTGTCATTATGTGAATTTTTTAACTGTCACTCCCTTGTATTTTTTTAAAGTGGGATTTTCTGTGGTTCTGTTGTTGTTTTTAACACCTTGAATGTTCTGGCTTCAGTGAAATTGTGATAAAGTGTAAAAGCCTGTATACTTCAATCTTCTGCCATATCTTTACTATCTTCCTTCTCTTTTTGTTTCCACAGCACAAGATTTTCCCTCTCCCTTTCAGTCCTTGGTCAGTACTTGCTCTGTGTTTCCCACTTCCCTTGTGGAGGTCTGTCCCCTGTGGGTTTAATGGAAATGTGTGTTCTCCCAGTCAGCAGCTGATGTTTGGTGGAAGAGTTTAACACAACACATTTGTAGCAATACAAAATGCAGAGTTCTCTACCACAATAAAGGCACAGTTTTTCACAGCATGACTAAAGAGACCTGTGGCTGCTTGGGACTGTAATTCAATTACACCTTGAACACTGACATCAGTCTGCAGTGCTGGGTAGATGTGCCAGTATCTAGGAGCATACTGGAAAATATCTTTCTTGGACTGGACAACATAATTTGAAGCCACTGCTGCTTATTATAAATATCTTCTGCTAAGGTGTGGTCTTTACCTGGGGAAAAACGCCAACAAAACACAGCAGATCCCAAATGTAGGGGCTGAAGTTGTGACTTCAGTTGTAGTTCAGTGCAGTCCTTAACTGAACAAGTCTGATCAGCTTGAGTTTTGGAAGGTCTGAGGTGCAGTTTTCAGACCTGCCATACTCTGTGGTCAAGCTGCTCTTTTCAAAAAAACAGAATCCAGATGTGTCCCAAGAAAGCACTGAGGCCAGTGGTTTTGAAAAGCCAAAATAATTAGTTTCTTAATTAGCAGAAAACCAAATAGAGAAAAAGAAGTTAATTCTTTTTGGCTCCAGAATAAATCCCCTTTGTAGCTTCTGAGACCCTCACCCACCATCTGTTGAAGCAGATGTTGCTTTGAATTCCCAGAGATGTGTGCTGCATTTTCTCAGGTTATAATAGTGCTGCTTGGAGCTGCTTCTGTCCAACTACTGTGATAAATCCTAAATGAATTTCATTTCAGGGGGATGATAGAGTGCAGAAGAATAAGCAGGTCTTTATTCCATCCCTGTTTTTGCAGAGATGACTGATGCTTGTTGAAAGTTTTCATGGGTGTATGTGCAAGGAGTGCATGCCCACAAATCTCAGCTCAGCCTGAACTTCTTGTCTTTTCAAGGTGGACTTGATGTTACTTGCACTGTGCTCTCCTCCCTGCAGCACTGAGAGCACTCTGGCACTTCAGTTATTTCCCCTCACTCTAAATGTCTCTGCAACTTCAGTCTCTTCTCTTCCCTCGACTTTTAAAGCCCTCAGATATAACCACTGTGCTTCTCTTTTATCCAATCTCACATCATCTGTTATTAAATTTGATTTCCTTTCTTTCAAACCTGTTTCTAGGCTGTGATGTTTCTGTTTCTCCATGAAGTTTGGGAAGATTGGGATTCGTGTGGGCATTGTGATGACTGCTTAAATGACAAGGTCATTTATTTTGCCTTGTAAATAGCAACTCCTGATTCCCCTTATATTGCTAGAAGTCTCTGGGGATTCCTACAAAATAGCTGAACACCCCAATTACAAATTCCTGCTGTGCTTAAATTATATATACTTCTTTTCAATGGACTATTACAAGGCATTTCCACTAAATACCAGAACAAAGCAATCTAAAAGCATAAAAATTATGGTTCTCATTTGTTGGTTTTCCTCTTCTTATGATGCTGTTTTAACTGTTGCCTAAAGAAGATGTGACTTGGAATCTTAGCGTAAAACCAAATTAGGGGAATTCAGCTTCATTTGGGATGGTTATAGATGCTTGCAAAGCCCTTTGTCAGGAACTGAATGGGAGGTTTCAGATGTTGGAATGTTCTGTACTTGTATGTCCTGAAAAAATGAGTATTTCTTCCTTTTTTTTGGTCCCAGAGCCCTTAAGTCGACCAGAAACCTCCCTTTCAATAACCAGGAAGAATGTGTGTGAGAAGGATCCTGAGTTCTCTGTTTCAGCTGTTGTTCAAGCAGTGCAGATTGAGAATGAATTCTTGCAGGGAGATCTGCAAAGGCAAGCAGTTGCCACCAACCCCCAAAAGGTATGGCAGAAAAAAAAAAAGAGAGCTGTTTGTTCAACAAGCAGAACCCCCATGAATTACAATCCCTTACACATTAGGATTGTGTATGAATGAATGGTGATGCCCCCTAAGTGTAATTTTATTTGTATTATTCTTCCAAAGCGTTGTTTCCTTTAATCTGCTTCCTCAGGATGGCATCCCACAGCTCCCTCTTGATTACAGGGATCACTGAGCAGCTGATAGAGCAGCCATATGATGTGTCTGTACAATCAGATGCACAGCTGCAGGCCCACTTGAGCCATTTCCATCCTGCAAGCTTCTGAAACAGGGCAAAGTGGGATTTCCATCCCAGTAAATCCTGTCTTCCTCCAGGACTCTAACATGGACACTGCCCCCTGTTAGTGCATCTCTGCTTTTGGAGCAGAGCTCTCCTGGACACTCCTGGATCTCACTGAGGATGAGCTGGGGAGGGTTTTCTGCCCCAAGGTGTGTTCATCTCTTAGCTCCAGAAACCATGTTTAAAACAATTAAAAACTTACAAGCAAGGAAGTTGAGAAAAATCAACAAAAAAGTTGAGTAGAGTCAGAAAAAGATCCCATAGCACTGTAAGAATGCAGCACTTTTCTTCTGTTTTCTCTTGGGTATCTTACTGATAGGTCTTTATTTAAAAAATAAATCATTATTTTATGTTGATAGAATTGAGGGGTTTGGGGATTTTAAGAGACTTGATGGTTTTGGAGGAGAAAGTCTAGTAGACCTGTGCCAAAGGTTTGGCTAACCCTGAATCCTACCAAATGTACACAATGAGATTTTATATATATATTTATATATATCTGTGTGTGTGTATTTTACAGTCCTCAGAATTTGCTTCTGTTTTCTTCCACACAGAAGATGAAGCTCCAAGCTCAGCTCTTTCATTGTAAATCAAGACCAATTCCATGAAATGTTCTTTATAGAGTTACTGATGAGCTGGGCCCAAGTTCTTACTTGTTCCAGACATGCAGATTGATGCTGTGTGGTGAGAACAATCTGAATGGAACATGTTCATCTTTTTCTTACTTAGGACACATTTTCTGTTTCA
Organism: Zonotrichia albicollis; assembly: GCF_047830755.1. Taxonomy (NCBI): domain Eukaryota; kingdom Metazoa; phylum Chordata; class Aves; order Passeriformes; family Passerellidae; genus Zonotrichia; species Zonotrichia albicollis. Next base: position 13,309,080 of record NC_133834.1, on the reverse strand, counting down.
TCTGTTCTTTCTGCAAAGGCTGAACCTCCAGAGAAACGCCAGACAAGGACTGCAGTGACCAGAGCTGTGGAGAGATACTGCCCTTTTGGAAGCAGGTATATATTTATATCTATTTGCTTTAGGATAACTTCCTTTTTTAAGAGAGATTTTTCAGAATGCCACCAGTCCAATTACTGCACTTGGTAATCTCCAAATACTTGAGACACCCTGCAAGTAGCAAATCAGGCAGTGCAGCCTTGGGCCAGTTTCTGTGGAGCAGAATCTGCCAACATCTCACTTTATGGTCCTCAGATCACCTCTGCATTCCCTTCTCACACTGCCTCAGAACCATGAACTGGAGCCCAGATTTTTAACCAAACTCTGTGAATCTAAGGTGGAATGCTGCAAAAGTTGTCATTAGGCGTTGGGTGCATTTTCCTGTGGGGTTCATCTTATCATCTCTTTACCTTTGCACCAACTGTTTCTTAAAAACGCAGAATTATGAGGAGATAACCCAGAATATGTAGTTTCAGACAAAAGAAGAGACTCCTGAAAGCCTTTGTGGAGCGTGGGGGCCATTCTGCCTGTGACAGTGACAGATCCCTGGCTGGTGGCAAAGCTGGAGTAAATTCCATGTGGAGAGAGAAGGTTTGTGCATATGTGCACCATAATTGGTGCTTCCCAGTGTTACTGAAATAAAAGTACATTGAATGAGCTGTATCCCTCAGTTCTGCCCTACATCAAGTAATAAACCTATGGCAGGGTGCAAAAAGAGAATTTATCACTGTTCATCAGAATGACAGAGGAATCAGACAAAGAACAGAGAGTTAGTTGCCTTCTCTTCAGGCTTTTTAAGAGTGTTGATGTGTGGCAGAATTGGTGTAACCCAAAATGATTGATTGAATGTCATCCAAATAGCCATGGCTTTGCAATCTTTTTTCTTCTGACCCATCAGTTTTGCAGTCTGAACAATCTTTCCTTTCACATTTTCTTGGTTGGTCACTGCTGCTTTTACCATATTTCATTTTGGTCTAGATGACAGCCAATATGGATGTACATGATGCCATTTATGTGACCATGGAACTTCTTTCCAACTGGGGGAATCCAGCAAACGTGGGCCTGAGCCAGGTGGAATTCTTTGATTTCCACAACCAGAGGATCTTTGTGTCTCCTCACGACGTGGACATTCGAAATGCTGACAACGCAGGGGATTTGTGCTGCCTGGTCAATAACAACTTAAATGTAAGACAGCTTAGTGCTGGATATTAAAATCTCTCAATATAATATTTCTGTAATACTCTATCTAAAGGTTTTTTGTTCAGGAACATTTTGAACTTGACTGCATAACAACTTATCTGATAATTTAAAAAAACTCTACAAATATTGCTTCTTAGTAACAACTCTCCTATTCAAGATGTTGGTATTCAGTTCCAACTTTGTTTTAGAACTGGAGTAATCCTTGTGGTCTCAAGGTACAGAAGCTTCACTCCTGTTTTTTTCAGATGGATAATTCAAATTTAAGTAAATTTATAAAGAAAATGTGTCTGTTTTCTCTTGTTCCCTCGTTATCTTTTTACCTAGGGAAGAATCATGGAAATAAAAAACTGTGTAGGTAGTTTTGAACAAGAGATTAAGAAAAATATATGGCAGGTAAAAGTCTTTCATGGCTCTTGTGTGAGATAGTAAGATGAGGAGATATGAGGGGCTCCCACACTAATGACAATGGGCAAAAGACAGTGACTGGTGTGAAAGAATTAGCAAATGTCCACAGCCCTCCATACAGCCACAGTTTTATTTGTGCTGCACATTCACTCTGTGCCATTTTTCATAGGCCTGTACAGCAAGGATTCTAGTAAAAAATTAGTATGATTTTAGTGGATGAGGATGCTGATGGACTTAGTCCATTAAAAACATAAATTACAGCTCATTTCATGCTAATGGTGCTTTTCTGCTCTCAAGGTAAATGAGATTTGAAAGAGGACAAATATGCAGTATTTTGAAATTTAGTTGAAACTCCTTATAGAGTATTATTTCCAAATATTTTCACCTGAAGCATCTTCCTTAATTTCTCCTGAGAATTGTATTTGGGATCTCATAAATCCCCATTCTCCTTTTTAGGCTGTGCTAGCTGGCAGGTGATACTCAGTAGTAGTGGTGGTAGTAGTAGTTGTAGTAGTGACTCTCAGACTCTCTAGATATTTATAAATTATGTAGTAATACATTCATTAAGCCATTATGAACCTGTTACTCTCAGTATTACTCATACATTTATAAATCTCATTATTCTTAAGAAATGAGCTTTTATATTGCATTGATTAATATATTCCCTTGATTTGTGACTCTGTAATCTCCTCTCTTGAGGCTGCATCCCAGATGCAGTCTGGGCAGGGAATTTGCTCTTAGGCTGTGGGTATGGGGTGCCTGAACTGCAGATTCCTTCAGAAGGCAGAGCAGCACTTCCAGTTTGTGCACATTTCAGATCATACAGGAAAGCTTCAGGGTGCATTAAAAACCCAGTAAATTAATCAATCTTCAAGCAATGAACATTTTCAACAGAACAAAAACTTGAAATAAAAACTTATTGTGTGGAAAACTCATTTTACCATGCTTAAAACACTTCCATCTTTGATCATTTAGATGTACTTTTGTCTTTGAGAATACTCTTATTGAAGATGAGGGATTTTATTTTATTAGTTTATTTATTACCCTTGCAGACTTTTAAGAAGAGCACTTAAACTGCTTCCTTCCTTGTATTTTGTGATGTACTGTAAAAGAAAAAAAATGCTTGGCAGAATATCTGGTGCTCTCAACTTTTTAGATTAGATAAAGGGAAGGAATTTACTGTGAGGGTGGGCAGGCCCTGGCACAGGGTGCCCAGAGCAGCTGGGGCTGCCCCTGGATCCCTGGCAGTGCCCGAGGCCAGGCTGGGCAGGGCTGGGAGCAGCCTGGGACACTGGGAGGTGTCCCTGCCATGGCAGGGGGTTGGAACTGGATGGTTTTTAAGTTCCCTTCCAATCCAAACCATTCTGGGATTCTCTGAAAATATTTAATAAGTCTTAGATTAGGTATTTATTGAAATTGCTTTCCATAAACCTTTTTGGTTCTTATATGCATGTAGAGGTCTTTTAAACCTCAGGATAACAAGGACAGGCAAATACTAACAAATGTGTTTCTTCCCCCTGGGGAACCCTTAGACCTGTGTCATTCCTCTTCACAGTTCTTGATGCTTCCTTTACTCTCCATCATTTACACCTTCAGTCCCACAAAAAGCAGTGCCAATCTCTCACAAAATCTTAAGATTAAAGGTTTTCACTCTCCCCTTTTACCTTGGTCCAGTGAAAATACAATTTCTTCTTCTGAACATACCAGGTTCACCCTCATGGTTCAAAGAATTTTTGGGTTAGCTTTTTCAGCTCCAAGAAAATAACCCCAGGCTCAAGTACCTCTTGTGAAGGCAAAGACATGAGATCACTCTTTGGGATAAAACATGAGAGTCCTCCACAGTCTCTTGAGTTTTGGCATGGATCCTTCAAGGTGACTTGAATTTCTAGTGTCAGATCTTTGGCTCCCTCATGGGGGATGTAACACCTGTGAGGTTGTGTAAGCTCAGCCCTATCAGTTATTTCCACTGATGAACAAAATGATCTCCATGGCTGCCTCTCACTCAGGACACAACACACAGCCTGGCTCTGATAAATCCCTGTTTTTGGAACATTGGGTGCAGTTTTACAGAGAAGCCAGTGAGAAGCAGGAGCATTTTAGTGCTGAATCAGGTACCCTTCTGTGGAGGCACCTGTGGCTCTCAGTACCCACCAGAACCTATTGATTTCTGGGCAGTCAGCTCCTGCCTTGAGAGGTCTGCAGATGGATTGCTTATCTGATCTTGTCTGCAGTTGGGAAATTGTTTTTTTAACTGTTCTTATTCAAACTATGGCTTCAAAAACATGATGCAGCTTTGAAGTTGACCCTGGAGTTGGGTTCACAGTGATTTGAGGGCTGTCCTTCATTTCTTTGATGTCAAGAGGCTTCTTTCTTTTAAGTATAAAGGACAGAACCTGTCTGGCACTCTTATGGCTGTTGGTGCTCCAAACTGGTGTTAAAGCAGAAACAATCTCCCAAAGCTTTTTGAGAGGCTCTGGGGCAGAGACCCATCAGAGTCTGGAGAAATTGAGAGAGGACCATGGTGAGGAGTGTATCTGATAGCTATCACATTCATGCTGGCTCCAGGGTGCTATCCTAACCATTGTTAGTCACACAGATAGAGGACTCTGTGGTTAACACCTTCAGCAAAAACTGAAACACTCACTTCAGAGAGAAAGGTGTGGAAAAAGACTGCCTGTTATCTTGTGTGTGTGTATCTGTGTCCTGTGTGTCCCTGAGAACAGGAGGGGAACTAATTTATCAGCTGCTTTCAGATCACTGGTATGTAACCTGCATGTGGGTAACACTGAACATCAAATATATTAATATTGAACATTTTGATTCTGAAACTTCCTTCCTTCTGAGCTGCCAGATATCCTTTTCTTACATTCTGAACATGTAGAGATAGCAGTTCTTAACAATGTCCAGAATCAAGCATTTCTTGGTACTTTAAAATCTCTTGATCGCCAGTTATATGTAAATTCAAGTTGGGAATTCTGTGATGTCTTAGAAAATTTTCAGAGTAGAGTCCAGTATAACTCTGAGGAGTAGACCTGTAAGTGAAACTGATTATCTGCAAAGCCTGATTAAAATAGAAGCAGACAGTAAAGTAAAATTCTCAAAGATTCCCCTCCTTAGAGGACGAACCAGAAGCAAAGAAATTGTGAAATGATTGTAGAATGCCCATTGTGCTCAGTGATCCCCCCTAGTGCCAGCAAAGCTGATTAATTTGATAAAAATAAACTGGGCTTGCTCTGCCTGTGCTCTGAGCGTGCAGATGTCTCCCTGGGACAGCAGGCAGCTGACCTTTAGCTCATTGCCAGCTTGTTGGGAGCTGTCTGGCAGGCGGGAGAATGGGATTTACTCTTGGGAAATGAGGCTGAGGTTTTGCTCTTTACGTAGCAGATTTTATGAAACCTTTACTTTTCTAATGGCCTCCTGTGCTGCTGGGGGGGTGGGGAGTTAATTAAAACACCTGCTCCAGGAGAAGGAGCATTAGTGACAGTCTGCTTGTCTGTGTTTTTAGCTCCCCAAGGAAAGCTGCCTTTGGATGTGCCCTTTCCACCCACCCGTCCAACTTTACTTTGTTATCCGCAATCCCACCCGCTCACGTGACTTTGGTATATCCAAGATCAAGATTTGGAATTACAACACAACAACTCCCAGTGTAAGTAGTCTTTTCTCAACTCCTCTTTATATTTGCTCTTGCCTTGCCTAGGGAAATTCAGTGTGATCTTCTTTCTAAAAGCATGAAATAAAAGTAGATACAATTTCCTGTAATGAAACAGGAGCTGTGAGGTGTCCCTGTCTGTTGTGAAATTTGCTTTTGTCTTAATTGTAAGCGCTAACAATGTAGTGATAATGTTTTCGTGGGCACAATGAGCATTTGTTTTCAAAGCTATTAAAGATCACTAAAGACCTAATAAAAGGCTTGCACGTCCTGTCATTAATCCTTTACTGTGGTGAGAAATAGAGATACAAAGGTAAGTGCATCTCAGTATTCAGGGCTTTCAGCTGTTTAATCACAATGTAAATAAATACGTGTTTAAATATCTGTTTTCTGGTGTCTATAAATATAAACAGGCTGACTGTTGCTCAGTTTGGGGTTTGTCACTTTAATGAGAATCATAAAATGGTTTGGGTTGGAAGGACCTTTAAGATCATCCAGTTCCAGCCCCCCTCCCTGGGCAGGGACAATTAAAAAGTCCACTACTGTGTGCTCATAATAAAACCAGTCATCTACTGTTACCAGAGAGACATATCATGGCAGATGGCAGATGGTCTCTTGTCTGTGTGTTTGAATGTCACCATGAATATTATTCTTGTTTGTACACTACAGTGTTAAGAAAAAAAAATCTCAGGTACTGGATCAAAGAGGATTTGCTGTCCTGGATTATAAATAAGAAGCTTTATCCCTGTGGTTTTGCTCTCATCCATGTTCTTATATAAGCACATATGGTAATTTATACATACGGAAATGGCCGTGGAAGGGACAGCTTAAAACAAATTTACTACAACATGATTTATATTTCTTTTCCTGGAATTTTAATAGCTTTTCTCACTAAAATGTGATCTACAGGATGTTCCATCATCATTAGAGTGTGCGAAAGGGCTGCTGTTCTTGGAGGTAATGGTATGATTTGTTACCAAACCTGCTGAATAGAATGCAGGATGCACACAGAAATGTTTGGCTGTGTTTCAAGGCTCTGCTTCCTTAATAACCTGATAGAAGGCAATGTGTAAAATCCATTGGGAGTATAATCCTATGGATTTTGGTGGAAAAATTTCTGTGTGCAGGACACACAGAGAAATGTTTGTCTGGTTTCAGGGTTCTGCTTCTTTAATAACCTGAAATAAGGCAATGTGTAAAATCCATTGGGAATATAATCCTTTGGGTTTTGGTGGAAATGCAGCAGTTTATCCTTGCTGAAGAAATGTCTCATTATCCTTAGCATGAAAGAATAATACAAAGCAGTTCTGCCTAAGTCTATAATTCATCATGAGAAAGTTTTGTCTAAGAAGTATAAAACCCCCACAATACAATGAATGAACAATTTTCTTCCCGCTAATGTAAATCCAGAGCCAGATTTCTGTGTGGATTTTGGGAATCATTCTAACTGCCTTCTTTCCCTCAAAAACCACGTAAGTGAGAGATGTCCAAGTACTGCTTCCAAAAATAGGCCAAAAATTAAGTCAGGCTGGTACTTTTGTATATTTGAATTTCAGAACTTGAGACTGGAAGGAGAAAAAAATATGTCTGAAGGAAGCTGTAAAAGTCAGATGACATCATTGTCATAGATTCCCTGATTCATTGAATTACGAGAAAGGTCTCAGAGGATGTTTCATCTTGCCTTTATTTACTTCAGATGAGACCTCCAAAAAAGGAGGTGAATTTTAGTCTGCAGGAAGGGAACAAGTGTAAGGGCAGCCAATTTTTTTCAAATTTATCTGCAACAGTCAGACACTTTGTAAGTACTTGATACAGCCTTGAAATTGCATGGTTAATGGTGCTATTAAAACTTTTTTTGAAAGATCCAGTCTAAAGTGTGTTGTATGTCTTCACAAAACTGGGAATGGAATCAATACCTAAATGCATTAAGGTCTTAGGTGCTCTCCAGTTGAATAATTCTCTTCTTCAGGTGGTTGCCTGTGTTTGTTCCTTCTGTGCCTATGTTCCTGTCCATTCTCTTGGGGCTTTTTTTCAGTGCTGGTGTGCCTGTAAGGATGGAGCAGCTTTCTTCCAGCACTGTCAGTTTTGTAGAAGTATTTTCTTTGGTTATTGGCTTCTTTTCTACTGCTTCTTTTTCACACTTTTCTGAAAAGTCAGGCAGAAGCAATTTCAGGTCCTCTGTCCAGGAAGAATTCTCAGAAAAGTGCCTCTGGTTTTAGGCTCTGTCCTTTGTGCATGAATATCACAGAAATGGCCAGAAATACCATCTCTATTTTCTCCTTGGGAGGCACTGTCCCTGCAGACACCCTGGGGGAGCTGAGGGTGTAAGCTGGGAAGGAATATCCAAAGGAAACAGATTTTTTTTCACAAAATCTTTTTCTTTCTGACAACGCTCATACCCACTTGTTTGTTCTGAGACACTGTGACCTTTTAATTACTCTTCCAGCAAGGAAAAGCCCTGCCTTGGCTGAGGTACTGAGTGGTTGTTTACAGGGTGGGATTACTCCTGAGGAAGGGATTTTTCCAGCCTCCTCACGCTTGAGGAGAGCTGAGCAGTGGTACTGGGGATGCTAAACTGTCAATCTTTTCCATCAGAACAGATCACTAAGCAACTGGAAACTCAGAGAGGGGTGGGAGGGAATGAAAAAGAGCAGTTCTTAGTCTTGTGCCTGCATATGTTTGTTCTTGGAGTCTCTTGGGATCTGTTCAGATTTTTTCCTCCCTGAGGCTCAGTCTGCTCAGGATTTTGGTGCAGATTTTCATCAGCTCTCCTGAGCTGTCAGCTCTTGGAGTGCCTGCCCCAGTCCAGTCTGTCTCTGTTATCCTAGAAATACCTGGCTGCTTCATCTTGGTACACTTCAGACCTTTTCTGCTTCCTAAAATACCCATCCCAGACATTCCAAAGCATCAGAGAGCAGTCTCCCACTGACTGGAAAAGCATTTTTGAAGTGAGTGACCCCTTTTTGGGCTTTTTCAGGGAGAATGAGCTCCACTATCTCATTTTGTAGAGTTTCTCTGCCTACCTGACCTCCTCTGCTGGTGAGTGCAGTGGGATTCATTTCAAAACATGCTGTTCTTAAGAAGTGGATTTTAATTTAAAAAGATGACATTGACAAATACTTTTCAATGTACATCTGTATTTCTGTGGTCCCCTTCAGTTTATACCTATTTCCAGGTAAAAAATGCAGAACTAAGGCCTGGGTATTCCTAACAGCAGTAGGGCTGGAATATTATGGAGAAATGTTCCAGTTATCCTAAATTCAGCTGTGACTGTTCAATATCTCTGGCATTTAAGGAGGACATTGGCAGTTTAGACATATAAAAATTTTAAAAATAGCATTATTGGGACATCCTGATAGTCTTTCTCTTCCCAATCATAATTCCAGGCAAAGCCATGCAGGTAATTTTCAATAGATGTAATTATTGAAATGTTCTGATCCCCTGTTAGATCAATCTAGCAGTGTCCTCATTCAAGGGGAAAAACTATCCTGTTTTATGGCTGACTGCATCAGCACAGAAATGCAGCACTTTATGATCCTACAGGAGTTCCACAGGCAGCCAGGCCATAATGGCCAATTAAACTGGTTTTACAGCTGCTCACTGGGAACTCAGGGAAGGTTATCTTTTTCCTTTCAGGAATGTGTCCTGCATTCCTGCACCCACTCCCTTCCCTCACCTGTAGCTCTCTTGTCATGTTTGCATCCCCTGCTTTTCCTCTGGGTACATCCATATTGCTTTTTTTTGGCCTCAGAGATGTTGTTATTGGGAAGGCAACAGGATGGAAGCTATAAAAACTTGTAAGGCTTAAACAGTGTGTGTTCAGGAGTGAAGAACCAGAGACTTTCATGCTTGGAAGGGAAGGAGTGATTGGTTTAGTCTGGGAGCAGAGGAAAATGAAAATCAGTATTCAAGGAGAACTGACAGGCTGAAAATGAGGAAGAGGGATGAAACTGAAACTTCTTACTTTCACAAAAAGCTTCTTAGTTTTCACAAAAAGAAGCAAAGAACAGAGAGTCTCTGAAAGACTCCATGAGATGGACAAGTTAGAGAACAGAATGGAGATGGATTGTGTCTCATCTTCTGTATTTTCTTTGAAGATAATGGTATTTTTGTCAAGAGGGAGAAAAGGTTATATTGAAATGGCAAAGAGAACAGAAAGAACATTAGTTCTAACTTCAATGGAATAAAAAAACCCCAGGTATTGGTGAGTGCCACAGAGAAGGAGAACATAGAGATGAAGTTGTGAGTGGCAGAATTGTGTCTGAGATGAAGGCCTGCTGTTTAAAGGCTAGTTAAGTGTTGGAATAGGCTATCAAGGCAGATTAGTTGAAAACTGTTAAAACCAGATTTCCTCACAATGGTGTAGGTTATTTTATATTCTTCAGAGAGGGACTGGATGATTTTTTTTTCTGGCATTTCTGTAACTCTCTAACTCTTTTTAACTCTGGTGGCTTTGATCTGGGTGGTTGTTCACTGTGGAACATGTCGTGAAAGTGCTGAATCTTAGGGATGAAAAGCAAAATGTGCCTCTGGAATTTATATCCTGATCAAATATAATTGTACTTAATCTGGGCTTTTCCCCTCAAGCTTTTCTAAATAATCAAACCTTGTCAGACAAAGTGATAGCAGTGTCTAGCAGGGTTTCCTGTCCTTTAAAAAAATCTTATCTATTACACCGTGTTTCTTAGTCATTTCAGCTTTAGATTAAAAAGCAGTCAAAAGCACATACTGACACAGGGTTTAATTGTTTTCATCTGTCTATTGATTAAGTGTTCAAATGTCAGAGTCCCAGAGCTGTGATATCTAATGCTTAAAAGCTTGACTGAAATCTTCCTACCTTTATTTTTGTAGGACCTTGATGTTGGAGCAAAGAAGGTGAAGTTGTATGTTGATGAGAACCTTGTGTTTGATGGTGAATTAGAGAGAGGCTCTGGAGATCTCCTTGCTGACCAGAGCACCACAATTGACCTCACAGATCACAAGCCAGATAGCTCAGCCTCTCCCTCAGCTGAGAGGAAGGAAGGAAATGCACCTGCAGCTCCAGACAAGAAAGCAGACCTACTTTTAAAATGCTCAGAATCAAACAGTGCTTCACTGAACTGGACAGCTCTGCCAGAAGAAAATCTTCTTGAGCCTAAGATGAACTCAATCAGCTTTACAAAGAAAAATTTATCACAGTTAGAGGATGATCTAAAAGTGCCCCCATCTCAGGTTTGTATAAAAGATGCCAAAGAGGAGGAAGCAGCAGTTGCAGAGCACGTTCAGTCTGATGATGAGCTTTGTTTGAGTGAGCAAATGGAAAGGTTAACAGGAAGAAAACTGACTGATTCTGCAGGTGCAATTCCTTCTTGGTTGCAGTCATCTTCCCAGGTAGCACAGAACAATCAAGACACTCCCAGTAGGCAGAAGCCTCCTTGGCTTGCTACAGACCAGAATTTCAACTCAAGATTTCAAACACAGCCAGATGAAATCATGAAAAACTTCTCAGATCTGATAAATGAGGATGTCAAATGTCAGAGGCATGAACTGGGAAGACCCAATAGTAGAAATGCAACTGGAGATGGGAGATCACAAACGCTGACCAGAAAGGATGCTGATGTGGACTTGGACATTTTTGACTCCTTTTCTAACAAAAACTGCAGCTTGCAGTACCCTGTGAGTGGAAGGAGAAGTGTCATGTGTGGTAAAAAGCTGGGATTAAACACTACAAATCTTGGAGAAGATGATTCTGCTCTCAAAGGTAAGAGTCACAATAGCAGCCTTAGTCCAAGGCTGATGTGTTCTCCATTTTGCAGAGACACAAACTCATTTTAGGTGAAAGGGACTTCTTGAGACTCCTGGAAGTTTAGACAGGGAATATTACTTTGGCTATTTGTGATATTTTCCTCATGAGAATACTCAGTCTGTCTCCTACACCTGATATGAAACACTCTTCAGAAAAATTTACATTCTGATTTAGGGGCTTTTAATTTATTTGGAGCAGCTGGAAGATGAAATTTCAGTAAATTACATTCTAAAAATTGACAGTCCTGTAGACAGCAAATGTTTGCTAATATCAATTAAAATCTGCAGAGAGATAAAGAAGATTACATCCCAAATTTGCAGAGTTTATTTGTGTAGTAGCTTTGTGTCTTTCTTGGTAAGAATAGATGCTCAATATATTTATTCAGAGTGAATGGAAAATTACCCTTATTTTTCTTCTCCTCTCATAATTTTATAAACCTCTCCCTCAGACATCTGGCTTATTTGTGAAGAGTTTTCTAATAAATTAGCTGTTGTCTGCTCTGTGCTGTTGATTATCCTTGTCCTCCTTCCCCAGACCTCCTGCTGGAGGTGGATCCAGCTTTGTGCAGTTGTGTTCTGCCTCTGGCAGGACCAGCTGTGTGTCCCCAGGGAACAGCAGGAGAACTTCCCAAGCTCCCCTTTATCCCAACATCTGGCAATCCATGGCTAGGAATTTTTCAGGGTATGAGATATTTTTGTCTTTAACAAGTGTAAATAACAGAAAAGTAGAATTTCTTACCCACAAGCTCTCCTTTGGCTCTCTTTCACCCAATTTGCCTTTGCTTGGGGTATATGTTTGTCTTCCATTTTCAGTTTCAAGCCATGTCACTCTGACTCCTGGGTTTTGGACCCTTCATGCTCCTTCCTTGGCATTCTGTAATCCCTCAGCATTCGGTATCTTGTCTCAAATGAAGATTTAATACAAGAACAACAAGACCCAGAGAATTGGAATAAGATGTTACAAAGCTGCAAATTGAAATTTTGAGAGTGATTGAACATCAGAACAATTTACATAAAAATGTATCTTGCTGTATATTGAATTTGGGTGTTTACATGCAAGTAAGGGTGACAAGGGACAGCAAATTCACCTAAATGAAGGAGTGTCAGTTCAAATTCTACAGCTGGTACTGCAGGGCTTTTTCAGACAAAGGTAAAATGGTTCTTTCTAAACTTAGAATGTCTGAATTTTTCCTTGTCTGACCCTCTGTGGAGAAAACAGCAATTTCATCAGTGTGTCTGAAGTTATACCTCGAAGAAGAGAAGAACAGAGGAGTTTGGAATAGGTGCCACCTGCCCTTCACCCACTCCACTCCCTGCAGCCCCATTTACTGTTTCACACATTTCACAGTATCTGTTACATGAAAACTTTCATGTTGTTAAAACTGTAAATAAATCCCACCTTGAGAAGTTCTGTTCAGTTGTGAAAATGGAGATAAATTAGGAATTTCAATGCAAACTACAAGATGAGGGTTATAATTTTTCAATGTAAATTTTCTCTGATTTTGCTCAGAGCAGGTTGTCCTGTGGTGCTTTAAGCTCCTGATGTGTTTTAGTCCCTGCAGCTTTTGTTCTCTCTGCTGTGTGTGCAGGGTAAAGCCATCTTCAAATGGAGCTGAGAGAGCTTTAACAACAGGAAAACCTTTAAAATATTTCCCTGAGAGGGCTGGATTTTAATTGGCCTGGGGCTAAGAGAAGGGCAGTGGAGGGTGGGACAAAGGGAAGGCTCAGAGGCTCCTGTGGATGTCACAGCATGGCTTTGGTCACTAAATGCTTCACAAGAACAACAGGAATTAGTAACAGCACGTACAGGCTTGGCTGGAGTTAATGTTGCTGTAAAAACATCAATTTTTCTTTGATAACCAGTTTAATGTGCAAAGGAAATGGTGGGAGTACGCTGATAAAATTTGCAAATAACATATAATTTGGTTTATTATGAGTTAAGGAGATTGAAGAACTGCACAGAACGATGAACTTGAGGACTGGAGCAATGGAATGCAATTCAGTAGAATGCTTGCAGGCTCATCTAGGGACTAATAACCAAAAATTAAGTTGTAAGCTGAGTAATCATCAATTGCAAATGACCGAGGAAGAGAAGACTCATGGTTGAGTAGCTGATGGCAGATTGAGTGAAATGCTGGGGTGAGCAGTGATTGGAGCAGTGCACTCCCAGGATGGATCAGCAGAGGCATTTTGGCTACTTGGGAAACCTCAATATCTCCACACAGGCACTTGTGAGAGACCTCACTTGGAAAACTGCAGCTCTGATCATCCATTTTCAGGAAAGCTGATTACCAAGTGGAACAGATACAGAGGAGAGCTTTTAGAATGATTTGGGAAATGAAGCATGTGATTGCAGCATGGAAATATGATTGCTGTTTATAACTGCAGGGAGCAAAAAAAGAGATTAACACAACAGAGGGAGAAGAAAGGTGCTTTTTTCTGTGTAGTCTTGTCCCAAAATGTAGTTTTCTAAAGTTCTATGTGTGACCATCAGAAGCTGAATTGGAGGTTCAAGACACTCCTGAACCCACAAAAAAGTTGGATGTTTGAGGTGTCATTAATAAATAATGCATTTTATATTCTTAAAGAATATAAATACAATAAAAAAAATAGAAAAAGCCACACCCTATAAACCTTCAGCCATTGCTGTCTGCTTTTAGGCCACATCTGCTTTCCTTTGAGAGCTCCACTTCTCTTGTTACCACTCCTTAAAGTAGCTCACAAACCTTTTAAATTCCCGTTGCACTGCCCTAGAAGGGGTTCAGGATTGTAACCTCTGGACTGTTGAAAGTATTTCATATTTGTAAAGAAATGGGAAAAACTCTCCCAAACTAGGAAAGTCAGTGGATGGTAAATACTCCTCTGTACTCTGCTCATCCCAAAATTTTCAAGCTTTGACATTTTCAAGGGGTAAATATTTGTACAATGCCTTGTCCAGGTGACTTGTGAGTATTGTTGGGGATCAGCCACCTCTTGGTAGTGGTGTGAGCAAGAAAGTGACTTAAAATTGTCTGATATTCTCTGAAATATGAACCTTTCCTTCATGTGTGCCTTTTCCTTGTGGTGTAAGGAGGAGTGCCAGGTTGGTCTCCAGCCTTTCATTCTGCAAGACAACCCTTTTCCAGGTAGTTTCCCATCTGCTTTGAAATTCTTAATTTTATCTCACGTGTCCCCACTGTAAGTGGTTATTTGCCATAGATAGATTAGGAACATTGCCTCTTTCCAGTATTTCCAAAAACACAGTTAAAAGTTAGTCTTGAGCAGTCTTTTGGGAAAATTTTGTTTTGCATTTCACAGCAATTGGCATTTATTCTTGATAACCATTTGTTTTAGTATCCACCCAAGGACACTGTACAGAAGTAAAATCTGGCCCACGGGCCTGTAATTGTTCAGTACTCCACTTCCTTTTCTTCATTTATTTGAAGAAAATACATGAGTGACTACTTTATTGAAAACCTTGGTTATTATCTGTTCTTAATTGTTTTGAGATGGAAATGAAGCAGTTCCCCAGTGCAGCCACAAGGAGAAGATGCTTTGCTCCCACTGGGTCCCTCTGATTTGCTGCCCTCCCATTGTTGCATTCCCATTGTATATCTTGTAATTATTCTCTTTCTACATCTCACATGTGCTGAAAAATAGGAAAAATATTTGGACATTACCTGCCTAGAATGCAGTGCTCACCTCATCCTCTCTGTCTGCTGAACCTACTCCTTTTCCCACCACTTTTCTTTATAGATCTGTGGCTCATTTTGTGAGGAAGAACCAGCTTTTCTTTGTAATGCTTTACATGCACCAGTTCAGCCATTTCCAGCTGTATGAAAGACCTGCAGAAATGCAGAGGGATGATTTAAACTCTTGTGACAGCCACACAATATGTATCACTGAGCAAAATTCTCAATTTCTTTAAGGGCTGAGCCTCAAACTTAGTTGCAGTTTGTACCATGGCAGGAGTTCTGCTCCTCCATAGGTAAAAGTGATTTTGTTCATTGTGTTTGAGTGGGGAGGGGGAACTGGGACATGTAGTCTTTGTGACAGAAATGCAAAATAAAAGTGCTGCAGTCAGAGAATTTCCCAGTGAGGGACACAGCATCATTCTGCAAAGTCAATGTTGGAGTGGTTTACTCCCTGTTTGTACATTAAATGCCTTTGTAATGTTGTTTTCAGATGAAGATATTCCCATCAAGGACGTAGCAACCTCTAGAATGAAGTGGTGCACTGAGCAAGAACACACTCTGCAGGAGTCCTGGAACTCCTTGGTGAAATTTAATTATTCCCACCGTGGTCGGATCTCAAACATGGATTTTCAAGGGGATATTTTTGATGAGTTCCTCCATCAGCAGAAAATCAACCGGCCTGGAGAAAATCAGAGAAAAGAGGGACTACAAACACTCCCAAAGAAGCAAGAGGAAGAAAATTCTGTGGAGATCCAGGATGGAAGTGATTTTAAAATCCCAGTTTTACCTTATGGGCAGCACTTGGTGATAGACATCCGAACAACGTGGGGAGACAGACATTATGTTGGTCTTAATGGAATTGAAATTTTTAGTTCTAAAGGAGAGCCTGTTCAGATTGCAAAAATAGCAGCTGAACCACCTGACATAAATATTTTGCCAGCTTATGGAAATGATCCCAGGGTGGTAACCAACCTGATAGATGGGGTGAATCGGACCCAGGATGATATGCACCTCTGGCTGGCACCATTCACCCCTGGAAAAGCTCACTTTGTCTTCATTGACTTTGTGGATTCCTGTCAGGTAGCCATGATTAGGATCTGGAATTACAACAAATCCCGAATCCACTCCTTCAGAGGTGTGAAAGACATCATCATGGTGCTGGATGAGCAGTGCATCTTCAAAGGAGAGATTGCCAAAGCCTCAGGAACCTTGTCTGGAGGTAGGCTATCATTTCTGATTTTCCTTGTGGAAACAACAGTACAATACAAGCAAAATACATTTAGCTTGTTTGTTATCATTTTCCACTTCAAAGCAAGCTGGCACTTTGTTTGGTGTTTAATTTAAAAGCATAATGCAAAGCCCATTAATGCATTCTTCACTGATACTGGGGATTTTAGCAGCATGCAGAGCTAATCTCCATTTTTACTATGTTTTAGCAACCAGTCTGTGTTTCAATCCCATCAGATAGGCACTAGAAATTTCAAAGTTGCAGCTTTTTGCTTGTTTTCACTTACATGGTCTTTTGGAAAAGGTGATTGGGAAGCTTTTCTCCCCATTTGCTTTTCTATGTATCTGAAATCTGACTGAATTCTCTAGTGAATTCTCTAATTTTCCATTAGAGAAATGGAATTTCCATTGAAATGAATGACCATTAGAGAAATCGTCCAGAGAGTTTCTGAGTAGCCCAAAAGCTTCAGGAGCAGTTCATGGTCCTTTGACAGGAGTTTCCAGCAGGGTGTTAGAGAATCCATTAGAGAATTGAAATTCTCTAATTTTCCCTCTGAATTCTCTAATTTTGCATTGTGCAGTATAAGTTTGAGAATGAAACATTAATTATAGATATAGTCAATATCAATTGGCCATATATTATCTTTAAACACTGCTGCAAATTAAAAGCAAAGAAGGGCCAAAAATAATTTTTCTCATTATTTTCTTTTTGCATTATTTCTCCATTTAATTCTGTGTGTTGCCTTCAGCTCCAGAGCACTTTGGGGACACCATATTGTTCACTACTGATGATGATATTCTTGAAGCCATTTACTACTATGATGAGACATATGATGGAGAAATGGGAGATTCCAGCTCCCTGAGATATGAGGAAGAGCTGAAGAGGCCAACAACTGCAGACAGGGAGGGAGATGAGAGACCTTTTACACAAGCAGGGTTGAGAACAGAGGAGCAACAGGTGGGGGCCTCTATGTATAAAACTCTCTGTAAATGTCTGTTTGAAATATGGAAGTAATAGCCACATTTCCAGGCTGGAATAAAACTGCAGAAGAACTAACACAATTATTACTGTTTTAAAGATATTTTTTCACCATATCAATAATTTATGCTATTTTTTGTAGCCCTAAAGGTCCTCCAAGTTGTGGTTTCCCTGATTAATTAATAAGCTTATTTCTTTATTACTTGGAGAGGGACTAGGGGGAGTTCTTTATGATTTGGGTACTCCTGAAGGTTTCTGGTCTGTCAGTGATTTTTCCCACACAGTTACTCCTGTCATGAGTAGCTGTGCTCCCTGGCACTCCAAACCAAAGGTTTTTCCATATTTTCTATATTGTTGGTTTTTTCCTCCACAAATTAAGGATGTTAAACAAGAAGGATCTCTTTCTCTCAACCCTCCCCTTATTTTTCCTCTTTTTATTTATTTTTTTTTTGACTAGCATAATCACAGCTTTGGGTGCATTTTGCATCATAAAACCTCTTCTTTTCTAGTCCATGCAGAAGGCATTTCCCTCCTTGAAGGAAGGCTGTATTTCCAAGCACTTGAGCTCTTTCTTGCCTTTTGCCATCCCAGCCCAGCAGTCCAGATCCCACAGGATTTTCTCTAGATGGTGTGTGGCATTTTTTACCTGTTTTCCTTAAAATTTTCTACTTTCTCAGACTCTTCCTGAGCACCCTCAGTGAGCTTGTCTTTTTCTAGGGTTCACACTCTTACTTGTGGGTGTGTCAGGAGATCCAAAATCAATCCAAATTCCAGCTGCTCCAGCCAAGATTTGTGGTTCCTAATGAACCTCCTGTGGCTGCCAAACCTTCCCCTTCTGTCTTGTCCTCTTTTTCTTGTGGCTCACAAGACAAAAGGAGATCCAGTGCTGTTGGAATTTGATCTCGCTGTTAAGACCAGAGTCAGTGGCTTTAACCCTTGCACTTCTGCAGGAATTTCGATCCCAGCTTTACATGCAGTTGCTGAAATTGCTCGGAGCTTTGCACAGTGCAGAGTTTCATGAAGACAAACTGAAGCTGACCTTTCTTTCCCTGATCACCTGTTTATTGTGAGCATTCACCAGGACCTCTCCCATGGCAGAAGCCTGGCCCTGGGCTATCAGGTCCTTGCTCAGACACAGGCCCTGCTTTTTTCATTTTGCTGCTCAGCTCTGATGCCCTCCACACACCCTGCTGTACCTCTGAAACTGCTGCATCAGCAGAGGAATAACACTGCTGTTGTGACTGAGCCATTGATCTCCCTGTCACTGGGTGTTTGCTGGTACCACCAGGATTTCTGTAGGGGGATGTTTATGCTACCAGAATGATACAGATCCACTGCACAATTTGTCTTCCCCAGCCTAACCTTGTCAGACCAGTATTGACCAGTTTGAGCAGCCCTGCTGTTGTTCATTCCCCTTTACATTCATTCCCTGTTGCACATTCAGTAGATGAAATGGTGGGTTTTACTAAAAACTTTCCAAAAGCTCTTACAAAAGTGTGTTGCTTTTCTGTCAGTGTGTTATCCATGGCCATCTGTCTGTCCATGAATTCAGGAATCCTTAACATGTTGATTTTATAACAGATCAGACCTGTGGCCACTGCACTTGATTCAACTCTGGGGCCAGCAGTGGCTGCTGAGAGAGCAAGAAAGAGCAGCACAAACACAGAGTACTCTTTCTCTGAAACACTCATTCAGCCCTCAGAAATGTGTCTCACAAGGACTTTTTAACTTAACCTCTGTGTTTAATATCCTGCCACTGATTTTTATTGCATTAATTCATCCACCAGCTTTTTGAACCCACGTGCACTTTTAAAATTTACAGTGCTCCGTGGCAAATTTCCCAGCTGAACCTGCATGGCACAAAGAACCTCCTTCTGTTTGTTGCTGGCTTCATTTAATGATCTCTGGGTTTTGTGTTGGAAGAAACTAAACAATTATTCCCCACTCCCTTCTTCAAGCCACTCAAGAGATTTATACCCCTGTGTTAGTCTTCTAAATCTTTTCCAGAGTGGCTGCTCCTAGGAAGGTGTTGAACATTTGGTCAAGTGTAAGATCATGGTAATACTTTCTACTTTTTATTGCTTTTCCAATATCTCCTGTATTATGGTGGTGTTTTGTTTTAGCCATAAGAATTTAAGAACACAGGTAGGACAATGCCCACTAGCAGAAGTAGTTAAAATAGTAGAAAATGAGACCATATCTGGAAGAAAATGTATTATCACCAGGAAGGGATCTGAGTAGATAAGAAAGGGAGAAAAGAGGGGATAAGGTGCCTTGGCACAAATGGTTTATGCTCTGCTAGGGAGAGCATTATTTTGCAATCAGTAAACCCAGTGTCCATGAGTTTTGATTTTCAGTAAAGATGCAAATTTTAATTCCCAGGCTGGTGTTTGAGAATTGCTGTGAGGAACAGAGCTGGCTTGTGAGAGAGGTACCTACCCCAGTGGGAGGGATTTTGCACTGTGGGTTCTGTGGGTTTATTTCAGAGCCCATTTCTTGTTCAGTCTCAGCTGAATTACTTTGATTCCCCCAGGGACATTTGCTGCCACATGAAGGATATTGCAGTCTGGGAGCCCATGAGATCCTGGGGATCAGTGGTTAAATTGCAGGGATCTAAGGGAACAAGGAGACAAGTGTTGACAAGTCTTTATTTATTTTACTTAGGCACAGTGTAGATCCATTTGATGTATTGTGGCTGACAGGAAGTTTATTTCTAATGATGAATTAAAGAGAAAGAGTCTGGACTTCTAATTTCCTGTTTGGCCTTTTGACTACTAATGAGGATTGAGCTGATGTTTATATAGAGCTACTTATAAAAATGCCAAGATTTCATTCTAATCTACTATTATTTATTTTGGAGCCAATACTGGTATCTGTGAAGTTAAGATTGTTTTCTCTGTTTTACATTTGTCCACAGAGAGCAGAATTTGCCATTTTATCCCACTTACTCAGTGAAGTGAATTCTATCTGCAATCCTTTGCCATTTTTGTCTTTACTACCCTGATTGCCCCAGTGTGATCAGCAAATTTTGTCATCTGTTTCTTCACTTTTCTGAACAGCATAGGCAATTTTTAATTAGCATTGCTAGAGCACAAGCACAAGCTTTTGGACAAGTTTGCTTGTTTGTTCTGCCTCTTAATTCCTGAGAAGAAATTGTGGTGGCACTCTCTGGTCTTGACTTCCTTCCAGACTCCTTGTGTCTGCAACAGATTTGCAACATATTGCAAATACAGCATATTATCACTTGCTGATGGCAGTCAGCAGGGAAATAAGTGTTATTTAAGGATTTCAGCCTCTTTCAGGAGAGGTAGCTCACCCTATGGAGTCTCCCTTGTCACATTTCTGTATGCACCAAGCTAAAACCCTGCCCTAATAGTCTGGGTTTTCTAAGAACCCACCTGATATTTTACATTTTGGGTCATGTTTTCCATTTTTTGCAGGACAGCCTGGGTGGGGAGGAAGAGGGGAGATTGATATGCAAAAAGAAACAGGTACAAATAGAACTTTTATACAAATATGGATTTTATAAGCAGTCAGTGGAATACTGAACCTGTTCCTTGACTTTCTTTATAGGTTCAGGAGCCAGACCCTGTCTCTGAGTGCACACCAAATGAAACAGGAATATTTACTGGGAAATGTAAGTTCTTACATTCACTTCTTGCTGTACCAGCCTTCCCCCAAACATGTTATCAAGGATGATCTGATTTGTCAGAGCTGTAGAGCACTTTGTGACAGATGCCAGGTCTAGAATAAAGAAGAGAATTGAATATTTAAGGCAGAAGCTTTGTTTGCTATGGCATTTACAACATTATATTGCAACAGTTGGCTTTTAATCTCAGAAAAACAACATTAGCCATTTGCCTAGTCCCTGAATGGGAGTTCTAATAGCTGTGTCCCTTACCCAGTAATTCTCTCCCAATCCTTTGTATTTGTGTAGACTGACTGAATTTTTTAGATTGGATTGACAATAGAAACCCTGGAGTAAAGCTAGATCAGAGTGTTATATCCCTGCTTAAGCACCTGATTTATTATCCTGTACCAAACCAGCTCTCTGTGGGCCTTTCAGCTGTTGCTATCCAGAGATTTTCTGGATAGCCCAAAAGCTTCAGGAGCTGTTCCTGGTCCTTTGACAAGAGTTTCCAGCATGATGTTAGGAAATATTTTTACCCTGAGAGGATTGAGAGGGGTTGGGATCTGCCAGCCTTGGGGACAGGAAAACATCCCTTGGATGCTGGACTTGTGCTGAGCTTGGAGCTGGATTGGGCCCCTCCAGAGGTTCCTTTTCCCTGTGCCATCCTCAGACTGGAATCCTAAACTCTGGGGAATATTAAATCTGTGTGGATGGCTGCTTTGCACTGGAGAACAGGCTGGTTCTGCTCCGGCCTGAGCACTTTTATTCTCAGCACTGGCCTGGGGACTGGTATCTGCTGTCAGTGTAGCCAGAGCTCCAGGTTTGTCAGCTGAAAGCTGTTTTATTTCTTTGTGTCCCTGCAAATGCTGATGAAATCTCACTCCCAAGTGAATCTCTGTGTGTATCAAGACTTGCTCGTGGTTTTTAGGGGTAACTGGGCTGGAGGGTTTAAGAGGTTTAATGCTTGTTTGTTTTATAAGCATAAATTATGAGTACTGATGCTTCTTTACACGTTACCCACCCTGATTATTTGTGGGCTTCTATGTCTGTGAAATGAAAGTATTTCTAATTTACAGGGATGGATTTTTATGGAACCTGATCAGATTGGAATTTTACTTGTTATATCTGTACATGCTATTTCTGTCTTTTCAGTAAGGCATAAAACAGGTGGAACAGGAGATTCACATTCAGTCATTTGTCCATCCAGCTTTTTTTTCCTGTTTATTTTCTGGAGATACAGCCTAATCAATATTTGTGCTTTTCACTGATGCTGTCCCATGAAAATTCTTCCATATGTCCAGTTCTGACGTGAAGAAAATAACTTAAAAACATTAGTAAACCACATTTTTCTTTGCTTTAACTAGGAGTAGGTGTTTTCTAAAAATATATGGATTTCTGAAAGGCTGGATTTAAATGAATCTATACAGTCATTTAGCTGGTGAAAGATGATGGATAGACTTCAGACTAATGGGTCTTCTCTGCATCTGCATAATCACAAAATCTGTCATGTAACTGCTTAAATGTGTCACTGCCTGGCTGGCAGGGTGCAGTCCCACTAATGAGGCACTTGGGAACGTGCTTGATCAGCAGTTGTGGAATTTCAAGTGAACAGGGTGTTGGTGGCACATTAAAGGGCTCTGACACAGATTGAAAGGAGCTGCTGTTACATGGAGGTGGACAAACAGAGCAGGAAAAATCCAATTCCTGCATTTAAAGTGATTTAATCTATACAAAATATCCATGCTGCTAATCACTGGAGTTTGCACTCGTGTTTACATTGGTTTATCACCACAAACCAGTACGTTTCCAGAGGCATTAAATCTTTATTCCTTTATGTAGGCCTGCAACTGAACTTCACCATGACCTGGGGAGACTCTCATTACCTGGGGCTGACAGGACTTGAAGTGATAGGAAAGGATGGTCAAGCATTAAAAATCAATGCAGAACAGATTTCTGCTTCACCCCAAGACTTAAATGATCTTCCAGAGTGCACAGGAGATTCCAGAACATTAGAAAAGTAAGTAACCAAAGATTTGGGATGCATTTTACATCACATTTTCTGAAGTGACACATTTCTATAAACTTATGTTAACACATGTTAATGTGAACATGATTTTTATCCCATCACTGCTCATTCTTGGAATTCACAGGCTGTCCAGGAACAGCTTGTTGTAGAAACATGAATGAGATGTTTCCAAAAGATGGTGTTTGAGCTGGGAGATGGGAACATGCCTGCTTGGTTTTTCTGCCAAGGACTTTCCAGGAAGGAATGTGGGTGTTCTGTAGCATCTGTCTGTGCATATTGAGTGATATTTATGCAGGATTTCTGGATAATTTCAAGGAAAAATTGCACGTTTGCAAAGAGTGAGGATGTGTTGTGGAATTGCACAAATAGGTGCCAATCTTTTGGCCAATTTGCAGCACTTTTTTTTGGCAAATCTAATGAAGTTTTATTCATTGACAAGTGTATTTCCTCAGATTAACTTGTGCATCTAAATGGCAGCAGTATAGAAATGATAGGCTGTAGATCTGGAGAGGACTTGGCATTTTGGATGTTATTGAAGCTGCATCCTGTTGTTTCTGAGTCATCTCTCCATTTTAAAGGGTATTTTTGGTTGTAATCCTGTCTTGCTGGCATGTTTATGGCCTGTGACCAGGTTTTGAATTAGGACTTGTCTTTTCAAAGGTTCTGGAGTCTTCCTTAGAATGTTGTATTTATCTCCATGCACACTAACTCCATTTGTAATTTCTGCTAATCTGACTAATGCAGATATCAACCTGACTTGTGTGTGATTCCTTGTTCCTTCTGCCATCTTGTATGAAAATCTCCTCTGTAGACGGTTGAAATAAGAAATCTTCCCTGTGATGAGCAGATTCTGCTGGGGGAGTCTCTCCAGACCCCACCCTGATGGACTCAGATGCAAAGAATTCATTTCCCTTTTGTTGGTGCCTTCTCTCTGAATGCTCCTTTTGCAGCCTAGTGATATGTTGATCCTACAGAATTTCTGGCAAGCTTTCTGCCCCTGATGTATTTGAGGGATTTTATTTATTGTATCTTTTGCTTGCTAGCCTTCAGACTCTTTTTTTGGCCTGTGCGTACGCATTTAACCTTCCAGAGTTTATGAGTCTATCAATTTAGAGCTTTTTTCATCATGAATTTTGCTGAAAGATGGCCCACAATAACTTTGTTTATCCTGCTACTGAGCCAGGCTGGCTTTGAGTTTTCAAGTCCTCCTTCTTTCTAACATCTTTCTTAGTAAGTGGGTTATATTTTTAATTTTTATTTTATTTTTTTACATTCTTGATTGTTTTGCTGGAGAACTTTTTTGGGCACAAGAAATAGAGGCTCTTTTGGCTCTTTGGATATTGCTGCAAGCATGTTGAATTTGAGTACATTGCAGTGCTCTCAACTGTGGCATTTGGAATAAGTCCCATGTACTATTCAAGACCAAATCAAGAATTATCTCTTCTCTCATGGACTCCCTAATCAGTTCCTCTGTGAAAGAGTTATTATTCAAATCTTTTTCTTTAAGGAATTGCCAAGTCTGGCACTCATTCTTCCATTAAACTTTTAAATAAATAGTAAGTATAAACTTACTTTTTTGGCAGTGTACCAAAGTAATTACAGCGGAAAATTAATTCATATTCTCCTTTACTCCCATCTTCATATGGCACAGTTTGTGGTAGAAGAATATAATGTCAGAAAAAAGCAGATTTAACTTTATTTAGTCAGCCTGAAGCCTGTGCTGCCATGAAAAGACATTGTCCTGCTGGTTGGAAGCTTTGTAAAATAGCAGGGATGTGGCTAATTGTGTCCATGAGGGATGAGAGCAGTCCCAGGTCCTGCTCAGGGTTATCCAGCTGCCATCCAGCTCCTCCTCGGATGCAGCAGATTGTGTTGGCATAGAAACACCCTGCAGGGTGCCAATCCACTGCTTTGGGTGTGGGAATTCAGGAATTCCACTGTGCCTGCCTCTGGGTTCTGCCTTCAGCCACTCTGCTGCAAAGGCAGTTGAGCTTTCCTTTGCCTGTCCTGTTCACACTGGGAAAACCTAAAGATTTTGCTGTTTTTCCAACTAAAGAAAATACTGGGGTTTTTTTTTCTCCCTCCACTGCCTTTAGTTCAATACTTACATGCTATTTTTGATGCTTTCTGTGCTTTTAATTGCATGCACAAGGGCACGAGGAGCTCTGGAAGCTGGAAGTGGCCTCCAGAATAAAAGGAACCTTAGGAAAGTCCCTGCCTTTGATGAGAGAAGCCAGCTTTTCCCTTTGTGCAGCTAATGGACTTTTCTCTTTGTAGGTTAATAGATGGCACTAATATCACAGTGGAGGATGACCATATGTGGCTCATTCCCTTCTCTTTTGGAGAAGATCATCTGCTCACAATCCATTTTGATAAAACTGAAAGTATTGCAGGGCTTCGCTTTTGGAACTATAATAAATCTCCAGAGGATACCTACAGAGGGGTAAGTAAAAGAAAAGGAGCATTGCCAGCAAAAATATACAGCAGTGCATTGGAAAATTGGTACTGTGATGAATGAATATAGCTGCCTTAATGGAACGCCATAAATCTTTCTAGATTGTCTGAGGCTGAATTTTGTGGCAGGTATAATGCATTCCTGTCTCCACAAACAGCAGATAGTAGAAAAAAAAAGCAAGAAATGCTTTAAAGAACTCTTCACAGCTGATTTTTCTAAGAGACACATACAATAGCACATATTATTTTCAGGATATATGATTCTGAACTGGTATCCTCTCAATATCTTGTATTTGGACCTGCTGTATGATTCTGTATTTCCTGAAATGATGGGAATGATATGAGGGAAAATTTTCCAAAGAAATTCTGTTTAGTTCAGGTTCAGAAGGCCACTCACTCAGTACTGCCTTTTCCAGGAAGAGTCTTTTGAAATATTAACATTTAATAAATGGAAAGTTGCCACCTTCAAGCAATTTAGCTAAATTAATTTAGCTAAATAATTTTTAATTCTAAAATAATTTTTATAATTAATTTAGCTAAATAATTTTTAATTTTTTAATTTTAGCTAATTTAGCTGAATAATAATTTAGCTAAAATTAACATAAATCCTCTCTTATTTGCAAATTGCCTGCTTTATATTTTTTTTCCATACTAAATCATTGGCATTACCAATTGACACCTGATGGAGATAATTTTATACCTTTTCACTCTGAGTTTGGCTGTCCCTGCTTCCCCTGCTGTACTTTCACATGATAATTATGATAATGTAATGATAATTATAACAAACCAGAGGTTGCTGTTCGTTGCACAGAAAGTTTAGGAATCCACCTGTTCCCAGATTTTCCACCCCAAAAAGCAACTGTTGCATTCTCAATGTCCAAATTCAGGCAATAAATAAGAACAAAAATGTTGGCACAAATTAAACTGGAGATAGGACAAAAATGATCTTTATTAAATCCCAGCTGATGCAGAGATTTGAACAGAGGGCCCCTGATTTTGTGCTCCATCACATTTGACACATGGGAGGGTTCTGGAGCATTTTGAGCATTACCTAAACATACAAATGAGGGGTTTTAAGTGTCATTTATGTCCTGATTTCAGCTGGGATAGAGTTAATTTTCTTCCCAGGATCTGTGTTTTGGATTTAGGGTGGTAATAATGTTAGTAACTTAGTGATATTGTAGTTGTTGCTGAGCAGTGCTTATTAAATCTCTAAAATCTAACACGGAATTTGGTCTCTGGAGGCCAAACCAATAAAACAAAAAGAAGAAAGGTGTATTTTTAGCAATTTGCTTGGCTAGATAATAAAAAGAAGTGTCTGATACAGGTGTCTACCTGCATGAATACTGAAAGTCCCATGAGAGTTAGTGGATACCACTTAAAGGAGGAGCCCATACCTGCAGTCTTGGAGAAGGATAAAATAAATTATTTGGAAAACAAAAGATGCAAAGTCCACTGGGCCACAGGAGAGGAGGTTTTAGGCTGTAAACCCAGAGCATCCTGACATCTGTCTCTTGAAGTATTGCTGCTCCTTGTAGGAGCCAGTCCCTGGGTGTGAGATGGGATGATTTGTTAGGCAGCTGCAGGCTGGGGGATTCTATTCACAGCTTTAGTGTGAGAGGGTAATGGCAGTGACTGTCAGAATGAAGGCTTGGGTGCTATTTGCAGCTCTGTGAAAAATCACCTTGTGAGAGCTTTGTTATGCCATTTGTAAAATGCAATGTGTGACGGCTGAGTGCCTCCTCAGATGATGAGAATTACTTAGAAATGAGGGCTGTAAAGGGCACATAAATATAAGCAGCTGTGGTGTAATAGGTAAGATTCCATCTCTGACTCTCACACTTCCCATTCACGACGTGTTTCCGCTTAGGAAAGTGGATTTCAGTGGATTTCTCACTTCCTCTCCTTAGCCTGGCAGACTTATTCAGCTGGAAAACAGCATGCAGAAGAGTTTCTCATATGAAAAAGATGTTTCCTTTATTTGATCCCAAGTGTATTGAAGATGAAGCCAGAAATAGTTATTTCTCCACACTTGGTAGTCATACAAACATTCCCTCCTAATTAATCTTCATGGAAATTAACTGAGCCCCTCCTCCAGTCTAGCACAAACTGGTACTTGGTGAGAGACCCAGGGCAGTAAATGCTGCTTGTGATGAACATTAAGTTATATTTAACAAATTAGAGAGAAAGGTGCAGTGATTAATTGTTGGAGCCTGGTTGAATTGTTCTGCACCTGGGATTGTGCATACAGCTCCATATGGTGCTGCTGGGGAGGGTGAAGGGGCCAAGACTCCTGCACCACCTGAATAAATGTGCCTGAGTTATTCACTTTAATCTCCAGAGCTTGGATAAGGTGTGCTCTCTCTCTGAGGTGGCCACAGCTCAATTGTCTCTGTCTGGTACAGGCACCTTTCTTTATTCATATGCCCTGAGGTTACACACAGCACTGCCTGGCAGAGGAGTTTGTGTGATCCTGGAGAAGTCCAAGTGCCACCTGCCACAAAGATAAATAGAACTGCTGAAACACAGGCTGCTGTGAATGCAACAGAATCACCAACATCTGCTCTGCAGAGAGCAGCAGGCTGTGGGATCTCTGGACGGGTGCCCCAGCCAGGCTGGGCAGTCCCAGCTGCCTTAGCAGAGCATTCAGGGCCGTGATGTCTCCTCAGATCCCCTGACTGAGAGCTTCCCATTCTCTTGATGTGTGTCAGTATTTGCTGCAGGCTCAGCAATCAGAGGATTTTTTAGGTTGGGAAAGAGCTGTAAGGTCAGCATGTCAAACTGCAAACCTCACAGTGCCGAGGCCAGCACTGAGCCCTGTCCCCAGGTGCCTCATCTGCACCTCTGAAATCCTCCAGGGATGGCATCTCCACCCCTCCCCTGGCAGCCTGTGCCAGTGCTTGAGCACTCTGGGAAGAAGGGAGGCTTCAGGTTGCTGAGATCTAGTGCCATGCAGTATGAAAGGATCTGTTGATACTTTTTTTAGTATTTTTCCCCCCAAATTCTCACCTCTGCCATCCCCATCAATGTCAGTGATGACATGGACACTATGGATTGCAGCTTTCTTTTGCCAAAGGAAGTGTAGTCCTCACTCTAGAGGCATGAAATAAATACAGCTAAGTGAAATTATTTCAGTGTCTGAAGTGAAGGGAATTGTTTGCAATTATTTTAATAGAAGTCATGTCATGGAATATCAGATAATCTGATGTTTTGTTCTTTTAACCAGGCTAAGGTGGTCCATGTGGTGCTGGACGGGCACAGCATCTCCCCCCTGGAGGGCTTCCTCATCCGCAAGGGACCAGGCAACTGCCACTTTGACTTTGCTCAAGAAATTCTCTTTCTTGACTATCTCCAGCCCCAGGCAGCTCCTAAAGCACACAGGAGGTAAACCAGGATGTCTTTGTTGTCTGAACCACAGGATTTCTCCTCACTGTTGCACAATTCCCTGCTGGAGCTGCCTGTGTGAGGCTCCTGCATGAAAACATGGAGCACTTAGAGCAGAGCTTCACTTGGTTTTAACCCTGACCAAATTGCTCTGAGCTCTGAGTCTGGTCCAGCATCACAGCTGCAGGTGTTGGGGTGGTGTCTGTGGAGATTTGATTCTTTGGTTTTGTTCTCTTTTTTTTCTGAATGAGCCAAGGGTACATAAAAACTGTGGTTTTGGTTTTTTTTTTTGGCAGGAATGCTTCAAGGACACTGGAACAAGCCAGTATGGACTATGAAGCACCATTAATGCCCTGTGGTTGTATCCTTCCTTGTCATCTGGAATATTTTAGAGTTACATACTGTGATTAGGAGTCCTGAGCTTTATAAATCCAACAATTTTGTGTGCTTTAAAGTATTAACCAGATACCAAGAATATGAGAAAGGCTTCCATAAATATGGCTTAAGAATAAATCAGTGAAATATCATATATGAGTATGTGGCCTGTTCTCAGATCCTCTGGTAGCTTTTTCTCCTGAACTGCAAATAAGAGTGTCTGACATTGTGGGCTGCACAACAATTTTTCAAACTGCAGATTAAATAGCCTGTTAGGACAAAGCTTCTGTACTGATATTTTCCTTAACAGCCTTTTGCTTTTTAGTTATTTTCCAGTTCCAGCTGCTGACGAGTTGGGGTGATCCCTACTACATTGGTTTGAATGGGCTGGAGCTGTTCAATGAGCACGGAGAGCAAATCTTACTGACTGAAAACAGTATCCTTTGCACACCAAGCACCCCTGGCCCTGCTGCTGCACTTTACTCCCTGCCAAATTGCCACAGGGATGAACTTGGCTTCTATTTCTCTGTGTTTTGGAGATGAACCTATTTTCCATATGTTTTTATGGATTCTGTGTATTTCCAGAATGTTTTTTCTCTCAGTGGGATGCATCAACAAAGCAGGACAAAGTTAGAGAAGGGAAGATATAAGAAGGGTGTGGTATTTTCTGCTCTTGATATTTCTTCTGTGGTGGGGGAAGGACCAGAAAGTTTGCTGAGCTATAAATTCATAAGGAAAGACTAAGTTCAGTGCTTTTAAATTTTTTTTTAATGGAATCTTTCATTGTGTCTCAAGAAAGAAATTTTTCATAACTCTTGTTCTGGAGATCTAGGCTGTTATAGATACCCAATGCAGGGATGAAGATCAGTGCTGAGAGTTTGAATTTGATTCAGAGTTCCCTGGATATCCAACAGAGGGAATGAGGGGTGTGTTGGGATGATTGATGTTCTTTAGGATTGCACTTTGTGCTCTGTACCAGCTAAAGTCTTCTAAGAGCTGAAAGCTTCATACCCCACATACAGCTAACATAGTTCAGGTACATGGAAGGAACATTTATTAGCCTCCTGGAAAGAATAAATAGCACAAATGCTGCAGGAATTGTTTGTCTCTAAGGATCCTCACTGCCTAATAAATAGGGAATTCCATGAAATAAAGGCTTTTCCCCAAGTGCTATTTTGATCTTTATCTTGTATGATACGCCCTGAACTCGAGACATTTATAATGGACAAGAAACATTTTAAAATTGAGAAATGGTAACAAATTGTCTTTAAGAACCAGGGATCTTTAACTGACCTGGTTCAGCTCTGCAGTGCAGAACAGAGACAGGTAAAGAACCCTCAGCTGCTTTTGAATGATCAGCTCTCCTGCCTGTGCAGTTGTGTAGGGATGTATTAGGATCCTAAAAGAGCATATTTATCTTAGTGCAATGTTTAATGTGATAATTCACAACTGAATCAAGCTTTTCTTAAACACTTGAGGCATTGCTGTGTCATTCCTTCAATTCTTTATGAATACTTACAGACTTTTACAAAGCAGGACAGGGGGAAATTAATGACCCCCAAACTGGATTGCTCAGGATTCATAATTCTGAAGCCAGTGCCATCCATCCATATTTTTTTCCATGTCTTTAACATTCATATATGTTTTTAATGTAAATGTTCTCTTACAGAGAAAATCTGGTTGCCTGTTCAATGGGGGTTTAATCTTTCCCTCTCAAAGAAATGAAAAAAGATTTTATTACAGATACTGATTTTTACCACAGACCTTGAGAAACTCAAGCAAAACCTAGTCTGACTGATGACTGCCTCCTGCATAGACACTCTTCTTCAGATAGGTTTTATATGAGGAATTTGCACAAGTTTATGATAAAAATATGGGACTTTGTCACCAAAAAGCTGGGAAGTGCCTCTTCCTGCTAATGGAGGTTTATTGATGAACTCATAAGTACATATTTGAGAATAAATTAAATGCAGCTAGTTACTTGAGTCCTGTTTTTAAAAGAAATTGGAATGCCAGAATATCTAAGGGTTGTCCTGCTTTCAAATATGTGCCCCAAGTTCTTCAGCTGTGCAGTCCTGGGAGTTCTGCTGTAGTGATGAAAACTCATTCAAAGAGTTGGGAACAGCACAGACTTTTAAATCTGGTGTTTCTAAAATATCCATTTTTAGGTTATTTATGCTTAAAAGTTTTTTTTCAGATATTGCTGCTTTTCCAGATAGTGTCAACATTTTAGATGATGTATCTGGAGACATCCGGACTCCAGACAAGCTGATTGACAGAGTGAACGACACCACTGATGGCAGGCACATGTGGCTGGCACCAGTTCTTCCTGGTTTGGTACATTTTCCCTTTCCATTCTGTTCTAATCATGTGTGGGGATGGAACTGGAAGCATGGAAGAAAAAGGAAGCATATAGAATTCAGAGCTAAATTTGATTTTAGTAACAGATGCTAAATCATGCTTTTTAGAAGTTGTTTTTATTGCAGCCTCTCTGCGCAGCACAGGCAGCAGCAATGGAGGTTCCCAGGTTTGTCATTTCCTCTCTCCATGGGGCAACAGCAGAAGATTTTCCAGAGATGGGTTTTGGGTCACTGTGACAAAGATACTGATGAAGGAGTTCTGTGCAATAAACACCTTTCTGGTGCTTTTCAGCTCATTTTTACAAAATACAATGAATGTTGTTCCAGCAGTGAGAAATTCTTTTTTAATCTCATTATCTATGTTGAATTCAAATTTGTAGATTAGAGATGGCAGACTTAGTGTTTCATGTCCTAAGGCCACAGATGATTCAGCCTTTTAGAAGTCTCAGGTTTAATAGCTGGGATATCAAAAATCTAAACAGGAAAAATAGATAAACTTAGATGATTTCTGACCTTGTTTTGGGAAAGGAAATTTTTTAGGGACCTGTAATGGACATAATTAAGGTGGTTTTATTTCTTATAACAAAATGGATTTAGAAAGAAATCAAAGTAAACATGACATGTGGTAAGTTATCACTTACTGTGTTGGTGAACTCCTCACTCCAGATGTTGCAGTTATTAATTAAATATTAAAAATAAGGAATTGTTAATTTATATCATGATGTGTTGTAATGAAGGGCTATAATTAAGGTAAAGCTTTTAAGTATACTTGGGAATAGTGAGTGCTTGCATTTCCTAGGGAAGTGGAAGGTCTGTGTGAGGCTGGAGGCTCCTGCTGTGCACATCCCAGATCTTGAATCCTGGCAATTTGATGGGATGCTCAGATGTCTCTTATAACAGGATGACTGATTGATTTGACAGCCATCTGAGTGTGCTCATGTCCTTACAAAAGACATGCTTGCAGAGGCTCTTTCACTTGGGAAAAAGGAAAATAACAAGCTCTGGAATTCTCTCTCTTTGTGTTGTTCTGCCTGACACCAAAGTACTGCAGAAGAGCACAAAATACCAGTATTAAAGGGTAAATTGATAATGTGTGAAATGCAGGAGGCAGAAGCCATTTAATGGTGTTTTCTGTCCTTGAACTGTAGCAAATTACACCTCTGTGAGATCCACAGAGTACTTTTCCCTCCTCCCTCTCCCTGGGATGGTTTTTGAGCTGGAAGGTGCTGGATGGAGCAATCAGCTATTGATGCTCAGCCTCTGGAGCTGGGCTGAACCAGAGCTATGATTGCTCCCATCCTCAGTGCAGGCTGCCTGGAAAGCTGCTTTAACTCTTTGATGTGTTAGAAGCTTCAAAAGCTTGAGGGAATTGGTATTATAGCCTTTCTTTTCCTTCCTAAGTGGCTTTTCCTTTTTAATTCTGAAAGTGGTTTCCTGTTTTTCACATTCATTACTTACATAAGCAGAATTTGAATTGTTTGTTCTCCTGTAACTGATTGTCATTTTTATTCTTTTGTTTGAATGGATTTTTAATCAAATATATCATTTGCTGTGGGATTAACAGTTGTTGTTGGAGACAATGCTCCAGTTGTCTCATGGAAAATCACAGATGCAAACATTTCTATTGATCCAATCTACCTTTCTTTCTTCAGTAAAAAAAAAAAAAAAAAACCCAGCATAATGATTTAATATAACCTACAGTATCTTCTCTAGTACATCAAAGGATTAAAACTTCAGAGGACGCTAAAGATGAAGCTTAAGATATGTTGATCCGAAGTTGATATAGTGGCTCATAAAAGGAAAAGCATGGAATTAACTGTAACAGGCAAGATTGGTTTCCTGCCTGCCTAATCTTTGGTCTTAACATCTTGACATTAACGTCACTGAAAGGCAGATGAATAATACCTCCAGCAGTAATTGTTTAGCAAGCATCTGGAGGATTGTCTCTAAATTCCTGGTAGTATAACTCACACAAAAAAATGCAAAATTTCTGCAATAGCTTGCAGGGCATACAGGGGAGATTTTAGTCTTGCAAATAGAAAAGTGGATTTCATTCATATTTGGTAGAAAGGGAGGGAATGGAATGGAATGGAATGGAATGGAATGGAATGGAATGGAATGGAATGGAATGGAATGGGATGGAATGGGATGGGATGGAATGGAATGGAATAAAATCATGGATTCATAGAGTGGTTTGGGTTGGAAGGGAACTTAAAAATCATTCAGTTCCAATCCCCTGCCACAGACAGGGACACCTTCCACCATCCCAAGTGCTCCAAGCCCCATCCAGCCTGGCCTTGGACACTTTGAGGGACCCAGGAGCAGCCACAGCTGCTCTGGGCACCCTGTGCCAGGGTCTCCCCACCCTCCCAGGGAACAATTCCCTCCCAGTGTCCCATCCATCCCTGCCCTCTGGCAGTGGGAAGCCATTCCCCTTGTCCTGGACCTCCATCCCTTGGAAATTATCTCTCCATGCAGAATGGAACAGAACAGAAGAGGCACCAGCTTGTCTTACCCCTAAGGCCATGTCTGCATTTGGTTTGTGAAATACTCATTGAAAGTGTCTCCCTCCCCTTCCTCCAATTTCCAGGCAGTCCTGGATGACAAGAATGCTCCAGATCTCATCTTCTGTGCTTTTGAGAGCAGCTGTGGGGTACAGGCAACATCTGGGAATTATCAGCAGGGATGATAGCTGAACTTCCATCCTCAGCATCAGTTATCTCTCCTCCAGCTATATTTCTTTAAAAATGAACCTCTTTTGATGTAACATGCATGAGAATTCAATTGCTTTGGGGACTTTGTGCTGTTAAATATAAATTAATTCTCTTTTGCAGGTGAATAGGGTATATGTCATTTTTGATGTACCTACCACTGTGTCAATGATCAAGTTATGGAATTATGCCAAGACACCTCAGAGAGGTGTGAAGGAGTTTGGTGTAAGTAATTTTCCTGTGCATTTTGTATGTCCTGGTGAGTCAGCTGCCTCCATTCTGAATGTGTTCTCACAGTTTGTTGAAGTGTGATTCCATGTAATCTCAAAGGATGGGATTCATCTCATTTAACTCTGCATTTAATATTAAAATGACTAATCTATGCCAGTCATCTGTCCTCCCTTTTTTTGTCCAGGGAAGGAAAACTTTATGTGATTTTTCTCTTAGATAATTGTCTTAAGACAGGATAACACTTGCCTTTTTCCACTAACTGTAGAGTAGGCCTGGAAGAGTAGTTTGAACTACAAACCCAAGTTTTAGACAGCTGAAGTGAGGTGAGATTCATTAATTCCCAGATTTAAGAGTGATTCACTCCAATGAATAGAATGGCAATTATGTAAAACACGAAATACATTTTTAATTACCTACTTGAAAGCTGCATTAAAAAACATCAGTGACAAGATAAAAAACTTAGGGGGGAAAAAAAAAGTCAAACTGCAGCAGCAAATAGAGAGAGATGGAAGTTTTAAGGGACAAAAGCTAAATTAATGAAACAAATAGGGCAAAATGCTTTTTAGAGACAACTGCTGAAAGCAAGGCCTGATTTCTTGATGGATTTTTGGTTTATTTCTTCAATGTTTGTAGCTTCTGGTGGATGATCTGCTGGTGTACAATGGGATTCTGGACATGGTGAGCCATGTGGTGTCAGGCATCCTCCCCACGTGTGACCCTGTGGTGCCCTACCACACCATCCTGTTCACGGATGATGAGAGGATTTGCCACCAGGAGAGGAGAACTGTGATCAGGTATGGCACTGGGTCTGGCTTGGGACAAAGAATTTTGCCTTTAAAAACTGGTTTGATGTGACTGATGTCAGCAGTGTGTGTATTGCTGAGGAAAATCCCCCCCAGAGCATCCCTGGCCTCACTTAAGGAGGAATAAGATTTTTAGATATGAGGACCAAATTACCAGCTTTGTTTGCAAGCATCTTTTAGCACTTCCTGGTGTTCATGATTTATATTTACATCTGTTTTCATGAAAGCCTGTAAACACAAAATTAAAAAGTTGGGCTTCCTTAGAGAAGGATTAATAAATCCCAATGTTATTACATTAGAGGGAGAAAAAATAGAAAGTTCATGAAAAAACCAACCATGAAAATTAAAGAAAATAAACTCCTCTGATTTGACACAAATGCTAATTAAGAAGCCAGAATTCTACTATTTTATAAACAGTCTAAAATAATGAACTTCTAAAATGAGAAATAAATTGCATTTGGCGGAATGATGATTTAAAACCACTAAGTTGGCAATCTCATGGAGAATGTGATGAAATACAGTGAAAAATGCACTTACATTTAGAAGGTCAGGATTGGTAGGATCTAAAAAACAGTCCCTGGCAAGGAAAGTAAAGATTTGAAAGAATAATTTATTTAAAATGGGATTGAAAAGTGAAAAAATGAAAGCTTATAGAAATGAACACTTTCTTACATGTTGGACAGCTGACAAATAGAGTTTTTTGCACATGCATCACTTGGAAAAAAAGGCAAGTTTTGCATTTATAAATGGTGTGTGATCCCCCAGAAGGATATTCAAACATTTAGAAATAAGCAGAAGGAACATGAGATGCTCTGAATAAAGACAGAAGTTCACATTTGCCTGCAGGGTTTGTTTTCTTGTGTTTCCCTGAAGCATTGGCTGTTGGCCACTGCTCCTGCCAGAGGTTAAATAAGTGATTATTGTTTGGATGTGTTGTGTTGGACCTGTGTTTTGTAAGAGTTGCTGTGTTGTCATGGTAAAACTTGGAGGTGAACAATTTCTCAAAGTGAAAAAGTCACTGAAATGAAAATGCCTTGAGGAAATGAAAGTTTTGAGAAAATTTTCAGTGGGACAGAAAAAGCAGGAGAATGGGAAACAGACCTTTACTTTCCTCAGCTTCAGATCCTTCTATGAGTAAATTTTTTTACTGAAACCAGGGAATCACAGATCTTTTTTACATAACTTCCTTTGCACATATTTATAAGACACATGTCCTTTGATCTACTTTAAAGAGGAGTTTTTGGGGTCACAGACACTGCATGGTCTCTTTTCCAGCTGAGCCTCTTCTCCTTCAGACTCCTGGGCAGGAATTTTGTTGCTCTTTCTTCCCAGCCTGGTCTGCAATCATATTTTCTCTTTTTTTTCATCTCCCTCCCTGCTAAAATACAGGGTACTCCAGCAGCAATGGAAGACATGCTGGATAATATCCCTTCATTTTCAAAATGCTCTGGAGCTTTTGGATACTGTTTGTGATGTTGGCCTGTTCTCTTTCACATGGCATTGTTCAGGATTTTATGAACCTGAACTTGAGTCTGATATCATCATCAATAGTTTAAGTTTTGGTTTGCTTCAGTATTGGCTCTTCTGCTTCACTCTGACAGTTTGAGGGACATTAAGTTTTTCTTCAGAAATAGAAACCCATTTTGTGCAGTATTTGGAGAGAAAATAAAAAATACACTTCCTTTATTGCAGAGGCACAAATGGTTTTTTTTTTTTTGGTCTACGTGAAAAGGAGATTTGATTAGTGATGTTTTCCTTACCTTTCAATTCAGCTCATGTTTTTTCCTGTAATTTGTTTATTTTAATTTACCTTTGAAGTTATTACTTTTTTCCCCAAAAAGAAATGGTTAAAATTTTGCAAGCAAAAAAAGCCTGCAAGCTTTTAAAAAAGCCTGCAAGCAAAACTTGTCACAGTAAATGAATTTCGTTTAGTTCAGAAAAGTTTCAAATACTGCTCTTTCAGAATTAGAAAGCAGTGTGGAAGCTCCATATGAGGATTTTTATACCCCCTTTGTGCTCTGATTTAAAATCTCACTTTGCTTTGTGGTTCAAGCTGTGTAGGCAGGCTGGAAAATTGTAGAGTGAATATGATATTTATATTTGAATGTGTGCCTGAATGAATGCCACTAATTAAAACTGGCAGGAAATCCTTCAGGTGGATGAGGACAGGATAATTCCTGTGTGGGTAATCCTGTGTGCTGTGGCTGTGCTGTGGAGCTGTTGAGCTTGCAGGACTCCAAACATCCCTTCTTTGGTATCCTTGTCCATAATTTTTATTCATAATAACTCTCATAATTTTGCCCAATGTTGATGATTTTGGCCCTTGTGCTGATTTCAATCTTTTCAGCAATCATGTGGGGGATCAGGATGTACGAATGATGAATGAAAATGAGATTGTCACCAGCAGCAAAAAGAAACAAGTTGTGGCTGATCCGGGTGAGTTCTGCCTTCCACATTTTTCTTCTGCTCAATTCCTGCAGACACAGTGTGGATAATGAGCATTGTTACAGCCCTAAACTGGGAAAAGTGGGAAGTCTTAATGTATATTTAGCTCTGCTTTTTCTGTCATAAAAAGACAAACTGCAAATTTCATCATCTGGTGGGTTCCTACTCTGTATCTAAATCTGAAAGGGGATGATGTGGTTGTGGCTCACAGCACCACAACTGCAGAAATCCTCAGCAAGGAAACTGGCTGAAGATAAATTGAAAATGGCTGTTAATTGTGCAGGCTCATTGATAGCTTTTGGAATAAAAAGCTCTTTGCATCCCCACTGGCCTTTTAAGCAGCTTCAGAGATGGTTCAGATGTGTCTGAGAATCTGCTTGTGGCTCTTGAGCAGACCCAGACTCACAGTGAGTGTAACAAGGGGGGAACCCTGTTGACTCTGTTCCTCCCACTGTCTTTCTGGTTGGTCTTTTTGCTTACCAAGTGATAATTAAAAAGACAACCTCTCTTTTTTTCCCAAGGAGAAAGACTAGATTGTATTTATAGTCTGAAGAGTACCAGTCATTCATTGTAAATTACTCAGAATAGCTCCCTAAATACATCTCAAATTCTCAGCCAAGCTGGTATATTCATGATTGGTTTTCTCTCCTGAGCATGACACTTTCTCCAATTAGTTCTCTAGAAAGTGTTACAGATATTATTTGATGGCTTTTAATAACAGTTCTGTAGGAGAAGGATTTGAAATGCCATTGCCTGTGAAAAAATAGCTTGAAAGTTATTATATTTAACAATACTTGTCAAAAGTATCCTGGACATCTCTGTGCCCACTGGAGTGGCCTCCTGGCTTCCAGAGCAGACCTGTCCAGTGAAGAACAGCTGTCATTGCCATGGCCATCGCAGCTTTGCCAGCTCTGAGGACACAGAGCCTCTGAAGTCACCAGCTGAGGGTGCCAGTTGCCCTCTGCCCCATGTCCCCTCTGCAGTCCTGGCTGGTATCAGCCACAGAGGGTGTTGATAACACATTTATGGAATGATTTGGGTTGGAGGAGATCTCAGGGGGCTCCCTTCCTGAGGGAGGGTCCAGCCTCCTACTCAGGATAGTACCAACCCTGAATTCAGAGCAGCATGCACAGGAAAGGAATTCCATGGGGCTGTGGAAGAGCTGGCAGCACTCAGTGTCACAAACATCACTGGGAAGGGGAGCTCTGCTTCATTCTGGGGTGGAAAGAGAAATGGACATTTTTGTTCCTCATTTTACTCCATGTTATTTTACTACAGTTAGTCCTAAAGCTGCCCTTCATCTTCCTCAACAGCTCTGCGCCCCAAAACCTGCATCAACGAGAAAGGACAGCAGAGGAGGAAAAGATAACAAGGAAAGTCCTGGATGCATCCAGCCCTAAGAACTGCACTCCAGCTCTCCAAAATCTGCATATCCAAATGGAAGATTTTCTATGTCTGCTGCTGCTGAACCACCTCCTCTTGTGAGAGGCAGTTTTATTTGCTACAGGAATTTTTTTCAGAATGAAATCTGAAGCATGAATTCAGTTTCCTGGGGTTTTTTTTTGGTCATGATCTGTCTGAATTTCCCCCTTATCTCTTAATTGAAAATCCAGGGAAGAAGGAACATAAAGGAGAGAGTGAGAACCTTTCTGCTGACAACTGTTCTGCCAAGCACTGAGAACTTGGGTTAAGCAGGATTGCCCACAGGTTTTTTAGATTATTTCTAAAGCTTTTATTCCTAAATCCTAGCTGGATGATCATGAAGATCCTCACTGGAAGGAGGTGTTGCTTTATTTCTGATGCCTGTAAATAGTTCTCCGGGAAATGCACTTATTAGAGGAAATACTCTTTAGCTGTCTGTCTCTGGGCATGTTTTGGTGCCAGGGCTGTCTGCAGGAGCTGCCACTGTTTCTGACACCTAGACAGGTTCCACTGGGCTTGCAGAAATGTGATGGATGCTTTTAGGAAGTAGAGATCAGGAAGTGGCTTTATCAAGGTTTAATAAGTGCATTTCAGCTGTCACCTTTTCATGTTTTGCAGTGAAATAATTATTTCTTTCATCATTTCACTACCATGGAAAAATCAAGTGAGGTGTTTTGCCTGGAGTGCCATTGACAGGCGCTCTGCACATCCTTCAGAGTTCTCCTGCTACAGAGCAATGTTTTTTCCTCCTATTTTGCCTGAGTTTTTATGAACAAGGAGGCCATGCCTCTGTGCTGCACTAACCAGATGTTGCCAGCAACAGATCATCACTTCTGAGAAATGGTAAATGCCTTTTAATTAGCTGAAGGTAAGGAGAGAAGTGCATTTTTAAACAAAAATACCCTGCACATCTAGTCATTTAAATAAAAACTCTGACCAAGTAAAAATGCTGCAGGATTTGCTATGCAAATGTACTGTTCCCTGAAAACTTGGTGTTTGTGACAACCTGTAAATCTCTTCCATGGATTCTCATTTAGAACTTGCTCATTGCTGTGATTCTGTGATTGTTTCCAGAGAGAGCTGAATGCTGAAGTCAGGATGTGCTTTTACACATAAACCAGAGATAGTGGTGCAGCTCAGTTTGGAATCAAACTGTGCTGCTTCCCTTTCTGCCCTGTCACGAGTGTAATATCTTGTATATTTGCTTATTAAAACTTCACTGCTGTTGCCTGAGCTGAAAGGACACAAGATACCAATGCATTTCCCAGGTTTCTATGTACTGATGGAGCAAAAGAATTTATTTTGTACTAAATACAAACTACTTTACTTTTAAATGTAAAATAGTGTGTGTGAGTACATTGTACTTTGTTTAAGGGCTCTTCCCAAGCTGCACTGACTAAAGAACCCCCTTGTTCTGAGAACTCTCCCCTCATTTGTTTCTGGTGTAATTCTACCAAAAACCAAGTGCTAATTTTTGCCCCAAACCATATAAGAGGCAACTCCAAATGAAAAAGAGGAGGAGCTGAGAGGAGGGGTACTGGAAGGGCTCAGAGCAGATATAAATGTCTGTGTTTGGAAGGGGAGAGGTTGTAGCAAGGTTTTCAAGGCTTAAGGCACAATCTCAGATTTGTCATGTAGGCAATCTCTGGATGGGATGGGGCCTGTCACATTGTTTGTTCTTCTGAGAAAATTGCATTGGATGTGCAGAGAAATGAATCCTGCTGTTTCCTGGCACTGAACAGCATCTCTCTTATTGATCTGAAAAGGCAAGAGGGGGAGAGGATTTCCTGTGCTCACCTGTCTTCTCTGGGTCTGTCTGGAGCAGCTCAAATCCTCCATGGTGGGCTAATGATTTTTCAACCCTAATGCTCCAGTTTTGGAAATTATTGCAAACTATTTAATCAAGATCAGATAGGTCACAGTTCTCTCTATATTTCCCTGCCACCAAGTCTTCCTCACCTCAGCTCGTGACTGCAGCCAATTTTCAACTCCTTTTGCCCCTGGAAATCTGTACCCAGTGCAGCTGGTCTGGCATCTGCCACAGAGTGCAGTGGCTTCAACATTTCCATCCCCTCCCAGCTCCCTTGGACCCATTCAGATTCCCCACAGCTGCCACATTGTGTGGAAAGAGCATGGTAGTCTTGAAAATCTTTTAAAAGATTGTCAGGTTGTGGAACATCCTCCCCTGCAGTGTCTGTGTGTGAAAGAAGGGTTTGCCAGGCTGCTGTCTGGGATGACAGAAACCACCAAGGCACAGCCTCATGGACTCCCTGGTTCCAGTCAGTTATTCCAGAGAGCAGCAGAATGTTTAGAAAATACTTCATTCATCTCTGTGGGGTAGGAGCTGTCAGTGTTTGCCCTCCTAATTGGAGCTGAGATGTAATGACCCTTTATAGAACCAAAGATAATTAAGAGTCCTAGTCAGCCCTATACACTCAAACATAGACACTTGACTCATTTCTTCAGTGAATCAGGGTTAAAAAAAGACTTTATTCAATTTTTCACCTTTTTTTTAAACTAACTCCTCACAAGTACATTCATGTCAGACTGGCATTTACAGGAGGGACAAGAGGAAGAGTAAACATGCAATCAAGAAAATCCCCACAGAGCTCTTGAGTCAATGTCAGGCACAGTTTCATCAGGAGGAATTCAGCAAGGATGTGCCCAGTAACATCATTTGACATTGTCAAAAGCACAGCAAAGGAAAAGGAAGGATTCATATGAATTCTTGCTGAAGATACTGATGTAAATGAATAAAGTTTCACCCAATTTCAATATCTGGGCCCTGCAAAGACCTTCATGCTATAGTTGCTCACCTTTACCTGTTGTGGTTGGATTTAAAGGGCTTGGATCAAGATAACAGAAATCAATTTGTTTGTCCCACAGTGACACTGAGAAGGGCAGAGGATAAAGAAATAATCTGTAAGGAAGTACATGCCAGGCTGCCTACTTTTTGATCTGGAAAAAGATATTTTTGTCAGTGTTCACAGTGTAATCTGAGATGCCTGGGAAAGCCTGCAACTTTTCAATTTCTGCCTTTTTGTGCTATAATCCAGGAGCATTTAAACAGCAGACAGAGGCACCTGTCCCTGGAAAAGGGAGCAAGCGGTGGTGCAGGGTGTGAAAGGCAGCACAGAAGACATTGAAACCTGTGTATTCCTGAGTCAGGACACTCATCCTGTGTATTCCTGAGTCAGGACACTCATAGGAGCTACATCCAGCAGCTGAATGAAACTGAGCCCTGCTCATGGTTTGGGCTGCACTGGGCCATGAATTGCACTGCAGCTTCCTGCTCAGGTGGTGCTGTTCTCGAAAATCTGCTCCTGCTGCACTTGTGCCATGTCCCTGCTGTGTCACTCCCCTGGGGATGCCCAGCCCTGCCCCACCAGGGATGTGCTGGGCTGTGGCACCGACAGTGCCCATGAGGGACTGGGTGGGGGTCTTGGAACACCCTGCAATGGCCAGGGACAGGAGCTGCTGCCCCAGCTCTGAGGGAGAGAGCAGTGCATGAAGGAGGTTGAGTGGAGTCTTGAAGCTTTCTGAAATTTCCAGGAAATGCTCATTTCCCAGCAGAAGCCAGGCAGGAGCACACATGAAGGGCTGTATTGACAGCTGGGTTCTGCCACATGCTGGGAATAAAGTCAGCTTTCCTTTGATTGATTGTGAAAGAAGCATTTCCCACATTCCCTCCTGCTCTCTGCTGTCCTCCCTGCTGGATGCAGGTCCACACCATCCAGTGGTGGGAACCCAAACCTTTTCTA
This sequence comes from Zonotrichia albicollis, assembly GCF_047830755.1. Classification (NCBI taxonomy): domain Eukaryota; kingdom Metazoa; phylum Chordata; class Aves; order Passeriformes; family Passerellidae; genus Zonotrichia; species Zonotrichia albicollis. The sequence goes on along the minus strand of NC_133834.1, from coordinate 13,266,523 downwards.
GGTGCCTTGGGCTGCCCTCTGTCTGCTGGGGCTGCTGATCCAGGGGGCTGAGCTCCAACAGGAGCTGCTCTTCTGCTAAAGTCACCGAAGCAGCCAAATCTCTTCCAACATTCTTCAAGAAATGTGAACAACAGACACCACGTGGTGATGGCCTCACCATTGTCCTTCACCAGGTACTGAAACTGCACCCTGCAGCATCCTGGGCTCCCTTTTAGCTTAGTTCCCATCATGACTATCCTTTAGCTGCATCGCCATGCTTAGAAGGTCAATTTGTCTGCCAAAACCATTCTGAAAGTGCTGCTCAAGAGTCACTCTTTGCCTTGTTGGGGTGACCAACCCATTCCACTCTCCAGACATGTGCTCAGATGTGCTGCAGGATTAGTTTAATTTCTTATATTTCCATAGGAGGGGCACTTGCTCTGAGATCTGGGGTGTCACCCACTCCTGTGTCACAGCACTGTTTGTGTTGGGTGCTGTTTTTGGGGATGGCAGTGCTGTGTTCTTGCAGGGCTGTTGTGTGCCCAGAACTGCTGTAGGAGAACTGTTCATTTTGGGGCTGTCTCCTCTGAGGAGCAGAGAGGGCGCAGTGACACCCTGGTAGGGAGCACTGTGACACCCTGGGAGGACACTGTGACACCCTGAGAGGGAGCACTGTGACACCCTGGGAGGGTGTTTGCTGTTTCTGCTTCCCTCTGTGGGCTGACCCTGCTGCTCAGAGCACGGGAAGGGAGGGACTTCCTGACTTCCCTCTTTGCCCATTTCTGTGACTATTTGCTTGTTTGCTGAGAGATGACTTAGAGCCCATGTGAGACACAAACATCCCTTTATCACACTGCTTGTATCACCCTAATGGAATTCTGTCAGCTGAGGATAAAATGTGGACTAAGAAAGCAATTATAGAGTGAATCTCCAAGCTGCAGGAAGAGCTGAGAGATGGGGACCCAGTGCCCAGCTGGAGTAATTTCTTGTCCAACTGCCCTCTAAATCTTGCTGGGAAGAGATCAATTTTCCACCCTTGTCTGACAGCATCAGTTCCCTTCACCCTGGCTCAGGACCCTGTGAAGTGCTGCAGTGTTAAAGATCTGGGCCCAAAAGGAAACACTTGCAATTGGTGACTCCCTTCTTACTGACCTAGGAATTCCTGGAGAAGGGGGAAATCAAACCTTCTGTCTGCCATCTCTGTGGTGTTCCCTCCCTGAGCTGCTGCCTGAAGGAGAGGACTGACCATCCCAAGGAGCAGGAGGGTAGGAGTTTCCCAGCCTGGAATAATATTGCTGCCTCCACCCATGGCTCACTGCTTTGGCTTTAATTAGGAGAGGAAAAGCACCTGACCTGTGAGCTGCTCTCCCCAGGTGTCCTGGTTATTTCTGGAAGGTCTCAATTATGCAGTGAGACCACAGAGAGATCCTGCCTTCAGCTTTCAGCTTGCTCAAGGTCTCTTTGGGTGTGACTAAAATCAACTTGACTCTCAAAGTCTTAGTGTTGATCTCTGCTCATGGGACTTCCAAAAATGCCCAGATTTTGTGCAGTTTATGGAAAGAGAATGGACATTTTGGGGACCATAAATCCAAGGAAATATATTACGTAGATTTAGCTCACCTGAACTCCTCCCTCTAAGATATCACAGAAACATTAGGAATGAAAAGACCTCCAAGATCATTGAGTCCAGCCTGTGACTGATCACCACCTTGTCAGCCAGACCAGAGCATTTATAACTCCTCAGTTACAAAAGCAGGCAGGTCTGTCAGCCAACTGTACAATAAAATATCCAAAAGAATGATGGAGGGCAACAGCACATGGAAGAATGACAGGATTTTGTTGGCAGCTGAGGGAAGGTCCTGCTTGTGCAGGAGGAACATGGAATGGAGCTTGAGGAGGATAAAAACACAGAGTGAGGGCACAGGAGCAGATGTGTGCCTCAGGGAAAGTGCTGCTTGCATGGAGGAAGTGAAATGCAGCAGTGCTGGTGGGGATCATGGAATTGGTTGTTTCAGAGCTCCATTTCTTGTTTTCCTCAGCTTATCTGGATCTAACTGGGAAAGGAGCTTCACTGGTTTTTGACAGAACATTGTGCTGGGCTAAGCATGTGGAGGTGAATGTCAGTGCTAGAAATAGCCAAGGCTCCTCAACAAAGGAGCATTTGTAACATGAAAGTCCTGTGGCCCTGGAGGAGCCTGGGGTGGGAGCAGTGGAAGGGGAAGTTTTGGGTCTGGACACTGCACCTCAGAGCCAACATAAGGGCCAGGAAGAGACTGGAACTCGGCTGCTGCCTCCTGAGAGTGTGAGCCCAGCTGGGAATTATGGACTGAACTGGTCTCCAGATTATCCCTGAACTGCTCTCCAGACCCTATCCCTGAGCTGGTCTCCAGATCTGTTTCACCTGGAGCTGGAACAGATGAGAGGCCAATTCTGGGATGCAGCACAAGTGTGGTCAGCAGCAGGGCAAGGCAGCACAGAGGGAGCTGCTGTGGCTGGGAGGTTTCTCAGGGAAATGATTCCCCACCCAGGGGGGGACCATTGTGCTGGAGAAAGAGAAGGATGCTGTGGTAAATGCAGTGAGCCAGGACAGCTGAGCCCTTTTATCTCTTTCACTGAGAATTCTCTTCTGCCTGACAGCGTGAGGTGGCTGCCAGAACAGAGGTTGCTGTGTGAAACAAGCTGGGGAAAGGACTTTCATCTTGAGCAAGAAAGAGCTTTTATGTCTCATCAGAAAGGGCCAGGGGCCAAGGGAGCCCCAGCAGAGCAGGAGGAGGCTCTGGGCAGCCCAGGGAGCTGGGACATGGTGGGGCTCAGCCCTGGAATGCCCCACTGGGGCTGTTCCTGCCTCTCATTATTCCTGGCTCTGTGCTCCCATTCATCAAAGGTTTCCCTGGCTGCTTTCTGCAATTACACACCTCTTTTTTTAACCTTACAGAAGTCAGACAGGGTTACAAAGAGCTTCAAGCAGTTTGGCCTGGAAACTTCTAGGGATGGAGGATGCAGAGCCTCTCTGGGCAATCTGTTTTAATATTTAACTGTCCTCATAGGGAAAAAGTTTTTCCTTTGGCACATAATAACCTGTGCCCTCCCCTCCCCCTGATTAAAGGCACAGATCAGCATGGATAAAACTTCTGGCATTGCAGAAAGGTCATCTCTGTTGTTGTCATTGAGCTGTGTAATAATAAATTCCATCTCTCAACTATAATTTCAGATTTGCAGATTAGCAAAAATCCTATGATCCACCTCTTTCCTGGTATGCTGGAGACACTGCTAAAAATAGAGTGAGTAGCAAAGCTACCTGCAATGGTCTGAGCCTAAACAGTGGTAAAAACTAATTTACAGTGAATGTCAGTTCTGGCTTGTTTCCAAAGGAATGTTTTGGGATGGCTAGCTGGATACTGGAAATTGTTTGGTAAGGATTCCTTGGTGAACAGATGAATCAAAGTGACATTTCCATTACCAACAGGAGATCTGTCTGTGGCCAGAATTCATGGGGAAGGATGTGGGATGATAGTATGACTTTTCATTATGTTTAATATTGTCAGAGAAATTAAATAGCCACTATTATTCATCTCTCTGGGGTAGTAACGTATCTGAATATTAACACAAAATGAGAGATCTGATCAAAACCCACTGACCCAGCAAGGCATTGATGTGTATTTTAATCACTCTCTTTGGGCCACTCAGATAATTTACTCTTCATAATAAATTGGCAAGAAGCTGTGGTCTGCATTTCTCAGGGCAGGGCTGGGGAGGATCAGTGTCCTGTCCTTGTGTGGGAGCCCTTTGGGGTGTCCCAGTGTCACCTGTGTTCCTGGGGGAGCAGCATCAAGGCCCTCCGGACATCTGCTCTGTTGTCACCTGCCTGTGGGTTGGGAATAAGTAAATAAATAATCCAGAGATTATAAATCATCCAGAGATGATTTATTGGGCTCTTGTTTCCCTGTCAGGCTCTGAGGAGGGGAGAGGTCTGTGGGGGAGAGCTCCAGCTCAGAGTGGAAAAGAAATGGATGGATAGGAAAAATGGAAAAGGGTCTCAGGAGGCACTTTCACCTTGGAAAACAAAAAATTGTAGGTTTATTGTGAAAATTACAGGAGTCAGGTTGAAATGTGCCAGGGGCAGTGGCTGTATAAATGTATAGAGAACACATCATGAGGAGCAGACATTCAGGGAGGACTGATGGAGAAGGCATTACTGGTAATTAATGGCACTGCCCAAACCCCTGTGACTCACAATTCAGGCCAGATGATGCCTGTAATTGATATAAAGATGCAGACAGTTGCCTAAAACTTGCTGTGCTGTATTTTAAGTCATAGAGCAGAGGAGCTGGTGGACTTGTTTTGCATAAAGCATTTGCATTATGCAGGGATATTATTATTAACAGGATGAAGGGGTAACCCTTGAGGTCATAAAATGCATGGTTCAATGAGTGACTTTGACTGCAATTATGCATTAGAGATATTAATGAGAAGGCTGACAAATGAATTGGTGATGCATGTAGAACTAACCACAGCAAAGAGCCCTCCAAATCAATGCTACAAAAAGTTTGCCATTTATCTTCTTTATCCACTGATGCACATGTAAATTAAGTTTTTTATTCTTTTTGAAATGTTCTTGTTGTTTTTGTTGTTAGAAGTTTGGTTTAGTTTTTGCAGCACAGAGTTAATTATTCAGGATTTTTTGCAGGATTTTACAGGATTTTTTACAGGAATGCTGTCTGATCAGAGGGGTTGGACAAGCTGACCTCCAGAGGCTCTTTGCAGCTGAAATTATTCTGTGATTCCACGAGCAGCATGCATCAGGACCCTCTGTTTAACACAAGTTATCTGCTGAAGAATCTGCTCTGCCAACTGGAGCCCATGGAGCCACAGCAGGGGCCATATTAATAGGTTGCTTATTTAATGCAATCAATCAGTGCAAACTACACATTGCCTGAGGCTGGAAAAAAAATATTGTTGTCCTCACACTTGTGACCAGACATCTGCTGTGGGAGATGAGAGGGGGAGTCAGGCTGTGCCAGGCCCTGAGGCCCTCAGGACTTGGGCAGGATGAATGCCCAGCGTGGCCCCTGAATGAGTGTGATACTAATGACACTGTGGACCCAAGCATGGCTGGAAAATAGCAAATGTAATGCCTGTAGTTAAGAGAGAAAAGGAAAGAAAGTAATTTGGTCTGGTATTGGGTCTTAGAGCTCGAGAATATGTGTTCAAGGGAAAAAAAAATAGTTTAATGAAGAGTAGGCAGAATGCAACATGGATTTAAAGGCTAATTTTTCACTGTGTGTCTGATTGCTTGCCCTGCCTGTCTCCATACAAGTGGAGGTGATAACATTTTGGAGAGAAGGCTTATTTATGCTAAGGGGCCAGGCAGGAGGGGTTGGAATCAGTGTGAATTGTCCAAGAAGAACAATGGCTGAATCTCTTTAACTGTCACAGTAATGGGGCTGTGTAATTGCTTTTCTGTCTGAATAGCAGGCAGCAAGACCTAGAGCCTAAAGACAGAGCAAGCTTGTAACAGGGCACATTCTGGCAAGCACAGGATGTTAAAAATCAACGCCAAAAAATGGCTTTCAGGCCTGTATATTTAAGACCCTGCTGTCTTGGTTTGGTTGTGCTGACTCAGTTCTGTGCTGTGCAGGGAGAAGGGCTCTTCCTGCAGGTGTGGGCGGCCAGCCCTCACCCTCCTGTTGTGTTAGGAGTGGGTGGGAGCAGAAAAAATAGACTGGACACAGAAAAACTCTCAGGGATGGTGGGCAGACAGCTGTGCTCCTCTCCCCAGCAAAGCAGCAAGGCAAGCTGAGACTTGTGGAAGGATGAAAGGACTTGGTAATGCACATCAACAAGAGGAAAATGAGTCGAAAATCAATGGAATTTTCTACCTGTGTAGAAATCAGAGAAGGTGCCTCAAGCACAGGGAAATGGTCACAAAGATAATGCAGTAATTGAAGGCTGAGACATCTTCACAGAGAAGAGCTGCCTTCAAGGTATAAATGCAGCAGGGGGAAAGGAAGAATTGAGGAGTTCTAAAGGACAGGTGGAGTCGGTTTGTCCTGCTGCTTTCTTCCCCTTCCCCTGAGCACTTGGGCTGCTGTGGCTGCCAAGGCTCTGGGACAGACTGTAGGGCTCAGAAGGTGCAGATTACTACTACAACTACTATTATTATTATTATTACTATTATTAACAATAATAAAAATACAATCATTATTATTAATCACTATTAAGGTAATAATAATAATAATAGTAATAATAATAATAGTAGTAGTAGTAGTATTGTATAGAAGCTCTGACATGACTGGCCAGCTCCAGCTGGATGCAAATAACCTAGAAATTCCTCTGGAATAGCTAAAAGCCAAGACTATCAGGGTAAAAGACCTGATGCACATCTCCAGAGTGGGTGGAAGTGACTCACAGTACAACTGACCCTGTGGAAGAAGACACTGAAACCTGAAAGGGACCCAGAACTGACACTATTTGACAGAACCAGCCCTGGTGATGTAAGGTTAATAAAAATAATTCATGGGTTTGTGCTGGATCTGAGGCATGAGGAGAATGAGACTAAAAGAGAAAATTGAGCATATTGTTTGATCTCATGAGCATGAGAAACCACAGAGCCTGTTCTCAGAGGAACAAATGAATTAAGATTTTACAGGCAGGGAGGGCAGGCAATGCTACATGTAAAGATGGATATTGCTAAATGTGTTTTTGTCAGTTCAGTGTCCACTGGAAGTTATGGAAAGCTTCAAAGAGAGACGTCAGAGAGAGCCAGGGGTCTGGTCCGCCCCAGAAAAATGAGTGTGGAGCAGTGCCTGTGTGCGTTCTGTGGGAGGAGGATCTGCCTAGTCCCACCCAGGTCATCCAAAGGGACAGGCTTTCCTACAAGAGCCAGGAAAGCAGAACAGGCTGCAGGGGGTGTTTGTGTGAGACTCAGTGCACAGAGCCTTCCATTGGGTTTGTGATGGTCCACCCGGGGGGATTTGCTCTGAGAGGACACTCAGAACATCTCCAGTGACTCCAGAACGTTTCCAGTGGCTCCTGAATATCTCCAGTGGCTCCTGGATACCTCCAGTGGCTCCCATCACCCTGCACAGCCCTGTGCCCACCTGAGAGGGAGCTGCCTCTCCCCTGTCCCTTTGGGGGCCATCCCTGTCCCAAGGGCACCCACTGCACAGCCCTGATTTCCCTGGGGGTAGCTGGGGGTGCCACCTGTGGCTCTTGGGGGCACAGTGGCACAGGGCAGTGTGGGCAGTGCCATGCCTGTGTCTGCACAGCAGCTTGGAAGTGAAATAAATTGCTACAAAATTATTGGAGCAATTTATTTTACCTATTTTAAAGAGAGCTTCAACCAATGTCTTTGTGAGTGCAGCAGAGACCATCCTGCTGAAAGGGAGGTGCCACCAAAGTCAGTGTCCCCACAGAGTTGTGCCCAGCAGGTCCAGAGTGTGGCTGTGTTCCCCTCCCATCACCCAGGGTGTCTGGATTGTGCTGGCACTGGGAATGATCTTCTTTCAGTGCTTTTGTAATTGTTTTTTTCCCCTCCCTGTTATTTTTGGAATAAGCTTTAGAAGTGGATTAGAGCCCAGCAGAGGGGAAGGGGGGGCTGAACTCTCAGGTTGCCTCTTGCCCTCCTCAGAGCCTGGCAGGAGCAGCAGGATGGATGGTTCTGGGGTTGGTTTGGTGTGTTTGTCACACTGAGACCAGGGAAGTGACTCTTCCCAAGGAGTGTCACTGACTGGGTGAATGAGTGGAGCAGGGCAGTGGGGCTGTCACTGCCACTGAGCAACAGGGACATCCCTGCAGCCCTCCACTGTCACCTTTACAGAGCAGGCTGCAGGGCCAGGCCTGTGGGGGAACCTGGGGGACAAACTGTTCATCCATGGCACGGTGCTGGTTCCCAGATGGGAGGAAGGAGCTCCAGGGCCATGTTCCTGTGTGTCCTGCTTCCCTTGGGACAGGCTCCACGGCAGTGCTCCCCTTGAGGGACCCTTTCAGCTGGGTTAACACACCTGAGCTGGTCTGTCAGCCCAGTCCCCACAGACTGGGAGAGCTGCAGGCCACAGACCTTCCCCTGTCTCACGGCTGGGGTGGTGATTTAGGAGCACATGGCAGAGCTTTGTACCCTGATCCCCATGACCTGGCTGGGCTCACCACAGCTGCTCACCCCTGTGCTCTGGGTTTGTGGCCCTGAAACGAAGGATTCAGTTGGGCAGGGGAACGTTTGGTTCCCAGGTCTCATTCCAGTGTGTGTTCAGGTTATGGTCCTGATTAATTTGATGTGCAAAGCCCTTTTAGACAAATAAATAAAAAAAGAACAGGCACAACTTTCTAACAAGTAATGTCATTTAATGAATGATACACTCTAGAAAATAGAAACTACCCAGATGCTGGTTGGTTGGTTGGTTGGTTGGTCTGTTTGGGGCTGGGAGAAGGCCCTTGCTTGGACGTACAACGCCTTTGTGGGATTCTTTTGTCACCATTTGTAGTTGCTGGAAACAAGGACACGTCCATAGATTGAAAGAGACACCAAAGGAGCAATTGTTTTCTAAAATGTGGGAAGAGTGCAGGATGCCATCCCACTCTGTGTCACTGGGCAAGTGGCATGAGGGCTCAGAGCTCACCAACACCTTCACAGACAATCCATACCTAAAGGGACCAACGGGACCTAGCACAGCCCAGTCCTCTGGAGTCACTGCAGGCCTGGCACTCTGCACAGCACTCTGGGCTCTGCTGTTACTGCACTGCACTCTGGGTGCCTTTCTGCACGTGCTGTGTCTCTTCCCTCAATGTCTGGCTGCTAATTCCAGGGAATATGCTTTTCAGGATGTCACAGTAGACTGTGTACAGCTCTGGGTCTATGTTGGGCTTGGGCAGGGAGCAGGAGTTGCAGGCCTGCTCGATGCCTGGGTGCTGTGGCCAGTAGACATCGCTGAAGAGAGCAGTGAGGATCTTGTGGGCAGCCTTGTAAGGGTCATCCTCAAACTGCACCATGGCCTTGAGCTCCATCAGGGTGTAGCCGTTGTACCTCTTGCTGTCCTCGGCCAGGGGCTGCACCGTCTCACCTATGTGTCTCACCTTCCACTTCAGGCATTTCAGGTCTTCCTTTACATCCTCTAGCTCTTTCTCCATGGCTTGGAATTCCTGTGTGGTTACAAATCTCCTGCCAAGGAAAGAAGTGGCAGAGACAGGGTGGAGTTCAGAGGCTCGGAGGAGTGGGGTGAGCCCAGCTTGCCTGGGGTCGGAGCAGACAGTGGAGCTTTGGGGGGACATCCTGGCCATGTCACTGCGCACCATCCCCTGCTCTGCTCTGCTCTGCTCTGCCAGGCTCCAGGGGACAGCAGAGCTTCTCTCTGTGCTACAAGGGAAAGTTGTGCTGCCTCCTCTGGAAGGAAAGGAGGCACCTGAAAACTGTGCCCTGCTGGAGGAGCTGAGGGTGACAACCTGGCCCAGGTCTGTCATGAGGTCTGGAGAGCTAAATTGGGATGTGGAAATAGGGCTTTTTACTTCCTGGGTAACAGGGTTTAGTGGAATCACAATGTGGATACTGGAAAACAAACACTGGGAACATCTGAATCAAAAAAGATATTTAACTTTTTTATGGGGGGGCTTTTACTGATTCTATACCAACATGGGCTGTTTGAGGACTTAGACACCTGTGTGCTCTGGATACATACCTCTCATGATCAGGATCTTCCAGATCTGATTCAAACCCCTTTCCTGTATTCTTTAACTCAGTTTCAGAATAGCCAGGAGCCTGGGAACTCTCTTCAGGAGTCGCTGTTGCTGGAGGCCTTGTGCTTGTCCTGGTTGGGGTCAGTGTGTGATCTGAAGCTGAAGCTCGTACGTTTTGTGCTGAGTGAGGACAGAAGGTGGAGAAGGAAGCTGCATTGATCCCTGGGCTGACTGGAGAGCAGTCAGAGTATTGCTGTGGCTTGGCTGAGCTGGGTGTTAGACTGAGCCTGAGGCTGGCTGGGCAAGATGCTGGAATAGTCCTTGCTCCGAGTGGGCTGGAACACGATATTGCTAAATTTGTATCTCTTTGCTCAAGTGGTTGAGGGTTTGGTGATTCCCCTGGGGCCAATCTAGTGATGGAGGTGATGTCCAGCAGGGTTTGATCCTGAACCATGGAGATCTGGCTGGTTGGTTCTGATGAAAGTGAAGAGCTGCTTGATGTGTCGCTGGAAGAGCTTGACGTAGCGAATGGGGGGATTTTCTGAGCATTATGGTCACTCCTGTTCCTCTGCGGGCTAGTGACACTTAGAGCTGGGTGTTGTGAAGCCCTAAAGAAAGACAAACACACACTTTTTCCTCTGGACTGGGCTAAAGGCTTGTAAGAAAATTTTAGGCCTATTTTGGGACAATTTTAAGCCTGTTTCCCACAGCTGCATTTCCCCACAGGCTGATCTGCTTCTCGTGTCTGTATAAAACACTCTGCTTCTCATGACCAGGAGCAAAGCATTTGAGAATAAGGCACAGGAGATCAGGGCCAGCTCCTCCCTGTTGCTGACTGAGCCCATGCCAGCTGTCCTCAGTGGGAGATCCACTGGGACAGCCACATTCTCCTTCCCAGAAGTCACACAGCTCTGTGAGAACCAAGGGTTTGTGCTGGGGAAGGACGGGAAGGGGTGAAAGCTGCGGGGATCATGGCTCTGAGAACAAAAACCTGGCTGCAGGTGGCCACAGCACCTCTCCCTGCCCATCCTGCCCAGTGTGAACACCTGCCTTCCTTCCATGGGCCCTCATGCTTCAGTCTCCTGGGAGCACTGCCTGGGAATCCAGGGAATTAGGGGATGGCTAAATTTTTCTTAGTTTGTCAATACTGATGGCAAGAGAGGAAAATGTTCCACCCCTGTGGCCTGGAACTTTACTGGCAGGTGGGGAATGCAGCTAAAAATGCCTTGCCCTTGAAGGGGAACAAAGACAATCGCTGTGCAGATCATGGTGCAGGATTTCCAACAGCCAAAGGACATGACAAGCTTTTGTAGTGATGCCAGGGACCAAGTGAGTCTTTCTGTGCATCTGGTAAATCCTTGTGGTGGAAGGACAGCAGCAAATCCTGGTCTGGATGGGACGTGTGAGATCTGTGCATGAGGTCCTGTCCTGTGGCCTGAATTAGCTCCACGGTCACTCCTCCTCCTCCCTGCACTTTTCTCAGCGTTGGATGCAATTAAACACCAAACATTTAAGGTTCTAAAGAGCATGTCTCACACCTCTGGGCTTCAATAGGGTTAATTTGCTAAATCACAGCTTAATTATCAGGTCTAAATCAAATTTTAAAGGTTTTATAATTGGAAATGCAGACAGTTACAGAGCTACTGCATAAAAGCAGAGCCTAAAAGGAATCATAAAATGGGTTATGTAAAGGGCAGGAGAGAAAACAAGCTCAAAGAGAGAAAATGTGTCCCAGGGAGCACCTGGGAGTGCCTTGCCTTCTTAACCTGGCTGAACAGCACTGGAAGGCCAGAATTGCCAGCTGGGCGTGAGGAAAATGCTTTCACCCTGAAGGTGCTCAAACAGTGGGATAGAGGCCAGGAGAGGAATTGGGATCTCCATCCTTGGATGTGTTCAAATCGTGCTGGGCAAGGAATGAAGCAGCCTGATCCAGCCTGGACATTCTGGGAGCACAGGACTGGAGCAGAGCCCTCCAGGGTTCCTATTCTGTGGTTCTGCCTAACTATGAAAATAATTTATTCCTCCCCTGTTCCCCTTCCTCCTCTCACTTTTCTCCCCTCTGAGCCCCACCTCACCATTCTTCTCTTCCATTGGAACCTCTGTTCCCACTGACTTTATGGTGCCTGCTGCAGGAGAGTCCCTGATGAATAAAAGGGTTTTTTACAGAAAAACCAGAGTTATTTGGCTCAGAGGGATTGCTGCCCCTTCCTTACATGTCAGCGTCAGTAGCTCAGGCTTTGGACCATGGGAGACAAGACACAATCCCACTTTAAGGCAATTAAAACAAAAATGCATTTTGGCTGTTAAAATGACATGTATTTACCCTAAAATATTTCACCATGTCAAACTATCTGAACTGAGAACAATCCCCACCTCCATTCTAGGGGGGATAGGATATGCACAGTAAGGGAAGGGCTATTTGGGTGCACATACAGTCTGAAAGACTTCATTTCACATGTTTAGCAGTGTGGGACAGGGTTGGCTTTTGAGGGGGGTGGTTTGGGGAGTTTTTTGCATAAATCCAGGATTAGCTGTAGGAGATGAAGCATTTATTGAAAGATGCAATTTAAAAGAGTGACAGAAAGCACGTTTCATAACTAATCCCACTGAAATTTATATAAGAAACCTTTCAATTCACCTGTGCACTGGAGGAAACAAAAAATGTATTATAAACTGTCAGCTTATTTTGCTTCCCTTTTCCACCCCATAGTTTTCAGGAGCTGCCATGCTCCACACCGGACTGCATTTACTTTTATCACCCTCCTTATCTCAGAAGCAGAAAAACTGGTAGCTCAAGAAGCAATGTTAAAGCAAAATGTCAGTCTGGATGTTAGCAGAGGTAAATGAGGACAGAACTGAGACCTTTAGCTTTGGAATTTCCTAGTGGGCACGGCTTTGCCTGAAGACAGGAATGAGATTCCCACTGCTGTCAGTGCAGCAAGGCTGGATCTTCGACCCGTAACCATGGTGCTTTATCAGAGGGGATTTTTCCCCACTCGCTTTTTTTTCTATGTGGTGAATCACTACGAACTGAATAAATTACAGGAAGAATTGCAAGACCTGGAGTTGGAATCAATGCTGACATGAAACAGGCAGCTGATTGCAGCTGTCAGGTACCTCCACAAGGAGAAACCTTGGCTCAACTTTGAGCGACACTTCAAATGCGTCAAGCCCTTGTTGTCTGCCGCCTCCCAGCCTGTGCTGCTCAGCATATAAAGCATGTTCCCCGTTGTCACAGTGACCTTGGCTGCCGTCTGTGCCTTGCCCTCTCCAGCTGAGCTGGTGCTACACACTTTTTTGGAGACATTTGAAAGTTGCCTGCACATCCAGCAGCACTTCGCTTCCATGGCGCTCATGACCGAGGGAAAAAAAAAACCCAACCAGTGGATATTATTTGGTTTTTGTTTTTTATGAATTGTTTCCACTGTGTTTTAAACCTAGAGTTCTTCTGATAAACTTGTCTGAATAGGAAAAAATGACACTATGCTTCAGAGTGAAGCACTGAGGGATTGGTTGCATAAATCTCACTGTAGACAGCCGGGGTGGGAGGATGGTAAAAGAGCTGTAGGATGGACCCAGGGGAAATGCCTACAGGGTGATGACATGAGAATAAAACTATTTTTTTCAAGGCCTCCTCTTTGTCAGGTGACCCTTCTGAAATGCCCACGCTGCCAAAACAGTGACATATTATTTCTTTAACACTGAATTAATTTTGAATAATCTCTCAGTTTTTTTACAAGAGCAGCTGTGTCCTGAACTCTGGGTTTATCTGCCTCAAATAACACCAAGGCTTTCAGCCACAGACAGTAAGAATTTGCTGTTTCCTGCTCAGCTCTTCCTTTTCTGGGCTATTTATCTCTTCTTTGGCTCTGCCAACACACCTGTCCCTCTTTGTCCTTTGTGATATTTCTCCTGCCTCTCTCTTGCCCGTTTGACATTCACCATCTGCACCTCTCCCACTTGCCCTGTGGCATCCAGGCTCCTCATGTTAATGCCTCATGTTGGGACAACTCTAGAGAAAGGGTGGAAGTGGCATGGACATACAGATGTCTGAAATCAGGGACTATTGCTGGCTGTGACCTAATAACAGTGTGCTTTTCTTGCTAATAAATAACTGTGCAACAACAACAAAAATATCCTGAGGTGAAACTTCTATATTTTTGTGCAGGGGCTATACACAGCTGGAGCACTGAGATCTCGCAGCCCTACACTTCTGAAAGAAAAAGTTGAGACCTCCAAGGTCAAAAATGACAGCAAATAGACTTTAAAAGTGTCTGGAAATGCTAAATTTGGTATGTCCGGGGGTATCAGATGTATAGGGGCCGGTACCATATGTTTGCTCAGGAAGGCAGCTTGGGGAGAGCAGAGGATGCCAAGTTATGGTAAGAGCTCCCTGGTGCTGTTCTCAGCTCAGGTAAGTTTAAACCCTGCTAAAGGGGTTTAAAGGACAGAAAATAATTTTCTTTTTAACCCTGTTAAAAGAAAATTATAGTTCAGTGATGGACATTAAATGGTTTAATATAGAATTATCGAGACTGAATAACTGCATTGTCCTGATTGAGTCTGCTCTGGATTCAAGCTTCTGATGGAATTTATAATTTAAGGTCACTTCTCACAATGGAGAGCTCAGTCTTGCCAACAGAGGAACCTGATATCCTGCCCTGGCATAAGGCCCTTTGTGCTACCTGTGCTCCCACAGTGCTGTTGGGCTGCTCAGAAACCTTTAACATTCTCTCTTCCAAAATCACCTGGCCAGGTAGTGTTTGTCTTCCACAATTGCTCAGCCTCGTTCTCCTCTTTACAGCTTTTGCTCTTCCACTCCTCAGGGGCACTCCCCCAGATCCTTCCCTCTCAACAAGGACAGATGCCCTGGTTTGTCTTGCTGGGAGGACAGAAAGATTCACGACGCCTGAGGATGAGCCAGTTCTCCTCATCTGCAGCTTGCTTCAGGCTGGAGCCTCCTCAGAGCCCTCTGGGTGAGCTGCAGGTCCTGCAGGGGATGGGGTGCTGGCTGAGGAGAGCAGCAGGAACAGCTCCAGGTGGTGCCTCCTGGTGTCCTGCTGGCAGAGGCCACCCCTGTGGGACGTGTCCATGGAGTGCTCCTGGTGACCTGCTGGCGTTTCCTCTGCTGGTGGCCCTGGGTTGGTCCGTTCCAGCCCAGGTGATGTGTCCCCTTCTTCCATACCCCCATGGGGTCAGTGTGACCTTGGTGGCCCTGGGTTGGTCCGTTCCAGGTGATGTGTCCCCTTCTTCCACATCCCCATGGGGTCAGTGTGACCTTGGTGGCCCTGGGCTGGTCCATTCCAGGTGATGTGTCCCCTTCTTCCACATCCCCATGAGGTCAGTGTGACCTTGGTGGCTGCTCTGCCTTTAGCCAAGCCCTTCTCTTGCTGTTTTCTCTCCATTCTCAATCCTCTGCTGGCCATGGGTCCCTGGAATGGGGGATGTGACAAGGACTGGGAGTGTGGGACCCTGGAACCAGCATCAAGGAGGATCCTGGGGTCAGGCCCAGGCCAGTTATGGCTTGGTGGACTTGCTTGAAGAAGGAGAGGTTCATCTGAGCGTTGTGAGACTTTGTGCCATCCCAAGCAGCAGTAACTAATGGTTTTTCCTCCCTAATAAGCATGGATAATGAGCATTTTGCAGCTTCTATTGGATTTGTAAGCAAACTGTGAACTGAGAGCACAACTTCCCTCCTGTCACTTCATTAATATTGATCTGATTTCATTACAGAAGGTAAGGATGTGAGGCTGAGCCTGATGGAATACTGAGGGATGGACACTGTTCTTTAACCTGACTCTGGGCTTCTTGTTTGGGGTTTGCCTTCCCAATGCTGTCAGCACGCTATGGGGTGAGCTCTGGGTCCTTTAAAATGGAAATACTTGGGACAGGGCTGGCCATATTCCTTGGAACATCTATTTCCAAGACTTGTTATTGGTTCTTTAAAACCAAGACCTCTGGACAGGCTTCAATAATAAAATAAACACATTTGAGAACCTGCCAGGAGCTTGGCAGGTGAGGAACATTCTCAGGAAACATGACCCAGATCAATTTTGTACCAAGAGACATTTTCAGGCCTGTGAGAATGAAGGGCATGGATCTGCCTGTGGAGAGGTCCATGACTGACAATGACATTTTCAAGGAGCAGGAGTTACCAATGAGCTGATGACAAACCCAGCTGGAGAGCAGTGCCAGCACTATCATGCCTGTGGGGACACCACCTGCAGTGACATGGGACTGGAGAGCTGTTCCAGCAGGTCTGGGCAGGGAGCAGGACCCTCAGGGGTGGGGGTTACACACACCAAGCTTCCATGAGAATGTGGCTGAGATGTGCATCTCAGCAAGACAGAGGCAGCAAAATGCCATCAGGTTTCCAAATTTTAATAGCGCAGAGCCAGCAAGTCACTCTCCCAAGGCTCCCTCCTGCTGAATGAAGGATCACTGGCTTTCTTTCCAAGGAAATAGATGCATGAAACTGCACACATCTTTCCTGGAGAGTAAAGAAAAAGTATAGTATTCAGAGCAGGGCAGGAGCCGTGCTCCAACATTGCTCTGTACATTGAACCACTGATTCCCACAGCTTAAAGCAAGAGCTTTTTGCAAACACTGAATAAAAGCACAGCAATTTCCAGAGAAAGTGCAAGAAATGGCATTAATTATACTAACGTTATTGTCTACCAAAGCTGCTTTCAATCATTTTTATATTCAATAGCATGCATCATCATGAATTGGTGATAAAGATAGATGAAAAAAGGTAGTGATAATGAAAGTTATACAGGTGTAAATTAGAGCATATTTTTAAACTACTATGAAGTCACAGCTTCTTGAGATAACACAAAATTATAGGATATGTGCACATCCTAAATTGAATGCTGGAGAATTCTGTACTGTTCTTATGCTGGTTGGTTATCTCTTGGGCAAGGCTGTCTGGGAAAGCAACAAACCTCTATTCCCAAAGCTTCCTACTCCAAACCTGGTTCTGGGCCCCGGGAGCCAGCGTGGGGACAGTACAAGCCATTGTGTGCCAGACACATTCATGGTCACTTACTATTTGGGGAGCAGCTATGGAGGCACTGTAACCTCAGGTCCCCAGCCTCAGCCCTCTCCTCCTCAGTCCTGGAAAAGAGAATATAGAAGTAGCACCTTGAACAGAAAGAAAAGCTGCTCCCAAATGTACACTGAAAGGGTAAAAACTAATTAGAGTCCAACGTACCTGGGCTCCTCCATCTACAGCCAGGCCCACCATGCAGATGGTGATGGGCTCAGGAAGGACTTGGTTCCCCTGGCTTTGCCCCTCTTGGGGGAAAGCTCATGTAAAGAGGCCTTGGGGAATAGAAATGAGGGGCTCAGGGCTGCCTCTCTCCACTCTTCCCCTCTCCAGGGTGGATCTAAGCACCGGGGCCCAGCAGCACTGGACTGTGTGTGTGTGTTGGAAATGGGGATGGAGCTGCTGCTGCACCATTTTAGCGCCAGTGCATGTGATTTCCAGAAGGAGCAGCTCTGTGGATAAAGCTTCCCGTGCTGCAGAATAAAGTACAGAACAAATCCAAGGCAGGAGGTTGCACTTATCCCTGTGCACGGATGAAAGGGGAACAGGAAGATTGGAAATATTGATGTCTGTGTGAAGAGCTACTGACTCTGCCAATGGGAGGTGCCTCAGGTCAGTAACTGAAACCCTGCTCAGGTACCTGGGTGACCAAGCAGGAAATCAGAGCAAAGGTTGGCATGGCTTTGGAAGGCATTGGTATGATCTGCACATCTGACACCAGCACAATGGACTTAGAGGAGGCAAGCTGTGAGTATGGTACATTACAGAAATGTGTAAAAAGGGGAAAAATGGTGTATGAATGATAATTTGAAAAGTTCTGGTTCTCACAGTGTTGGGAATAGTCCTGATTTATTAGCTCTGCAATAGCTTTGGTCCTGCTGTCTGTTTCAAACTGCTCCTAGCACTTAAAACTACATTTTCTGTCCCTGCAGAGACATTTTGTCTGCACTGCTATCAATGGCAGTTTGAACTCAGTTCACTCCAGAATTTCACCAGTAGCATCTGCCTGCTTAGGTTGGTGTTGCAGATCCGAGTAAGGGCCCAGTCAGCAAGAAAAATGTTGTGAAATGTTGTGAAATCAGCTGCAGTGGCACAATGGGTGTTGATGGACAGCTGCAAACGCTGTGCTAGGGATGGGTGAGCTGGGGGAGGCTGAATCTTGCAGATTTGCTTGCTAAATGCGTTGGTTTAGCAGCCCCTGGTAAGTGGGATTGGCTTCACAGGGAGCACGAGGCTGGATCCCAGACTGAACCAGGGCTCTGTGATCTCTGTGTGGGTCCCAGGGTGGGAAAAGCCCCTGACCTCTCTCTGCAGCCCTGACCAGCCTGGATGCACATCCAAAATCTGCTCTTGTCTCCACTAGAGAGGGCCATGGGTAATTCCAATTCCCTCACATCACAAACTTTTCATTCTCTGCCTGAGGCAGCGATGAGCTCTCCACGAGGACCTCACTTGGATTTGATTTCCACCCTTTCAGGCCCCATATCCCTCACCTCCACCCCTGGACACTCCTTTGTCCTCCCTGGAGCTGCTCCTGTCCCTGTCCCTGCAGCTGTGTCCCTTGCCCAGGGCTCCCTCTGCCCCACCAGCACAGCCAAGTTTTCATTCTTTACCTGAGAGCAAAATCCACCAGAATCCTGGGAGAAGGGAAAGGTGTGGTGGGGAGTGTGTCTGAAAGGGTTTTTTTTTAATATATGAAAAAAATTGAAGGCAAGAAACTGAGAAGAAACTTGGGAAAGGATTGAGTCAGGGTGAGCTGGCTGTGCTGGCCCTGCCTGGATGGATGTGGGGATGGTGTTGGTGGAGCTGCTTGGTCTGAACAAGCAGAATTCTTGTGAATGCATCTTAATTATTACACAGCCATAGGGAAAAAGCTGCCAAAACAGCAGGGGAGAGCTAAAGCTGCTCAAACAGCAGCTCCCAAACAGCTGGGCAGGGGAAGAGGAGAAGGTCTGGCACCATCCCTGCAGCTGCTGTCACAGAGATTATCAGACTTTATGGGACAGAACAAAGAATCCCTCTCCCTCTGGCTTATTTTTGGCTTAATATTTCATAAAGGCTGTACGATTTAGAAATTAATTATTGATTAATTAATTGAAAATGACTAATTGAATAAATGCACATATTTAAGATAAACCACAGTTTTTTGTTTCTGTATCAATCATTTCATGTTGGTTATTTGAAAGATACAGAGTTGGATTTTTCCAATGGTTATCTGTAAAATGCCTTTTTTTTGCTAGGACAGCACTGCCAACAGCAAAGGCCAGATTGCATTAAAGTGACATCTAGTAAAATGCCTGGATACCTGCAAGAATTCATCTCAAGATCACTGAGCTAATTTTTTCTTCATGCAAGTTAACCCAGCAAACAATATTTTATTACAGATAAACAGGTAACTTATAAGAGCTAATTCCTGAAGGGATCCTCAGAGCAGGAAGGGAGGAAGCAGGAGGGCAGTGAGGGCTCCTCCTCTCCTGGCTGGGGTAAACCTCAGATGAGGGACTGTGCTCATGGCCACACGGGGCAAGAGTGTTCATGTGAAACAGAGCAGAAAGGGAAACTGGGAGGGATGGAATATAAATACTTGTTATGAACTAAAAAAATGAAAAAGATGAGCAAAAGTTATAGACACACATTCATTTCAAAAGAAAACACAAAAAAAAAAAAAAGGAAGGAAAAGCACTTGAAGGACAAAGACTGAAAGACTGAAAGCTGACTTTGCAGTTAATTCTGATAATTTTCTAGAACACTTAGAGCATGAATAATACCTCCAATTCAGTATAATTGACCTGGTTTTCTCAGAGTTACCCTGAGGGTTGTTGTACCTATTATATCTGAAGAGCTCTGGTGTCTTTCAGTTTTATAGTGTGAACCACAGAGTCTGTTTTGTCTGGACTTCTCAAAGTATCCCAAGCCTGGATGGGACATAAGTGGATGTAACACCACAAATCTTTGATTTTTCAGCAGCTGCTTCAGTGTTTTCCCAGTTTAGGAGCAGTGAGGTGCTTGGGTGCAGAGGATGTGCTCCTGTGACTGCTGAGGCTGGGCAGCTCCCTGTGCTGGCTGAGGAGGGCTCAGGGCAGGCTGTGGGGCAGAATTTGGGGTGCACACAGACATTCCTGGGGTGTTCAAGGCCTTCCCACGTTCTCAGAGCAGAGGCTGCCCTGGGATGGGCAGGCTGAGGTGAAGGAGCAGCAGGGCCACAGAGGGTGAGGCAAAGGATGGAGCTGCCGGAGGGGATCAGACAGCAAACCATGGGGTGAGGAGGCTCATCCCCTGCACCTCCAGCACAGCAGCACAGCTGGGAGCTCCCAAGGGGCCATTTCAGCTCTCACATCCACATTTCCAGCAGATCTGCTGCTGTTCTATGCAGTTGCATGCAATTAAAATGAAGCACAATGCAATGAGAGAGTTGAGAAAACACGTGCAAGATTAGCAGCGTTTTACTGTCAGTACTTTTCATAAAGCAAATTTCTTCCCTGGGAGCAGAGGCCTGTAGGATAATATTCCCACAAAAAATCATGCAAAATAGGGCTGACACTTTCCTTCCCTGAGTCCCAGGTGCTAAATGGAGCTGTTGGAGTAATAATAAAGTTTAATTTTCAGAGGCATACAGGAGAGTGCCTGTTGCACAGGTGTGCCCAGCCCAGAGGTTGGATGTGTGCTCCAGGGGGTGCTGGCTCTGCACTGAGGCAAAGGAACAGGCAAGAAGGGTGAGGAGATGTGCAAAGTAACTGGAAGGAAGAAAGGCTGGAGGGTTTTATTCATGAGGTATGAAAAGGAACATGGAGGTGGAGGAGTAGGAGGGAATGTGAAGTATCCCTGGGTATGTGCACAGGAAGGAAAGAGGATTTATTTTATTTTCTATTTGTGCAAAGGCAGATGGGAGCTCAGGGAAGTTGTGTGGGACTGAGGGCACCCACAGCATGCAGCAACAGGGTGTTGTTAATGGACAGCCCCTGGACCCCTGCAGTCAGAGCATCCCCAGGGCACAGCAGTGAAGCTGAGCATGAATATGATCACCTTAAAAATTAAAAAATTTGGTATATTGCTGCACAGCTTTGAATCTCTAGAATGATCCCATGGTAACACTGTCTCTGGGCTTCCTATTATGTATTCAGATACAACAATTAAAATAATGTGATATAAAAAAAGAAAGTGATAATCATGAAGTTAGGGAACACCACATGCTTGAGCTGAGTGTGCCAAATGTGTGTGGAAGGGCTGGGAGGAGGTGACCGAGGAGGGAATTGTTGGGGGTGGGATTGTGTCATCTTGTGAGGGCAGGAGGCGCCCAAAGCAAACCCACCATTCCCATGTGAGAGAGAGAGAAAGGTCCCTGTCCTCTGGGCCATTAATATATTCTGCTATTTACTGTTCCAGTAGTGCTGCTTCAACAAGTCTCCTTGGCATTTTCCAGTCTAACTCAAGATACTGCTCCTTATAGTTCCCCTGAGCTCCTATCTGCAATTCTCACTTCAAAAATTCATCTGGTTTCCCTCCCTGAGTGCTGATTTACCCTGAGGCACAGAGTGACCCCTTCCTCCTCACTGTGTCTGGGCTTTCTTTGCTCCCACAGAGAATTTTTTAGAATTCACTGTCATGTCCAAATGCAAAATTAGGAAAATCATGGTTGTTTGCCTCATTTCTCTTTTCCTTCCAGACTGTCTGAAAGGCAGAGAGAAAACCTGGACGTTAGCACAGGGATAACTGCAACAACAGAATAATTAATGAGATAACCAAGGAAAAGCAATAATCATGGAAGCTCTCTAGTTCTGCCCTCTCAGGAGAGCTCCTCACTCTGAAATTCTGAAATTCCAAACCTTCTGTCCCCTCAGAGCTTCTCCACCATGGAGAAACAGCCCCACAGGTCTGACAAACAGCAGTGCATCCTGCTTGTATTTCCTGCCCCCCAAAATATCTTTATATCACTTCAGGCCATAGATTTTGGTGAGGATTTTCTGTACTTCTCAGCTCTTCATCCTGTGGGGATCCATCCCTGCTGTGTGAGCTCAGGATCTGTGTGTTCTACACAATCCACAGCTTTAAACAAAGCCTGAACTCTCTCTCCAAAGAATGAGGGCAGGGGAGCAGAGTGACAGAGCATCTCAGGGCCTTGGGGCCCACTAGGACTGCAGTCCCCTGAGATCCTGGTGGCACTGGGTGGGTGGCACTGGGTGGGTGGCACTGGGTGGGTGTTTTGCTTTATTTGTGTGCATTTGGCAGCTCCAAAGTGGCCTGGTGGTGGCTGGAAAATGCCTCAGCAGCTGTTGGGATTATTGGGAGGTGCCTGTTGCACGTGCTGAGGGAGGATGGATGTCACATTTGTCACACCCCCGCAATTTTACCTTTCTAGAGAGGGAGAATCAGCTGACATCGGCAGCACAGCTTTTTGTGAATTGGGTGCATATTGTAAAGATTTCAATGAATACAGGAGAAAGGGTGGGCACTGGGACAGCACAAAATTGATGAAAAACCAAAGCAAGGAGGACCTTTTGAGTTTGCCTTTCACACCTTTTGTGTTTGCCTTTCACACACACCTTTTCCAGGCGCCTCAGAGACTTCACCCATGAGTGCTGAATGGGTGAGAGCCTGAAACCAGCAGAGTCCATGGAAACCTCCCCTGATGGAGTGACTGACTGCACTGACCTTTCTCTGAAGTACTTGATGGCTTCCTGGTCTAGGAAGTTCTGCTCTTCTCGAAAGCCCTGCTCAAAGATTTTGCGCTTGTGCCTGAACTCAATGACAGTCTTGGTGTAGGAGTTGAGGGTGGTGACAGAGGCTGCCATGCAGCAGGTGAAGGAGCCCCAGGCCAGGCTGTGGAGAGAGAAACCAGCAGACAGAGCTGGGTTACACTGCAGCTCATGCCACATTTCTGACGCACACACACAGGCTGGGACCAGGCAGGGGACCTGGAGGTGACAAACCCATCTCATCTAAGCTCCTCTTTCTTACCTCCAGCAAACCCATCTCATCTAAGCTCATCTCACCTCAGCAAACCCATCTCATCTGAGCTCATCTTACCTCCAGAGACCTGTGGCTTATGCTCAGGCAGGCAGGAGGATGGGCTGGGGCTGGGCCACGGTTCCTTCATGCAATGGAGAACCCTGTGCTAAGGTGAACACTTGGTGACACCATGGCCAGACACCTCCTGATCTCCTCTGCAATGCCTCAGAGCCTTGCAGACAAATGTTAAAACGCACACACTCCTGGAGGGAGCAATGTGAGAGAGTCTTGTGGAGCAGTTTTCCAATTCCTGGGACACTGGCTGCACCATGTCACTGCAGGGATGGGTTCTAATCTGCTTTTCATGCCTCCATCAGATTACTGTATTTCCTTCTTTCCTGGTTCATGTAAACCTCTGGCCTTGTGTCTGGTCTCTGAAAGCCTGACCAGAGCAGAAGACAACAGTCCCATTTTGTGGAGTCACCAGCCGGGGGGTTTCGTGGCTGAGTCCCCTAGAGTGAAAGCAGTGCCAGCCAACCCTGGCCAGCCAGCACAACTGCAAGTACCAACCAGGAGCACAGGGAGGGAGAAGGGAAGTGGAAAAACATAAAAGACTGGCCCAGGTTCAAGCTGGAACAGCAGCAAGTGTTGTCCTTGCTCTGCTGGCAAGCAGGGTCAGCTGGGAGCTGCTCTGTTCCCTGCTTGTGTACAGGGATTCCCTCCAGCTGCTCTTGTTCTCCCTGATCTCAAGTTCAGATGGAGCTGGCGAGGGACTCGTGGCCCCAAGGAGTTGAGGTGCTTTTTGAGCATGAAATGAGGCTGCAAAAACAAGTCATGAATTCCTCCTTTTGTCTGCAGAGCTCCCCTGCCTTCCAGCTCCCCTCAGCTTCACACTCAGCCCATCCACTCTGGCTGCACAGAGCTCTCAGTGGCTGCCTAAGCAAGCTGGATTAACTCCATCACCTGTGATGGGGACACACTTTACCTGCTCCTTTTTTGCACTTTTTCTGTAACAAATGGATGTGAATTATTCAGAGCAGAAAGTATCCAGCCCCAGTAGCATTATCTTATAAATACGCATTGTCAACACAGCTCTCAGCATGAGCTATTTTCCCATTCTGCAAAGGACCTGCAGACAAGGAAGCAGTTTCTCATTTCAAATTAGACAAAACTTGAAAAAGAGCACATATTCATGGACTGAAAAATCTGGGGGAAAAAATGGCTCAAGTAAACAGCAATGGCTCATTTCAATGATTTCAAAATTCAGCTTATAACAAGTCCTGCAGGGACTCCTGAGGCAAGGAGATGTGTGGAGGCAGCTCTTTCCCTGTCAGTTTTGAACCTGTTAGCCAGATGGATCCAAATGAGAAAGAAATGCAGTGACCCTGGGGTGACAAAGTCCCCTGAAGTTCCCCATGGCTGGGGGAGAAGCAGGAAGGGAGCTGGGGCTGGGTGTGAGGGGCACACTCAGCATCTCCCCGGCCTGCCCGAGTCTGCCTCCCACCTGGAGTGTGGGGAGAGCTCCAGCAGTGCAGACATTTCCAGCTGGGCTCCCAAACAGTACCCAGGAAGAAGCCAGCCAAAAAGCACACGCCTCACTGTGCCTGGGGAATGGAATTTGAGGGAGAATTTCTCTTGGATGTTTCTGATGGTTTCTGATGAAATCAGAAGTGCTGAAAGGTTCAGAGAAGGAAATACAGAATGAAGACTCTCAGTGCCCGGCATTTGAGAAATCGTAGTAATTAGGCAATTAGGATAGATGTACTTTAGTTTTTATGGATCTTGCTTAAGTGCTATTTATTTTGAATTGTAAAGAGTGGTTGCCCTACCCTGGGAGTTACACCTGCCTTAGGTGAAGGTCTCTATAACAGCAGTGTTGTTAATACTCCATGGGCCCTCAGGTTCCCCCATGGCTCAAACAGCTCAGGCTTGTTATATTTATTTGCTTTAGAGAGTCTGAACTCCAACATCTCCTGATCCTCAGGGGCACTGAAATCCCCACCCTGGAGAATCCCCTGGCCACTCCTGACTTGTGCCAGCACCCAGAACAACCTCCAGGCCTTGCCAATGGTTTGGGAATGGGGTTGGATGACGGACACCACCCTGAGACATCTGAGCACACCATGAGCAGCCCTTCCTCATTTTGGCGGGGGGGGGGGGGGGTTGTCATTCCCTTTTGACAGAGGGGAAGTAGAGCCACAGAAAACTTAATTTTCCCACTGGCCCTTGGGAAAGGGATGGCAGTGTGGATCCCCAAGACCCTTTGGCTCTGGGCCATGGGGACAGTGTTCCCAGGGCTTGCCAGGGCTGTTCCAGTTCTCTGGCTGGGGCTCCAGTGGCACATTCACAGCAGATGGAATTAAAGGTGGTGGTGACAGCTGATGGCTCAGGGCTTCTCAAAGCTCATGCTCCAGGACATCACCAGAAACCAGGCAGAGCAGAAAATGATTCCTGCTGTGTGGTTTTCTATCAGGCTGGGTGGGTATTTGCAATTAACCCTTCTTAAAGAAGGTGTTTGAGCCTGGGTGGTGCCCGGGGAGGTTCTCTGGTCTGTACAACAGTGTTGGCTCAGTGTTAGCTGGAAGGCAGAAGCCTTGGTTTTGCTGCTTTTGATCTCCAGCCTGTCCTTTTCCGGGTCTGCTACCCATCAGTAGCATGGCATGAGGGCCCCCATGGCTGTCCTCAGGCTGGAAATGCTGCTGCTGCTCAGTCCTGTCCCATCTGAGCTGGTGTTTGCACCTTGCCCCACATCCTGCACTGATCAATGGGCTGCCCTGGAAGCACCAGGGAAGGGAGGCATGCAGGAGGGAGGGAGATTGCTAAATGCAAGAAGGAGCTTTGTGGCTGCAGTGGCTGGAGAGGGCTCAGCTCCAGGGTGGCTGTGTGGAGGGGAGCTGAGCCCTCACCCCAGGAATTCAGGCAGAAGGGATGTTGCTCCCACGTTTCCCTGCTTGTGAGTATCTCAGAGCCCTCCACAGTGAGACCCAATCCAGGGGCAGTCCTGCTCCTTGAACCAAAGCCCACTGTGCCTTCCCTGGCTGTGGCTGCCCAGGGAGAGCTGAGGGAGAGGCTGCTCTGGGACAGGGCTGGGGTCTGGACATCATCCCTCATGGGACACAGCTCCCAGCCCCATCTGCCATGGGACACAGCTCCCAAACCCATATCCCATGGGACACAGCTCCCAGCTCCATCTGCCATGGGACACAGCTCCCAAACCCATCTCCTGTGGGACACAGCTCCCAACACCATCCCCCATGGAACACAGCTCCTAAACCCATCTGCCATGGAATACCAGCTCCTAAACCCATATCTCATGGGACACCAGCTCCATCTCCCATGGAATACCAGCTGCCAGCTCCATGTCCCATGGGACACAGCTCCATCTCTGTGGGACACAGTTCCCAGCCCCATCTCCCGTGGGACTGGACATGGCTCCTAGCTCTATCTGCCATGGGACACATCTCTTAAACTCATATCTCATGGGACACCCAATCCCAGCTCCATCTCTATGGGATACCAGCTCCCAAACCCATCTCCCATGGGACACCAGTTTCATCTCCCATGGGACACAACCCCCTCTCTGTGGGACACAGCTCCCAGCAGGGAGTGTGGGTGGGATGAGTGGGCCCAGGGAGAGCTCGGGGTGCCCTGAGGGACCCTGGTGCCCACTCTGAGCCATGGGGGCTCTTGGCTTGCACAAGATGAAGGAGAATAATCTAATGAGTGTTTATCATGCAAGACATTTAACAACATTTTGAAGTCTGAGTATTGCAGTAAATTGCAAAATAGATTACTGAAGACAAAATATGCCTTATTATTTAAATCTATTGAAAATTATACAATTATTGTGACAGAGTTGTTATAAATATTAATATAAATATTATAAATATGTGAATGCAATGTATTTATAAGTCCATTATCACATGCAATAAATATTCATTATTGAGACACCAAATAAGCTGTATTTTAAATATAATGTGATTTGTATTTTGTAGCGTGTTGCTAAAATGGTAGAAACTCCTCCTATGGAACACAGTGGAAAGAGGTGAGAAGGAAAGACTAATAATTCCCTGCAGTGCTGTGCATAAGAAGTATTTACTTGTTGGTGTTAGCAAAGATTGTTGTCTTTGTTTTGAGATGGAAAGAAAATAATGTGCTATATTTGGAAATTACAAGAAGTATTTTCCCTATCCATCCAAAGAGGCTGATGCCTCTGGAGGATTGGGGATGTTGTTTGCAGGTATTTTTATTCTCCTACTTTTGGTAAGCTTCTTATAAACGTGCAAGCAATATAACACAGTTGCTGTGTCTTGGCCAAATTAGTTTTACGCGATTTTAGAAGATAAATGGGAAAGGTGAAAAAAAAACCAAACAAAAACCCAAGTCCATTTTCCCAAGCCTTCTCCCCACGATCCACAGGGAAGTCTCATCGTGCCAGGAGCACTGCACCTTCCTCTGCAGTTGTGTTCAAAGCTGCACCCTAAGGTTCAACTGAGACATTAATTAAAAACAAGGGGTGGAAAAAAAAATAAAAAAGCTCAAAGTCTCAGAAATGCCATGGCAATTATGTTCCTAAATTGAACTTTAATGAGAGCGCTCAATCTGTGTTGGTAATTGTGGGTGCTGTTTATTTACAAATGCTCTGTACCTGCTGATAGCGCAGCTGCTGCTGCACAGAACTGTCCCACACCTCCAAACCTGCCTGGCCCTGGGGGCTTCTGCTCCTGCAGGTTTGGCAGCTGGAAATCCACAGGGATGTTCCTGTTAGCTGGAGGTGGGAGGTTGGATGTGTGCAGCATCCCAACAGCTGATGGAACAGCTCCAGAGAGAAAAGATGAACGTGGGGTGACACTTACCAGAAGGACCATCCATAGTCCCAGGAGTGTGGTCGCCAGTCCTCTGGCCCAAGGCTGACTGTCACTTGGAACACTTGAGTGTACATCATGTGTGCCACCATCCCCAAGAGACCTGGGAAGCAGGGATCAGAACAGGAATTTTTGTGCCAACGTTTGTTTTTTTTTAATCATTCTTGAGGGAGCTACTGCTGGAAGTGCTTTGAGAGCTCCAAAAAAGTCTTTGTTGTACTTTTATGCCTCCTGTTCTACTGTGGAGGAGGGAGCTGCATGGGCAGAGGAAAGATGTGACTGAGAGCTCATTATTTTACATCATTCTGAATTCTCAATTAAGAGAGGAGTTGAGGAATCGTTGAGGAAAATGCTGCACAAGGAGCATCCCCACCAACCCAGCTGCAGCAAACCAGGGGTGTGCCACCCACAGAGATCTCCCAGCCCGTCACAGACAGGCCCCAGGTGAGAGGAGGAGGAGGAGAGAGGCTCCTGCAGGCAGTGCAGGCTCAGTGTGCTCATGCCACACAACCACATTCTGTCCCAGCAGGTGCTAAGATTGATGTATTTGAACACTCATAAAACACTTGGAAGCTGCACAAGGAGGTGAAGTGAGCTTGGTTCTCCTGATGATGTGTGAGGAGAGGACCCCACTGGGATACTTTTGGTGGGGCAGGGCTGGAGATGCTTTTGTGACACTGTCAGAGCTCACTGAGAGAAATGCAGCTGGGTGAGGATCAGACTTTCAGACACTGTGAAGTTAAGGAACAAGGCTGCAGTAAATCACAGGGTGGCCTGAGTGGCTCTGCCTTTAGCTGGCCACTGTGGTCCTGCAGTTTAAACAGGAAAAACACCTGAACTTTATATTTCAACAGCCCTTTGAGGAAAACCAAACCCCACTTCTCAAGCAGTGGTGGTCAGGAGCAGCTCTGAGGCTTGGAGAATTTTCTATTGGGATGTTCCTGCCATGGCATCTGGGCAGTGCAGGGTGATGGTCCCCAATGAGCTCAGGCTAAGGAGATGGGGCTGGACCACTGTATCCCAAATAGTTCTTGGACCTACAGATTTGCAAAAGCCTCTTGTGCTGCAGTGGCAGCTCCAGGCACTCAGAAATACCAATATTCTGCCATGGTGGGTGCAGTAAGGTCTGTGTGCCACACTTGGACCATTCATTCACTGTTCCCTCTGACCACTAATTTTTTCCATGGTTGCCCTTCCCATACATGGAAGATCCTGATTTCCCTCCCCCAACCACTCCCAATTTTTGGCTCTTCTTTCTTTCCTACTCTCAGTACCTAAACCACTCCATTACTCTCCCCGGCCTGTGGATGATTCAGGGCAGCAATGGGGGAGGAAGCAGGGGAATGTTTGTGTTGTGGGCATGTTGAGCAGGACCTTCAGAAGACAAATGTCAGCTTTGATACAAACAAGTGCAGAGGCTGGGGGAAGAGTTGTGTTACAGGGAGCTTACAGGGGTGATTTGCTCAGCTGCCTCGTGCTGGAGTGACACACTGCAAAGATAGGAGGTGGAAAGAGCAATTCACTCCAGGAGAAATGAGATTTGGGCAGGGTGGGTGGCCTAATGGGAGCACAGCAAAGTGCTGCACACTTTGCTTTTTTCCTGCTCATATTTAATTTCCAGAATGCACCTGCAGCTTGCTGAACTTTTTAAATCAGTGGGTTTTTTTTCACCTGACAGTTATGCCTTGATCTTAAGTTTGGAGTTTGCTGTTTCTACGTGTCCTGTCAGTAATTTTTCAACCCTAATAAAATATTACAGCCTGCCCTGAGAGCTGTCACCGTCACTGAGAGGCGGCAGGAGGTTTGACACAGGCAGGACGAGCCCCAGCAGGGCTGAGCTGCTGGGCTCTGTCACGCAAACCTTGCTCAGGGTTTGAGCCACCCTCAGCCCTGTGGCTGTGTGGGAGGCTGAGGTGACACTCACTGATCCAGGTGAGGAGGAGGAGGTCACCAGCAAACAATGGAAATATTCTTTGTTTTATCTTGCTAATGCCAGGGTGGGATGGGGCTGGATCTGCACCTGGCATGGCTGTTGGTGCTGTTATGCCGCATCCAAATTAAAGCAGAATAATGCAAATCTTTTGTTGTGCTGCTTCATGCACTTTTGGTTTGGTCTATTTTAGTTGTGCCTTGCCAAGTTCTCCGTGGGGAAACCCTCTGGTCCTTTTTGCTGTGCATTTAATGAGCTGAAATGAGCTGCCTGTACCACAAACCAACACTCCATGCCCAGGATCATCTTTTCCCCCAGCTGGGCAGGGAGGGCACAATGCCTGTGCCCATCCAGGCTCCAGGGCAAGAGGTGTTTGCAGGTGGAAAAACCTGATGATGTGGAGTGGCTGGCAGTGCAGAAACACTGATCATTCATAGCTGGCTGGAGATCCTGGACCAGAGCTGCATGGTGGTGTCAGTAATGGGAGAAATTAAGGAGCTTTGGAAAGCTGGAGATGAAGGAAATTTGGAGAAGACAATGTACTTTAAAGCAT
This sequence comes from Zonotrichia albicollis, assembly GCF_047830755.1. Lineage (NCBI taxonomy): Eukaryota > Metazoa > Chordata > Aves > Passeriformes > Passerellidae > Zonotrichia > Zonotrichia albicollis. Next base: position 13,236,536 of record NC_133834.1, on the reverse strand, counting down.
TTTCCTATATTTTTTACTAGAAATGCCATTTGTGGAGTATATAACATTAATGAAAATGTTTTATTATAAATACTATGTGAGAAACATATGTAAGTTTTTTTGTTTGTGTAAGGTTAAGAGGGATGCCAAAATTGTGATGTTGTGGGGTATTTTTTAGTGGCTCATAGAAACAACAACAATAAGTGACCACAGTGTTGGGATATTTTTTCCTGAACTTTAGATATTGAGCTATGAGAATGCGGAGATCTCATTGCACTTTTATGAGGGAACTCAAGCATGAATTTAATGAGGAGTGTTATGCTCCAATGGAAAGTCCTCTTCATTACCTAATTTCTATTAAGCTATGTCATTATAAATATGCTAAGCTTAAATAAATATAGTTTTCTTCTTTCCTCTAATATCCCATGCCATTGAAAATAACAACTAACAGTGTACTGGGGTTTGGGGTTTTATCCTTGCTTCAATTCCTCTATCATTTTTCCCTGTAAAATTTTGAAGTTTATATTTGGACTATCTTGGCAATGTACTTAGAAAGAGGGAAGGCCAAAATAAAAATAGAAAGTTGTGTAGGAAAGACAACTTCATCATTCCTAAAAAACTTTAAAACTGCAGTTAATGGTGAAGGGAGAGAGGAACAGCATGGAAGTAATTGATTGAATGCTGAAGAAATCCACACAGTTTGATTTTGAAAATGGAACTGATTTTTTTTTTAAGTTCCAAATTATATCCAAAGCTGAAAAATATGCTTTGGCAGTTCTTATCAGATGTTTTTGTCACTCAGCTCTACTTCTGACCTTTCCTCTTTGTTATTATGTCACCATTTGCAGCTATCCCTGAAGATACAGAGTCCTTCCCAGAATGTACACTGCCTGTTGTAATGTCTTCCAGCCTGAAATGCAGCAGGATAAAATGCACTTCTATTGCAGGAATTCTTTCTGCCAGAGAGGTCCATGCAGGAGTGCTCACATGGGCACCCTTGCTGCTTGTATAAATCCTGGAAAATGGGGGTTTTAGCCAGAAAAAAGCTTCACAGAAGTCAAGGGGCACTTAACCACAAGGTTGGAGTTATTTTAGAGAAGTGAATTCCTCAAGCTGATATGGTGAGGGGCCCCAAGTACAGACTGAGCACAAACCAGCCCAGAAGAGCTGTTCTGAGAGATGTCCATGTCCCAGCCCACTCCTGGGGCTGCCCCTCACTGCCAGCATTAGAACCCTTTTCATTCTCAATTTTGTTAATTAGCAAGATGAGCTCCTTCCTTTGGTTTTCCAGCCTTCACCTACTTTCAGGATTAACAGAGAAAAAAGACTTTTCAGCTTTACATGTTTTTAATTTTCCTCTGGAAAATGAGTGTGATGATGCTGCAAATGGAGCTGAGGCTGGAGCTGTGGTAATGGCTGTGCAGGCTGGGGAAGGATAATTACTGCATTGCTGCTGTGAAATCAGGAATGAGGATATTCACTTCTCCCTGGCAAGAGGAGAATTTATCATGCAGTCTTTGTGCCAAAGGAACAAAAAATTACAGTGAAAAATTGCGATAGCTAAACGTGGATAAGAGAGTCGTGGAGCCTCCGGGTTTTTATCCTCTCAAAGTTGTGAAATTTTGCTTTGTGGTGGTAAAAAGGGGAAGGGGAGGTTCATACCTGAAAGCACAGTGAAGACAGCAGCAAAGGCATTTAACTTGAGCCCATCTATGACACTGCTTGAATGAAAGAGCTCGAGGCACATGAGGCTGAACCCGACGACCAACAGCATGATGTACAACACCTCGGACACCACTGAGAGCCACAGCACACCTGGGGGCAAAGAGCAGCAACCTGTCAGCACCTGGGCAACACTTGCAAGAGGTTAAAGTTGGCAAAAATTTATTAGGAGGTCAGGAATGCCTAGGAGTAAATAGGTATTAGGATTTTTTTTTAAAAGTTAGTTGGTTTTTGAAGTCACCAATTGTAATTTTTTTTTTTTTTTTTTTTTGAAATGTTTATCACATCCACTGTGTATTGGAAAAAATTTCTTTACTGAAAAAGTCATTAAGCACAATCTGCCCAGGGGAGTGGCAGAGTCACCATCCCTGGAAGTGTTCAGAAAACAAGAAAAGGTGGCATTTCCTAATGTGCTTTGGGGGCATGGGGGCATTTGATAAAAGGTTGACCTTGGTGATCTTCATGGTCTTTTCTGGCCTTAATGATTCTGTGATTCACAGAGTTTAAACTCAGCAAACCACGGCCCAAACTGAGAAAACCAGAAAAAGCAGCGAATGAAGATGTGAAGAGTGGCAGGGTGGTAAAGACACTGCAGAAAGAACAAGCTGTTGCTTGCTCTTGCTCAGCTTGGCTACAGAACCTCTGTGGGGATATGTGAGAACCTCTCGGCTCCTCTGAGCACAGGCACAGCTCATAGAATTAAGTTCCCCACCTGTTCCACAGTTTAGATGAGCACAATCCACCAGGCAGGGAGGTGATGGCACAGGGTACCTGCCTGCCTGTGTGCTGCTGGGAGCTGGACAGCCTTGCATGCCTCTTTTCCACAAAAAAAATAAATTCAGTCCATGTTTTAAAATTCTTGCCACAGCCTAGTGCTGGGGGCTGTTGTTGTAAACAGCTCTGCAGGATGGCTGGTCTCATTCAGGGTGTTCTCACAGGGTTTGTGCCTCAGGACTGGCCCAGAAACTGCCACAATTACAGCAGGGTGGGCACAGATGTTGATAACATGCTCAGCTGAGGAGCTGCAGATGCAAAAACGCCTGGCTGGAGTTTCCTGAGCCCCTGGGTGCAGCCCAGAGGGTCAGGGCCCTGCTGGAGCTCTGCAGGACTTGGGCAGAGCTCAGGGCAGACCCCAGCAGGGACGGCTGCATCACCAGGAGATGTCACCTTTGGGAATTCCAGCAGCACAAAACCTCCAGCAGAATCTGCTGAGTCTTTGAAAGTCACCAAGCCATGGGGTAAATTGGAGAGGATGGGAACAGATGATAAGATTGAGTCCCTGCCCAATTTCCAATTGCTGTTTCAGCATGAGAATCTGCTCGAATTCTCCAGTACATTTGCTAACCTGATTGCTAGAGAATTCACCTGGAAACAATGAGCAGTGATGGAAAATTTCAGCCTAAGCAGTTGAAACATGGAAAGTTAAGCATCTGAAGACAATGGCTTATATTAGAAAATGTTAGCTGTAACCATAGAGACTGCTACAGGCTTCACTTATATTAATACCTTCTCTCCTCACTGCCAGAGCACATGTGTGATAAAGCCCACAGTCCAGCTTATCAAACCAGATATGCAGTCTCACTTTTATCAAATATTTGAGTGGCCTCTTGGTGACCAGGCTGATCCCAGCTCATATTTTGTCTGGGAATTCATCTTTATAATTACATCTAATTAATATGTGCTATTCGTTGTTGCCACTGTAGCTGACCTTCTGAGTTCTTAAACTACACTACAGAGATAGCAATAAATAAAGCTTTTAATTGCTCACAGTGGCTGTGTGTGCAATATTGCATCTATCAACAGCAAACAGCTGCTTATCTCACTCCTCTTAGTCAATTTGGTACCAGGCAACTCTTCCAAAAAGGAATGCAAGTGAGAGAGAGCAGAAACAGCAGGGTTTAGGAGGGATTTTGCCTCATTTTCTAAAACCAGCAATGTCCAGGATGAGAGAATGATGGAATGATTTGAGTTTGGAAGAATTAGCTGATGAAAACCTGACCCACAGGCTGAGGCAGCAGAGAGCCCTAACTAATGAGCTGTAATTCATTCAGCCCACACTTGAAATATTAATGTACAACACACCTGCCCAGGTGATTACTGCCCTGAATCAAGCCTTGAGAACCCCCTGGTGCTCTGTGCACACCAGGGCAGCGCTGTAACTCTGTCTGCAGCTCACCACTGTGAGGTGGCTCCAGCTCTGCTTCCCTGGGGGCACATCTGGGCTCAGAGGGCTGCAGTCCATGGGTGACATCAGGCTGGTGTGCTCAGGGGTAGGGCCAGTTCTCTTGGATGTTTTTGTCAATGATCTGGGCACTCTTAAGGAATTTTGCTTCTGGTGATCCTAAATCAGGAGCAGACCCTGAGTCCCTTGAGAATGGAGGGTCCTTAGAGAGAGATCTTGGCAGATTGAGTGTCACCAACCAGATGACATCTAACAAGGACAAGTGCTGGGTTCTGCTCCTGGGCCAGGGTAATCCTGGAGGTACCTGCAGAGAGGGGAACAAGGAGCTGGAGTGCAGCCCTGCAGGACGAGTCTGGGGGTTTGGTTGATGGTTTTGGGGGTTTGGCTGATGTTCTGGAGTTTTGTTGATGGCCCTGGTGGTTCAGGTGATGTACTCAGCTCTATAAATGCACACCCCACCTGCTGCCCACCTCTGGCCCAGGGCCTGAAGCTGGGGCTGCAGGCACCAGTGCAGTGATTTTGGAAGGAGCAGGGGTTTGGGGAGGTGCAAATGTCCCTGTGGGAGCACCTGGGTTCCTGTGTCCATTGAAAGGGGACACTGTCAGAGGGACAGGAGGGCTCTGGGAGCTGAGCCTGAAGGGCCTGGGGCCAGCTAGTGTCCTTTATTCTCCTAAGGAAGGAGAAAGGAGCAGCAGGGAGGAACATCTGACTGTGTGGCTGGTGTCTCAGGGAGTGCTTTGCCTTCCCTTCCAAAGGGCTGGGATAAGAGTGGCTTTGCCAGCAGGATAACCTTTCAAGGAAATGATGAAAAGCTCAATGAGACGTGAGTTTTGCTCTCCTGTAAATTCTTTTTCTGATGAGACACAAAGGCTGGGTGAGTTTGCTGTGGGAGGCATAGTCAATTACTGCTTTTTTTGGGGCCCTGTTCATATCTACCAAGGAACTCTCTTGTCTTATTCCACGGTGTTACTGAATACCTGCTCTGAGCCTTTTGTTTAGTGCATCTAATGCAGGGAAAGGCAAGTCCCACATGCAGTGTTTGCATAGTTCTATGTCCTGTCCTGCTCCTCTGATTTTGAATTTCATCTAAATAATAACACCCAGAAAATGCATCCTGTGTATGAATTTTGGATTTTCCTGTGGCTGCCTGAAGCAGAAGAGTTGCTCCAGGTTATTAATTCAGGAGACAGAGTCTTTCTGTTCTGTGCTGATGGTGAAGCGATCTCCCACTGCTCCTCTCTCAACATGAGATTCATGAGGCAGTCACTTGGCATCACTTCCACTCACAACCTCTTACAGCCTCCTTCCTGCAAAGCAGAGAGCTCCTTCTCTTGAGGGGACCTCAGTCATTCCAGGTGACAGGGAAGAAGATCTCCAGGGTATTTTTCTCTTTTCCCATCTTCCCTGCTGTCATCTTTTCTGTCTGCTTACTCCCCTCCAGCCAGTGTCCTCTGCCCCAGGGATCTGTCTGGCCTAACTCAGCTTCTATGAAAAATCTCTCCTTCAGGAGAGTCAGGACTTGGTTCACTTAGACAGTTCCACCTGGATGGCCTGTACCTCAGGCTCTGCACTCTCATCAATCAGCAGACTCCTCTCATCTTTTGGTCTCCGTCCTGTTTATTCATGCTTGTTTGTCCAGCAAACCCACTCTGTGCAGAGAAGGGGCTGGGGAGGAGCTCAGCTGGGCTGTGCCTCAGTGCCAAGGATATTCCAATGTGAGACCTCCCAGGAAAGGAGAGCCTTGGACTGCAAAGCAAAAGCAAACCCAGAGAGGTTTCAGTGGCACTCCCACACACACGAGGGTGGGGATGTGTGAGCAGCCCACCCAGCACGCCAGCACCAGGACACCATGTGTTCAGCCCATCTTTCCAGGATTCCCTGGAATAATGCAGAGGATGACAGCTGTCAAGTCCTCCTCATGCCTGCTGGGCTTTTTTTAGGTGAGAAAATCGTGCTGGGTTTGCATGTTCCCTTCTGTGCTGCCCAGGAGCTGGTAGGACACTGTCTTGCTGTCCTGTCACTCTCTGGGGAACATCAACTTGTTGTCCTGTGTCTGGGCCCTTCCTGGTGTCCTGTGTCCTGTGTCTGTGCCCATCCTGGTGTCCTGTGTCCTGTGTCTGGGCCTGTCCTGTGTCCTGTGTCTGGGCCCATTCTGGTGTCCTGTGTCCTGTGTCTGGGCCCGTCCTGGTGTCCTGTGTCCTGTGTCCGTGCCTGTCCTGTGTCCTGTGTCTGGGCCTGTCCTGTGTCCTGTGTCTGGGCCCATCCTGGTGTCTGGGAAGCTGCAGAACAGTGGGCACTGTGATCTGGATGACCACTGACATCAATACCATCAACACCTCCTGTTCTAACACACCTTCTCCTGTAATTTTTGTCCCTGTCTGTCACCCCTCAGCAGTGCTGCTGACAATGACAGAGCCACTTCTGGGCACTGTGGAACACTTTGGATCTTTGCTCCCACCCACAGATAGGCTGTATGTCCCAGGTGGGATTGCTCTGATTGCTCACAGACTGTGAGGCTTTTCCTGGAGGAAAATGGGGTCACCAGCTTCAGGACAACATCCCTGTGAAGCAAAATTCCTGAAAGTGCAGGACCTGGGCTCAGCTTCTCACCCAGAATTTGAGGTTGAAAATCTGGGACTCACCAAAAGATTTCACATAAATCAACCTATATCATAGGGCTCCTGCATCAGAGGGAATCATATCACATTCATATCATCTGATCTCATGGCAGGAAGAAGATCAGTGCAGTAGCTGGGACATGAAAAGAACTTTGTGTCTCTGAGCTTTGTTATTTCCTAACCAGCGTGTGGGACTGTCTTGTCCATGGAGCTCATGGTGGGACCCCCAGTGTCACCTCCTCAAGGGCTCAGGCCCTGCAGCAGCATTGTTACAAGGAAATTAATTTCCCAGCACTCTCCATTGATGTGAACATACTCTTCAGTATGGCTGGGAGAACTGTTACCCACAAGATCCCTGAGGTTTTAGGCACTCAGACACTCCATGAGCCATCTGGCAGGATCAGTCCCTTGCCCTTCTGTCTAACAGCACAAAGCAGCAGCATTTTGAAGGAAGATCCACAGGTCTGGGATGACCTCTGCAAGGAGATCATCAACTTGAGTGCACCTGCCTGAACTGAGATGTTAGAAAAGGGATATTGCAAACAGTCCTGAAGGGATCAAACAAATGGAACATTTCTTCTGATAGTGAGAGAATCTTTACAATGAGTCTCACAAAGCTCTTCCCAGAACCTGAAACTATTTCAGGTCAGCCCTGGCCACTGAGGAAGGAGTGGACACCTTTCACCGTGGAGTCAGGGAGCTCCAGTGCTGAGTTTCCTGTGGAACAGGATTCTGATAAAAGCCATGGGAATTCTGCTCAGATCTTGAAGCATTCAGTGAGTTCCTGATGAAGGAACCCAAAGAACAGCATTGTTAATGACTTCCAGGAGGTTTGAGCTGAGTTTGACTGCTTGATACCCAAAGTTCATTCCTTGCTCAAATCCACTGCCATTTCCTGACACAAAACAGGAGCAGTCACTCCATCTTCTCCATGAGAGCTCTGGTTAAACTGAGCCATGTCAAGCCTGTCATGTTCTCTGCTCCTTCCCCACAAAATCCCAAGATGATTCTTGTGTTGCATAATTAAAACCATGCTCAGGCTTGTTTAGCAGTTTGGATTGAAACACCAAGAACTTGGATGACATCTGAATGGGATTATGTGCAGGATGATAAAGAAGCATTTCCTGCTGTTTCTGGAATGCCAAAGTTCCATAATTTCAATTCCTGTTGAGTTTTTGAGATTGATGAGGCCAGCAAACCAGTTCTGGAGAGTTTAAATCACATCTATACCTCCTACCACCTACAGTCACATGCAGGCATGGAGTTTGATGCATACTTGTCAAATCAGAAAAGTTGGGTTTTGGTGCCAGCTCACTATGCCAACGGGATCTGATGGCAGATTCTGAGGTCCTATCTCCAGATGAAATAATGAAATCCTCATCTGGATGCTCCTTCAGGCTGGCCAGGCCATGGAAATGACTGTCAAAGATCCAGTGTTGGTGCATGTTCTCAAGGAAACACTGAGGAGGTGGTCAACACAGGAATTGCTGGGAGAGTTCAAAGCATTTTGAATCCATAAACATGAGCTGTTTGCTCTTAAAGGATTTCTTCAGGGAAAGTCATATTGCTATTCCTGAAGGATGTTGCTGAGTCATGTTAACCATGTTATACCCAGCAAAGGCAGGGATTGTGTGCCTGGAAATGTCTGTCATGCATTTTGGAGAGTGGCTTGGAAATTTTCCAGCATAAAGAAGCCCATAAATGAATGTATTGCCTGCCATGGTGTGTGACACTGCCAGCCTTCCTGAGCAGTGCCCGAGAAGAAATGGTCTGGAATCTGCATTGATTTCTGAGGGCCCTTTCAGACAGAAAATTAGCTTCCTAATTGGGGCAGGCTCACATTCAGAATGCCTCAGTGGGAATTCATCCTCCTTAGGAACACCCACTGCCTCCGCCTGTGCTCCCTGGGGATCTGTGGCTGCTGCATCCCAGCCCTTCCCAGAGCACAGCTGCCCTCCTGGGGTCAGGGGCTGCCCAAAGCAGCCTCACCCGAGCTGTCACACTCTGCCACGCTGTCCCTGAGCAGTGACCAGGCTGGACAATGCTGCAGGCAGCCTGAGAGCTGTGGGAGAGCTTTGGAGCTCCTCAAATCTCAGTGTCACATGTCTGCCCTGAGAGCCAGGCTCTGTCTGAGCTGTGGTGACACCACACCAGCTCCAGCCACTCCTCTGCCAGTTCAGCCCAGGGCTGTCTGACAGAGTCTGATGGGCAAGTAGGAGCTTTGGGGGGTTTTCTGCATCACAGTTCCAGTTCATCATATGACAAAACCCCTTCTGTCTGCTCAAGGCAGTGGAGCTGAGCAATGTGTGCTCCTAAATTACCACTCAGATCCTCGTGCCTGACTGAGGAGAAACCAGGAGTGTGGCACTTGAAGGACAAGCCAGTGCTGCATTGTTGAGCAGCTGGGGAGACACCAGAGTCCAAACAATGCTGTCCTGGAGAGTGTGGGACCTTCTCACCTCCCCACTGGCAGCTGCTAACCCAGACACTGCTGCTGCTGCCTGGGGGAGAACGTGCTGCTCTCACCCTGTGCCTCACAGCCATTGTCCACAACATCCCTGAACTGCCACAAAACACTGGGAAACCACAGGAGGCTGGGAGAAGTCACCTAGACAGATGTCACCCCATGTGGGAGGAGAAGAGCCGTGTCTGAGGGCCAGCCCTGGTTCTGGGAGTGTGAACTTGCACCCTGCAGGTGTCATCTCTTCTTTGTGCAAAAGCAGATTCATTCTCCTGTGATTTCCTGAGAATGTGATTTCATTCTCCTTCTTGGTCAGCCAGGGACACGGGGAACTGTTACGCTTGCTCATGTTAGCAGCAACAAAAAGTTCTGCTCCTGTGTCTCCTAGGCTGTCTTTGCTGTCCTTGTGTTTTTTCTTGACTAATTGCTCTGTTTTTTCAAACTTATTGAATTTGTTGGAACTGACACCTGGGTCTCACTTAAATCTCTCTTCTTTAAGAGGGGAGAGAGGAAACAATAAGGCAAACTGAGAGATGCTGTGCTCATTGTTTGGAAGAGCAGTAAGGCCAGCTCCATGTAAATCTCACTCTCCCTTCCAGTGCCATTTGGGTGGGTTTAGTCATCTGCTCTTCTCTGCTACTCCAATACTGGGAATTCCAAGCCAGAAATGCTGGAGTGATCAATAGGAAATGGTGAGGAGAATGAACCCTGAGCATGTTGTTGTGGCTGGCAGCGGGCTGAGCGCTGCTGGTTAATGCGTCACGGCAGAGCCGACCATCTGCCCATCCTCTCGTGCTCAGAGAGGCACACACAGAGCCACCAGGGACACTGCCAGCCTCCTGACCCTAAATGCCACCTGAGCTACCTAAAACTGCCTGCTCCAGCCATCTGAATGGGGCAGCAAGGGTAAATAAAGGGCTGGCACCCAGACAAGGGACTGCGCCTTGCAGAACGTGGGAAACCAGAGGAGGAATACTTGACACTGCTGAGGGGACAGAGGAAAAGCTGTGTTTTGGTTTTGTTTAGCTTTAGCTCTTGGTTAGTTTCTTTATTTTGGAAGGTGAGGTGGAGAAGTGACTCATAAAATGATTCTCTTCTATGTGATGATGGCTTTGGATGGCTCTGGCATGGAGCAGATTGAATCCTGTGTGTGATACTGAGCAAACTGTGGGATATCTTTGTATCCATAATCTCTTTTTCCTGGTGTGGTAGTAATATAATGAGTAGAGCAAGAGAGTGGAAAAGATGATGAAAAATACTCTAAAAGAGAATTATCCCATGTGCCTTACTAAATATATTTGGGCTCAGTGTTTCCCTTTGAAGACCACCAGTGCAGATTCTGTGATGTACTTCTACCCTCAGCACTGGGATGAGAAATGAATGATGCTCAGACCAGTGTTCTCCACATCTTTGGCATCCCCAGTGTGAACAACAAGACTGTTTCCTCCTTCAGTAATTAGGAATTTAGCTTGAATTCTGCTGGTAAGGATGGTTTCATCTTTGTATGTCTAATTGCCCTTTAAAACTAACTTCAGTGATTCATAACAGATGTGTAAGAAAACACAGATAAAATAAAAGTAACACATTTTTTCCTGAATATTTAATCATAGCTCTCCTGTGACAAGTGCACAGGTATTTGTGTGTGTGGGTAAGGATTTACCCTATTGCAGATATATGAACAATAATGCAATAGGAAGTATTCAAGAGGAATATAGAGCCTGTTTACGAAAGTGTACAGTTCTTTTGGGAGACCCAGTTACATTTCTTTTTACTGATGCAGGTCTCTAAGTGCTCCTCTTAGAAAATTGATCCTCTTTTTTTCTTCTTAGGAACATCTACCCAGTACATAAAAAAGGAGGTTTGTTTTTTAACTTGACTGTTACAAGTCTCGTTTGTCTCTTTTCGAGTATCAAACCTGCTCTGCATTGTCCTCCTCATCCAAACAAGTATTTCCCTATTTTTGACCATAAATGTCAGTCTTCTCTCTCTGTCTTTAAATTTTACTGTCAGTGCTTTGAGCTGGGGCTGGCAGGGGAGGGATGAGGGAGCTGCAGGTGGGTACATCACGAGTACTTGTGGTGGCATGGTGACTTCTTGTTTTGTTCTTGGGTTCCTACGATGATCCTAATATTTCTTTTTCATCTTAATCTCTGCAGAGCAGTGAATTAATGTTTTCATAGAAGTGTCTGTCATCGCCCAAGAACTCTATCCTGAGGGGAAAAGCTAATTCAGAACCCATCACTATATATGTAAAGGTAGGATGACTCCTCATCTTCCCCACTTGGCATTTATCAACACTGATCATTATCTGCCATTTGCTCTCAGTCACTCACTTTGTGCATGCTTCAGAGGCCTGCAGTGTATCCAGTGGTTTTCAGGCTTTCAAGCTTCAGTTGTCCTTTTAGCTGAACATTTTAATCTATTTTAAGTAGCTCTTGCTTTTCTTGAGTTTCTTTCTTCACAAATTCTAAACCCACTTTTATTGCTTCTGAAGGATGCTGAATCTGCCATACAAGCCACACAAAGGATCTCCTACTAACATTTTGAATCAAGTGCAAGTCAAGAGTAACAAGCTTCCCACTAATTTCTCCAGCTCACATCCAAATTTTGTCTCTACATCATAGATAACATTTCTTGGTCTGTGCATGGTGTTTTAGTCAGCTCCTGCTGTTTTGTTTTCTGTCCTTACACCTTCTCTGCTATCAGGTTTAACCCTGCTGTCTCTGAAGCTGTCCCAAGGGGAGATCACTAACATAATTCTGCATTTTTTATCTGAACATGGAATCCATCCACAGAGATTGTGTTGCTCATTAATGACATTACCTTGTTATTCTGATTCAGCTTTAGTACATGACATCTGCTTTGTCTTTCAGTGTAATCAGCAACAAGACGTTATTGTCCCTCTAATTATCTTTCTCCCATCAAATTTCTGCTACACCTATTATGTCAGGATCCATTAAAATCAGGCATCTAGTTTTTCTGTTCTCATTAATTGCTGTTGGAGTGCTGGTTTAGGAGCATGCACAGAACTGGCTTCGCTTTCTCTTTTTTCTGTGCTGTGTTTAGGTGAGACTTGATTTGTTTACTTGCTGTTTGCCATGTGCTACCTCAGCTCTGCCAGCCACTTTTTAGGCAATGCAGAATTGTTATTGCTTCATCTCTCCAGGATGCACCACCACAGGCTGTGTAGAGGACGTGCAGGAGGCACCTCCTACCTCTGCCTGAGGACAGGCTCTCATTTAAAAGCCTCCCTGTAAGAATTTTGGACTGTTCAGTGTTCAATAGCCATGAGCATTTTCCTTCTGCAGGGTTTTGCCTTGCCTCAGCCTCTGTGGGCTCTGAAAAGCCTGGTTTATTTTGTGAGTTTATCAGCAGGTAGGGAGCAGTGCAATGCAGGCAGCTGCTGGTGGCTTGCTGCCTTGCCATTCCTTGTGGGAATTGTTCCACAAAATCAGATACCACAGAGCCCTGGAGTAACCTGGCCAGGCTGCAGCACACCTGTGAGGAGCCTGCCCTGGGAATCCTGCCCTGTGTTTGTGTGGCCATCTCAAAGCTCTGAGCCAGCACTGACATTTGAGCCTGTTCCTGCAGCACCTCCCCACAGGGGAAGAGCCTCTCATCTCCAGCTCTGGGCACTCCAGGTGCTTGCAAAGTCCCAGCCTCCACCAGCACCATGCCAGGAACTGCTGGGGGCACCACATTCCCTGCAAAGCCCTGCTCTTCTCCAGCAAAATGCTTCCAGCACAAGGGCTGCTTCCAGCTGGTTTCTCTTACCCAAGGAGCTGGGCTGGAGAGCTGGCAGTGATGCAGAGGAGGATGCAGGAGCTGCAATCTCACACAGCAAGGGGAAGAAAGATAACACCTGTGGATGTGTCCACCTGTGGTGGTGTGGTCACTGAAAGCTTTTATCTGATCATTTATGGGACCTTTTGCTCTCCATTGTGATGTTGTGGTTCCCCTTCTTCACAACTTTAAAAACCACTTTTAAAACCACTATTCCTGGAATTTTTGGTCTTGGTTTCCTCCTTTTGAATGCATCCTCTGTAGCCTCTTGGGATTTTTCTTGGGCACGGATTTGAGGCCATGGGAATGGGATGACAGAAGGTGCCATGGGATGAGGAGGAGTACGGTGAGGAGTGTGCCAGCCTCAGTGTCCTGGTGGGACACCACAATCCCTTGCTGAAAAAATCTCCCTTTTCTTCATCAGGCAGCAAAATATTCAGCAGAAACAAAACTTTGATTAAGTTCTGTGGAGAATATCCCAGAAGGAACTGAGAACTGAAATATCAGGTCCAGCCTACTTTGACAGCTCCCTTCCAGCTCCTTTTGGAAATATTTGCTGTCTTACTGCTCATGTCTGGAGTGAAAATTAGAGCACTTTGTGGGCCCCAACATCTGCTCAGTGAGAGCCCTTTAAAAGCCTGGCCACTGTAACCAGCTATTGCTCTATCATTTTTATCAATAGCAAATGTAAACTCTCACAGGAAAATGTGGGGTTTTTTTCCCAGTTAATATCTACCATCATGAAGCTGATTTTGCTAAGCAGCTTTGGCACTAAGAACCAGCAACAGCTAATAAATTCAATGTTAGGCTTATGAGGTTCTGACAGATTGCTGGCAGCTGCCTTAAATGCAGGAAAAAGCTCTCCTAGTGTGGGTTGGAAATGCTTATTTATACCATACTGTGGGTCTGTTTGCCCCAAATTTTGCTGCCTCCTTTTAGTAGATGTCATTGGTGAGATATATGACAAGGGTACAATAACTGATCAGAGATGCATTTCCCAGCTACACTGGAGATCAGCACTAATGCATAAAGACAGGAAGCTCAGCCATAAAATATGAGATTTTTACTGGAAGAATTTTCATTTATGAATGCAAGGTTTGTGGTGGGGATGTGACTAGACCTCATCATGGATGGTTTTATTTACTGTGAGTTTTTATGGTAATCCTTTTCTATATCAGAGGATGTTAAATAATCTGCAGGAGTTTAACACCACCTTGCTGTTAATTGGTGGTGGACCCAAGCAAAGATGGGCTGTGCAACTGCACTGAATGTGTTCATAGCATGTCCTAAAAGTTGTCTTAAAAGTGAAGGATGATGTGCATGGGCTTCAGGAGCCTCTGTTTAGCTTAGAAGTTGGTCAGACAGGGATCCTCTTTGGGCCAGGGAAAACCAACTAAAAGGAAAACTTTGGGAAACCTGAGTCCTCAGCTGCAGTAATGGAGAGACATTGCAGAGACATTTGAGATAAACAAAATTGCAGAGACATTTCAGATAAACAACCACATTTTGGTGGTAATGATGCTAAAGGATATGTACAGAAAGTGAATAAGTTGCAGTCTCATTGTGAAGCTAAGTTTAGTCCCAATTTTCCCAGTTACATGATTGCCTGTGAAAACCACAATGTTTGAACTGAGCTCAAATTTGCTTTTCACTGTATTTCATCCTTTCTCATTGACTTGGACTGGCTGGAACTGAGGAGTTGATGAGCCTCTGCCCATTAAAGTGAATGCTGAGTGAGGGGATGAAGAAATTGAAGGAATGGGAATTTCCTTCTAACTGGAAAAGAGCAGATTAAATCAAGACATTAAAGAATTGTTCAGTGAAAGTAAATCAGGCATCAATTTTCTCTTCACATGTGGTGAAAGTAGCTCTGGAGAGTACAAGACTGATGGTGAAAATTTCAGATTAACCATGTTGCAGAGTCCAACTTGATGTACAGTTGTGGAATTTATTCTGGTTTTGTTTATGAGTCTGATGGTCAGCACTTTCCATCTCTAACAAAGCATTCCCCTCTCTTTCTGTCAATATGCCTTACAACTCCATAGAAAGTCTTCTGAAATAGACAGAATTTTCTTCATAACACTACACAGAAAGAGCCTTCCTTCCTCAAAAAAAGAAAAACAGAATCATCTAGAAATATGCACTGACATCATGCAACAACTCTAAAATTCTCCTGGAAAAAAAAATGCTGACAGCATTTCACACAACCAAAAGAAATCCTGAAAGTAAAGCACTAAATGCTGTTTTGGAAAGTGTGTGGGTGATGCCACCAAGCATTCTGCAAGTTCCAGAGAAAGGGGATAAAGCAGGAACCCACCCCAGTGCCTTTAGAGCAGGCACCTTGAGCCAGCTCTGCTCTGTCTGCTGGAGGGGCTCGCTGTGCCCACAGCCCTGGCAGGGCAAGGCAGGGACGTTCCCTTGTCCAGCTGAGGTTCCCTTGCCCGGCTGAGATTCCCTTGCCCAGCTGCCCTTCCAGCTCCTCTCCCAGCCCTGTCTATTCCATCTCCTCTCCTGTGTCTCTCCTTCAGCACCAGTCCCACTCCCATCCTTGGACAGAACTTTCTGGAACTTTGAGATCCTCATTGCTGTTTTGGGAGCTGCACTGAAAAGCACAAAATACCCCAGTGTATTACAGCAAAGTGCAGCTTTCAGCTCTGTGGCTCTGCCCTGCTCCTGATGATGCCTTTGAGTTTTAGCTTTTGTATTTTTCATGTATTTGTAATCCTGCAGTTTTTAGTGTATAACTCCAAACTCCACACACAGTGGGAGCTGCTGCTGTCCCATTCTGGGCAGACACAACAATTCCTGTCCAGGCCTGGCAGTCAAGGACACCTCACTGCCTCAGGCCTGAGATGGAAACAAAAGTGAGCTGGGGGGAGAAAATTTGGGGTAAATGACTTCATTACCTGAATCTGTAATTGGAAGATTAACCCCCAATGTACAAATGGACCAAACTTATAAAAGTGTGAAAATCCGTGACCCTACTTTCATTTTGGGCGCATCCCCTGGGGAGCTTAATCTGCCCTAAATGTACCTGAAGGCCCTTCAATAAATAGAACTGCTTTTTATTTCCTTAATTCTGTCTGGTCTCTGTTTTTAGATAGCCCAAAAGGCATCACTGAGTCCTTTTGTCATGTTTTCTATCACAGAGTTTGTTTTCTGGTGGCTGCTGAGCGTTGAGCTGCTGGTTTTGTAAGAGCCTTTGTGCCCCAAGGTCCCATTTGTGTGTGTGAGATTTAACTGGGAGCCCATTAGCGACACTAATCCCAGGCTTGTTCTTCCCTTATGTGCATAATTTATTTGGGTTTGCTTACAATGAATTTCACAGAGGCTCTGTGGCTGTTTCTCTCCCTGCAATATCCCCCTGCTTTATTAGCAGTAATTGCCTTTCTTCCCATTTTCCAGTGGATCAGCAATTCAGGCAAATTAAGGGAAATTGTTCCTTACACCACTTACTGCTGCTCCACCAAGCCTGAGGAAGGCACCCTGTGCCCAGAAGGTTTTGGGATTGTCTCAAGTGACCTGACAAAATATATGGGGCATCTCATCAGCTGGGACCAGGATGGGCTCAGTTCACTTTAATTGAGCTCTATTGAGCATTTTTTTCCCCTTATAGATTTTCAAAATGAAAGAAATCTCAATGATAATCGAACTTCAATACCAGGGTGAGGAAAATGGTTGCAACCTGCTTCTGTGCACTTGAGTATATACATTTTCACAAGGGTAAACCAACCAAAGAAGCATCTGGATGACTCCTCCTCACAGAGAGGTATTTTGCTACTGTGACTATTTTTCTGACCATTAATATCTTCATGGCTTGAGGAGACCACACAGCATTTCCATCCTCACTAGAGGAAGAAGGGAAATGTCTGTCTGTGGTATTTGTAGGGTCCCCAGGATGAGGTGAAGAGATTAGTCTGACTCCATGTTCTTAGAAGGTGAATTTATAATTATTCTATTCTATTCTATTCTATTCTATTCTATTCTATTCTATTCTATTCTATTCTATTCTATTCTATTCTATTCTAAAACTATACTAAAGAATAGAGAAAGGATACAGATAGAAGGCTTAACAAGAATGATGAAAAATTCATGACTGACTCCTCAGAGTCCAACACAGCTGATGGTGATTGGTCATTAAATAAAAACAATTCACATGAAACCAATCAAACATGCACCTGTTGGCAAACAATCTCCAGCCACCTTCCAAAGCAGCAAAACAGGGAGAAGCAAATGAGATAATATTGTTTTTTCTCTGAGGCTTCTCCTTTTCCCAGGAGAAAAAATCTTGGCGAAGGGATTTTTCAGAAAATATGACAGTGACATCTGTCTTACAACATAAATAAATATTTTCTTGAAGAAAGGCATCTGAGTTAAGATCAAATAAATGACAGACCTGCACAAAGTGAGCAAACAGCTGTCACAGAGCCTTGGAGCTTGTTCCAGCTGCCTGTGTGTAACATGGATGGCATGTGGGTCCCTGTGTGCTGGGGGATCCTGCCTCCCCTGGCACTCAGGTCCCACAGGACACAACACTGATGCAATCTGTAAGATGAGAGGAAACAGCCTTGGCTGTGTGCTCTTACCTTTTTCAGAAGCCGGGGCAAGGTCAATAAAACTTCGACATTTTTCACCTTTAAAAGAAAAGGATTGTTTTAGGAGACAGGAGTGGGTTGGTGTCGCTCTGCCTCCTCTCTGTGCCTGGGGTTCCTGCCCTCACTCCCAGCCCAGTCTCTCCAGGACACTGGGGACAGACATTCCCCTGTGCCCAAGGGCTGCACTTCCCTTGGGAGTGCAGGAAATCCTCCCTTGCTGGCTGAGCCCCTGCTGGGCCAGTGATGCTCTTCCCCAGCTCTGGCTGGGGTGACACAGGGGCCTCAGCAGCTGGCACTGGCAGGGCATGGGCCCCTCTCACCCACACTTTTACTTTCTCATCACCACACGATGCCTGTGCCCACCCAGAGTGACCAGAGCTCCCAGTGCTGGGGCACTGCACAGGCACAGAGCTCTCCATACACAGATGTGACTGAGTCCAAACCTGAAGCACAAAGAAGCTAAGGAAATGTATAAATGTTTTAAAAATTTGTTTCAAAAGGAGGCAAATGCCTTGCTCTGAGCATCACAGCCTGTGCCCCTCCCTGTGCTCCACTGTAAATTAAATTCTCTCTGTTTAGGACACCACCTTGCCCTTGCAGGAGTTCTTGAGGAGTTTCTGAACAGGAGTTGTATCTTAGGGTGGGCGCTTTGACCTTTCTTTTTACTTCTTTAGGTAACCAAACATTATCAAATAATTCCTCTGGCCTGGGTGCATCCCTCTACCAAGTGTATGTGTTCCTTTTGATCTGATATGCTCCAAGGAGTGCTGGCACATCTGCCAGAGGTCATGGAAAAAGTCCATTTTGCCCTTTAAGACTGTAATTGATGCAAAGGCAGTTATAGGACTAGGCTGTTTTATTTTTTCTAAATTAGCTTTGCTCATTTTTAATTACAAAGTTCAAAAGACTAATTTAGGAAAGGTGAGCCATTAAAAAAGAATAAACAGTGAAATGCCACAGTGATGGTGAAGTCAGTGTATTTTTTCCTATTTGTAATTCAGTATACATAAAAAGCAATATAAAGTGTTCACCTTTCTGGTGCCTTTGCTGGCAAGATTGAGATAAATGCAATCATTCAAATGATAGCTGTGCTGACATAAGAATCTATTATTTTAATGCTATTATTTCTTCTTTTTATTTACTTTTAGCAGTGTTAAATCCATGCTAAATACACTGAGAGGTGATGTGTACCTAGTCAATTGTCTAAGTAGCTATAAAAGAAAAGGTTCACTTGACACTGACATGCACATTTTGATTTGTCCAGGGGAAGGATTTCTGCTCTGTGAGTCCAGAGGACAGCCAAGAAAAGGAAGTGACACTTGGCTTGCCAAAGCACCATCTCTGTTTCCAGATACAGGGCAGGCTCTATCTGGGCAGAAGGAATGTCAGTAAGTTTTGGGGCAGACAGATGGAAAGATAACTTCTGGCTCATAGAAATTACCAGCCCTGCAGATTTCCTGTTCAGAACAGAACATGATTTTCCCACCCAAATTCTGAAATGCTCCAAGGATGGTAATACCCATCCCTTAGTGACTCAGAGATGGATTTTCTTCCCACTCTGGTCCACCTCTGGAAAAGTGTTTCCTGATACCCAACCCAAACTTTGGTAGCTGCTCTGGCACCAGTGCACTCATCCTTTGTTTGCTTGTAGGGCCAGAAGAAGCCCAGCTCACCCAGGTTCTTTACTTTAGGTTTCTGACCAAGAAATCCAGATAAGCAAGTGGACTGTGAAATATACTAAGGTGTAAGCAGAAAACATTCTCATCCAGAGCCTCTGAGTTTAAGGATATGAGGTTTTTCAGGAATTTTATTGACATAAAATCAAGGGAATATAGGGAGAGTGACCTCTAGATTGGGACTTGATATAAGCAGATTAAACAGGATTTTTCATTGTAGCCATATGGATATGTGGTTTGGCTCTGGTTTTTGTGGTTTTTTTGTCAGATGTAAGTTATTACTTTTATCACAGTTTTATTTGAACCTGATTTCAGGCTGTCTCTCACTGATCATCCCTCACTTGTGTTACAGGGAATCCAAAGCCATATTACTGGAAACCTTTAACTAACACCTGGCTCTCCAGATTGTTATCCCAAGAAAGGCAAAGGGGAATGGCCTTTGCTACTGGAAAATGTGCACAGGCTGCTCTGAGAGCTGGTGGTGCCTTTCAACAGAGGCTCTGAGTTACCAGAGTTTGGCTGCAGGACAGAGGAGAGGGAGGTCACAGGCTGCTGGGAGGAATGAGCATCCTCTTCCTCCCTCAAACTCAGCCTGCCCAAAACACCATCTCTCCCTGTGGTGAGGCCTCCAGCTCAAATAACATAGACAGAAAGTGCTGGAGTGCCCAGAAAAAGTCCTCTAGGAGCCATAGCAAAAAGAGTGGCTGGAGACAGAGAGGATCCTGATGCCACCTCACTTTCAGTGGCTGATTGTGCCTGGCTTGCTGCTGAAGGTCACAGCAGGAGCTGCACAAGCATTTCCTGACTCTTCCCTTCGCTGTTCCTGCTGCTGGAGCACTGGAGACCCTCTTCCATTTTCAATGGTAGCCACTGGTGGTATTTATAAAGCACAGTCACACTTGCACATGCAGACATGCATCTCGCTGAGAACTGAAGATGTCAGCAGTGCTTTCACTGTTCCTCTTAGGATTTATTCTAAGTTATTTTTGGGTATCTTGTATAACTGATCTCTTAAGCCCTCTTAAGTTTAATTTTAGACTTGGCAGAGTTTATCCTGCTGTGCTGTCCTTTTCCAGATGCATCTTCTCCCCCTATCCATGCTCCTGGAGAGTCTTTAGAGAATATACAAAAGATTGTTCAGAGAAGCAACAAGAAGAGTCCCTGGGATTCATCCCCTGAGAGCTCTGCCCTCCCCTGTTTGTGGCTGTGATCCTGACAGGGAAGGAAGCCAAGGAGTGACCTCTCCTCTCTTCACTCAAGCAGAAAGAAGAGGTGGGACCTGGCTGGAATTTTTCTCTACGCTTCCCCACAGGAGCAGCGGCCATGAGCAGTGCTCATGGGACTCTGTGGAGCTCAGCATGGACAGGGAGAGGCTGGAGGCTGAGCAGAGAGGGCTGACCAGCACCTGAGCAGCCATGGGAAAAGCATTTGGTACCAGCTTCTCCTGAGGCTTCCTGAGGGTGAGGTAAAAACATCATCTGTGCAAGTCCCTGCAAACACACTGCTCCTAATCACACTGACCCTGCAGGGGCTCTGCTGGGCCTTCCCAAGGAGGGGACATGTCACAGGATCTGCAGGACTGGGAGCTACCAAGAGTCCAAAGTTTATCTGTGGCTAATGATTCCTAATTAATTAATCCAATTCTGTATATGTGCATGTCTGTGAGTGTTTGTAGCTTGCTGGGGAACTTCAAGCTGGAGCAGCCAGAGAGTGGGAGGAGACACATCTGGAAAGACTGAGCTGGTGGGTGGGGAAGAATGTTGAGGCTGTGTGGGTAACAAATGCAGAGCCCATGAAAATATCTGAGGGACCCCCAGCGGGATGGCCCCATGAATCTGCAGTGGGAACAGGTGGAGGTGTTCCAGCAGGATCTGCAGAGCTGGGCAGGCAGAGGAGGAAGAGGAGGGAGTTTGGTGCTGAGGGTGGCGTTTCTGTGGGTGCTGATGAAGGCACAGCTCTCTCTGACACCTCCCTTTCCCTGCAAGGTGGAGGAGCTCCATCACCTGCCCCACTGAAGGGTCAGTGTCACACACACAGGGACAGCTGGGGTTCTGCTGGAGGCAAATCCTCACCTTCCCAAGGCGGAGCTCGAGTTCAGCTCCTCTCTAGCCTGACAGAAAATCAAGACAAACAGGTCCAAAGAACCACCAGGTCCCAGGGTTTGCTTGCTCCAGGGCCCTGCCCTGCCCTGCCCACCTTGTGGGTACATCACACATGCCTGGCTGGGGCTTCCACCATGGAATTCCTGGAATTCCTCCTGGTCCTGTGGAATTAGAGAGCTGCACAGGGCAGCTGAAAGGCAGGTCTGGGTGCACAGAAATTGGGTCTGAACTCCAGCACACAGATGTTCACCCAAGCCCTGTGTGCCCTCTGCCTTTAAGCCTTTGGGAGACCCACACTCTACTCCTTCTTCCACATAAAAGGTGGAGTTTGTTTGCTCCTATTCTCAGAACCTCGCACAGCCCAGGAGCCTGGTGGTTTAGATTGGAAATAAGGAAGAGGGCAGAGAAAGCACCAAAAAAGCACTTCAAGACAATATTCTGTTTCTAACATAGCTGTTGTCATAGCAAAGAGCAGAATTTGATGTTCTGGGTCCTGCTTATGGGTCCTGCATTAGCGAGTTCTTTCCTCTCTGAGCCAGGGGAAAATGCCTGATTAGTAATGACAGCAGCAAAATAAAAACAACCCTGAAAAAATTCTACTTTGTATGTCTTGCAATGACACGGTTTGAAAATATTCAAGTTAAATAAATTGACTTAAAAGAAATCTGGTAGTTCTGGCTGAACTCTGTTATAACTCTGCTTTTCATCTCGCGAAAAAAAAGAAGAAAGAAAAGCTGTCTGTATCCACTTACTCTGCATAAAATTTTACGAGTTCAAGAGTGCAGTTATGATGGAAATTTAAATGATTAAATTTCTTTTAAACAACATTCCCTTTTAGTAACACCCTGGCTCCCAGCCTACAACAGACAAGGTCCCCTTTTTTTCCCACTAGGCCCTAACACATCTTTATCTCTCCAATTATATCTGGAGTCATGTGATTCTGATGAGATCCCACATCATCTACTGAGAGTAAAATCATTGTATTTGTCTAAAAAAAGATATAACCCTCCAGGGATCCCAGCCTAGATGAGGTTGAGGACTCCAACACAACTTCAGTGAAAAAAAGCACTACATGAGGGAAAATACAGGTTAATAGGCTCACTCAAACTGAGCTGGATCAGGTTAATTACCAACTGAAATATGAAAACTTTGTTTAAAATCATCTCAGAGCACTTAATTGAATTTTTTTTTCCCCTAACAAAAAATTGAGTGCTAATCAGTAAAATCAACATTTTCCAGTTGACCCTGTTGATTTTGCTGAAGCGATATTTTCTTCTGGAAAATAAACAAGCTCACACAGAATTGCACAAAAATATGTCTTGAATTACGCAGATAATTATTTTCTCTTCCTCTGACAGCTGCCACTCATCGCTGCTGCCCATCAATATTTTTTCTACCTCTAAATATCTTGAGAATTTGCCCAATTTCTCAGGGATTACTCACAGCCTGTACTGCCTCTGGGATTGCTTTTAAACCTGAATGTTGTGCTGCCGTTCTCCTTCAGCAAAACCCAACCCCTTCCAACTTCCTACGTCTCCAAGTGGGAAAAATGCAGAGCTTCCCACTTTTCCATTTCAGGCGCGGTGCGCTTCTCCTCATTTTGCACATTCCCGAAGGAATGTTGCTAATTTTACCCCAGAGGTCCCATTCCCACGGCGGGGTTCCCTCCTGGGGGGTTGGAGCAGGGAAGGGCTGTGCAGGGCAGGGAGTGTGGGCAGAGCTGGGACTATGCCATGGCAACTGCTTGTTCCAGGCTGCAACTCTTCCCTGATGTGAAAAATCTTCCCCAGCATCTCAAAGCAAACATCTCCACGGGCTGCTCTCAAATCATGTCTAATTGAAAGCCAGCCAAGTCACAAGATTCAGCTGATTATCTTGGTAAGACCTGGAGGATGTGTACACACATCCATCATTTGGAGAGCTGGGAAGGAGGTTGGGTTTCCAAGTGATTGTGAAAATCGGGGGAACAGCAGTGCTGAGAGAGGTTTTCAATGATTTTGGTGTCAAATTAGAGCTGACTTCATTAAATCAAGGAGCTCTGAGGTGATTTAAGCTTTTGAAGCTGTACAATGGGAAGGGGAGGGTTTCACCTGCTCATCCCAGGGGTGACACATTGTGCTGACCCTGAGCCAATGTAAATATGCCAAAGTAAAGTAGGTATTGGCAGTCCGGGATCCCTGAGACACCCAGAAAGCTGGGAAAGACAGTCCCCAATGCTCCTCACAGAGATGTAGCTGCTGTCTGTCCTTCACTGTATGAAGTCTTTCCTTCTCCCATCCTCCTGTGCCTGCCCTGGCTGCTCTTTGGGTTGGGATTTCCTGTTTTTCCAGGCAGGAACCCCTGGCTTGGGGTATGGAAACAGGAAACTTCAACCTTTTCTCCATGACTTTTAAAGGCAGTGAACTGCACCACACTGGAAATAAATATCCAGTTTTGGAAATCAAGTGACAAAAAGTTGTGTTTGCACTTCCTCTTGTGAACCTTATTCCCAAGCATGTGCCCAATAAATTTGAAACAAATTTCTCATTAGTGTTTTTTGTCTGCCTGGGAGATGCACAGTGAAATAATGCTGAATGATTAAGTTTTTTGGTCTGTCCAAACCTAGTGAGTCTAAGCATGGTGAAATGTCTCTACCTAACTGAATTTCCACATTGTGAGCATGCTTTGAGTCCTTTTTTGTAGCCAAATGGAAGGTGGAACACAGGCAAGTGGAAACATGCAGAAACAAGCCATGTCATTCCATAGTAATTACACCTGCTTCTTATTGCTCACTGGCTTTTGTATTCCCTCCTAAGCTACGTCAGCAAAGGCTGATGCTGCCTTTTGGTTCAGCAGCAAGAACACTGATGTCACACCAATTTGTGACTGACAGAGTTCCAGCAGCCCCATTCCCTGCCATCCCAGTTCCAGCAGGGACAGAGTCAGTTTGGTTCCTGCAGCAGGCACAGGGCTGAATGTTGGGTTTAGGATGAGAACAGTGCTGATAACACAGAGGTGCTTTGGGTGCTGCTGAGCAGGGCTTGCCCAGATCAAGGGCTTTGCAGTGCCTCATGCTCTGACACTCAGGAGCTGCACAAAAAGCAGGAGGGGGCATGGCCAGGACAGCTGACCTGAGCTGGCCAGGGGGATATTCCAGACCTTAGAATGTGATGCTCAGTGTGTAAATTGGGCAGAGTTTGCTGGGAGCTGCTATCACTGCTTTAGGCTGGGCTGGGCAGC
This sequence comes from Zonotrichia albicollis, assembly GCF_047830755.1. Taxonomy (NCBI): domain Eukaryota; kingdom Metazoa; phylum Chordata; class Aves; order Passeriformes; family Passerellidae; genus Zonotrichia; species Zonotrichia albicollis. Next base: position 13,212,199 of record NC_133834.1, on the reverse strand, counting down.
AGTGAGCAGCTGCACTGTGCAACACTTTTTGGGGGATTTTAGTCCTTTCTCTCCCCTTTTCTCTATTTTTATTTATAGATATATATTTATTTATTTATATATATATATGTATTCAATATTTTATTTTATTACTTCTTGTTGTCGTGTTTTATTTATTAAGCTGTTCTTATCTCAACCCACTGGTGTTGCCTTTCTCTGGCTCTCCTCCCCAGCCCTCTGGGGCAGGAGTGAGTGAGGGGCTGAGCAGCACTCAATTATCAGCTGTTAAATCACAACAAACTGCACATCCCAATTGTGAGATCTGCCAGTCAGCCAGCTCTCCTAACCCCCCATAAGGAAAGTTTTAACATCAGGATTGAGTCTGGTGTAATTTAAAGCCCACGGGGGTACCAGAGTCATTGATCTTCCATCCCTTATGCATTTCCTCAGCCCTGAAAGCATCTGTTCATATTTTGCACTGACACTGGGGTAAGGCATCTCAGTTCCCTTTGAAATCTGGGACCTGTGTGTTAATCTTACAGCACTTTGAAGTTTATCCCATTTACAAGGAGCCACCAGAACTCCTCAGATGTTTCCTTTAAGGCTACTGGGTTAAATGGCTGAGAACAGACACATCCAAACACATGAGGAACAGTAACACATCTAATAAGGAGTAGTTAGCTGCCTGGTCCCTTCCTTTGCTCTGTTGTGAGGCTCAGCCTGCAGGGACTTTATGTCCATGTTTTATGGATGATAGATGTTCACACAGCTAGTCTGCCCAGCAGGATCAGGAGGACCCAAAATCCAAAACTCCCAGAGCACCGCAGACACAAAATATCCCCAACATGCTATAAAAACCTGAATGTCTGCAATAAAGCAATCACCAGCACAGAAATCACAGCTATCATGTACCACAGGAAGGGAGCAAGAGTTCTCGTGAGGAACACGAATAAATCTGTAAATTCCTATGGCCAGAGCTATCTCATCCTGAAAGCAAAATACCAGGGATTTGTTAGGAGGAGTTCACAAGTGCTCTTCTGCAATGGATCCTTCCCAGGCTGTTAAGGAAGGCAAAAATTTGTTACTCTCCCTGATATCTAGCCTGAGGGAGATTTCCCTTCTGATCCCAAATTAGATCATCAGTTTAATGTTCAGTGCATGAGCAGCCATACCAATTATCTCCTGAGCAGCTGGAATAATGTCAGCAGTGGCAGAGCAGCCTCCTCACACACTGCCTCCACCTGGAGCCAGTTTCTGCTGCTTTAGATTAGATTAAAACCTCCAGAAAACGTGATGGGCACCCAGTCAGCAGCTATTTTTGCCTTGGCTCCCACTGGCACCCAGCAGCCCCCTGGGGCAGGGATGTCACAGAACAGGCACCTCCTAAAACACCAACACATCAGCTATGCAGGACTCAGTCCAAGCCTCCTCATGCCAGAAACACTCCTCTTCTCTCCTGCAGCTCTGCCTGGCACTTGGGAAGGCTCCATTTCAGCCCCTGGGTTTTCTTTGCTCACACTGCCCTCTGTGGAGGTGAGGTCCAGACACACTCTGCGGGAACCTGTCCTTGGATTGACACTTTCCCCCCCTCAATTATGAATTATTTAAGTAATTTTATTTTCTTTATCCATACATGTGTAAGGTATCACTACATCCCCTCTAGCTCTTCAGCCTGGTACACTACAGAACATCAGCTTTCTTTTCTTGAAGGAGATTCTCTTCTCCTTGACTACCTTGGAAATCCCACTGCACCTATTTCACCTTCCCCTTTTCTTACCCTACCCATGCACCGTGGCATTTAAAACACACACTGATGTTGCCTGTGGTGCTGATTTTTCCCTAGAATAATCTCTTTTATATGCTCCCCACAGACATACACTGCCCCCCAACTTGGTTCTTATCCTCCCCCTGCAATTGGCACCTACCTGTGACCTCACAGAGCTTTAGGCCTTGGCATCTGGTGCTTTTAACCTTCTTTAAAATGTAATGCTGCTCTTACAACTCTATCAGGCCAGCTCACATTTTCAGTTATGCAGAAAAAAATCTCTCCTCTGTAATGCCAATATTCCCAGATTTTGTGTGGCATGTACGTAAGAGGCGCAGTCAAAGCAGGATTATTCTCTCCAAATTAAAACTTCTGTGTTGGGAATTGCAAGGTCTTAGACTGATTCTCTTTGGGCCAGTGAGGCAAACACATAATCCCAGGGCTCAGCTGATCCCACAGGAGGAGCAGTGTAACCTCCCAAGGAGTGCAATGAGGATGCTGATCAGTCTGGGCACAGACATTTGCTGATGGCCACGGGCTGGCTGCAGGATGCATCTCACCTTTATTTCTTTAGGTGACACAAATTGTATCCTTAGCTCCTTTTTTTCCCTAGATTTCTAATCCCAGCAATAACAGAATCAGTCCCAAAAGCAAATTTGAGGACAGCTGGAAACATCTGGTCTCCATTGGGATAATTCTCCCTTTTGTATTACTTGCCACAGTCTCCTTGTGAGGCTGTCCTTTAGTCAGTTTACAATCTATTTATCCCAATGATAATCAATAAAGTGAATCTGCAACACAGGTTGATGCAGAAGGTCTTTGTGTTGTCTGCAATGACAGGGATTTAGGGAAGCCAGTGGCAGATATTTAGGGAAGAACAAAGGGGTGGGCACAGGGTGATTGTGCTCCTGTGCTCCCCTTGTCACACCAGATCTGCAGCAGCACTTTGGGGGTTGCTCTAAAATGATCCTGTCACTAACAGGAATGGAGGTTTGCTCTCTGGATCCATGCAATTCCCAATTTTGGCCTTCTCAACATTGCCTGGCAGGGAGCTCTGCAGGAAGGAGTACTTATTTTTGTGTTATGCCTTTTTGTTCTGGAATCATGGAAGCAGTCAATGGTGTGTGTTGTCTGAGCTTTGTCATTGTCACTTAATTCCCACCAATGGGACATCTCTGTGCCCTGGGCATTCTGTCCAGCCTGGAGCTCAGGCTGTTCACTGTGGAGCCTGCCTGCCTCTCCCTCTGTTCTCACCATCCTCCCCACTCTCTGCAGCTCTTCTGGAAAGAATTTTCAGTGGACATTCCACCAAATATTTTTTTGCAAATCCACAGAGACTGGGTCTAATCCATTACCCTTGTCTGAGAAGTGATTCATCTTGGTAAATGATTTACCTTTAATAAACCCATACCTTTGATAAAACCTATTTGTGGCCAAGAAATGAGGGCTTTCTCAGAAAACTGTCCTAAAATCCCTGGGTCAAGTGGCCTGTACAATTTTTTTCCACTTTTCTTTAAAGTAGTGATGTACAGATTCTTCTAACCCTGCATTTTCATGTACCAATTATTTCAACATCCTCAGATGGAGATTATCCTAGCCCCCTGGGTTCAGTTCCTCTAGCACTGGAAATTTTATCTTTAATACAGAGCTCTACCTCCTCCATTCCTTTTACCACTCTTTCCTTCCTAACAATTTAGAACCAGCAATTTTTACATTCCAGTCATGCGAATAAACCTGCCAGGTTTCAGTCATGCCAATTATATTGTATTTCTCGTAATCCAGCAAGAATTCCCAAGTCCTCTTGCTTTTAATTATATACTCACAAGGTACTTCTGCCCAGCCCCTCTCTGGGCAGCCACCTGTGGTGAATCACTGTGATGTGTGATTATCTCAGGGGCGGGGGACAGAGGTGCTGCAGAAACGCTCTGCAGCTGGCAAAGGCTGGGGCAACTTCTGGTTTTTACTCATTTCTGCAGGAGAAATCCAACTCTGCAGCTGAGAAAGGCGGGGAAACTTGCAACTTCTGGTGTTTATGGCACAGATTTACTCATTTCTGCAGGAGAAACCCCTCTCCCTGTCTGGCTTCTCCTCCAGGCACATTCAGGGCCCACACCTCTGACCCATTTTGATATTTACATCCAGTCTAAATTCCACTCTCCCATTTCCTCCTTCAGGAGTAATAGGTGGTATAGAGCACACAAAGGGCTACAGGCCCCTTGCTGTCCAAAAAATTCAATCCAGACCCACAAAACAAGCCATGCATACCCATTCCTGCTCTGCTGATTTCTGGGGAGCTTCCTTGTTTATTTAATGGGACAGTACTGCTAAAAGGCTGCTGGGCAGCTGCTCTTCCCCTCTGGCTGTGGATGTTAATACTGAGCTTGTCTGTTCACTGGCAACTAAAGCAAGGTCTGAGTTCATGGGTTTTTCTATTAACATCAAAGCAAACACACAATTGAGCAAAACTGGCTGACTGCTCATTGCTTCCCAGCAACTCAAGCTACTTCCTACTCTCAAACTCCCCTTTAGAATTTGATATGCCACCTTGCCTACTTAATGTGCTAATTTTTTCATGGCGTGTGTGTTCTTGAGTCATGGAATCCACAGCAGGTTCACCACTGATGCTGGCAGTGCAGCACTGTTGTGGTGCCTTGTGAGGTGCCCGAGCACAGACCATGTGTGTGCAACAAGATACGTGCCCAAAGTCACATTTAAAAAGAAATTAAATGCTGGTCAGCTTGGCTCTGAGGCAGCTGGCCCTGGCCAAGGAGCTCACAGCCCAGGAGGAGGCCCCAGGTGCAGACCATGAGCAGCTCAGTCTGCAGAGCTTTATCCTCAGCCCCTCCTGAGGTTGGGTGTGTTGCTCCTACAGAAGGCACCTCCACCTCTGTGGCACCCAAAGCACTGAAGCCACTCTGAAAGGGAGAACCTCTTTCTGTTAGACTGAGATTCAGCACACTTTTGAGTCAGAAATTGTGCTAAATAATTACAGGACTCCCCCAGCAATGAAATAGAAATGCTCCAGTCCCTCTTTTCCCAGAGGGAACTCACAATTACATTTCTCAGGTACTAAATGCTTTTTGAATTCTTGAGGTGTCCTAGACATGCTGGATAAAAATAAACTCTGGATTCACAAATTATTTCAGAAATAATCACAGCATTCAATCTCTGTTAGAGCTGTCAGTGGAAAGCAGAAACTGGCACCAAGAGGCAGGCACGCTCCACTGGGCTCTGCACAAAGTGGATGGCATGCTGCTTGCACCTCAGCCTCTGGAATCTAAATGCACCTTGCAGATAAACAGGGGCAAGGAGAAGACACTCAAAAATGTATTTGCTTGCTGCCTAAATGTCATTTTAAGGTGTGACTGAGTCCCAGCTCCTCCAGCCAACTGGGAACCTGGAATGCTGCTCCATCAGCCTGCTGGGAGCTGCTCCTGTTGGCACTGCAAGAGATGCTGTGTTGCAGCTGCACCAGTGCAGGGAGCAGAAAGTTTTGGCAGTGTGGCTGGAGGAGAGAAAAATCAAAAGACTGGTGGCTGGAGGAAGAATGTGGCTCATTGGTGTGGAAGTTTGGAGGCTCTGGAGAATTTTGGCAGTGCCATGATCACACAGTGAGTTCCTGGCATTCACCTGTGCCTGCTGGGATCCAGCACAGAATCACAGACGGAGGGAACCCACAGGGATCATCAAATCCAGCTCCTCGCTCTGCACAGACACCCCAGCAATCCCACCCTGTGCCTGAGGGGGCTGTGCAGACAACTCCTGGAGCTCTGGCAGCCTCTGTGCTGGGACCAGTACCCTGGGCAGCCTGTTCAGTGCCCAAACACCCTCTAGGGAAAGAACCTTTTCCCAGTATCCAACCTAAACCTGCCCTGACACAACTTGAGGATCCTTGGATGCTGTCACTGGTCACAACAGTGGAGACCAGTGCCTGACCCTCCTTTTCCCCTCCTGAGGCAGTTACAGACTGTGATGAGGTCTCCTCTCACATTGCCTAAATTCAGACATCAGTGAGTCAGGGAGGCATTGGGATGGGATGGGAGCTGTGGGAATGGTGCTGGCCATGGGCTCTGGCCATATGTTCTGCTGACAGAGTGTGAGCCTGGGAGTTACTGGGGAAGGGACTTTGGAGCAAGGCTGCTGCTGCAGTCACTTCAGAGTGCTGCTGGTAGAGCTTTAAGGAAGATGCCTTTGACAGTGTGCATCTGAGCTGGGGACTTGGGCTAATTGAATACACCACTATTTAACAGTATTAATAAAATGCTATTTAACACACACCCATGACTGTGTGACTTGTGATGCCTGCAGGACTGGGCTCAGCAGGTGTGCTGAGGGTGGGGATGAGCCTGTGGGGTGGATCCGTCACAGGATGAGCCTGTGGGGTGGATTCCTCACTGGATGGGCCTGTGGGGTGGATTCCTCACAGGGATGAGCCTGTGGGGTGGATTCCTCACAGGATGGGCCTGTGGGGTGGATTCCTCACAGGGATGAGCCTGTGGGGTGGATTCCTCACAGGATGAGCCTGTGGGGTGGATCCCTCACAGGATGAGCCTGTGGGGTGGATTCCTCACAGGGAGCTGGAGTGGGGCTGTCTGTGCAAGCACAGCCCTGTGCCTCGGGGCCCTGCAGCTCAGATAAATGATCATCAGTCAGGCTGCAAGAGGCCATGACAACACTCTGACAGTCTGGCATTCCAAAGCCATCAGTCTGAGTGAAGAGCTGTCGGGTATTTTATGTTGGCACTATTAGGGACAAATTTAGACCCGTGTCCATTACATTGTTCCTGTCCTTCCCAGGAGAAGATATGGTAAATCTGAAAGAGGCAGCTGTCTGTCTAAGCCAGTGTATCCCTGTACCTGCCTGGGTTATTTCTAAAGGTTGGTCACTCCTAGTCTGATAGCTGAGGAGTTTCAGATAAGAGGGAACACTCACTGAGCTGCTGTGGGGGTGTGGGGAGGCAGAAGCAAACCCTTCTCTCCTGCTTTCACCATAACTTTTTAAAGCTGGCTTCCAGCTCTCTCCTGAAATCACCCACTACAGCACAGCTTTGTTTACCCAGTACAGAATAGATCTCTGTGTTTCTCTTCTCCCACAGATAACTCACTTTTCTGAGTGGGCTAGAGTCACACAGTTATAACTTATCTCACACATAAATCTGGACTTGGAAGGATTTCAGTATGTGCCAGAAATATGGGCATCCTTGATCATGCCACCCCAGCTAAGATGCTCAAAAAGCCAGAGAGTCTTAGGCTGCTCACTCAGGCTGCTGTGGCCTAAGCTGATTCCCAAATCAGTAAGACAAATCAGCTTTTTTCCCTGTGTTTTTCTTTCCAACATCAAGAGTGTAGCTTTGGTGCTCTCATTTCAGCCTGGAGCCGTTGCAGTCCCAAGGCTGGAGTTCATGAACTTTCCTTTTTTAGCATTAAATTGAGTTTTAATAAGCAACTTATTCTGCAAGTACTCTCCTCAAAAACACTAGGGAGAATACACAACCCCTTGGGATGAAACAGGCTGAGAGCACTTCCCCATGTTTGCCCCATTTAATGGTGCATTTTAACAGAGAATTCTATCAATTTTACCAGAATTCTACCCCAAATTTCCCATTACCAGAGGAGCTGTGTTCTCAGAGACATAACACATCCATGGTTAGCTGTTCCCCTCTCCCAGCAGTGAAGGACCAACTCCCTGCTCTACTCCCAGGGCAGTGGCAGGATGGGATGGGATGGGAACAGCCCAGTGAGGAACAAGTGTCCACAACCCATCGTCTTCTACTGAGTCACATCTGCAAACTTTATTTTTCAGTCACATAATCTAGAAAAGAGCTCTTTCAAAAGCAGAGTGTGGATGTTAGCTCCAGCAGACAGCTCTGGGAGCAGGGGCTGTCAGTTTGCATCTGCTGAGACTCAACCCGGTCCCAGGGCAGCTGCCTGCCATCCACCCTCCAGTGTTTTATTCCTCGGCAAGTGCCAGGCTACAGCAGAGGAAATGAATGTACTGATAAGCTGGAGAGATGTCTTTCTGAGCGCTTCCCAGCAAGTAAATCGCTGAGCAGGGAACAGAAATGGGCTATCTTGTGCCCGGTTGAGCCCTTTAACTGCATCTCTCTGCTCGATAACCACACACCCCAGGGAGGGCTGGCGGGCGGTCATTCACTTCAGGGAGAGCACAAAACAGGCAAAAGCGGGTAAAACCCGTGATGCTTGTGCTCTCCCTGCTCTCACCCCGCTGTCCTGGCGGGATTGCTGCGGGATGTGTGCCGGAGCAGCGCCGTGCGCTCGGAGCGCTGCCCGCCCGCGGCTGCAGTGCCCGCCCGGCGGCACCGCCGCTGCTGCTCCGGGGCTCGGCTGGAGAGCTCAGACCTGCAGCAGCCAGCGGGTAAACACGCGAACCCCTGCTCCCGCAGGAAACAGGTTGCTTTCCCGCAAAGAACTGTTAAACCCCTGCCTCTCTCTGCTCTAAGGTAGAGCTCGTCTATCCTCGCCGGTCGCTTATCGCGCCGAGGCGGACACAAAGCATCGCAGGCTGGGAGGAAGTTGTTTTATACTTACCAGCAGCATTGATATTTTCCTCACAGGAGTACCAGATCCCAGTGTGGAAATACCTGAAAAGGAAGCGGTCATCTCCCGTCTCCCAGCTGTAATGAACCACATTCTGGTTCGTCTCATTTGCAGTCTCATTCCCGCCGTAGTTGAGGCAGTTTGTCTTCTTCTCTTTCCCACAGCTCGGCTTGGGGACCCTCTGTGTGCCCTCACACCAGTGGGTCGTGATAAAAGCTGTTGTAGAGAAGAGGAGAGCCATCAGATTCAGACTCACTGCTAGCAGGGCTCTGCATCTTCGATTTGTCTTCATGGTAAATCCGCCCTCCCTCCCCCTCCTGCTGAGAGAAGAAGTCAAAGGGGTTTGTTTTATTTGGGAGAGGGGGGGGTGGGTTTCAAAGCCTCTCACGATTCAGAATCCAGTTGTCCAGGCATCAAAACTCTCAGCTTCTTCCAATCTGCTGCTGAAGCGGTGAAGGAAGCTCTGCAGCGAGACTCCCATTCTTCCCCCTTGACTTGAAGCCCTGCCTTTGTTGGTTAGAGCAGCAGCTGCCGGCGCGGCAGCGGGGCCGGTCCCTCGCAGCCGCGGAGCTTCAGCGCGCTGAGGGCAGCGGAGCGGCTCTGCCTGCCGAGGAGCCCCACAGGCGAGTGAGCATCTGCTCGGCCGCCGCACACCATCCTCCCGAGGGGCTCCGCAGCCTCCTCCGCCGGGAGACACCTGCAGGCTGCCGGGCTCGCCGTGCCCTGCTCCCGGAGGATGGGCAGGAGCGGGCAGGGACAGCTGCCACCCGCTGCCACCGCCGTGCCCGGCGCCGCTCCGAGCCCACTGCAGCGCGGCCGGCCTGCGGGAGGCGTCACGGCTCAGTCCCGACAAGAATTAGTGTTGTTATTATTAATGTTGTTATTATGTGGAGCTGCGAAAGGCATTTTTCGTGTGCCCCGAGGTAGAGATTCGTCCAGGAGGAGGAGGAGGAGAGGTGGAGTGGTACTTTAGCATTTCTGCTCTGAGCTAGAGAGGAGTAAATCCAGGGCTTGATTCTGCTTTCAGAATATTGGTGCAAATCTCTTTCTTCAGAGGCTTTGCTCTGGCAGCCCCAGAGGAATTTAGGTTTGAAAGTGTGTGATGTGTAAAACCCACATCACACACTTTCAAATTATCTTTCATAATATCAAGCAAAGCCCCTTGACCAGGCTTTCATTCCCAGACCCAGCTCGTGCAGATGTTTTGGTTGAAGTGGAACTGGAGGAAATTTTGTAGGTCCTGCTTTGTGCAGACAGACAGAGCTAATTAGAGCAAACCCTGGGCTTTATTTACCAGATGGCAATGCTGAGAGCAGGGAGCAGTTAATACTCAATATCCCATTTCCAAATGGAAGTGCATGGTCCTCTCACAATGTCCAGCTGGCTCGTAGAGTTTCTGACCCTCCTGCACATTGTTCAGAGCTCTCTGCTGAGTGACTGGAGGAGCAGAGCACCTGGGGGTGGTGGAGACACAACCCATGAGCCCTTGTGTCCAGCACTGAGGTGGCCACACTTGTCACTCAATAGTTCTGTCCCTTGGTGGATGAACACCCCTTTCTGTGGTGAAGAAGCTGTTGGTACCTTCTAAATGGGGTTTCCTTCCAGCCTAGTTTGGACTCCTTGCAGGGGCCTCTCAGAGCAGCCCAGCAGTGGCTTTCCCTGGAAATATCCACAATTGGAAATATCCAATATCCTGGAAATATCCACTATTGGAAATATCCAATATCCTGGAAATATCCAATATCCTGGAAATATCCACATAGCCAAGCAGGCTCACACTGACACACAGGACAATGCCCATGCACCCACAGGCAGAGCTGCTGCTGTGCTTGGCTGACAGAACATGGGGAGTAGCTCCTCCAGCTCCTTGAGAAAGCCAGGGAGGATGAGGTGAAATTTGTCCTCAAGGCTTCCAGGACCTGTTCCTGCCCTCCTGATGTCCCTCACAGAGCCACAGAGCTCATGGCTCTTTTTGGTGCCTGTCCCAAATGTCTGAGCCCATCTGTTGATGACATTTCCCACTGTTTCTACACTCACTTGGCTTTGGTCATCTTTTGTTATAAATAAAATGGAAAGGTAATAGAAAAATTTTGTGAGAAAACTCACAGGGCTCTGTGAGAGCAGTTGTGATGGCAGCTCTGCAAGTTTGGTGGAATAACTTTGCACCCAAGAGGCTTTTCCTTGCCCACTCCTGCCTGTGCCTGGTGGGTGCCACCTCCTCACCTGAGTGCCAGGTTTTTCCTGTGCTCTGCACTGTCAGAATGCCTCTCCTTGTCCTGTTGGACTTGCAGAGCACCTCTCCCTGTCCCACCCCTTGCACCCAAATCATCAGCATTCTTTCCTTGGTTTTAATTGCAGGCAAGAAATGGAGGTGATAGCTATTCAGAGGACCACAGGATTATTATTTCAATTATTTTTATGTTTAGGACATTTACTCAGGGATGCATTTGTGGTGCTACTGTATCTCAGGGTTATCCACTTGTTAAGAGGAATAAACAAAGCACTTGAAACTTTGACAGAAAGCCTTCACAAGAAAGCTGGTGCTGTTCTTCAGGACTGTCTTTCAAGTGGCTGCCAGCATCTGAATCATCACACTTCTCCAAGTGTGAATATAGGTCTTTACAGCTCTTTTCTCACAAATTCTCTCTATCTGTTGCCCTGTGAATTGTGTTTGCTGGCCGGCAGCACCAACACTTGCACACTCTGCTTCTCCCTGTGCCCATCTCCCTGAGGGGTGGGCATCCAAGACTTTTGTTTTCTGGGATAATTTTGTCCTAAATACTTCTTACATTTTGTTTTTACTTCTAATCCTAACCAGATATTTCTATTTCTGTTCCTCCTTATCTTCTTCATTCTTGTTTTTCAGATTGGCAGAGCTGTTGAGAACTGACATGGTGACCTGGTGGCAGTAAATAAAAAAACAACCACAAAATAAAGCAGAAATTTGGTTTGTTTTGTGATACAGAGCTTTTAGAATCTTAAGCATTTTAAAAAACCAAACAGAAAGTAAAGTAGGCTCAGTCAGAGAATCTTTTAATAAGAATAATTTTCTTTTTCCTAAAGGAAACCAGGTTTTTTTTTCATTGTTAGGATTACTTGAGAAGAAGGAAACTATTCTGTGCTATGCTCATGCTGTAATACTCCAATGACTTCTCTTTATATAATCTCTGTTTATCAGATTTGTTGTGTATAAAAATGGAAAGATCATGCATATGTTGCAGAAGGCAGTTCAGCTGCCTGGATTAAGTAGTATTTATGTGGTATTATCTTTGATGATAACTTAGAAGGGCTTGAATGCTACAGAGATGTAGTTTTCAGGTTGTGGTTACAAGAATCTTTAAAAACCTTTTTGCAGTAATAACTTTTCTCTGATGTTATGAGAAAAATCACCTTCCCAGGTTATAGTAACCCATTTTCCTTTAGTATTTCTTATAAGATCAGTGTAAATTGTTATTACTCAGTGTTTACTGTGTACAAAAACAATTTGGCCGGGAGGATTTAAAATAATGATAGCTTTTGCAAAAGGAATCTTTCAATCAGGCTCTGTTTTTCACTAGTGGAAAACAGAGGCACCATTCACTGAAGTGAGAGGAAGCCCTACTTTTGGGTCCTCTGGTGCTGATGGGGACATGGTGAGCTCAGTCTGGGTGTTTATTTGAACGAGCAATGTCAAATGCATGGGATTATATGCTGGATTTAAATCAACATTTTAAACCCCCTATAGTTTTATTTAAATTTTCATTTCTTACGGCTCTCTCCTCCTGGGTTTCCTCATGTGTTTATTTTGTCCTTTTCAGCTGTCACTGGACTGGATTTCCCAGCTCTTCCTGCCACTTTGGACTGGACCCCTCCTGGCAGCTCCTCTTTGCTTTTCCTCAGCACCACAGAGCGACAGCATTCACCTGTTCAATTAATTTGTCTTGCAAATGACTCAAAATCTCCTTTTCTGGTTGGAATTTCCCTCCCTTGACATAAAACTCTGCAAAGCTCATCTTTCTCTTGCTCTCTTTCCAGGATAAATATGAATTATTGGTGTGCCCCCAATGCACCTCCCCTGTCTCTGCTCTGTCCAGCAAAATGGGAAGTTTCTCTTTACCTCAGTCACTTAACAGGTTTTATTTTTGTATTTGGAGAAGAGGGCTGGGATGGAAATGCTGCCCGTATTTCCCCAGACTGTGTTATTACCCAGCTGTGAAGTTTGTGTTCTCTCCACCCCAGACTCAGGCTCCTTTTTGCCGTTTTCACCCCAGTTTTTATCTTTTCCTCAGAGCTCTGGCCCCAAGCAGTCTGTGTTCAGCAGTGATGCTTGGCACTCTGAGCACACAGCCTGGCCTGCACAGTCCAGCTCATCTCAGAGATGCTGCTCAGAGACAATCCTGATTTTCTGACAGAAATTAAGCCCTCAGCAAATGGGCAGCCCCCAGGGGTCCGTTTGAAGGTGGGCAGAATATTGATACCACAGGAAACCTTGGTCTTCACTTTAACTCATGACTTGCAGTGTGTCTTTCACGTACTTTGCTTGTGGGCATTTAGGCAAGGACGAGAAGATTGCTCAGGAAATTCTCCCTGTTCCTAAAGCAACCAGGCAAAAAATGATTTTTGACAGTACTGTAGCAGAGACCTTTAGTAATCTTGACAGAAATGAAAGTGGTAAAATAAACTGTTGCCTCTCCCATAAAAATTTCCTTGGTCCAGCATCACTGGGCAGTAGACAAGCCATCCCTGAGTGCCCTCTCTGGGTGCTGTGAGCAGCATTGCCCATCCTGGCTGTGCTTTCAGGGACTGCAGGCACCCTCCTGCAGCACACAGGCTCCCTGAGTGTCCCAAGAGCATCAGATCCATCAGATCCATCCATCAGGCTCCCTGACTGTACCAAACACATCAGATCCATCCATCAGGCTCCCTGAGCATCCCACAGTGTGACCATGTTCACAGGGGTTTTCAGATGAGGGAAGAGATGAGGATCTGACTCCATGTTTCAGAAGGCTTGATTTTATATTTTATATATTTTATATATTTTATGATATATATTACATTAAAACTATACTAAAAGAATAGAAGAAAAAGTTTCATCAGAAGGCTAGCTAAGAATAGAATAGAAAAGGAATGATAACAAAGGCTCTGTCTCGGACTCTGTCCGAGCCAGCTGACTGTGATTGGCCATTAATTATAAACATCCAGCATGGGCCAATCAAAGATCCACCTGTTGCATTCCACAGCAGCAGATAACCATTGTTTACATTTTGTTCTTGAGGCCTCTCAGCTTCTCAGGAGGAAAAATCCTAAAGAAAATATTTTTCATAAAAAGATGTCTGTGACACCAAAGAGCATCAGATCCATCAGATCCATCCATCAGGCTCCCTGAGTGTCCCAAACACATCAGATCCATCAGATCCATCCATCAGGCTCCCTGAGTGTCCCAAACACATCAGATCCATCAATCAGGCTTCCTGAGTGTCCCAAACACATCAGATCCCCCAGCCAGCTCTTCTCTTTGTGTCACAGCTGGGTGGGACTGGGATGCCAGCAGATTTATACTCATCTGCTATCTGCGTTTAATTCTTCCAGCAGCTGCTGGAGAGCAAGGGAGATGAAAAGAAGTGACAGGTCTGAGTCATGCCGTGATTCGTGTCTGGGGGAGCTGCCTGGCTGATGGCCTGAAGAGGCAGTCCAAAAGGTCAGGGCTGAGCAAGCACGACATTCCTGAGGCAATTCCCAACCAGCTATTTACATGTGCCCACCTATGGTGGGAGTGAATGAAGTGTAATTCTATGCTGCTTATGATCCTGGATTAGAAATTTTTCTGTCTTTAAAGTTACAAAAATTATTTCCTCACAATAGACAGTTGGATTGGTTTAAATTAATATTTAGTATTCTTTGTTAAGGCTAACTATTATATGAGGCAGTCCAAAAGGTCAGGACTGAGCAAGCACAATATTCCTGAGGCAATTCCCAACCAGATACTTACATGTGCCCACCTATGGCGAGAGTGAATTAAGTATCACACTATCCTCCTTTTGATCCTGAATTATAAATTTTTCTATCTTAGAGTTACAAGAATTATTTCCTCACAATTGACAGTTGGATTGGATTAAGATGAAAGTTTAATTAATATTTAGTACTCTTTGTTAAGGCTAACTTTGATATGTCTTAAGTTGTCACAAGGAGCTGCAGGCCCACTTAAGAACAACTCTAAAAGCAGAACCCACTTCATTCTTTATTGCTGTAATTAAAGAAGCATTCTTGCACATCAACGCCTTAATGGCAGCTCCTTAGTCTGTCAATATTCCTGGGCACCCTGGCCTGGCAAGAGAGCAGCCCCAGAGCAAAAGTGACCACAACAAACAGATCAGTGCTGAGAAATGTCAAAGGGTTCATTACTCAAACATGCTCTTTTATAAGCCAGGCATCTGATTTCCATATTCATATAAAGTTATATATTGTCATATCCTACTGTGCTTTTGGAAGCAACTACACTAACTACAGATGAATTCATTTATATTACTTCCTTGTTGTGTTTTTTAAGACATTTTCCCCTTTCTCTTATCAATGTATTTTTAGGGACAGAAACTAGAACATTTACATGTTTATAGTTTTCAGTTTCTGCTCGGCAAAGGATCAAACTGTGTGCATTTGGTGTCATTTATATGAAGAATAGTGTTGCTTATTTGTATGTCCATGTATTTTTTCCCCATAATTAGGATTCATCCATATGTCCAGGCATTTTAAGTAGTAGATCACGATTTGCAGTGGGATTTTAGTTCAGAAAGGAGTGATCAGGGAGATTTGTTGGAGCAGGCTCTGTACCTGGAGCAAAATGCACTTGGGGAAACAGACTTTTCCAGAGCAGAGTAGAAGAGGCTGCTTAGGTGCAGGGATGGATTTTGATGGGGCCATGCAGAAAATGGGTGCACATGGGGGTGTATTCCAAGCCAGGGCACCAAGAGCCCCTGGGATGTGCCCATGATCCCATCAGGGCAGTGATGCTGAAGGTGAGGGCAGGGAGGCAGGAGAATGCCTTGAATCTAACAGGACACTGCATTTGGTCTACATTGAGAGAGAAGTTATAGAGCACACCAAATTTATACACACAGCCAGCAGGTTTTAAACTTTTCAGTAGCAAACCTCAGTTTGAGCAGAAATCTCTCCCCCAGGAGCAGGGCAGAAGACAAAGCAACCAAAGTAAAAAATCAAGAGATCAATACTGAAAGCAAAACGTAGTGGCAAAGATGTGTCTCCAGAGCAAAGGCAGGTAATTGCATAACTGTTCCAAGGGGAAGAGAAAAGGTCAGCAGGCAGAAGACAGGCTGGTGCTTGGAAAGCTCCTGCCTGGCTGGGGACAGCTTTTCACAGTGCATGGAAGGAAAAGGGAGGAAAATGAGGATGCAGAAGTGACTGAGAAAATGCCAAACTGCCTGAGAAGGCCTGGGTAAGATTGCCCCAAAATGACACAAAGGGTCATGGGGAGAGACATCCCCCAAACTGAGGGACTTTTGAGGCTGCAAACCAAACCCAGCAGAGTGTGGCTCTGAACAATGTGAAATTTCACAATGAAGTTGTAGCAGATGGCAGAAGAGGGAGCGAAGGCCAGGACTTGGCAGCAAGAGGGAGAATGCCAGCCATCAGGCTGTCTGGAGAGCAGCAGGAGGGAGGAGATAGATGAGCAACCTGGAGGACAAGCAGGACACTGAGCAGAGAGAAAGCAGAGAGCAGGGAGGGCTCTTTGAGCAGGGGAAGGCTGCTTTGGACACCACAATAAGATAAAAGGACAGAGCTGCAGCTGGCTGCTCTCAAAGACCACTCTCACAGGTCTGCATGAACTCTCTGACCTCAGCAAAGGAGCAAAATGAGAGAGCAATTCTTCAAAGGGAAAGTGTTATGAATCTTCTGGGAGATTAAATGGGAATGGAGCTACAGGAGGGAAAGGTTCAGCAGCACCACACTGGCTGCTCAGCTTGGGAGCTGTATTTCCAGCTTCACAGCTGGTCATGAATATTTCCTCTTTCCAACCCCTTCCTTGGCTGGGCTTTGGCTGGGGAAGAGTCCTTTCTATTCTCAGTACCCTGCAAGGTCTCAGGTAGGGAACACTCTGCCTCTCCCCTTCACCTCAGAGGTTGTGTGCATCTTTGAAGAGACCTTCCTCTCCTCCACCATGGGCTCTGCTGATGGTGCCCAAATCATCCAGGTTTCACAGACCCCTGGTATTTGCATGTGTTAATACAACACCCTCTGGTATTTACATTTTCTGAAAAAAAATTTTTGCCTAAGATTTTTTTCTTAAGAAGCTAAGAGGCTTCAGAGAAAAGGAAAACAATTCTTATTTTTATTTTTTTGTGTTGTGTTTGTCTGGGATGTGTTTGGAGATTGTTTACCCACAGGTGATTGCTCCACTGGATTCTGCTGTGAGTTGTTTTCACTCTTTGGCCAGTAATGGCCAAGTTGGGACTCTGAAGAGTGTTATGAGTTTTCATTATTATCTTTTTTAGCATTCATTAAGTATCCTTTCTGTATTCTTTAGTATAGTAAGTATAGCATTCTTTAATATAATACAGTATAATAAAATAATAAATTAACCTTCTAAAAACATAAAGTCAAATGCATCATTCCTGCCTTCATTGGGGTAACCCCTGCAAATACAATAACACCCTTAACAGAGACTGCAGGATTGGATACTGATAGAGACACTCAGTTAAAATAGTTCTGCCAAATGGGAATTGTTTGACTTAAGGTAGAATGTATTGACTTAAACCTGTGCTCAGTCTTTAAATAGGCCTCACACTCTTGATTCAGGTGTACAGTCAAAGAAAGAATAATATAAAATATTTTTAAAAATAAAAATATAAATGAAAATATTTTAAGAATTAAAAATATAAATTATAAATATAAATTTTATATATATAACATTTAAAATATTTCAAGACTCTTCAAGTCATCCTAACACCATTAAATGCAGCCTCACCAGCTCAGGCTGGCAGTGCCCCATGTCTCTCTGGATTCCAGCACTGAGGATGTGTGAATCCAGCAGAAGCTGCTGCCAGCCCTGCCTGGGGCTGTGGGGTGGGCAGGGGGTGTGGTAGGACCCCTGCCTGCGTGGGGACAGCATGTCCTTGGCTACTAACAAAGCTCTGAGCTGATCCCAAGCAAATCATGGGCATTAAAATCCTCAGAAGGGGCCATTTCTGTAGTAGCAGTTAAATTATAGCCCATGCACAGCAGGAAACCAAATTAGGGCTCCGTGTGCAGTATTTACTTGGGCAATTCCACTTAACCTTGCCATCTTTTAATTGCTTTTATGTCTTGATTTAGTAATTTCTGATTTTTTTTAATAGTTCCATTTATTGAGAAGCACCACAAGAGACGTGAACTGAGTAATTTTCTGTTTCTGCTGTTTCACACTGTAATAGCAACAGAATCATCTGTAGGCAAATTCTTCAAGCAATAAATATCTGTCTCTGGTTTGGATGTTTATTATTTTTGTAGCAGTTTATTTGCAGGACAGAGTACCACCTTCACAAGAACTGGAACTGATTTGCAGTCCAAGTAGTGCTTTTGGTTACCTCTAGATTTTGTAAGAGAAGAGACAAAACATAAAGTAATAATGCAGGAAACACGTAAAATGGTAATTTATCAAGTTAAAGATCTCGATTTGATTGGAGAGAGAAATGAATAAAAATTGCAAAAAGCAATATACTTCTAATGAAATATAGTTCAGAGGAAAAATTACCCTATATTCCAGGCTGTTAGTGTCATGGAACAGATAATTGAATTCCTTGCTTTCTTGTCAGTGCAGCAATATGTAACCCTGCTGAAATTCTCAGGTAATCCACAGTTTTTATGCTGATCTTCATAGTTTTTTTCTTTGAAAACTGTTGTAATTACCACTTCTTCTGTTCTTAAAAATTCTTCATAAAAAGGTTGGGTTTTTGGACTCACATCCCACAGGTAACAGAGCACAAAACCAAAACTCACTCAGAAGATGATGCAGCTTTGTGCTTTATTTCCATGCAACACTTTTTTAGAAAAGTAGAAAAGTTTATTTTGAGAGAAATGGAGCCACTTGGTACCTCATGAAGGGGAAGGAACAGAGCAAAGCTCACACATACACATTCTTCACTGTGGTGAATGGCCTGGGCCTTTTTGCAAGGTGGTAGGACCAAAATCAGTTATCAAAGGCAGTGTTTGCCATGCCAAAATCGACTTTTGGATAGCAGGAAAATGAATTAAGGAGTCAGTGATGGCAGCTGCCCATGCCAGTGCCACCCTGCCCTGTGTACACGGCAGGCAGGGGAGCTGCTCTTGCTCTCTACCACGATTTTCAGGCTTAACAAAATGCAGCACATTCTTCCCAAGGAGGAGGTTGAAAAGGATTTTCAATCACCATCTCAAATTTGGCTTCAAGCTGCCATAAACTGGAATATCCTGATGTAAATTGAGAATAGTCTGCTAAGGAGGCAGTGGCACTTACACAGTTCTCCCCCATGTCCCCATTTTAAGATTTTTTTCTTGGGTGTTTCTTTTGTTTAATGTTGTCTGTGCAGTTTTCTACAACAGTTTAACTGCTTTATTGGCAATGAGGAAGGACATTAAATCTGTTATTGCAAGTGCGGAAGAAACATATGCTCTATGCTTAATGTGCAGCTGGAAAATACACAGGAAAATAATTTTTTAAAAGCCCTTCACATTCAATGGCCTTTTATTTCTCTTCTTTTCTATATACCCCTGAATAATGGCTGGTGCTTCCATGGCTGGTTAGGGGATGGTGCTGATAATGCCAAGATTGTGGGTTTGATCCCCATATGGGCCAAGATTGTGGGTTTGATTCCCATATGGGCCATTCACTTAACAGTTGGGTTTGTTGGTCCTTGTGGGTCCCTTCCAGCTCAGAAGATTCTGATTCTGTGGTTCTGAAAATGCAGCAGTGAGGGGGCAGAGATAGGAGGAGTTGCTGAGGCTTCTTGGACCTATGGCATGGACAAGCCAGAGGATCATTTCCTGCATGGAAATTTCTAGACCTCTGTGGGGTGTCTAGAAATCAAGGCACTGAGAAATCAAGGCACTGAAGTTCCCTGAATCAATGGGGTATAAAATAAAGATAAATGTGAGGCATAGGAGCTCTCTAATTCAGCCCCATCACCTCTGTGATGTGGAGCTGCCCCTGACAATTCAAGCAGCGGGCAAAGCTGTGCAAAGGGATGTTTGCCCAAGAACCCTTGACCCTGCAAGGAGCTGCAGTTCTGTGCTGCCTGTGCTCCCCAAACACTGCAGCTCAATGCCAGCATCACTCCCTGCCTGCCTCCCATTGCTGCTCCAGTTTGGTTTAGGGAGGGTGAGACCTGCTGGGTCATTTCTGCCCATGGAAATGCTCTTTTCTTCTTCACTCCCAAATCATCTCTGGGCCCAGCATCTCATGGGTGCTTGTAACGAGGCATTTCCCAGCTAATTATCAACAAAATAATAATGAACAGAGTCTTCAATGCCCAGACTTGCATGGATTTTCTCACCTTGTAATTTGCTCAATATTCAGCAATATCAATCTTAAAGTTCAACACCAAAGCTCTGCTCTCCAAATATTGTCCAGAAAGAAGCAAATGGGACAGGAAAACACCAAACCAGTGGGCTGCAGGAGGAAAATGAGGGGCTGGCCAGGAGCCAGGGCTCCCAGTGCCTGGGCAGAGCACAGGTACCACTCCTGAGCCACTTCTGCCTTTCCACGGTGCTTTGTTGCCACCCCATGGCCTCACACAAGGCTGCAAGAATGGAACTGGAAAAGGTGCACTCTTTGAGATGTCTTGCATTTCATTAAAACCACGGAGAGCCTTTGAGAAAAGCTTCTCAGGTCAATGTCTTTTCATGTCTCTGCTTTACAGGTGATAAGTGACTTTTTTCCAGTGTGACAGCCATAATTGCAATATACACAACTCATGTATTTTATCTGTATTTAGAAGGAATTTCTCTTGACTTTTGCAATTTCCTTCCTCAGGACAAGATGCCTGGAGGATAACGGTGTTATCAGGCCTGGGATGGTCACTAAATGGCAGTGCTGTGATGCTTGATCAATCCAGCCTGATATTCCTGTCTGCCAAGATAAGAACTGCATTTGCCCCTCACTCTGGCCCTCCTGACCACAGCAACACATCTGCCTGGTGTGAAATAATCCCTGCCCTGTTTCAGGTATGATGTTGAACCACAGGGATGACCAGCAAGCACCCTGGAAAATCCTGACCACTATTCACACATATTTTTTTCTCTTTTCCCATTTCTTTTACTATTTCTGGAGTCTACCTTGCTCTGCCTTTCCCAATCTTTCTCAACTCCAATCCTCTCTCATTTAAATAATTCACCCCTAATTTTCTTATCCCTAAAGGTCTTGGTTTTTCCTTCATGTATACACTATTATACTTGCAGGGAATGTCCTGACAAAGACAGGAATGATGCGTCTGACTCCATGTTCTCAGAAGGCTAATTTATTACTTTATTATACTGTATTATATTAAAGAATATTATACTAAATAATACAGAAAGGATACTTCCTGAATGCTAAAAAGACAATAATGAAAACTCCTGACTCTTTCCAGAGTCCTGACACAGCTTGGCCCTGATTGGCCAAAGAGTGAAAACAACTCCCAGCAGAATCCAATGGAACAATCACCTGTGGGTAAACAATCTCCAAACACATTCCACATGTGAGCACAACACAGGAGAAGCAAATGAGATAAGAATTGTTTTCCTTTTCTCTGATGCTTCTCAGCTTCCCAGGAGAAAAATCCTGGGTGAAGGAATTTTTTCAGAGAATGAGAATGCCACAATAACAATGTTGCATTTTTGACACTCCAACTGGGTGATACTGGAGCTGTACTGTCAGTGATGCTCTGCTGGTCTTGCAGAGCTCCCTCCAAGCACTTCAGAGATCTGGCTGTTTCCCACAGCAGTTCTGAAAGCCGGGCATCCCTCATGGTGCTCTCTGCAAGTGCTCTCTGCACTGTGCCTGTCACGTGCACAAATTGGGATGCCACATCCCCTCATGCCTTTTTCAAAGAATATCAACTCATGTCAGGGTCTAGATTTTTCCCCCTGATCATTCCAGCTGGCTTAGCCACATGAGAAGCTCTTACTGAGGTAAAAACACCGAGTGTGAAATGATTTGGAGTAAGGGACTGGGCTCTCCAGGTGTTGCTCTGGTGAAAAAGGGGACCTGGGTCACCCCATGTCTGCTCCTAAGGGTATGAAGGACAGGGACAGGAACTGGCAGCTGCCACCTTTACTTGCTTTTGATGGGATGGATGAAGATGCTACAAAGGGGCTGTTGGTTTTCTGGGCTGCTCTAAAGTGCTTTTTGAATCCACAGCTGGAGAACTTCTTCTGAGGGCATCACAACCACCATCAGGTCACATTGCTCAGCTTCTTCCCTGCCCTGCAGGATCAGCTGGGTGGGGGGCTGTGATTCCTTCTGGAAAACAAATGCACTCCCTCAAACACCCTCAGGCTGCTGAGTATGGCTCCTTTTCCCCACAAGGTGTTCCTCTCATCCTTCCTGCCACAGCTGCCCAGAGAACTCACAGCCACAGAAGCAGCTAAGCTGCATTCTCACTTGAGCTGGCCATTGTCACATTTTCCCCAGGAGCTGCTGGTTGATTTCTCCTTGGCAGGCTGCTGAGAAGCTCAGAGGGGTAGCAGGGACGTGCAGCAGTGCTGACAGTGGCACAGCTGGGGGGGTCAGGGAGCAGCTGCTCAGGCAGGGTCATCCCTGCCTCCCCAGCCCTTTCCCCAGAAGCACCAGGAGCATCTTCCCTGCCCAGGGTTGGGGGTGAAGGCAGTTCAGGGCTGCTGCATGCCTGCAGCTCAGCTCCTCACACTGGAAAGGGTAAAGCTTCCTGGCAATCTGCTTTTTCTCACTGCCCCACGCTCCTGTGAATACCCAGCATGGCAAAAACCAAGAAAACACAGTAAAAAAAAAGTTACCAGTGTGTCTGGCAGGACAGCAGCAGGGCAGCAGGAGTATTGGAAGATTTTACTGATTTTCCAGGCAAGGAGAGGCAGGGTCAAAACTGCCACAGCAAAGCCAGCAGAGGAGATGAGGGCAGTAACCAACCACATGGATTTGTCACCTGCAAATGAGAGAGCAGCAAAACTTCCCAGAGACCCTGCAGGGAGCGGGCACTCACTGCAGCGAGCCTGGCACTCATTGCACAGCCTGAGCCCTTGTGGCTGCTCTGCCACCCACCCTGGGGACATCCCTCCCCAGCCAACCCCAGTGCCAGCCTGGGGGGCTGCCCCTCCCTGTTGTACCTCTGCCAAGGAACAAACACAGCAAACCAGGCAGGAGATTGGGGTGGAAACAAAAGGAAGAGCATATGTTAGATTAAGCTTTTTTTTGACTTAGAGATGGGGCAACTGAGAGGTGTTTAAAAACTTTTATTCTATTTTTATTATTATTATTTATTTTCTAAATTATTTTATAATCGAATTTTAAATTTTTTAATTTATATTTATTTTTATTCATTTAAATTACTTTTATTATAATATTATTAGAATAATTATTACAATATTTTATTAGAATATAGTCATAATATAAAATATTATAACATTATTTACAATAATTTATTATGTATTATAATAAATTAATTATATAATATATAATAAATGATATGATTTTTATAAATAATTAATAAATAATTAGTAATTAATTAATAATTAATAAAAATATGAAATATAAATATAAATAAAGTATAAATAATAACTAAAATAACTTATACTATTATTATAATAATATCATAATATTATTTATTTTTAATTTTTACTTTTAAGAATATTCTTTAATTTTAGTATTTTAATTATTTTTTAAAAATAAGTACTTTAATTGTTATTATTTATTTTATTTTTTCTATTTTTTAAGTTTTCTGTGTAGAGTGAGACAATACAGATGTCATAATTCACGCCATCACAATCAGAAGCCAACTATTTCAGAAACTTACTTTAAAATTCTCTTCAAATTGATTTCCCACAAGCTTTGGGCATGGCAGGGGGCAGGAGGGAGGGCTGGCTCTTACCCTGAGCCCTCACACACTGCGTGGGGCTGAAGCTGCTGCTCCTGTTGATGGCCTGGACGTGAGTCTGGGCCTTCACGCAGTACTCAGCTCCTGCCTCCATGGTGTCCAGGTGAACCACGGAGCTCACCTCCTTCAGCACCTTCTGCTGCACCTGCCACAGCCCCACAACACAAACATCAGGGCAGGGATCTCCCCTCAGAGAGCTGCCCTGCGTTGGTGCCTCAAAGAACCTGCGAATGAAACAACACACCCTTCTGAGATAGTGTTAGTGCAGGAGGTAACACAAAGGTTGATCTTTATTGGAGGCGTCCAGGGGCAGGTATGGAAAATGTCCACAATCCCTCCCCCCCCCCCCCCCCCCCAGGTTGAATACAGAGTTATAACTTCAGTAAATCTGTATAAATATATAAATACAGAATTATAACTTCAGTAAAGCATCATTGAAAAAAGCACCAACTAAGAGCACAAGTGTGCTCTCCTCCACCTCCCCCAAGTTCATGCCCCTTCTAAATCCTCTCCCCTCAGGTGGAACTGAAGTTTACTGGTGAAAATGTGTCTCCAAGAGCTGTTTTTTGGCCTTTGTTTCTAAGAAGAACCAAGGGAGGTTAGATGCTTTGGAATATGGTGGGGAAAATCACTGGGAAAACCAGCTAGGAATGCAATAATGGGCTACAGAGCTCCAAAACTCAGTGTAAAGGATACTGAGATATAGAAAAGTGAAAATGCAAAAAATGATCTGGCATCACCACAATGCTCATCCAGTGAGGAAAGGAGGGGGCAGCAGGGGATGTCTGAGCCTGTGTGAGCAGGACAAAAGGAGGATGAAAGCAGCCAGCAAAGCACAGTGGGGTGCAGGATGAGCCCACATACCTCAGGAAGGGCAGGAGGAGCTGAAGGAAGGAGTTGTAAGCCAGAGATGAATGATGATGCTGGGCCACAACCCTAGAGCAAAGCCTGGCGCCCTGCTAGGAGGGAAACGTCTGAGGTCTCAAGTGATCTGAGCTTTATCTGAGTGTGATGGTGATGCTTTTCATGGTGATGGATGCCAAAACATCACTGTGCTGGGATAGGGGTGTGTGAGCTGTGCCATGGAGAGGGGATGGACCAGTTAGTGAGGGGCAGTGAGTTTGGTGTGTGCACCTGAGACACGCTGCAGCAAATTGAAACAGAGTGTGACCAGCAGTACATTACTTTATTGCCATAAATAGGTCTGCAAACATTGCTGGCAAAATGAATTTGCTGTTTCAGTGTCCCAGCCATGAGAGGATGGCTAACAGCTCCCCAGCTGCTCCTCTTGCTGTGCTGCAGATGCAAACCTGTTCTCACAGAAGGCCTGATCAGCCTCCAGCGCCGCACATATGGAAAACTCCAACGAGCCAGGAGGGCTCTCCTGGCAGGGCAAGCCCTTCCCACCATCAAAATAGCCTTCTCCACAGAAACATGATATGGAGGGCCATTAGTTTGAAAATATTTCAAGGAAAAATCATGTCTATGAGTACCTGGGGTGATCTCTTGCAAAAACATCAAATGAGACATGTCAAATGTAAAAATAATTTAAAAAAATAATAAGAGTCCCAGCACAGGACTTGTCTTGACCAGTAAAATTGATGTTTGTGACAGTCCAGTTGGTAGAAAGTATTCTGAAATTTTTGGAATTAATGTTGAGGTAATTAAGATCACATAATGAAGAAGATTTAATAAATAATTAAGTTAAATTAATAAATTTAATTAATAAAAGACAATCAGATGCAAACCTATTGATTGTTTTTAAGATGTCAGAAAGCCCAAGATCTCATTTGGCTGGATCTCACAGTGGGCAGTCCTGCTCCTGATGCCTCCTTATAAGCTAGTCTTTTATATAAGTAAATTGCTAATTGAGAGTGGCAGGAAGTCATGGAGGGGACTCAGTATTAGCAGAGGTGATCAGGAAGAATAATGAAAACTGATGCCTGCTAGTGGTGCTAAAAACCCACTTCACAATAGCAAAGATGACAGACAACAGTGAAGAACAGCAGGAGGATCTGGTAATAAAGCAACAAATGCAATTCAACCCTGAGAAATGTGGAATTATGCTCATGAGAATTCTTCTACATTTTCACATTGTCCTCCATCAGAAACAGGAACCTGGGGTTCAGGTTCCATGGGATTGTTGGCTCTGTAGTGCTCACATTTACAATTGCTGGAGAGACAAGGGAAGACTTGTTTTGTTTTGTAGCGCTAACACAGAGTGTTCCTGCACCTTGGACTCTGCAGGTTTTTCTCTGCCCACACCCTGGCAAAGACAAAAATAGCTGTGAGGGCTTCCACAGGGAACAGCTCAGGAGTCTGGGAGTCCTTGGCCTGGAAAGATACAGAATATGAAGCTAATATAGTGGTAGAGAAAGTGAATGGGGAATAATTTTTCTCTCTCTCATCCCCAAATCAAGGTTGAGACTGCACTAGAGTCAAGGTGCAGAATTGCTCATTGCAGGAAACTGTACAAGCTAGAAGTTTACACAGATTGAAAGCCAGAACAGATAAATTGGAACAAAATCCATCAAGGACTACTAATGCTGCAATTTCTGCCTCAGAAAACTGAGGAGAGTTTGTCAGCACCTCACTGTGACACCTTAATCCCAGTCTGTGTAAAGCAGATGAAGTTAAGAGGAAGAAGTCAGCACAAACACCTTTGGTTCCTGACTTCTGGTTTCTAGCTATAGTTTGTCGCTGTCATATTTTCTGGGAAAATCTCTTTGCCAGGATTTCTTTCCTGAGAAGTTGAGAAGCCTCAGAGAAAAAGGAAAACAATAATTATATGATTTGCTTCTCCTGTGTTTTGCTGCTTTCGAATGTAGTTGGAGATTGTTTATCCATCATATGAATTGTTTTAACTTAATGACCAATCACTGCCCAGCTGTTGGGACTCTGGAGAGAGTCATGGGTTTTTCGTTATTATCTTTTAGCCTTCTGTCTGTGTCTTTTCTCTGTTTTTTAGAATAGTTTTAGTGTAGCATTCTTTAATATAAGTAATATATAACTATATATGATATAATTAATATATAATTATAATATAGAATATAATTAATATATAGTTATAATTTTAAAATATTTAATATAATATAGATAATAAAATAATAAATTACCCTTTTAAGAACATGCAGTCAGATTCATCATTTCCTCCCTTCGACCACAGAAAATACCACAATAGTTGAGGTGTGTTGAGGGGATTCCTTTTCCCAGAGAAGGAGATGTGGAAAGAACAGACAAACTCCTCCATGAGGAACCCACAGCAACCCCTGGTGTGTGCAGGGTGAGGTGGCACCAACCCACTCCAGGCAGGTCCTGCAGCCCCGCAGCAGGAACTGGGATGTGCAAAGAGGCTCTGTGGGCATCCCTCAGGGAACTCTCAGTTATTTCCTGCAACCTGAGGGTAAAACTCACCCTGCTCAGTTATTTCTACAATATGAGGGTAAAACTCACCCTGCTCTCCTGGCCCTTCCTCCAGTAGAGCACCCGGAACTGGAAGGAGGGCCCCATGTCTGCCAGCTCCACCAACAAATGGTGCCCGTCCACCACGGCCCTCAGCTGGGGTGGGGTGAGGGATGCTGCCAACACAGAGAGCACCATTAGCACCCAGAGCCAGGCCTGAGATCCCCTTGTGCCCAGACAGGAGGGACAGAGGCTGCCATCACCTCTGGAACAGCATCAACCTGCAGGAGCAGTTTCAGCAGGGCAGGAACCTCTCTGCTCCTCCTCCCTGTGGGTTCAAATGCAGGAGCAGACTTCCAGCAGGAGGAGGAGGAGAATACCATGGTTAGCATTGCAAATGGGAATTTGGCAGCAGCTGAGCTGCACAGAACTTGAAAGGCTTTGAGTTTTCTCCTCCAGCAGTGGAGGAGCTGCCTGGCCTGAGGGTGCCATGAGAGCTGCAGCAGAAGCAGCTGGGCCACCGAGGCTGGGACAGCAGATCAGGGCACCTCTTGTGCTCCTGGGCAGGATCAGCTCTGCCACACTGAACAGGAGCTGGAAAACCGCTGCTGTTCATGGGAATTTTGGCAGTTATTCAAAGGTGAAGGAAAAAACATGATGAGCCTCAGGGTAATTCACATGAATCCTGATTTTCTTTTAGTGTCTGCATGGTTTTAGACAGACTTGGGCTGATGATCTGCTGTGACTTCAGGTTTTGGAAATGTATGCAACTGAATCTTGAGGCGATTTGCTTCCTGCTTACTTTCATATTCAAAGCTTGGTTTTGTCTGGGATTCTGCTGTGAGGAATGTGAGTGAAATAATGAGAATCAATTGAGCAGAGATGAAACTGCACTGTACATTTATGAACTGGGAAGTTCAAGGCAGTACAGAGATCATGTTTGCACTATTTATCTGTGCCATTATTCACACTTATCTATGCCATTTTTTACCCCTCTGCTGTAGCTGAAACACATTTCAACTTCTTTGCTTTCAAGAAAGGAAGGAGAGTGATGCATGGTGCCATACAGAAGAGATGTTCTTAATAGAATTTGCTCTTACATCCAGTGAATTGCCACTAATACTGAGCAATATGAAAACATAAAATCCAAGCATGTACATGATGAGTGTGCCACAAATGGGAGGCCTGGAAATCTACTTTGTACTTTTAAATGAAAAGCTGAAAAAAATTAAAAAAAGTGAAAATCTCCTTAGCACCACATCTCAAAATTAAAAATAAAAAACAAAAAACTGTTATCATTTGGTGGTTAAAAGCAAATATTGTGCTAATGTATAAACAAAAGAACATTGCAGGATGCAGCTGCCAAACAAACAGGAGCATTTCTATCGAGCTCTGTGCTGGCACACTGGATACCAACTAACTCTGTGAATGATGGGAAATTAAGAATGAAGACTGACTAAATTGTTTGCTTTAGGAAGATCTTTTCAAAAAGTGTTTTCTATGAGTTATCCTATTCAATGTGCTTCTGCCCCTGTGGCTTTGGCCCTGGGGCTGTGCTGCTGCCCTGGCTGCCTATGAGCCCCTGACAGGACCTGTGGGCTGGGTTTGGATCCCTTTGCTCCTCTCAGGCTTCCCAAGAGGTGTGACAGCAGAGCAGGAAAAATGCATAAGGACCAGAACTTGCAAGGACTTTTCTTTCTTTTTTAAGCATCTGTCACAGTCACACAGAATCCCAGTGCAAGCTTGGCCTCTGAAGTGCCACAGCTCAGTCTGAAGGTTGCTTTGGGGTCCCTTAGACACAGGCCCAAGCTGCCAAACACTTCACTGAACCATGAGAAGCTGCTGCTTTTGTTCCTGTCCCAGGGGTGTCCTTGCCCTGTCTCTGTCTGACAGTGTGGCCTGTGCCTCTGTGCCTCCACAGCTGCTGGAAAAGTGAAGGACTTTTTATCTAAAGCACTCTCTAAACTGTGCTTCCACATGAAGAGACACAGTCACCAGCTTAGGTGGCACTTCTGATGGTGCTGCTTTGACCAAGACCTCTGTATGAGAATTGCTTCCTCATGAAATAGTGAATAACTTCCAAAGTTGGAGGAATTTTTAATATTGGGTCAGTTGTGGTTTAGGACAGAGAATTTCTTGCCTGGCTGAAGCTGATGAATGCTACCCATGCCAGGCTGAGAGCTGCAGTCCAACAGTGACCTCAGCAGAGCTTTCCCACCACAGTTTTTGTTGACTACATGGCAGAGAACAGAGGAAATGATTCCAGACAAATCCTGGAAACAGTATGCTCATTTTAATCCTTGGGTTGAGCTGGGCCTCAGGCTTTGCAGGACTTGGAAGGATGTGGAGAAAACATCCTGCATTGCTAGGAGGAAATTAATGCTGTGGGTTCCAGTTTTCTCTTCTCTTCTGAGGTTACCTTACAGATCTGACACCATGAGAAGAGGGAACCATGGAGTAGGGTTTTCAGGACAGCACAAGGCACATGGAGCATGGCAGGGCTGTTTTCTAGAGTAAAAGCTCCCTTAGGATCAAAAGCTCCCTTCTGGACCTCTTAGAGGTGAATACATGACTTTGATTAAATGACAGCAAGCCTGATTGAAAAGAAACCTTTAAATTTAAGGGTAAGAAGGACCAGCCTGTGGAAGGAAATCCCTGCAGCCATCTTGCTTATCTTTGAAATCCTTGAAATTCAATCCCAGATGAATTTGGCTCTGCCTGGGATGAACTCATACCCAAGAACATTGTCTAAGAAAGGAAACCCCCAGCTCAAATGAGAGCAGCTGAGAAGCAGAGTGTGCTCTGTGCATATCTGTGCTCTGCCTGCCATGCACTGGGCACAGAAAGGCACCTGAGAGCACCTCAACACCCAGCTCTGAGCACACCCCAATACCCAGCTCTGAGAATGCAGCCCAGGAGATGTCATTCAAGGGCACAAACAGGCACCTGAGCAGACCCCAACACCCAGCTCTGAGAACACTCTGACACCCAGCTGTGAGCACCTCCAGCTCTAAGCACACCTCAACACCCAGCTGTGAGCACACCCAGCTCTAAGCACACCTCAACACACAGCTGTGAGCACACCCAGCTCCGAGCACACAGCCCAGGAGATGCCATTGAAGGCAGGACGCACTCATGGCGCGGTTGAAGAAGCCTTTGGTGGTGCCCCACTGTGACCTGATGGCACCGAGCTCTGCCCTGACACGCAGCTTGTAGGCCACGGAGGCTGAGATGTCCTCGGTGAGGTTGCAGATGGTGGCTGTGGTGAGGGAGCACTCTGAGATGGGGATCCAGCTCCCGTTGGCATATTCCCGCTCGTATTCCCTGAGGACGAGAGGAAGCACACAGGCAGCGGTCTGACACGAGCTCCATCTGTGCAGCCAAAGCTGCTGCTGGGTTCTTTCCAGGTAAAACCTGCACTGGGAATGGAGCACCACAGGTGTCTGGAAGCAGTGTGGGTGTGTTTTGGATCTTATCTGGAGAAAATCACCCTGAGCTGGTTCATGAGCCAAATGCAGCACGGTGCTGTGGGAGGTGGGGACAGCCCACACAGTGTTGATGCATCAAGCCCTGCCCACTCATTTGACTTGATCATCCCCTGTGGGGGGACCAGTCCTTGGTTTGTCTGGGTCTGGATTGAAGGCACTTGAGAGAGTAATTTGTGTTCAGACTCAAGTGTTTATTATTTCTTACCAGTAAAACAGTCTTACTGCTGAGACTTGGGCAGCTTTTCATTAGAAGGCACAAAATGGCCAACAATCTCTTGTTACAAGGTCTTTTAAGACTAAACTATCCAATTAAGAACTGACACCTAGTTATTTTCCCTTTTAACCCAATAACTGATCTCCAAAAACCCACAATGCCAACTTTTCTACCCAATTACAAAATGCCACCCAAACCCATGAAGAAGAAGAAAGAAGAAGCAAGAAGAAGAAACCCAGGATGACACCCTGTGCCTTCCATCTTGCTTCCATCCACAACATACTAAAAATCCCAAAATCTAAATTTCTCACCAAGTGATACACTGTTCTCTATAATCTATTTCACACTTTTGTGGATTCCAGTCTATCTTGAAGTCTAAGAAACTTTCTCCATGAATAAAAGTCAAAGTCAGTGCTGCCCTGGGGGTCAGGGCACCCCAGAGCAAACACAGAAATATTCCCAGTGCCCTGGGTTTCCACAATCCCCAATCCCAAAGCCATACTGTAATAAAAGTCAGAGCTCAAGATGTACCAGAAACCTCCTGTGGTGTCAAAATGTTTAAAATGTTTACAACAAATAAAGCTTAATGTTTTCTCCTCCCTCTTCTAAATAAAATGTTGCAAAGCTTCTTAACTTTTGAATACTTGGATAGAGGCAGATTTTTTATATGGAATTGATGCACACCTTGGATTACTCCAGCATCTATCAACTTGCAAACTGTTCCAGAACTGGAACAAAAGGAATTTTTCCTTTCTCATTAACAGTGCTAAACTTCTCTTAGGCTTGTGAACTGAATATGAACTGGACACCCAAAAATTTAGAACCTAAAGTTGATATGAACAATGGTCAAAAAGCAAAAAGAATAAAAAATTGAGTAATTACCCTTGAAACTCAACGGAGTATCTCACAGTTTCTCCCTGGACGATCACAGGACTCCAAGTTAAGAAGTGCTTCATGTTGGTTGAAAGAATGGAGATACTCTGAGGTGCTGGCAACAAAGCATCTCCTCCTAAAATCCCAGCAAAAGAAAGAAAAAAAAAAAAGAATTTACTGTTGGGGAGGGGGGGGGTGGAAGAAGCTTAGAAGAATAGTGCAAAACACTGTTTTGCATCAGAGATGCACACGCTTCATTTCACTACAGTCACTTCAGCGTTTGAAGTATTTTACAGAGAAGAAGAAAGGATGGAGCAGCTCAGCTAAAAGGCTCCTTTGCCTTATTTCTATTTTTCATTGTATCACTAAAACAAATTGACCAAGACCTCTGTGTGAGTGAGGACTACTCCCTCATGAAGTAGTGAATAACTTCCAAAGTTGGAGGAGTTTTTAATATTGGGCCAGTTCTGGTTTAGGACAGAGAATTTCTTGCCTGGCTGAAGCTGATGAATGCTGCCCATGCCAGGCTGAGAGCTGCAGTCCAACAGTGACCTCAGCAGAGTTTTCCCTCCACAGTTTTTGTGGGGGGAGGAGAAGGCCAAGCCCTCCAGTTGGGTTTGATGAAGTCAAATAACAGACTTGGCTCTGCTGCACTCCATAAACTGCTCCAAAGAAACCATGGTTCCAAATGTGCTGCTCCTTTTCAGGCTGGATTTGCTGCTGAGGGAGATCCCAGCTCTGGGACAGCTCCTTTATTGTATTAGCAGGGAATGTCCCAATGAAAGCAGGAATGATGACTCTGACTCCATGTTCTCAGAAGGCTAATTTATTATTTTATAATACTATATAATATTAAAGAATGCTATAGTAAACTGTACTAAAGAATACAGAAAGGATACTTGCAGAATGCTAAAAAGATAATAATGGAAACTCCTGACTCTTTCCAGAGTCCCAACACAGTTTGGCCCTGATTAGCCAAAGTGAAAACAATTCACAGCAGAATCCAATGGAACAATCACCTGTGGGTAAACAATCTCCAAACACATTCCACATGTGAGCACAACACAGGAGAAGCAAATGAGATAAGAATTGTTTTCCTTTTCTCTGATGCTTCTCAGCTTCCCAGGAGAAAAATCCTGGCAAAAGGATTTTTCAGAAAATATGACAGTAAGAACTGTGCTATCACAATGGGTTACTTAAAGATTATTTTTTTTATTAAATTTGTCTCACTTAACCAAGTTTGTCATCCAATAGTCTTTAACTGCCACTAAAAAGGGTGTTTTCTTCTGAGCCATGTTTACAAAGTTAACCATTAATTGTCAGTTCTACCCAGGATCAAACCAGGCTGACAAGTCCATGAGCAATGTTTTTTAAAGCATTGGAACAATAGCTGTCTAATTTCCTTTATCATATCTTTATAAAATCACTAATGATGTGGGGAACGGTTATGCCAACTCTCTTATGATTCTTTGGCACAAGTCATACATTATTGACACAATGCTCAGCTGCTCTTTCAAATAAAATTCAGATTTTCTCTGGGATGAGAAATTTTCTTCCTTGTCCTTTAGCACACAGAAGGGTCACTCTCTGCCACATCAGCAGTTCTGGTAGGCTGAGATTCCATACACTCAGAGCACTGTAGTCAAGGCACTTTTAGTATTTAAAAAATGAAAAAAGCAAAGTTTTTAATGACCTTCACACTGCAGCAGAATCACAGGATGAACAAAATTGGAAAGCAAAGCATAACCACCCATTTAGTCTCTTGTTCTCTCCATGCTGCTCAACATTCAGATTTCTAGCTACTTTTCCCTGTGTTTGGTTCCCATGTTAATTTTGGTATTTGGCATACCTGAGGGTGTGAATTCCATACCAGATTTCATTTCCATGAACAAACATTGGATCTCCCCAGGACTCAGAGACACAATGGAGCTCCAGGTATGCGCAGGGGTGAGCTGCACTGAAGGTTTTCCTATTTTTTCAACTCTTGGCTTTAGGACATTTTTGATATAAATTTTTTTTTGCATTCGATAGTACTAAACCTTATATTATTAAACTATCTAGAAACCCATTTTAAAAGCAGAGAATTCTGAATTGCACTATCAATCCTGTAATGGCCCAAGGGTTATTTCCTGTCTGCTGAGACCAATCTTCATTTCCTGGCTATGCTTGGCTTAGGGCACTTTTTTCTTGTCAAAACCAGTGAGTTTTCTACTGGCAGTGAATTGCCACCTCACTTCAGCTGAACCACAAAAGCTCATACAGAAATTAGGAAAACACGGAAATTATAAAAAGTTCATACAGAAATTCTTTCCTGCTTTCACTAGGAAAAACTCTGTATCCAATGACAATATATGTGCAGAGGCACATATAATTTATCTCTATTTTATAGAGATAAAAGCAGTTCACTGATTTCAGTTTCTGTTTGGCATTATATGCTGAAAATTACAGTTTGGAGGAGAGTTCATGCTTTTCCAGAGTACTCTTGATCTAGACATAATCCTGTGTCATAGCCAAGCAAATGATATTCATGGTTTCTCCCACCCATCTGTTGCAACAGCCCACAAAGCAATTGTAACAAACACAAATTTAACAGTGGGAGGAAAGACAATTCTGGGTTATATAAACAGCACTGAGTACAAACAGTGAAGTGTTTGAATGCTGAATTAATCCATCAGCTCTGGTTTGTTCATTTTGAAGGAAAAGGAAACAATGACCATCCAAAGCAGGAGAGAACTGGACAGAGAGCACAGGCAGGACCCAGAGGGCTGAGAGCCCAGGGCTGCCACATTTCCATCTGGTTTTGGATCCACCAGCAGCCTCACAGGAAAAGCCAAACTACACTCAGTCAAGCCAGGGTTTTGACTCTCACCCTAATGTCTCCAGTCATGCCAAAGAAATGATATTTTCTCTGTAAAGAGCATTTTTGTCTCCTACCCTATCAGCAGTATATTCTATTTCATTTGTTACTCAAAGAATACATTTCCATTTAGAATGGGATGGCCCTTTTAATTTAGTATTTTTATCCTTTTTGCATTAGAGAATTACAATTAAAAAAAAAAAAAACATGGTCAAGTCTAGTACATATGTCTGTCTTACATTTCAGTTTAAATACCTTAAATAAACCTTGATAAAGTTTCTTTTCTCTGGGATATATTTTAATATCCTTGTTGCTCTGTGAATACAGATCAATATAATGTTTCCTCATTACTTGCTGTTACTTCATCACTGCTATCACCACTACTTACTGCTAAGTGTATGTGATCAGTGTAAAAATATTAATACAATTACCTCTTTATTTGTAATAATATCTCCTTTCAGGGGTTCAACAAACACAAGAAGAAACAGCAAGCTCAGACTTGGTGCTGTACAGTGTTCAGGAGTGCTTTACCTGGCAAATCCCTTAAAATTTTATACATAAGGCTGAGAAATCCTTCCTGTTGTGGTAATAAGCATTGGCTTTTTAACTTCCAGTCATTGTATTGTTTAATCTCCTTTTGCTAATCTGGAGAACAACAATGCCACCAGCTTTTTTTTGTCTTGGAGCATGGTCTGACTCTCCATTCGGAGAAATATCAGTCAAGGGGAATCTGACAAGGGAATTCTGAATTCTCAACACTGGTGACAAGAAAATTGTGTCTATAACATCCTGAGAAGAGAAAGGCATTTGTTTTTTGGCTAAATGTTGAAAATGAAACCCACACATCTCTAAGTCCTAGAAATAGCAATTTCCACAAGGAGGATAAATTATGCTAAAATCTCTTTGGCTAGAACCCCAACCTGCAGGCTCTGGGGCCATCCCTCCCTCATCTGCTGATTAACCAAACTCACAGCAAAAGGCAAGACCCTGGAACATCCCCCTTGGCTTTTGGTGTCCCCAGAATCAAACCCCAACTCCTGGGCTGGACAGGAACACAGTGAATGCTGCCCTGGAGTCTGCTCTGCACAGCCACAGGGCAGCTTGGGGCATCAGCATTGCACAAATAAATGTTCTCTGCTCAGAAAGGAGACTGGCATGTGAATTTTTGTATGTCAGGCCGAGGCCATGAGGATGGCAGACGGGGTGTAAGTTATCCCAGCTTCCCTCCCACTCTCTGTCACAGTGTGAGGCTGGCACTCACCACCCACACAGGCAGCAGTGCTCCTGCCTGGAACAGCCTCAGGTAGCCAAGCCTAAGCAAAAATACAGTAAAAACAACCACACATTTCCTTAAAGAACCATTGTCTAGCTCTGTCATCTTATAAAATATAGTTGTCATAATCTTCCCTATTGCACAGAATGAACTTTCCCAGCAGAAACCACTTGATGCTGTCCCTGGTTCTGTCTGAGCATCTAAGAGCTACAAATAGTGAGGCAGCTGTAAAATGATTTTTTTCTGAGGCAGAAGGAAAAAAATGAAGCACAAGACAACCAGAATGTTGTTGACATAACCTAAAATGGCACATTGAGGAAACGTGGACCAGGGAAAACCCAAGCACACTGGCAAGCCATGTTTGCTTTGTAGAGGACTGAGATTGCAAACACTGGAATGCAGTCAGGAGATTGAGACCAAGCTCCTCTGAGGTGGGTCTGGTGTGGAGCATTTCCTTGGAGAAGCAGATTCCCAGTTGCACAGCCTCCTTCCAGGGTGAAGGAGACCTCAGAGATGTCTCCTTCAAGTGATTCTTCTCCTCAGAGAAGAGTGATTCACTTCTCCTCAGAGAAGTGATTTGAGCTATTAATTAGCACTTTATATCCTTCCTCTCTGACCCTGCATCCCTGTGCTCAGAGTGATCAGCATTGAAAGAATTGAGAGTTCAGCTTCTCACAGAGCAGCAAAAGAGCAGAGACAAATACAGCATTACTTAAATTCCTTCAAACTGAAATTTCCCTCTAGAGTTCAGAAATGACCTTCAGAACAGAATGATATTCATTTTAGAAAAAGAATTAAAATTCAAGATTGCCTGACCTTGTACTTATTTGATTTAAGTGCTGTTGAGGTACCTTGAACAAAGGGAAAGAGGAGTTTGTTACTCACAGCCTCTCTGTCTCCTGACTGGGCCAGTGAAGATCTTTCAGTGATTTACCTGAGAGACTTGGAGCACTCAGAGTGCACAGGAGGAGGCAGATGAGCTCTGGTGCCATTTTGCTCAGGTTTCCCCCAGGTTCACTCCCTGTTCCACATCTGAGGAGTCTCCCCTGGCAGCCAGGGAGCCTTTTCTGAGCCAGCCATGGTGGGCAGTGAGTGGAGGCTGCTGTGAAACTCCTCCTGCAGAGTGCCAAAGAGGCACAAAGATTGTTAGGGAGGTGCAGCTGCAGGGAGTGCCAGGTAATTTCTGCCAGCAGCTCTGTGCAGGTCTGTGCAGCTCTGCTGGATGGGGTAACTCTGCTTCACTCCCTGGCACATTACACGGCTTCAACAGAGGCTGGAAAGGAGGAAAGAGGAGGTGTTGGGTTTTTCCATGCAGCTGTAAGTGCTCACTCCTCTGCTCAGCTGCTGGATCAAGCCCTTTTGTGACCCAGAGATGGGTCAACTGAGAGGTGTTTTAAAAACTTTTATTCCATTTTCAGTCTCATGGGAAGGGTGAGACAATACAGATGTTATAACTCACGCCATCACAATTAGAAGCCAACCATTTCCTAATTACAATACATTTGGAAATGTTTCTTGGCCTATCAGCTTTTGCTACACCATGCTGCAAATGCCTTAAAGCTAATAATTTAAAATTACCCCTCATGGGTCCCAATGCATTTTTCACAGTTCTATTTCTCCAAAGTATCCAGTCTCATTTACAGAACCATCCTTAGAAGCTTTTTTCTATTTCAATTTCTCTCTCAACAGTATCTGTCCTATTCCATAGCATTTCTCAGTCAGCATTTCTTATCTCAAGGTTTGCATAGAGATGCACACTGTGTGGGCCTTCTGTCAGGCTTTGAGATTTCTCTACAAATCCATTAGCCACATTCAGTCCCAGACTAGATAAATCCTGATGCTTCCAAGCATCAGCAAGGTTTCCTCATATTCCTATGGCATCTCTTGTGTCCTTGCACAAAGAACTGATGGAAGGGACTTGACTCCTCCAATTTGTCTCCAATATCACTCTTCTGGTGGCTGTGTTGGCTGTATGCCGAGCAGGAAATGATGTTTCCAGGTCTGATTGGGTGCTTTTCCATCTTCCAGAGTCTGCTGCTTTCCACCTCACCTGGAGTGAGGGCAGGATTTTCATCTGGATGCAGCTCTGAGACCTGGGCTCCAGGGCAGCAGCATCAGCTCCTCTTTGTGCTCCAGGCCGGCTCCTTCAGAGTGGAGTATTTTCTGTGTGGTATTTTCTGGGTCCCCCGTGGCAGGAAGGAAATGATGAATCTGACTCCATGTTCCTAGAGGGCAAATTTATTATTTTATGGTATCATATCATATCATATCATATCATATCGAAAGGATCCTTACGAAAGGCTTAATAAGATAATAATGAAACTTATGACTCTCTCCAGAGCCTGACACAGCCTGACCATGATCGGTCATTAAGTTAAAACAATTCACATGGAACCAATCAAACAAGAACCTGTTGGATAAACAATCTCCAAACCACATTCCAAAGCAGCAAAACACAGGAGAAGCAAATGAGATAATATTGTTTTCCTTTTTCTCTGAGGTTTCTTAGCTTCCCAGGAGAAGAATCCTGGGCAAAAAGGATTTTTTCCAGAAAATATGACAGTGACAGCCAAGGGAAAGGCAAGTTTAGGGGGAAGCTCCTCATGGTCTGCAATTGGTTATTTAAATGAAATGAAAGTCTGGCTGTACAGGTAATGTAAGCAAAGGCCAATCCCACCAAATCCCACCAAATGCTTTTAGCTCTGATGAAAGCAAACATTAGAAACCTCCCTTCTAAACTACTTCCTCCTCCTCCCACCACTTGTCACATTAGGAGGGGCTTTTAGTTCTTAAAAATTTTGTCTCCTGTCCAAGACCTTTTAATTCAAATACATGACTTCTGTTTTAAGTGGTGAACAAAAGGGATCTGTCAAGACTTGTTTAGTACATATTTTCCAAGGAAAGAAAATGTGTTTTTTTGGATTTATGAAAGAATAAAAATAATATTCCATTAAGCAAATGTCTCCAGATTCTCAGACATGCAGGAGCAGCACAATCAAAAATCCCCACATTTTCTCCTCCCTCCCCTCATCTCCCTTCTTCCTTCCTTTGCTTTCTACCCCCTCTCGTCCCTTTCCTCCTTCCTATCCTTCCTCTCACTTCCCTCCTCCCTCCATCCCTCCCTCTGTTCCTTCCTGCATCCTTCCCAACCTCCCTTTTCTTTCTCCTCTCCATCTTTGGGATAGACTGATAGGCCCCGAACACTTCCCAAACCTGGGAATGTTTTCCCTCCATGGTAGAAGGATGTTCTCTGAAACACCTTTCAAGTCATTTTTATCTTCTTGCTCTTCATTACCCCAATCTCCAGTTCCTTCTATCAAATATCTGTACAGATAACCCAGAGGTGTCTGTTGTACTGAGTGACTTTGTTATTGTTGGGAAAATCATGAGGTCCAAGAGGAAAACATGGATGTGTTTAGCAGTATTAGCAATTGAAAAATGTGCTTTTTGCTGGGAAGCAAAAGAAAGATTTGCAGAAGAAAGGCAAAATTTACTTGTCAGTAAAGTACAAACACTAATTTGTTCAGGGAAAAAACACTAATTTGTTCTCTTGTTGTACCAAGAAATTATAAATAAGGCAGGTCTGAAGTTTGAACTATTGTTCTGTTCGAGCTGTGTGGCATATCTGCATCTTAACTAGGTTGTTCTTGTGGTGCCATAAACATGTGGAGGAATTCTGATTAAATATCTTGATAAATATTCAGACATAAACTGAGAAGAATCTCAAAGCCTGTATGATGTGTCAGAGTTGTGCCTCATACCTTTCACTTTATTGCTCAAACAGATGCACAGAAGAGAGTTTTCTCACAGTTTGCATGAAATTTACTGGGATTGAGTCCACAGCTGGAAGTTTTGCTTCCCAAAGATTTCTCCCTGTCTGTGAGCGAGTCAGACCTTTCATTTTCAGGGGTGGGGAAGATGAATGCAGGCCCATTTCATAATTAATCAGTCATTAGCAATGAGAGGGAGAGTGGGTCTGCCATAACAATGAGGATTGCAGCTGCCCTGGGTGATCAGCAAGGTTCCAAAATGAAAACTGTGTTGATACTGTATTGTATATCCTGCCTTAATTATAGCCTCCAAATGTGATGTGGGTAAAGAAAACTCAAGGTGGAAGCTGAAGGTAGTGCACATCCAGCAGGCTTGGAATAGAGGTGATTATTTAGATTACAGCAGCAATAAAAGTGGCAAAACACCTTCTGACATTTCCCCCTGTTCTGAAGTGCTGTATGAAAATACATGGTTTTATAGAGATAAAATGGACTCTCAGCTGCACTGTTTAACTTTCAGAACTGTACCAGTTTTGCGGGTCTTTTTGAAATTGCTGAAACAAATATTTTTATAGCTTTTCCTTATCAATTATGGTC
Source organism: Zonotrichia albicollis (assembly GCF_047830755.1). Taxonomy (NCBI): domain Eukaryota; kingdom Metazoa; phylum Chordata; class Aves; order Passeriformes; family Passerellidae; genus Zonotrichia; species Zonotrichia albicollis. Next base: position 13,172,371 of record NC_133834.1, on the reverse strand, counting down.
CCAATTATGTACATGTGAAATATTCTAATGTTATTCAGCATGTGTTTCTAAAGATAAAAGATACTAAACATGTATTTCTAAAGATAAACATCTCTTGTTTTGCAATTCTTGCCTTGCATTTCAAGTTATTCAGGCCAGTAGTTGCACCAATAAGCCAGGATGCTGTGGAATTGCTGTGGAATCCATACCTAATTCAGTGTGGGCTGATCACATGAGGTTATTTCCAAGGAAAATGGATTGAGGGAACAGAAAAGAGAAGACTCAGGTGACAATTAAAAAGTTTCAATTATTTGAGTAGCAACTGGGCAGGGATTTATATAACTCCCTACGACATCCTCTGTTATACACAGATATCCTGGTGGATGTTCAAACATTTCAATGACTGATTTATTTATATGTGTATTGTGATATGCTTAAAATTCCAATCTGTAGAAGAACCTACATAAATGTGAAAAATATAGAAAAATATTTTATCTGGATGAAATCACAGAGGAAGGTATCATCTGTGATTAGGAGACCTGAAGCCTTGCAAACCTGACCAGTGTGTGTGGAAGTTGTGTCTGCTGGAGGCTTCCCCATGACCTTGCTGTCTGTGCAGAGCCCTTGCTTCAGGATTTACCTTCATTGCAAAACCCCTGTGTGGGAGTGGAGGGAAGGGAAAACCACATTTTGGGAGGCAGCATGTGGCTGCCATTCCCAGGATTGGAAACAGGTGTGGGAACTGCTGTCACTTCCCAACAACAACAAAGTCACTCAGCACAACAGCCACATTTTGGTTATCTGTACTGATCTGGGGTAAAAGGAACAGAAGATTGGGATAATGAAGAGCAAGAAGATAAAAATGACTTGAAAGGTGTTTCAGAGAACATCCTTCTACCATGGAAGGAAAACATTCCCAGGTTTGGGAAGTGTTCGGGGCCTATCAGTCTGTCCCAAAGATGGAGAGGAGAAAGAAAAGGGAGGTTGGGAGGGATGCAGGAAGGAACAGAGGGAGGGATGGAGAAAGAAGGGAAGTGAGAAGAAGGATAGGAAGGAGGAAAGGGAAGAGAGTGGTAGAAAGGAAAGGAAGGAAGAAATGAAAGGAAGAAGGGAGATGAGGGAAGGGAGGAGAAAATGTGGGGATTTTTGATTGTGCTGCTCCTGCATGTGTGAGAATCTGGAGGCATTTGTTTAATTTATTTTTATTCTTTCATAAACCCAAAACCCCACACTTTCTTTCCTTGGAAAATATGTACTCACAGTTCCAAACCAGTCTCTTTTTGGAGTCATTGGTGCCTGCAGTGCTGCTGGGAAGCAGCTGAAGGGTTAATGTGGCTGAGCTGCTTGGGAGTGCAGTGATTCAGATCTGCAGCTGGGTGTTTGGGCAGTGCAGAGTTCAGGGAATTGATGGATCAGCAGAAATGAGCTGTGAGGTTTCTGCTGCTGGGAGATGGCCTGGCCACACCAGGGTCCCTGTCCTGGACATCAGTGCCACCAGAGCTGGGGACAAGCTGGCACAAGAAAATAAATTACCAGAGGGAGAAGTACTGCAATAAAACACAGTGCTGGGTTCTTCCAAGAGAAATTACAGTGCTACCTGACAGTAACTCGTTGCTGTATATCTACAAAGCATTTAAAAAACTCTTTGAAGGGAAGAAGTTTGGTTGGGACAGACAATGGACCCCTAAATCAGCTCTTAAATTCAGGAGTTTTGAATGTTAAACACATGGCTGGAAAAGCTGCAGTGCTGTGTTTTCACAGTTTATAGGTTTGGACAGAAAGGTCTCCTGGAGTTTTCTTCAAACTGAGACACTAACTGCAAATATTGGCTTTTTGGGTACCAAGGAATTATGTGCTCAGTTAAATAAGTGGACTCAGGAGGAGACAGTCATGTCCTTTTTCCCATGGTTAGGCAAATAGCAATTTGACTTGTTTTACCCATCCAACTCTCCCTCAAGTCTCTGATCTCCTCTCTTTCAATGCTTCTAACCCTGTAGGTTCTAATTTGCTGCTTCCACTGAATGGCAGCCTGTAATATGGACAGGATGAGTACAAGAGCTGCTGCTGCTTGGCTGGAAATGACATTACCTCAATGCCTGATTTTCTCCTGTGCTCCTCCAACAAGCATTTTCTCTATGTGGATTAGAGATCCAGCACAGGACACTGGGTGGGCTCTGGAGTTTACACATCAGTGGATATGTAGACCTTGTCAATGGGCTAAGCTAAATAATTCTGTTTGAAAACAGAGCCAAAAGCCCTTTTAGGTTCATTGGATCATTGCCAAATCTGATCTCCTTTCTTATTATAGATGGAGTCCCTGAAATCAGAGTGAAAAAACTCAGAAGAATCACTCATTTATCTCATTTTTAAAATCCCAAAGGAGCTCAAATGTCACTGTGGTGCTCTATAAGGAAGGATGCAGGATGGTGTAAAAAGAAAAAGATCAATCCCAGTTTATTTCACATGTCTCTTTTTATAGGGTTTTTAAAGAACATCCCCTGTCTACCCTCAATTGGTCAGTAATGAGTTAGCCTGTATTGATTGGGCACTCAATCCCCCTGTGTGCAGGAAAAGTTGTTTGTGAGAGACAGTTTTCATTTTTCCATTGGTGTAAAATGATGTAAAAACAGTTTATACAGGTGACTAGTGTTTATCACAGTCCTAGAGCCCTTTCTCAGGGAAAGCAGGTTTTTTTCCACACTCCTAGTGTTCTTTCTCAGGGAAAGCAGGTGGTTTTCTACAGTCCTAGAGGGAAAACAGGTTGTTTTCTGCAGTCTTAGAGCCCTTTCTCAGGCAAAGCAGGTTGTTTTCTACAGTCCTAGAGCTCCTTCTTGGGGAAAGCAGGTTGTTTCCACAGTCAGAGCTCTTTCTCAGGGAAAACAAGTTGTTTTCTGCAGCCTTAGAGCTTTTTCTCAGGGAAAACAGGCTGTTTTTGACAATCTTTGAACTCTTTCTCAGGGAAAGCAGGTTGTTTTCCACAGTCAGAACTCTTTCTCAGGGAAAGCAGGTTGTTTTCCACAGTCAGATCTCCTTCTCAGGGAAAGCAGGCTGTTTTCCACAATCAAAGCTCTTTCTTAGGGAAAGCAGGTTGTTTTCCACAGTCTTAGAACTCTTCCTCAGAGAAAACGAGTTGTTTTTCACTGCTGCAGAGCTCTGTTCTCACAAAGAGCTCTCAGCTTTCTCATGGCTTCTGCGGGCTCGGGTCAAGGTTCGGTTTCTAGGCCTCAGTCCTGCTGTTTCACCCTCACACTCAAAGGCCTCATTTCACATGCAAGGCTCAAATAAAATTCACAAAAGCTGCTACTGTAGGAGCAGTGAGCTGTACTGACACCTCACAACACAGGGCAATGCACCCACAGATATTTATGGGGCGGGCAAGGTTGGGGGATGCTGAAGTCAGAGAGGCTGAACTTCCCCAGGAGGTGGGAGCTGTGGGTCCCAAAATGTCCTTCTGGCATTGAAACCTTTGGCTGCACACACTCAGTGCCGACCATTTCTACTCTTGGCACTCTGCAGAAGTTTTCCTAAACCCTGCATCAGAAGGAAACTGTTTTAAACCAGAATAACTAAACTTGAACTCTTGTAGGGGTTGTTAGGGCTGGCTGCTCATTCTGCTGAGGGGCTGAGCACGGCTTTGTGTGGAAGAGGTTTTACAGTGACTTCTGTGAGCCAGAGAGGAGTTCGATAAGTGTGGTGTTGTGAGGATTTTAGGACGAGCTGAGAGATGAGAATTTTGACTCCATGTTCTCAGAAGGCTGATCTATTATATGATATTATTTTCACACAGCAACATGATATGATATTATGAAATACTATACTAAACTATAGAGAAAGGATACATCAGAAGGTTAAACAAGAATGATCATGAAAGCTCATGACTGACTCCTCAGAGTCCAACACAGCTGATGGTGATTGGTCATTAATTAAAAACAATTCACATGGAACCAATCAAAGATGCACCTGTTGGTAAAAGATCTCCAGACCACATTCCCAAGCAATCAGATAATTATTGTTTTCATTCCCCTCTGAGGTTTCTCAGCTTCCCAGGAGAAGAAATCCTGGTGAAGGGATTTTTCAGAAAATATCATGGTGACAGATAAGACGATCCATGAAAGAATTTCCTACCAAGTCATTGGCATAAAAACCATGAAAGAAAGAAGGAGAAATAAGAGAAACCTGCTACTGCCTATTTCAATGAGCACTTTGTTTGGCAAATAATGGAAATAAGGGAAATCTGCAATGCACTGCTTCAGTCTAATTCTCAAATGAGGAAAAATTTCTCATTTTTTCATTATTATTTTTTTTATCGTGATATGCAAAAGAGTTGATCTTCAAGGAAGATCCTCAAAGAACTTTTATTTTTAAAATATCTGTGTTGATTTATTATAGAAATAGAGCTTTTTACCCCTTTGCAAACACTGCATTACAATATACAAAAGAATGGGGAGGGAAGGAAGGGAAAATTAGGTGTGAATTTCGATGAAGGCAACAACATCTGCTAAATGTTCCCAGGGTCATCGAGACATTAAAGAACAATAAAATTTAGGAATTTCTTTGGTCACCACTAAATGTCACTGTTGCTCCACAAAATGACTGTAGGCACCTTATTTTGTCAAAGACAAAATCTTACACTGGTAAATGCATTTCTGTTACACCTGCGTGAGACCCATCTCCAGCTCATCCAGAAAAAAACATTCATTTTAGAGAGACAGGCATTTTGTTAAACCCCTCCATGAAATTAAAAAAAAAGGAGTCCTTTTTTCCTTAAAACCACTTGATTTCTGGTATGTTTTCTTGAATCATAAATCTAGCAAGCAGTCTGAATCAAATAATAATCTAGCAAGCCTGGTGTAGCTGAGAAAAGTGATGGATTCTTTGGATTTGGGGTTTTGTTTGTTTGTTTGTTTGTTTTTTTCCTCCAGAATCAGTATAAGAAACAAAATAAAGCACCTTTAATGGTTAGATTGTACTATGGGAATCTCTAGGAGGTACATCCCACAATTCAGAGTAAAAAGATAATCTGGGAGCCTTAATTTTGGGACAAAACCTAATGTGTGTTCTAATGAGGATTAGTAATTCCATGTTTGAAAAAACTATGGATGAATATTGGCCCAAGATACCCAAACACAGTGAAATGACACAACAAAACTCCAATTATCAAAGAATATATTTTCTTTCTGTGGGGTGAGATGTTTATGCATGTTTTGCTGTGTATATAGCAGTTGCTTCTCATGAATTCCATGTTAGATTTTTCCAGAAGCATGGAAATAAGGAGAAAGTGTCAGTTAAAATAAATGGGATCTAGAAGGATTTGAAGAAAAACTGAGTTAACAGGAAAGAAGTAAGCATGCTTTGAAATATTTGTACAGGTGAAGGAGCCAAATTTCTGCATTAAAAGCCTCCTGGAGTTCAGAAAATATGTGTAAGCATTCTGCTAAGAGACAGCTCTTACTATAAATCACTTTTTTAATCATGTCTTTTTTTTTTTTAACCTGTTTATTTCTAAAGATGCTAACATGGGAAGTGCGTATTTATTTGTTTTTCTCAAGTTCATCTCTTCTATTTAGTGTCATTTTCTAAAGCATGAATTACATGATCTGGTTCTTTCCAAACCAGCCAAACCCAGTGGAGTTGCAGAGGTCAGTCTAGGGAAAACTCTCACCTGAGATTGCAGCCTGGGGCTGAAGAGATCATTGTGAGATCATCAAAGCTGATTTTTGATTCACAGGTGTTTATTGTCTGTAGTTCCAGAGCACTTGGAAGCTCTGTAAATGCAAAATGTCCCCATAAAGACAGGGTTGCTCCTCTGATTTTCAGAAATGAAAACCAGGACACCTTTCTAGATTATAAAAAAATGTATAATATCCACTGGGACTCCACAGTGAGAAAAGATTGCTATTTTATAGAGTAATTTAAAGACTCCAAAGCCATGTAAGACCATCCATGCTAAATCCTCAGCAGATGCAGGAGGGTGCACACTGATATCTGAATATTCCTATGTTTGGGTGTTATAGGAGAGGGCCATTCTTTATTGTCAGAATTCTGTGTCTGCCCTGATCAGATATTGGCAAAGGTCAGATATTGGCAAATAAATATGGAAATAAACTCCAGAAATACTTCTGTTTAGCTCTCATTGAGACTAAGGATGAGGAGGTAAGAATTTTAAAGAAGCAAATCCTGACAGTGCTGAAGATGGTTTCAGGAATTAAACTGAAGAGCAGAAAGGAAATAAGCCAGATAAAATAGCTGTGACCAGTGAGAATAATCCCTCTGGCATTCAAAATTGTGTTCTAGACAGTTAAAAAGATGTACCTAAAAGCAAGCCCATTAATTCTACCAAATGAGGTAAGAAGGACAATATTTCCTATTTCAATATGTTAGTGTTCAGGAACACATAATCACAGAATGATTCTATGCAGGTGCTTTTATTGAGAGCTCTGGGTGTCAGGGGTACAGACCCAAATCTGACTCTGACATGGGTTTGGGCTGAACATGTTTTATATTCTATTATTATATAACTTACATATTAATTATTAAACATACATTGTTCTGTTGTATACATTGATCCCATCCAAGCATGGGTTTCTCATGATGCCCCTCAAACCCCTAACAAAGTTTCTCATGATTCTTTAAGCAATAATTCTATCTAATCACATCTAACAATTATATCATTTATCATATACTGACTACACAGGTGCAGTTTCACAGGACCTAGCAAACACAAGGCCCAACATTTCCCAGGGCCTACCTTTGACATTTCCCAGGGCCTACTAAGCCTACCTTTCTTTCTAGCTCCCTGAATTTTCTGTGATTTTAAAATCTTTGACTATCAGATCTGTTCTGTCAGCTCATGTACATCTGACCAGCACAAACTGGCTCAGGAAGGGTTTTCCTTGGGAGAGTTTCTATTCCATAGCCTGCTGCTGTTGGGCTCTGGACAGTCACAAGTTTTTCATTATTATCTTTTAACCTTCTGTCTGTATCCTTTCTCTATTCTTTAGTATGGTTTAGTATAGCAGAATAGAATAGAATAGAATAGAATAGAATAGAATAGAATAGAATAGAATAGAATAGCATAGCCTAAGAACATGAAGTCAGATTAATCTTTCCTCTCTGCAATGGGGGACCCTGAAAATGCCACACTCACACTTTATACAGCCAAAATATGCTTTGGCATAAGCTTCATGATTCCTTACCCCTCCAGGTGAGCAAGAACACACTAAATTATGATATTCAAGTTAGTGGAAATGACTTTAATAAAATTTAAACCATACTTCTGTCTCAGGCTTCTGTTCAAGGAGCCTGATAATTTTCTTCACATTTGCAGAGAAGAAGAAAAGTTCAGGCAACCTTAACTTCTCTTTGAGCAAAGCCTGAATTGCCAAGGGCCAAAAAGTGTCAATTTTCATTGATCTGTTTCGAAATAGCCTCAGCCACCTTGAATCATTCATGAAAGGATCATGGTTTCTTCTCCAGAGGTACAAGGAACAAAGCATGCACAGAGAAATGTTGTGACATTTTCTTGATAAATTTAGCCTAGATAGAGACTCCAAAGTTCTGTGATTTCTCTGGCTGTCTTATGCTTGACCCCTCTCAGAAGTTGTGAATTGGTGTCTTTGATTGTGCCACATCTCTTCCCTGCTCAAAGGGAAAGAACCAGAGAGGAGACTCTGAGGAACCTCCCTTTAGGGATTTTGTCAGATTTTGTCCCAACAGAACATTTGCTATATCTAGACAGATTTCTCCTCAAATAAAAATTCCATTGCAATCATTTCTTCTTACTGTTCTGAGTGACAGCAACTCCACTGTGGGGATGCAGGACTGAAATCACCATTGTGCTTCATTTCCATTTTAAAGTATGGATAATAACAGGGATTTTATGTTTTTTAAATTGTGGTTCTGCTGATTATGAATAACCATCTATCTATGTCTTTGCTGACTTAGAAACAGAATTTCAGCTTTCTGATGGAAGCTTTCAGGAGATGCCTAAGGGAACCTGCTAAGACAATGCAGGATTTCAGTGATCTTTAACACAAAGTTCATTCAAATTTATTAGACCTTCAAAATGCTTTTACTTGGAAAATTTCCCTTGCAGCTTTAGGTGTTTATATTGACCAGAGTTCTAGAAATAGAGCACAAAATACAGAACAAAATGTATCCTTCTGATGTTTTCCACTCTAATTTATTATTACATAGAATCTATTATGATATATAATCTACTTTTATTATCCAAGGCCCTTGTGCACACTACATCATCAGAGCAAGGCACTTTGGTGACTTCTGAGTGCTTTTATAAATTATTCATGCATCTTTTTTTATATCACCTACTGTGGCATCAGCTAGGGACAAACAAATATTACAGACATGGCACCAATAAAAACAGAATGCATAAAGAGTCTCTAAAAAGTCTGTATAGTCTGCCAAGTCCTGCATATTGCTGTAGAATGCTAACAACCACTGGAAACTTCTAATTTGAGAGTCCCCTCCTACAAAAAAATTAATTCTTTGACAAACTGCAGCCCATTTTCTACTTTCATAGATGTGATTAATGCCTTTTGAATGCATGGTTTCTTTTTAATTTGGAGGGTTTTGTTGGCTTTTTTTTCTATTTTAATATCAGATTTTTAAATCTTGTGGAGAGTTTGTTTTGTTGGTGATAAAGAATAAAGATTTTGATTCACAGATGAAACTGCAAAGCACACAAAAGCTTTAAGACATTTGCACATGCTGGTGCCATTGCCAGTGCATTTTCAATAGGGTAAATGAATTGACAAAAAGAAAAATAACAATTTGTGGATGCTGTGAAATAGTACTCCAGGATGCTGATATTGCTTCATTAGTACAGATTCCAGTCTGTGTTTCCTTCCCCAGAAGGGAGGACACTCAATCAGCCTTGGTTTTGTGTTCTTTGTTCATTTTTGGGCTGCATATTTTAACCTAGGCATCAGAAGTGTTCAGTAAAGCTGCAAAGATCTCTGAAAGCAGCTTAGAATGATCTAAAATATTGAAAAACAGTCAAAAAATTATAAAATGAAGAAACTGTGAGTACAAACAAAGGGCACAGTCAGTTACATGGCAGAAGAAGAAAAAAGTTGATTAATTTATGACTCCTCAGGAGGTCTAAACTGTTGTGGTGTTGTTGGGGTCCCCAGGATGAGGTGAGAGATGAGAATTTGACTCCAAGTTCTCAGAAGGCTGATTTATTATTTTATGATAATATGTTATATTAAAAGAAAATGATTGATATACTAAAACTATACTAAAGAATAGAAAAAAGGATACATCAGAAGGCTAAACAAGAATGAATAATAAAAACCTGCAACTGACCAGAGAGTCCAACACAGCCGGACTGGGATTGGTTATTAAGTAAAAAACAATTCACATGGAACCAATCAAAGATGCACCTGTTGGTAAGCAACCTCCAGACCCCATTCCAAGCAATCAGATGATTATTGTTCACATCTCTTTTCTGAGGCTTCTCAGCTTCTCAGGACGAAAATCCTGGCAAAGGGATTTTTCATAAAATATCATGGTGACATAAACCGTCAGGCACCAAAGCACAAGGAACAATCTTTGGCCTGGGGCTCCCTCAGTGAAACAATTCAGGGATGACACAAGCACCAAGGCTCACACAGGAGCAGTTGGGGCTCACACGGATGAGCCATGGCCGTGTCCCTGTTCCATTTCTGCTCCCAGCTGAAGCCGCTGTGGAGTCACAGGCACAAATGCTCTGCTCTGGGTGCCAGCAGCACGAGGGTTCTCAGAGCAGCTCAGGAAATGCAAACTGGTGCAAGGCAGGAGGCAGAGCAGCTTTGCAGTGCTTTGCTCAGAGGGGTCAATGCCCAGATCTCACCCTTTCATTTTCCATGGCTGAGGTTTCTTCCCTGCTGCCATCTGAGGGAAGGAGCACTGGGGAGCTGATGTACAGCAGTGTAGATTTAACGTTCCTGTGCTAAACACAGCTGATTGGAAAGTCTCCTTCCTTCTTTGCCTTGGGAAAATGCAGCATTTTCTGGCTCAGGAGGGAATGCTTCTCACCCAACTCACCAGGGGTTCAGGTACAGAGAGAGGAGGATGGAGCCCCACTCACTGATTTCTCCATATCTGCTATCACTTTAGTCCCTACAACCTTCACTGAGCAGTGCAAGCCATTTCTTGTGCTATAGCTTCATTACTTTAATTAATTAATTACCTTGGGAAATGCAGCATTTTCTGGCTCAGGAGGGAATGCTTCTCACCCAACTCTACAGTCCTGACAAGGGGTTCAGGTACAGAGAGAATGGAGCCCCACTCACTGATTTCTCCATATCTGCTGTCACTTTAGTCCCTACAACCTTCACTGAGCAGTGCAAATCATTCCTTGTGCTATAGCTTCATTCTTTTAATGAGCAGAACCTAAGAACTCCCCCTGGCATTCATGATCTCTTTCCTATTGCTCTACTTGGGGTATAAAGTTGTTCAGTGACCCAGAATGGTAATGATTGGCTTTTTTCTTCCTTTTTTTTGAGTGAAAATAACTCTGCAGGCCCAAACAGCAAGGAAAGGGGTCTTGTGAGGAGAACAGAACTGGAGATAAGAGCAAAAAAAGCTGCAAGACAGCTCTGATTGGCCCTAGAACTCTTTTGGGATTGCTGCTCCCCTGAGTTTCCCACCTTCAGTGCGGGAATAGCTTAGGAAGAGTCTGGTGACCAAATTGCAGCAATGGCAAAGCCATTCTCCACATCAACCAAATTCACCCATCTTCCCCCAAACAGATATGTTCAGCTCTGCCAGGGACAGCTGTGCCAGAAACCTCTGGGATACCCCAAACTTCCACCTGCAGACCCCTGAGCTTTTTATTTATCACCTAAAGACACAGAGCCTCATAACATCTAAATTCAAGCAACAAACATTGTCCGCCTTTCCCCCCCCCTTATAAATGATGTTTTCTTTTTGTTCTGTTCACTGCTTTGCCTTTATAAAACATTTCACTCTTGGTTTTTCCTTTGATTCATATATGTGGTGATATATAAGCTTGGCTGTTCTCCTCAGCTATTCTTCATTCAATGAAAACAAAATAAAAATGGTGCCAAACCATTAAAGCAATTCGAATTTACAAGGTGAGGTACCCCTCTAAATGATGAATGGCTGAGATTTTGATTTATTACCTTTCTTTTTCCATATCAAATGATGACTCCACAAATAAATGAAAGCTGAAATGCTGCCAGTGTGCTACAATCACAGAATCCCAGGAGCTTTCTGTAGCAAAGGGTTTTGTGTCACCAGACCATATGGTAGCTCTTACTGAAACTGTACAGAGCTATAAAAGCTCTGCAAGCCCAAGACAGCCATAACTGAAAAGCAATGCAGGTACAAGTGCTGGCAGTCACCTTTCCACCTAAAAACAAATTAGAGATATTTTGGTAGCTATTAAAAGGAACACCTAGTAGCTGTGCTGTACCTGTCTGAAGCTGCAGGCTAACTCTGGAAATCAAAAGAGATCTGGTGGAAAATCCAATAAACAAATAAATCTTATCATTTTCACTTTCTTTAATATTAGTTTTTAATCCTTCATTTGTTTGTGGTAAAGGTGAATATTAATGCATGTAACTCAGATTTGAGCAGCTCCAAGGGAGCCTCTTTAATGCCATCAGTGACCCCTGCTCTGGGCATAAAGAGCTCTTTGCTCCCTTACATTTGGTGCTGTTACCTACAGAGAAAAGAAGGGTGTCAGAAAGTGGAGTAAAAGAAAACTGTACAGAGTATAACTGGGATTATTTCCCTTTAATCACATACATTTGTAAATATTTCTTCTCTAAAAAGGCAGCAAACATCACCAAGTGATATAGAGTGATCTATACATGAGGTTGTCCCCAACATTAGGCATTAAAGGATAAAAATCCCATATAATGTGTAATCTCATTAGGGCAGATGTGAAGCAGGCACAAATTAATTCCTTTAACTCTATATTCAACTATAAAATACAATTGTAGGGAATACACTTAAACTGAAATAAAGCCTGTACTAGAAGAGGTTTCTTTTTGCAGCATTGTCTCTGACTAATGAGCCTAAGAAGAGAAAAGCCTGGAAAAGAGGAAAGCAAAGCTAAGTTTCCAGCTATTATCTTTGCAGAGTTGACATACACAGGCTCATTATTGCATTATGTTTTATTCAACAAAATCACTTTAATGTTGCAGCTTAAATTGAATTCACTAAAGCATCTCTTGCCTAATGTGTCTCAAGTGTCTGCTTGCTGTTTGCATTTTCTTCAGAATTATGGCAGGGAATCTTTGGAAACAGCAGAATTATATGCAATCCACAAAACAATATGGCTGTAATGGGGTAATCGGCCTTCAGCGTAATTAAAGAACCATTCCCTCATCAAAGTAATTCTGCAAGAGACCTAGAGGCTGTATTGTACAAATCATCCACTTAGTAAAATTCTTTATCTGATTTGCATTTAAAACCTAGTTATGCAAATAGGCCTGCTCAGTGGATCACAAGGAATGTAAGGACATAAAAAACCCTGTAGTGATTAAAAAGACCTGCTTCTTCCCCAGAAATCACAGGGTGTCATTCCCCTAGAAATATTTCAATTCACCTAGAAATATTTCAATTCATGTGTTATTCACCTAGAAATATTTCAATATTTCAAGGTTTTAAGAGGTTTCCTGCAAAACAGGAATTGCTTTGATGTGCCCACACAGTCCTGGTGATCTCCACTCTGGACATGCCAGTTCCACTGCCCTGATTCCCAAATCATCCCATGACAAAGGAAGAGGAAAATGCCCTTTTTTAGCTGATGATTTGTGTCAGAGCAGAGGAATTGCAGCTCCCATTTTGACCTGCAAGCTCGATTTCCAGTTTGCACTAAAGCAAAAGTTCTTTGCACTTCCCTTCTTCCTCAGCCCCGGGTTTTTTAGTGACATGAGAGCTGTATTGTTTGCACAATGTGAAAATGTGTTTCTGGATCTATTAATCCATTAATTGAATATATTTTGAGTTCTTTCACTGGGCTGGTGAGAGCTGTCCCTCTCTGCCTGCAAAGGCATAGTTTGACAACCCTGGAATGACTACAGTGATGCTGTAGAAATAATTCTTCACTTTTGTCCAAATTGTGTGCGAATTTATTTGGGTTAAGTTTAATAATTAAAGTCTTCCTTCAAATGAAGGTAAAATAAATCAGAAATAAGTATTGAAAGAACTACTTTTAGTATTAATTCTTCATACCAGTTCAGTGACATGAGAAAATATTTATCATAAGGGTGTCACAGCATAATAGCTGCTGTCTTTCTACATTGTTTCATATTCTGTAACTCAGCCTTATTTTCTAGAAGTACATTTTTCTCAGAACAACTAAACATTTTTCTTTTAAATTCAGAGCTGAACTGCTTTTGTCTATGTATCTATAAAGGTGCCACAACATTTTTTTCCTAAAAAAAAATCCTCAAATACAGTACATGATGAAGGCTGACCATGAAAAATGAGTTTTATATTGCAGGGGAAGAGCAGAAACTCAAAGTATTAAAGCATTTTGGTAGACAAAGCATTCTGCTTGTCCTTACCATGTAAGAGAAATTCAAAGAAACACAAAACCAGAAGGATTTCACTTGTTTATTTCCCATTCTTTGATGTGAAGTATGTTGTCTGTAACCTTAAAAATGTTTCCTAAATGCATCAGAGAAATGTATGACTCCAAGGATGATAAACTCTCAGGGAAGTGACAGTGGAGCAAATGCACTGTGACTTTTGGAACATCTGATTTCCTCTGGAACGGCTGAGGGCACTGCTGGCATCAGCAAAAGGAATAAAAAGGGGTGTTCTTCCAACCCTGGTTCTGCTTCCTTCTTTTATCTCAGGATTGCAAGAGGCCCAGGGAAGGGCTGAGTCCTCCCAGCACTGCAGCAAAATCTCTGTTTTGGGGGGAAGGTTTCACACAGCAGGATGAGCATGCAAGTCCATGCAGAATGGGAAAAGGCCTCAGGAAAAGGGAAATGTTTCTTTAGAGCAGTGACAAGGCTGGGGGCAGAACATCTGTTGGGAATTGTTCAGAATGCTGCTGGTTTATAAAGCAATGAAAACAGACTTGGATTGAGATAATAGTCAAGAGCAGATTGCAAGAGTTTTTTTGATACATATAATTCCTTATCCCACATACTGTTAAAGAGGAAAAGTAAACAAGAAACTGCTCCCTCAAACACTCAAACCACCCCCAACCCAGCCAAAAATTATTCTGGGCCGAAACAGAGCAGAAGTTTGAACAGGGATCTCTTACTAAGAGCTACAAAAGAGGAAGAATCTCAGCAGGTCACTTCTGGGCTGTACACAGGACATAATTCAGATTTGCCTTTCCACTTGTTACAATCTAAGCTTTTTTTTTGTTTTTTTTTTTTTTTCTGGGATGGTCTGGCCTCTGTGCAGTTCTCACAGCTCCCCATGTCCCCTGAGCCAGCTGGGTGGGCAAGGCTCAGGCAGAGGTGTGTGCTCAGCTCCTGGGCCTCTCAGGAGAGCTGGGAGAAGTTCTGGCAGAACACACAGATTCCACTTGATGCCTTGCGAGGGCTGGCCTGGAACAGAGGCTGGACAGAGCTAAAGAATAAAGCAGGGATTTACTAAAAGGTCTCGATGGATCCACCTTGGGCAGCACAAGAGCCCAGCCAGGGCTGCACCCAAGATGAACCAAAATGGCCACAAAATGCACAATCAGTCACGGGGTCTCTCACTTTTATAAGTTCTGCTCCATTCGCATATTGGAGTTAATTGTTCAATTCCAGATTTAGCCCAGGCAGTCCCACTCTGCTTGTGTTTCTCTCTCCAGCCCACGGTGTTTGTGCTCTTGGGGCTGAGATTTGGGTCATTTGTCCTTGGTGCCCAGCTGGAGCAGGAATTGTTTTGTCTCCCTGCTCTGTGCACAGAGCTCACCATCCCCTGATGTGAACCCAGACCCACACACTAAAGCAGCACAGAACCTGAAAAACATAAAAGCTAAACCTGAGGCATTATTTTCTCCCTTTAGAGGCTTGACAAGGCCTTTACCTTGATGGTAACAGGTGAGGTTCTTGAGAGGAAATCCTAGTGAGTTGATGTGTAACCAATCCCAGCCTTTGATTTTTTTTCCTTATTGGTTTACCCAGGTATTGCCTGAACTCAAATGAGATTATTTTTTAGTGCAAGGGAGGGGAGGACATTGGGCTGTGATTTACAAACAGCCTCAGGCTTGGGTGGGCATGAGAGACCTGCAGGTGTGAGTGCCCCACACCAGCCTAATGTGCCTCCTGAACCTGC
The DNA here is from genome assembly GCF_047830755.1 of Zonotrichia albicollis. NCBI lineage: Eukaryota > Metazoa > Chordata > Aves > Passeriformes > Passerellidae > Zonotrichia > Zonotrichia albicollis. Next base: position 13,157,128 of record NC_133834.1, on the reverse strand, counting down.
ATTAAATTGTGCATTTTGGACAGGTGTACACTGGCATAATACACATAGCACACAAATCCCCACATCTGCCACCTCCACACTGGGCTGCATAATAATGATTTTCTTTAAATTTAAAAGATACAGAAACTAAAAAACAAGCAAAAATTTCCTAGGAGGATGGATGAAACATTTTGTGGTGAATTCACACCTCTGCCTGTATCCTACTTGGATGTAAAATGAAATGAAAATGACATTGCTTTCTTGGAATTTGTTGTCTCTGAGATCCAAAGAAGAGCACATGGGGAATTCCAGGAATAGGATGGAATTTTTCTGATTTGGTTTTATGGGTCTACTTTGTGCAGGCTTCTCAAGCCTTGTACAACTTTGCAATGCCCCCCTTTTGTGATATAACCAACAATGATCTGGTTTTTAAACTTCAACATTAAGTAAAGTTTCCTGGGGTTTTAAGGTTTTTTTGGGTTTTGTTTTGTTTTTTGGTTTTTGTCTTTGCTGTTGTTGTGGTCTGTTTTTATTTTTCCCCCATAACAGAGGAAACCTTCTAAGATGTAATAAATAATTTGCAATTGAAGTAATCTTCTTTCCTTTAGTGCTAAACACATACCTGGAACAGGGAATGCAGAATTAGCATGGGCTAATTTAGCATGTAGAAATTGGCACTTCTTTTTAATTAACTATTGATTTGGGGAATTTGTGTGCTGAGTTTAATCAAGTTGAATGAGAGTAGATAACTCCAGTCAGTTGGTTTGAATTTAAGAGATATAAAACAGATGCAGGATATCTGTATTTTAGAAGTAATACTTCCTGCTAGGAGCAACCAATATCTTCCCTGGGGCTTGGAATTCAAACTATAACTCCCCTTCAGTGTATTGGAGCTTCTCAATTATAAAATTTTATGCGGCAAAAAAGATTTGATCTTTAAAAAATAAGCTTTGTATTAGAATGCCTGGATAACAGGATGTATTCTGGAAATGATGCACTTTTACTTTTCACTGAGGAATGCAAGATGACCTAAGGGCTGGCTGAGGTGTCAGGGTTTGGTGTTGAGTGGGGGAAAGTCCAGCTACCCTTGGGAGCTTCTTTGTTCACAGTGAGGAAAATACTCTGCCAAAGCTGCATTTTGCTACAGGATGGTTGGGAGAAAACTCTTGTTGTGCTATCATTTGAAAATCTCACCAATTATTCCAAAATAATGATTCTAAAGTGTTTTAAATAGTCCAATAATGGACCTGTAAGGCTATTTAGAAAGGGTACCACAAATAAAGTGTAAATCTCACTGCTGTTCTCCTCAGTCTCCCTGTGAGCACTTGCTCTATGTGGTGTTAATACAATGACTCTTTGCTCTGGTGATACCAATTAATTCACGGTCTAGGAGGTTGCACTATTAAAGTTTCTGATATTCAGAATTTTAATCCTATTAGCTGAATCCCTGAAGAGTCATCTCCCTCCTTGTATACATCCTCCATGTATTTCAAGAAGGTTATTGTTCCCCTCTGTGATTATTTAGTCAAGGTATTACACAATGAGCCTTTAATTGTTTCTTCTGGAGAAATCCCTTTAGCCCAATTTGTGGCTTAAGTATCTGTGCTTATTGACCAAAGTGCATCTTCAGTACAAATGGACCCTGTTCCTGCTGGCAAGCTTTAAATCAGCAGAGCAGCTTTCAAGTGTTTAAGGTGAACTTTTCCTTAGCCCTCATGCTGGCTCAGCTCCACACCCCTCAATGGTCTCTCCCAAAGTTTTCCTGCTTTTGCCACGGCCAAAATCCAATGTGCTGGTGCTGTCCTCTGTGTGTCACAGCTCCCACTGCTCCTGTTGTGTGGTGGTGTTTGAGGGTACCCAGAATGAGGGGAGAGATGAGAATCTTGACTCCATGTTTCAGCAGGCTGATTTATTATTTTATGATATATATTATATTAAAAGAAAATTATAAACTATACTAAAGAATAGAGAAAGGAGACATCAGAAAGCTAGAAAGGAGTGAACAATAAAAACCTGCGACTGCTCACAGCCTGGACACAGCTGGATTGTGATTGGTCATCAAGTAAAAACAATTCACATGGAAACAATCAAAGAGGCACCTGTTGGTAAATCATCTCCAGACCAAATTCCACAGCACAAAGGAGAAATCCATTCTGTCCCTTTTATCCCAGCAGCACAAAGGGGAAATCCACTCTGCTCCTTTTGTCCCAGTAGCTGCCCCAGGGTAAATTCAAGTAGGCCCAGTGATTTCATCTGAACTGTGCAAAGCACAACTGTAGCCTTTAATATTTGTAATTCCTTGGTGTCTCCTCAAGCAGAGCTCCTGTAGGTCCCACACAGTATCCAGAGCTGTCTGGCTCCTTGGCATGGATGTGCAGAGGCTTGCTTCACCTGGGCCCTCGTTGGCAATGAACTGTAAATGGAATATGTCTCCTTTACTGTAGCTGTTAGTTCCACAGAGGTATGGCAGGATTATTTTGTCCCCTTTCACTTCCTAACAATGACCAAAGTACCCCTCCCTGTGCTCTTGTATTGTAGAGGATGCCAGACTGATTTATTTCCAAAAATAAAAATAAAATGTTGTAATTAATTTGTTTTCAAAAATACATTCTGGATGTTTAGGACATTAATTAAGTGAAGGTTTGTGATTATGCAGCACCAAAACTCAGTGAAAGACAGGAAAGCAGAACAAGATGTGGAATGTCTTCGTATTCCAGGTTTGGTTTTTTTTTTCCCTCTGGCCTTCCCACCTTTCACTTCAGTGTATATTTTAAAATATTTATTTCACCACAGCTGCATTCTGAACAGATCGCATCATTGAAATAAGTGATGCTAAGAATGATCAATGGGCACTTAAGGGGGTTAAGAGTCTTTTACCTGAAATACTGGACTCATTTTGAGGCTGATATGAGCAGATCTGCATTGCTGTGCTCTGTTGCCCTCAGGCAGGTTTAAAAACAAAAACCTGCTTTGCATAACAACAAATAGTCAGGTGTTAGTTGTGCCACCAAAACCTGTGTTTTACCCCTTGGATCAGATACTTCCTGTTGTAGTATCCTGAAATTTCTGCTCTCTCTATTACAAATTGCTTATCCAGCACTTAGACTTGTGAGATAATGTGTGTCTAAAGGAAACGAGATAGAGCCTTGCCTTTGCTGCTTGATAACAGGGGGAGACAAATTGCTTCCCCACGTTTTTTAGACACTGAATGGGTTTCTATAATTGTGTTGTAAAATGCTGTGATGGATCAGGACACATCTTGTGATCCCACATAAAGCTGAGCCCTCATCAGTCATGAGAGGCTCTCACAAAAGGCAGGGACAGCTTCATTCTGCCTCGTGGCTGAAGGAAATGGGATCTTTTCCTTTCAGGAGGGATGCTTGGAGCAAAGGGAACTTGCTGAAATCCTGTTGGGATTGCATTTTGTTTCCTGTGGAGTACCTGTGATAACAACTTATCTCCTGCTGTGGATCTTGGTCTTTTTTTGTGCCTCAGGTGGTAACAGACACCCAGAGTTACACTTTATTTTCTTCCTTTGATGATGATGTGAGCTTTGCTATCTTCTACCAATAAATACTGTAGCTCGGTTATTCCTACTTCTTTTGCTTTCAGACTGACCTCAACTGTTATTTTATAATTTGAACTTTACCAACTTGGTAAAAGGGTTTATTAGCATGTTTGGGTTTGACCTGACTCCCTCTGTACTCCTGCAGTACAAGAATATTGCTTTTGGCTGGTAGAGCTGTTTATTGTGTGGCGGATTCTGTTGGCCCCAATTATCTTGTAGAATCACAGAATATAGAGAGCTGAGAGATGTTATCAAGGTTCTGTTGCATGATGTTTTTAAAGCATGAAGGCTGGCACACTTTTTCAGAAAGACACCCAGAGCAAAGGGGTGTAATGCTCGAGGAAAAAGGGTGTGATGCTCAAGCAAAGCAAGACCTGCAAAGGGTGAGCAGGAAACAAAGTTTTCTAAAGGAGGGTTTGAGTGAGGCTGTGCTGAAGGGTAAGGAGAAGGCACTGAACAGGGAAAATGTTAAGTGATATGCAGAATATTCGGTGACAGTCACCTTTGGAGGGGTGGCTGGATGGCACAGCAGCTCCTTTGTCTCTTGCAACCATCTCTTTTTTGCCTTTATCTTCTGCTCCTCCTTCAGCCCGTACCATCTGCAGTATTTTGATGATAATGTCATCTGTTAAACTGACTATCTCCCTGAAATCACTGATAACGTTTCTCTTGACTCTCCTGATCAGGATCTCATTGTTAACTGGAGCAGAAGTGGGAAAAGTAACAAAAATCCTGCTGTGCTGCTTGCTGGGATGTGTCAGGAGCTTCCCTGCAGCCCTGGGCCCCAGCCCTGCTCACAGAGCTGTCACTGCACCAGGGACACACCTGAGAGCTGCAAAGTGAATTTTTTGTTCCAGCAGGGAGGAAAATAGAGCAAAGGGCAGCTTGACAAGCCTGGGCTCCTTCACAAATGCACCTGGGTAATACAAATAAGTTTGTTTCAAGGTGTGACAGCTGTTGATGCTGAAACTCTGGAGCCTGTTCCTAGCAGGAAATCTAATTCTAATCCAAATGCATGAAATGAAGGTTTTGGAGCTGCTAGTACTGTTATTGGGCCTCACATACAGATGGTGTGGTAGAAAGTACCAGAATCCAGAAATCTTTCAGGAAAGATTTTGTGGAGAGTAATTGTCTTGGGGGTAGCATGAAGAACATGTAGAAAGCAAGAGATTTCTGTATTATTACAGCTAACAGGTGTTTTAAGTAATTTTCCAATGCACCTTTCCACCCCTTTTTCCCTCCAAAAGGAGACAATCTAAACTAGGTTTAGAAACATCTGGAAAGGAGACTTTGATGAAGCTGGTCCACGGTCAAACCTTGTTATTCAAAACTCTGAGGATGAGCAAGTGCAAGGAAAGAGAAAATTAAACCACCTTGCAGTGTCTTCTTTCTTCATGCCTGGTTTGGACTTGCCTGGTTGGGGTGGGGAACAATCAGTTGCAAGTCAGTTTGGAAGAAGTGAGACAAAGTGTGGGGGTGAAAAGTGCTGCTTCACTGGAAAAGGCACTGCTGTTAAAACAGGCAAGGGAGAGGGAAAGGGGGAAGAAAGAAAAACCCAATTGTCTTCTTGCCTCAGGCTGAGCCATGTGATGAGCCAAGCAGATAATATTGACTACACCCCTTACTGGAGCTTGAGTGGAAGACATTTATTTATTTTATTGCCAAGGATGCTGAAGGAAGAACTCAATAACTTCCTGTACTGGTTATATTGTATTAAAAAAGGCTATAAGACAGAGGTAGATATATCCTTGTCCTTTTTCTGCCATCCTTAGCTCAGTCTGTTTTGCCTGCAGCATGGAATCATCTGGGCCTTGAGAGCACTAATGGACCTTGATGGCACAGAGCAAACTCAGCATTCCCCTCCCTCCTGGTCTGGGACAGCCTCAGGAATTGTCAGCCTGATAGAGAGATTCCAGGAATTTTCCAATCATAAAAGCTGCCTAGTGGCTTCTAATGTTTTGAGAACATTTAGCAAAATATTAAAATTCATATAAATATAAAAATTTAGCCTTTCTAGGAGCAGGTGTTGGGAGGTAAGAGGGTTTCTGACTGACATCTGAAGTGCCTTTTGCTTGTTTCTGTTCTCCAAAAGATATTCAGGGTGATCTGTGCAGGGATGGGTATCTTGCTGAAGCTGTTATTACATGGATTTATATTGCAAAGAGTGTTCAGTTTGAAAGTTATTTGGGTCTGAGAGGAATGGTGGATTTGTCTTTACAAACAATCTGTGGGTCTGCTGGTAGGTAAAACCAGCACTGAGAGATAGAAGAAACAATGGGAAGGATTCCACTGGTTAATGGATGGAAAAAGATATTTGCTTTTACAAATAAACTGTAGGTTTGCTGATAAATTAAATTAGATATTGAAAGATGAAAGAAACAATGGGCAACCCCCTAAAATTCCATAAGAATTAAAAATGAAAAGGGAGGGTTATACACAGATAGAAAGTGATGGTGGGGAGAGGAATTATTTTACTCATCTGCTTTGCACTCAGCGGGTGTGAATCCAGAGCAGCTCTTTGGATAATTTGATACAGCTTTGTAAAAATTACAGCCCTGTTTTTGGGCCTGTGCTTTGATAAGAGCCACTGAAGAGATGATGCTGTTACTCTGCTCCCCAAAGAGGGATTGTTTATTGCAGCAGCTTGAGAACTGAACCTTCAAATTCCTCAGAACATCTTGGGTGATGCTGTACCTTAAGTGGAAGTCTGAAATTTGATCTGAATACCTTGGGCAAGGCAGCAGGTGACATTCACAGCTCCTGCCAGTAACTGCCTGCCTGAACAGAGGTTTGGAACATTTATTTAGAGGGTGAATAGATGTGAGTGTGCTGGGAATAATGGGAAATTGGAGTTGGATTATACATACAGATTATTATACAATATATCTCATGTGCTGAATGAGGGCCACAGAGAAAACAGCCACTGCTTTGATTCAGAATGAATCCCTTTGATCAATTAGCTACCCACAGGTGACATTAAAACAAACCAGCTCATCTGGCTGAATCCTCCTTTCCTCTACTCTAGTTCAACATTATGAAGGCTCAAGTGCCAGTTCTCAGGTTCTTTTTCTGCCTCTGTCAAATTTCTGTCCAATTACAAAATACCACCCAAACTCATGAAGAAATGGCAAAGAAGAACAACCAGCCTCCATCTTGCCTCATATATATTACTATATTCCAAAACCCCAAACTTAAGGTTTTCCACCCAGTGATATTACACACTTCTAATCAAACTAAACATCCCAGTGCTATCAATCAATTTTGGAAACCTTTTCATTTGCCCCAAGGTCAGATATGGTATTTTCTTGTGGGTCTGTGCCCTTCAGCACAGAAAGTTTTACATTCTCAGCATCCAGGATTCCAACACTCAAGATTATTTGATCCCAGGCTGGAGCAGTGAACCTTTCCATGGTCAGTGGGTACCCTGGAATCTTTAATAGTTAGTGAAGCCCTGGCACATTTCTGATAGAGTTTAAGGGAATATTTTGGTGTCTGAGAGGTTCTGAAGGATTCAAGAGCAGCACACCCTGCTCTGTTTTTTATTATGGCCATCATAGCAGATGTTAGTGCAGAATAAGTTTACAGGGAAACCTGAAGCTGTAAACAATGGAGTCAGTGTCTCTAATGTTTGTTGGTGAACATAAAACAATAATAAAAACAATGAAATATTTATAAGCTTTCAGAAGTAATTACAATGATGAGGTGCAGAGTTTAATTTGGAAGCAATAGCAAAATAAATGAAAAATTAATTTTCCAGACTTACTGGTTCATTTTCAGACTTATTAAAAATAACCTGGCCTCCTTGTAGCAGTAAGATGTGCCAAATTACCTGATTAATGTAAACTTATATTTCTGTTCTCCACCCATTAAAGTAATTGTACAAGTGGGGAACTTGCCTGTTGTTCCTTTTTATTTTTTTTAAATCAGAGAACACATGAAAAGAGCTGTGAGCTTTTACTGCTGATTATAGTGACTTTCATTTGCAGAACTGGCATTTTATGTTCTCCTGAAACACATATAGACTTACAGAACCTGTGTTTTCACTGCAGAGAGGACATACATCAGAGGGCTTTAAATCAGATTAGTTTTCCATTGGCTTGCAAACTAAGATGAGGTAAGAGAAAGCAACAAGTATTCCATTAAATTAAACATCACAGTGCTGGGATATAAATGCCATTCTGAGGTAATTCCCATAATTTTACCCATTAAGACACTAAAATCAATGAACTTCTCTTTTATGGTGGTTGTGAACTAGTTGAGCTGAATTGCAGAATTATTTGGGGATTCTCTAACTCTGCTTCCACTGAAACTGCTGGTTTTGATGGCAGCACAGTTAGGTGACAATATAAAATCCTCTTGGCTCATCTGTCCTTGAACCTCAAAACTCACTGTGAGTGTTGTTTTCTTGCAAGAGAAAACAAAGGGATCCTTGTTGTGTCTAAGCTCTGAGGGGTGGAGTGGGATCCAAATAATGCACATCCTGCAGGGATGCTCACCCCTGAGCTGAAACCACTGGCCTTGATAATTCAGTTGCTTATTTGGCAAGTGGATACAATAAAATAAAGCTTCTTTACACCTAAGCCTCATGAGATTCAGTCAACAGGAGTTTTCTTGCTTTCCAGCACTGCCCAAATCCCCTAAAAATCTAAAATCCTACCCCCTGATTCCTTGTATCCAAATCCCAGTGGGATTTTGGGTGGCACTTGGAGAAGACCAGGCTTTCTGAAGGGAGCAGCACAGCTTCCATCTGCCTCTTGTTTGTGTTTTGGGGTGCACAAGAGGTGGAAATCTCCCTCAGTTTGGGTCTCAATACCTACTTTATTTCATTTAGTGTGTCTTACAGTCCAAGAAGAGATGCTGGCTGAGAGTTGTACCTGTGGAATTCTGGCTGTTCTGGCTTGCTGTTGCTATAACTGCATTTTTTAGCAGTGATTTCAAGCAGAAATGTCTTGAAAGCAGTCAGTGCAAGGATTCCTGAGGTCTCAGAGCACTTGTTACTCACTTTCATGTACCTCCCTGGGTAATGGCCTCTCAGATTTTAGTGACTGGTGCTCATGGCTTTATTTGGCTCAGGATCAGTTCTGTGAGGGGTTCTGTGGGGAAAGGACTTGACTCTGAAACTGCTCCTTAGGCATGAAGTGAGTTCTGTCAGAAGAAGGCAAGGTGGGCCCTGGCCAAGAGGGAAGTTCTGACACTAATGAGTCAGGGGGTAAAACAGTAAATCAGGCTGATATTAATCAAGGAATGTATCATACAGGATGAAAATGAGGCTGGACATGTCTAGAGCATTGACTCTCATCTTGATCCTTTTATCCTCTTCTGAAATTCATGATGATCTGAAAGACTTGAAGTGAGCTCCCTGCATGAAGCCTGGTGGCCCAGCTTGTAGGGGGATACAGTTTGGGTAAATTAAGGTGGTACAGAATGTAATCATATCTCCTAAAAGGGTTGCAGCTGCACCAATTACTAAAGATTAGGAGCAGGCTTGATCTTAACAGGCCACACCTGTAGCCAATAAGAACAGTGTTATAAAAGAGTGGATTGGTGGGCTCTGGAGTTAGATGGCTGCTGCAAGGACCAGAAACAGTCACTGCTTAGAGGAGATGCCTACAAGAAACATCAAGGAGGTATGAAACTCTGGCCATATGGAATCCTTGCACTATAATGATAATAGAACCCTCACAATATATAGGACAACACCAGCTAAGTATGGCCTTATGCCCTGGAGAGCTTCCTGACATCATGGAACCTTTTGGTGCTGTAGAAACACAAAAACAATAATTGCCTATTCTTGCCATACAGTATTTTTGTGCTAAATAACAGGAAGTAAAGGCCTGACTAACCATCTCTCACAAATACCAACAGAATTTATTTCTTGCCTTGCCATTTCTCCTTTTCTCTGCATGAAGATGTTGACGTTTCAAAAATGTTTGGTTTTCATTAGAGACAAAAACGCATTCCCTGCCTCTGTAAATTTTCATTTCTTCAAAACCAGAGGCTATGCTTCAAATATGAGGAAGTGGGTGTTTTATTTTGTGATTTGGAAGAAGCTGGCTGTGCCTGTGATCTGGGGACAGGGCTGTGCAGGAGCCAGCAGTGCCTGGCAGGCTGTGTGGCTGGGCTGGGCACTGAGGCAGCCTGAGCAGCTGCCTGCTTCCACTTCAAACACAAATAAAACACTGCTACAACTGGCAAGGTCTTGCCAGGCACTTGAATTCCATGAAATCAAAGCTTCTGGATGGAGATATGCTCCAACAGAAATTGATGCAGTTTACTGTGTAAATAAGCCTGAAGTGCATTGTAGCTAAACAGCATTTCTGTTTCAGAATTATTTCTGTATTTCAGTGTTTTAGGTGAAGATGGGAAGTTTAAGAAGGAATAAACAAAGCTCAAATAGAAAACAGGATTAAATTACTTGTGTGATGGAAAAAGCAGGTATGAATAGTGAATGAGCCCTAGAAATAAGAAAGGCTTTTGTAATTTGTTGAAGATGATCTAAACAGTGGTGTAACTCCTTCAGGAGCTTCAAGCAGGAGGAAAGATGGTAGAGTGGGTCATGTTTTAATAATATGGGGAAAAGAGTGAAGGATTTCTTGAAACTAACAGCTCTGCCTAGGGGGTGTGACTTTTGGAGACAATCCCTGTTGTTGGTCTCTAGTGCTGCTGCTGAGGATATTGAGTGGTGTTTATTGATGGTTTTCTTTCCTCCTCAGCTAGGTGGGTGTGGGAGCTCATGGCTTTGAGAGAAGGCCATGACCTGTATCAATCTGTGCTCACCTAGGGTGAAACCCTTCCTGCAGGAGCTGCCTGGCTGTGCCCTGGCTGACAATCTCTTGTTTCTTGAAGAGGATCAGTCACCAGCTGAGCGGGTTTCTTCTGTAGGCTTGCCACAAGTGGACACCCCTCCAGATTGAAGGCCAAGCTGTGGAACTTAACTACTGCAGGTGACAAGGCATGGGAGGCTTGATCCAGCACCATTTAAAAAACCTCTCAGCTTGATTTTAACTCTGCTGAGCCCACTCAGTTTGTGTTCATCCAGCTCTGGAAATATTTACAGTTGCAAGTTAGGGAAAGGCCAATGCCCATCCCTTTGCTATTATCAAGGTTAGCAATGGATGTTTCATGTCTCCAGGTCTGGGTGTGCAGATAGCCTGGATCTCAGCACTGCTCCCTCACCCTCCTGTGGGTCAGGATGGAGACGGTCAAATAACTGATTCCTCCTCTCCTTGTGCATTCTTCAGTAATTGACACAACTACTTGCTCAAACTAACACCTCCTTCGTAATGTCAGTGAAATCTCTGCTGCGACGCAAATTAACCCCCTGGAGGATTGTGATGTCAGTGGAATCAGTGCTGGGACACAGATTAATCCCCTCTAGCACAGCAATCTCGGTGAAATCAGTGCTGGGACTCAAATCAACTCCCTCTAGAATTCTAATATCCATGAAATCAGTGTTGGGATACAGATTAACTCCCTTTGAGATTCTAATATCAGTGCTGGGACACAGATTAACTGAGTGATTCTGGCCAGACAGACCTTGTTGAATACAGCAGAAAATGGAGTGTGACTCACTGAATTCATCCACACCTGGTTGAGCACCGCTCCTGAAGTTTTGTCCTGACTGGAATATCTCTGGACATGTGCAGTGGGTTTCTTAGGGATTTACTTCCTTCTGCAAGATATAAGGAGCCTCATTTAAATCTATAAACACTTAAGTGTGAGAAAACAGGACTCACATTGCTTTTTTTAAAAAAAAGCAAAAAAAAAAGCCTCTACTTAATCTTGCCTTCTCTGTTGGAAGAATAAGCAGCACATAGCAGTCTATATGTCAAAACACTTGGTTACTTTTTTTTTAAGGGTTCAAATATTACACCAAACCTTTGGTTATGTGTGGTGGCATTTTTAATAAAATGTCTGAGAGAGCAAAAAAAACCTCCAAAATGTCCTGCTGTGTTGTCATAATCTCATTTTAATCTCATCCCTACAGCTCTAGGACCAGAATGTTATGTGAAATTTGTGTTACAGTGTGGAACGTGGATTTAGGTGGTGCAAAGTTAATTTACAAAGTAAGGATATCCTTATAAAAAAACACCCCTAAACCTGGAATGAAATTATTTTGAAAGAAGCTGTTTGGAGTTAAGGCCACCTTTGCATTTTAATGGGTAATTACTCTTGGCATCACCACCCGTGTATAACCAAAGTCCTCAGCACCCCTGGGGCACAGACGTAAATTTGGATTTAAAGACGGCGGTGCAGCTAATATTGAGGAAAGCCAATTTCCGTGGATCGGGGAGAAGAGAAATCCGAGGGTTTTGTCGCTGGCAGCAGCAGCGTGCATATAATCGATAAAGGAAAGGTTATTGCTGCTCCGGCCGCGCTCAGCGCTCGCAGCCGGCAGGAGAGGGCGGCAGAGAAACAGCTCCGGCTCCCGCACAGCACCCAAATTTCTAACGGGAGCCACAGCACATCGCAGCTCTCGGAAGCCAAATCCCCTTTCAAAACGGCAGCTTCAGCTGCACCCCCCCCCCTTTTTTTTTTTTTTTTTTTTCTTCCCTCCTTTAAAAAAAAAAAGTCCGCAACACTTTGAAAATGTCAAATTCCTGCGGCAGCCCAGAAGACGCGGGGAAGCAGCGAGGCAGAGATGGCAGGATAAGAAGGGAGGATGTGGATGATTCCCAGCCTGAGGGAAAGAGGCTGAAGCTGGGGAATGAAGCAGGGACCGGTGGAAAGGACAGGGAAGCAGCAGCAGAAGATGCAATAATGCCTTGCTCAGGCAGAGAAGAGCCCGTGCCCGAAGGAGGAGGTGAAGGCAAAAGTGTAAGTGAGCATCTTCAGTGGCTCAGGAAAGGGGGAAGGGCCGGGAGGTTACCTTTGAAATTGTCTGTCATCCTGAAGTTGGTAATTGGGCATCAGGAAGAGCAGGATGAATGAAATCGAGTGTCCCATCTCACTGAGATCATAAGCATGCTGCTCTTTAATTTCTCATCTTGCCTGCATGCTTTTTAGTGCAGGAGTGTGTGTTTTTATCTGGCTCTCACATCAGCTGCTTGCAAGATGTGTGTGTCAGAGGAGTGATTTCCTTTCTCATGGGGAGAAGGAATACTAACAGCTAAACTTGCTTTTACGCTCCCTATATCCATTTAGAAATTGGGTAAGGATGGGTGCATTGAATTGGACAGTTTGGGTTGTTTATCAGTCTGTCCATTCACACTTTGAAGTGCATCGATGTTGAGTAGCACTATTTTACAGCTGGGGATGGGGGTGCAGCCTCCGGGAGAGGAGAATAATTGGTGGTTAGAGATCTCATCTGGTGAGATTTTGCCAAAGAAGAGCTGCTGAGCAGTTGCCTGTATAAACATCAGCACTGGCAGATGTTTACATGAGGGTAACTTTGCTGCCTGGTTATTCAGCTCAGCTCCTGAGGCACAGCAGAGAGCTCGGGGAGAGCATCTGGATCCCCAGCCAGCTGAAGCTTTGCCCCCCCGGTGCAATTCAGGCCAGGTACTTTCCCTCCACACATCCTGGTGGCTTCCCTTGGTCAGAAATACAGGGGGAGGGTGGTGGGGACAGTGTCTGGGGTGGAGGATGTTTCTGTGTGAGTTGTCTTAGGGGGAAAGTGCAGCTGGAGAGCTCACTTAAGAGCTGCTGGAGGTTTCAGTGCACTGGTTTAATCCAGAAGTTTTCTGAAATGTGGGTTGTTTTCTCTCCTGGGGCTGATATCCTGAATTTACACATGCTTCTTCAAATGAGGAGCTAAGTAGATGCCCAGTGTTTCGGTAGGATTTACATTTTTAAGTCATTTGAAATCTAGTTTATTTGTCTTCTTGGTGGAAGGTCATCTCTAAATGCAACAGTTTTCCTGAGCTACAGAAGTATTTAAAATGTGTGTAGAGTGTTGGTTTGTTTATCCAAGCAGAAATCTTTTATCAAGCCCTGTAACTGCAGAGAGTTGCACTTTGCTCTGTGTTTTGGGATTCCAATGCTGTATGAAGTTAGGTTCTTTGTAACTCTCAGGCAGTGAAGTGCCACTCTTGTTCTTACACCACTCTGGCAGAGACTTATTTTCCCCAAAATTAAGTGCAAAATAAAGGCATGTTAATTGCCCAAATCACAACCCTCCCTTTTGTGGTGTTTTTTTTTTTTTTTTTTTTTGTTTTTTTTTTTTTTTTTTTTTGTTTTTTTTTTTACCTGGGAGTAAAGGTTTTAAATCCATTCTGCTTTGTGATAAATATCTAGAAGTGAACACCACTATGGGTTGGGGTAAAAGTCTTCTTGATCGTATGTGTCACTATAACACCTAATGAGGAAGTTACTGAAAAATAAGCCTTAATTGAATAAATTTACTTTATCTTTTAAAGCAGAATATATGAGAATGATGCCTGAATGATACCTGAATCCCTGGGCTCTGCCCCATCTGTGGGGCCTGGTTTAGCCCCTTATTTAGGTTCTGCTACTGCAGCAAAGTTCTGTGCTGGTTAATACCTGTCCTCTTTTTTTTTGGTTTTTTTGTCCTTTCAAGGACCTGGTATAGCTTCTCAGACTTTACATTCTGGCTTTTCATCAGGGGATTGTTAAAAATATTAACAAAGCAAATCAGTTAATGAATAATTATTTCACTGCTTCTCTTTCCAAAATCAATTCTTAAATAGTTTTTATAGTAAAATAATTGTTCTTATAGTAATTCTTAAATTAAACTGAGTTTGATTCAGAACTCATCAAAGCTCAATGAAGCTCTTCTTTCCCCTCACTGAGTGGATTCTGGCGTGGGATGTTGCACTACATTTTATATAAAGTTCCAGTAATATTTTCCTCCTTCCCTTTTAAATCTGTCTGATTGGAAGGCATTATTAGAAATTAATTAGGTGACACTTGAAATTCAGTTAACATTAAATTTTTTCTTAAAGCAGTAAAAGCTTGTTCAACAATGGCTGTAAGTGTCTGTCACCTTGCAGTGAGCAAGCTGCTGGGAAAGATGGACTGTGTGCCCTTAGGAAACACTGGAATGACTTCATTTCTGTGCTTAGAAGAATCTTTATTTTATAGGCATAGTGGTATGGGTAATCAATGCATGCATTGGAGGAACATTTCCTAATAGTCCATTATGTCTTCCACTTTAAAGAAGGACATTTAAAAGAAATTATAAGCTTTGACTCATTTTTGGACTCGTAATAAAAAATCAGCACAGTGTGTGTGCTGTTTCTCTGTTTATTCCATTGCTATTTGCCTCATCCAACATCATTCTTGGGTTGAGAAGGAAGAAATCTACCTTGGTCAGCTGATCCAGCTCATTATCCCACTTATTATGGAATCTTGGATTCTGGAGAATGCAGACACAATGTATATTTTATGCTCCTGGAGAGATGTGGGCATTTCCTTGGCATGCTGAGTTTGCAGCAGGAGCAGCTGCTGGGCACAGGTTGGTTGTGCAGAAGGATCTTTGTGCCCCTGGACAGAGCTCCCTCCCCTGCCTTGGCAAAGAGGGGCTGCATTTGGCAGCAGGAGCTGCAGTGCTTCCCTCAGGGCTGGGGACTGGTTAGTGCAGTAACAGGGTGTCTTGGTTTGGAAATACAGGTGTCTGCTAAAGAAGGCAGGAGCCTCCCCAGAAATGTAAAATGTAAACCCCCTCTCTCCAAATTATTACAATTTTGAAATTAGGGGGCTCTCAGGCAAAGATATGGGAGTAGGAATAACAGTTCTTTATTAGGAAAAATTAAAAACCAAAAGCAGTTATACAAAACAACACTGTCAGAGTCAGAGCAGGCCCTGGTATGTAGGGAGATAGAATATAAGTAAATAAAGGTAGTATAGAATGTAATCTTATGCCCTAAAGAGTTGCAGCTGAACCAATTACTAAAGATTAGCAGCAGGCCTGATGTTAACAGGCCACACCTGCAGCCAATAAGAAGAGTGCTATAAAAGAGTGGATTGGTTGGTTGAGGGGAACTGGAGTCAGTCCTAGAGGAGCTACCTACAAGAAACATCAAGGATGTACAAAACTCTGGCAATATGGAACCTTTGCAATATAATGTATTAGAACTTTTGAAATATAATGACAACACTGGCCCCCTGTGTGTCAGGGCGGTGTCCCAGCCCCATCCATGGGGGCTCAGCCCTCCTGCAGTGCCAGCTGTGGCTCTGCTGCAGCACGGATCCTGCACAAGGGGGGAGTTTTCCTCTGCAGCTCCAGGGCTGCTGCAGATGGGCCTGGGCTCCCTCTGGCCATGCAGGGCAGCAGAAAGCTGCTCCTCTGGCAATGCAGGGGGCAAAGGCTGCTGTGCTGTGCCAGGCTCAGATTGGATCCAGGTAGGAATGCTTGGCTCCTCCCCTGGGCGGGGCATCTCCCCATGGGATGCTGGGATTGGATCAGCCCTGCAGGGACACTCAGTGGCCATGGACAGCAGAGATCTCCTGGAGGGAGGGTTGGCTGGGGGAGAGAGAAAGAAAAAACTGCCCATGGATAGCAGAGAACTGCCCCAGCTCTGACAGATGGGACTAGAACACACACCTAAGACCCAGGAGTAAAACTCGAATTGTTAATTTAGGTATTTATTCAAATAATTTTCTTCCTGCCTTCTCTTTCTATTGCCTTCATTACAGTGAGGAAGCTGCTCATGGCAGGTATGGATCACTGAGTCCAAGGGCCTGGAGAACATCAGGGTGAAGCCTTTGGTACAAATGGAGGGGATGCAGTCTTTGTGAGATGCAACTTGAGAAATGTTTCACTTGGTGCAGATGGTGGGGAACTGGCCTTGGGGAGAGCCAGCGAGTCACTGCTTTTCATCAAGAGTTTGGGTAAAAGTCTTTAACCAGGAGAATTCCATCCCCAGCTGTGTGCCTGGAGGATGAGCACAGCTGTCAGCTCTGTGATGCCACAGCGTTGATTGTCACCCTACCCCTGACCACACTCTGGAAATTGTTAAATCAGGCTAAAGCTCTATTTCCTGAAATGGGAAGAGTATGAAGAATTAAACATGCAAGTTCTGACTTCTTCCTGGGCTGATAGACATGAGATAGACTCATAGTTAGCCACGAGTAACTCTGTGAGAATCATGAGTGATCATCAGGAGTGTAGATTCCTGTAATCCATGCACCCTTGTCTTTTAAGAATAGTACCTTTTTATCTCTCTTTAACCAACTCTTTGTGCGTATGCCTGGTGAAATTTTGTCGGATTTTGGTGCAGATATTTCTCTATCCACAAGACCTCCTTTGTTATGATCCAAACTTTCCCCTCATAAATATTTGTGCCAAGTTTAGAGAAGAAGACTAAATTTCCTGGCTTTGGTTTGACTTCTGTACTGTTCCCACAGCACACAGCTTCCTAAACTATGTTTTCATCTGTAATGCCACCTGAGCCAGGAGAGAGCTTGAACTTCTACCTTTTAAACAACTTTCAGAATTACTAGAAGGCATTTGTGAATTAATGTGCTGTTTTAATTTTTTTATTGCCTTTGTGAATGCTTAGAAAGGAGGGAAAGGTAGAAGTACTGTGAAGAAAAAAATGCAACTTTTTGTTGCTATCATCAGAAATAACAGCTTTATTCAGTTTTGGGACTGTCATGTTGTAAAAGAAAATATGAGGAAAGTATCTGAAAAAGTGCTTAGGACTTTTGTAGGAAGGGAAAACTGGTTTTGCTGATCAACTTTGAAGAATTGATTACATCAAACTTGTATTATGTGACAGATCCAACCTTCTAAATCTCAGATGTTGATGGAATTGTAAACCCAGTTTAGATGGGGGATGTTATGTGCTATGCAATGCCCTTGTCATTGCATAGAGAACAAATTGCACCTTGTCATTACTTTGAGTAATTCATGTGAGTATTCCTAAAGTGTGGAAGAACATACCTTGGAAGGCTGAGAAAGACACATTGAAAAGCTATTCATTTAGAAGGAGGAGAGGAAGGGTTTTTAGAGATGAGGATATGAGCTTGGAGCTTCAGCTCAAGACAAAATTCCCCTGTTTGAAGGATGGGTCTGGGTTCATGGTTCCAAATTAAAAGCTCTGTCAAGACCAGGTGTGGATGTAGGAACTGAGCCCCATCTGGATTCACTGCAGAAAATCCAGTGTGTGCCTTCAGCAGTGTCAGCTGCTGTCCTGGGAGGGCTTTGGGTGAAAAACAGAGACATTAGGAGGTGTTGAATTTGAGAATTAATCTTGATGAGTGAAATAAACATTTCTTATCTCTTATGTTTTGCTTGGGTTAAAGTAATTTTTGACTCAATAACTCAGGGCTTTTTCATTAAATACATGCATAAAACATAGAAGGAAGTGTAGGAATTGGATCTGAGGTCTGGCAGTTTGATCTTTCAGAGCACAAGGTTTCACTGTGTTAATGCAGTTTCTCAAACAGATTTTCTGGTTTAGGACATGTATTTGCTTTACAGTTGGTTTATTATAAAACCTGATTTGTGTGTGTATGGCATTGTGATCATGATTGCATTTATAAATATTATTTTAAAGAGAAAATATGTTTGAGAAGACAGGAACTGGAATGATGGGTTTGTCTGGGCTGAGAGTCCAATTTAAGGTGCTGATTTCTGACACCCAGCATTCTAAGCAGATTGAACCATTCTGCTGTCAAGGCTGTGCTTTAGTTCTTTTTCTCTTCTCTTTATAACAGTGTTTCAATCTATTGAGTTGCTGTTCTCCTCAGACATTATAGAATGGATGTGTTTTAGGAGAGCACCATAAATTTAGTGTGTTTTGAAGAGCAGAACACTTGGAATGTGTTGCAGACTGCATCTGCCTTTCCTGTCTTTCCTTTTTTGGGTCTGATTACCTAATTAGAGGATAACTTAAGGATTGAATCTATTGACTTGTTAGGCAGACTGTGATAGATGCTGGAATTACTGCTTTTGTTTTGATTCAGAGCACAATCAAGTTCTGTGATCCAGGACAGAGACATAATTATTTGCCTTTGGAAGTGGGAAGAAAGGAGATGATATATCTTTAGTAGTCAGGGGTGGTATTGATACAAGGTGCTGGAGTTCCTTCTACAGGAATATTTTCTAAATCAAAGTAGGGGAGCTTTGGTAGAAAGGTGTGGATAATTCAAAAATCTGTTTGGACTTGATTCCAAGAACAAGAACAAGTTGGAGGGAAATGTTCTCCCTAAAACTGATTCATCCTCCTTTTAACCTCTGGCTGGTGTCAGCAAGCTGTCAGCAAACAATGGCACTGCAGCCTGAGCAGGAATAACTGCAGCAAGGAATTGTCTGAGACAAGGCAGCAGCAGGAGACCCTCGTGAATGACCTTGTTTTGCCGTTTTTCCTGTAGCTGCACTAGATGGCAGAGGCTAAGTGTGCAAAGCTAAGGGCTTTGTGTGCATTATCCTATTATTTTGTCATGAGGGAATTTTAATTTAATTCAGCAAATAACTGCCTGTTTTCAACTAGCAATTTCTACCAAAGCAACATTGGCTAGTTGTGTTTACTCATTGGGAGTTCAATTTCACTGATAAGGAATATTCATGGAGCATTTCTATCCCAGTTTGAGTAATCAATTGCCTAATATTACAATTTTTGTAGAGTGACTGGAATATTACTTTTGATTGAAATTACAAATGCATTAAAATTCTCCAGAGTGCAAAAGAAGGCATTTGTGATCTATGTTGAATTAGAGGAGATATGAAATTAAGATATTGATATATTGCTCTTATTTGCTATGCTTTCTCCTTCTGCATGCCAATGTCAGCCAGGAAAATATTTTTATTTCAAGTCTCTGTGATTTAAAGATTAATAAAATTATGTGCTTTACTTTGGTTCTTTTCTAATATTTGCAGTCTTAGTCATTAGCTCTCACTACAACAATAAGGAATAAGCCCAGAAGCTATGCAAAAATTGAAAATGGAATCAGGCTGGTGCTTCCCTGGCTGTCCCTTTCCTGTGGAGTACTCAATGTTCAGACTCATTTGGGATGCATTATTACCAAAGAGTTCCCTATTTTGTTCCATTAAATTAGGCTGCAGGATCTGCTGCACTGCCACCCATGTAATTTCCCCCTCAGGAACGCACTTAATGTGTTCTGATGTTCTAATGCTTTCCCCACTGTGCACTTCCTAAACAGCCCAAGGAGTTACAGGCAGTCTTGTCTACAGCAGAAAGGATTTCATCCTTTAAATTCAGAGTACAGAAGGTTTACTTTTGATGGCTGTCTTGTGTTCTGATCTCTTTCCTTTAGGCACCTTAACATACCTTTAAAATGGGAATAACTGGTCCAGAGCTTGTGAGCCAGCTGGTCACTGCCAGCAAAATTCAAATAGCTTGGTGTAGGAAAATGCAACAGCTGAGTGACTTAACCTGGTGACTCTAAGTGCTAGATAATGAAGTAACTCTCAATTAATTGTACTGATAATTAATAAAAGTCCATCTAAGATTCACAAGTCAATGAGAAGTGTCTGCAGTCCTTGGTATTGATACTTTCATTCCAGGCTGAAAAGCAAAATTTGTTTAAATGGAAAAGATTTCCAGAGCACAATAATTCTTACACAATCTATTCTTTCACCTGCTGGTTTTTCCCTGCATGTTTCCAATATGTTGGAATATATTCCAATACATTGGACGCCAGCCCTTCTGCACAGGGATATGGCTTTAGGATCCCTAGGAAAGGACACAGCTCTGGTCTCTGATTTCATAAAAGAATCTTTTACTGAGTTGGTCAGTGGACAGAAGTGGAAAGGTGAGGTGGAGAAGCTCCTGGGTGTCCAAGGTTTTATGGCAAGGATTGTGCAGGATCCTAACAAGGATTGAGCAGGGACACCACGGAATCAGCCTTGGCATGGGCTAGAAGGGTTCTGTGTTTTCCCTTGAAGAGTTGAGCAAGGACACCACAGGGTCAGCCATGAGTGGATGCACTGAGGGGGCTCTACATTTCCCCAGCTCCTGTAATTACTTTGATGATATTGGTTACCCTGAAGTGTAATGACATGGTGAAAAATTAACAGATTCTTATGAAGTTTCCACTCTTTGTACTCTCTACGAATACTTTGGTAAATTCCTGGTTTAGCTGAGTTGTACTGTGCATTCAACATTATTTTCAGGGAATGTTATTTTCCACAAAATGAAGGCTAATCACAAAAAATAGAAATGGATTTAGTATGTAAAATTATGAAGTCACCACACTGAGATTGTCATAGTTCCTTGAGTTGGGCCACAACTAAATGGAAATTAAACATTCTTATCAATAATGCACTGGGGGAGTAACATCTGTTCTGAGATGCTGAGAGGTAGTTTTTTCATTCACTGAAATATTTATTTCAACTAAAAACTCTAATCTTTTCACTGTCTCCAGAGGGCAGAATCATTGACTGTTATGTTTAGGAACTGTCTGTGAATTACAAGAGTCCATATGAGATGGAAAGAATGCTGATGGAGCAATTAATCACTTTTTACTTAATTTAAAATAAATAATGACATTACAGAAAGCTGTTGCATTAGCTCAAAAACAAGAGACTAATTCTTGGAAAAGCAGCAGAACAGCATTTCTTTCTCTCACTATAGGCTAGTTTCCAGCTCTTGAAGGCACAAAACCAATAGTTTTTGGTGATGTGGCAATATTTTCTTCTAATTAGCCAGTGTTGTGTTACACATGTTACATAAAGGTTGCTGCTCCTGGCCACCCATGTTCAGATCCTTCTTAGATTTCAAGGCTAGAATTGACTGCTAGACCCTGCTTTCTGGTAAAAGTTAATTCCATCTTCCTAAATTCTGTTTGAGCTAGAAAATGGATTTTTTTACAAAAACAGCCACTGTTGATTAAAGGCTTCAGGTCACGAACAATTCCTCAAGTCTCCAGGTAAATTTCTTGCTGTAGATAATTATTCTTAGAATAAAAATATAAATCCTTGCCTGGAGTTGGAATTTGCCCAACTGCTCATCCCAGCCTGAGTGGATTGTTTTGCACCAGATGTTATTGACTCCCATGATGGGAATAAACTCATTTCCTCCTCCTGGATAAGCCAAGCATCTGGATCCATGTGCTTTGTTTTCCATCCTGCAGGTCTGTGCTCCCCATCTGAAATAATTCATCCGTGCCCTCGCTGCCTCTTTGCAAGTTCAACATTTTTGCAGAAAGCTGATTCTGCTGGATGTCCCCTGTTAATATATCAATGGTTTAGGTATTGCTCTGGCCTGGGCTCCAGGTTCATTTACCAACAGCTGCCAATGCCACTAAACATTCTGTGTTTGCCCACATGGAAGTGTATTTTTGTCTGACAAGCCCAGATTTATGACTGCAATTTGATTAAAATTGTCTGAAAATTACCAATGCCTTGATTTATACATACTTGCTTTCCAATTCACTGGGAAAAAAAAATCACTGAATAATATTCATGGAAGAACAGATCCTTGTGGGATGTTAATTGCAGAGGCATCTTAATTGGAATGACTTTGCTCCTGCTCCTTTTGTTTTTTCTCCCCTATCTGCTCAGTTTTAATTCATTTAAAAGTGTCCTGTGTAGCTGTGCACACAAACCAACATGGAGGTGGTATGTTAGCACTTCAGAATGATTGCTCAATTTTGATTAAAAAAAACCGTTATGTAACTGAGGCAAAAAAAGCAAAACTAAATTAATATCTTGTTATCTGTTGACAAATGAATTTTCCCCCACCCAGTGATAACTTTTTAAGACCCTTAATCTTCCCAGCTGAGAGGTCAGTTTGGATAATTGTGACTCAGACCCTCTGTGGTGCCTTGGGACTGGGTGTCTGGAAGCTGCTGAGGCTGCTCCCCTGGGGCTGTGTGCAGTGTGCTGTGTTAGCAGGGAAGCTTTTCACCGAAGCAAAATGAGCAAAGAACCCCCAGAAAAAGCCCCGCTGTGTGGCTGCAATAAATTCTGGGTCTGCAGCTGCCTGGTCACTGCAGGGGAGGGTGTGATGGTGCTGGGAAGGGAGCAGGAAAACCCCAGTGCCCTGTTTGCTGCAGTGGGATTGATTAATTGATGTCTGAATGCCAGGGACCAGAAATCTCCCCCTGGAAGGGTCTGGAATCACCCCTGGGGGCTCTGGGCAGGCACAGCAAGGTCAGGGACCATCAGCAGGCCGAGGGGGAGTTGGCACAGCTCTGACTCTTTGTTGGCACCTCTGATGGAGAATGGGGCTTGTAGAGGTGGAGAGAAAAAATTTCTGCCTGGAAAATGTGCCCAGATGTCTGAATTGTCACTGCTGCCTTAGGTGCAGATGTGTGGGTGTGACCTCCTCTGACAGGGCAGGCTGGCACTGCAAACCAGCTCCAGTGTCTGCAGCAGAGAAATCTGTGTTCCAAAAAATCTGTCCCAATATTTGGTAATTACTAAATGAACTGAGAGGACTAGAAGTGCCTTTTTTGAGGCACTTTGGGAAGTTTCACAGCTTTGTTCAGCTGGAATTCTGCTGCAGGGTTCTGGCCTGAGAGGTTGGCAGCAAGATCAGAGAGCTGATCAAAGGTGTCTCAGTGTGCATCTGCACAGACAGGTCACGTCCCAGAATAACACAGGGGGCTCTGAAACCCAAACCAGGTGCTGAGGCCATTATCCCATTGCCTCAAGTGAGGGCACAAATCAATGCTTCACCCTCACTGTCCTTTCTGCAGCTGTTTTTAGAATCTTGGTGTGAAAAATGTGTATTTTATGATTGGCTTTTCACAAATATTAAATTGAATATTATGTGTGTTATGTTAGAAAGTTATGCTGTATTTTCTTAAGTAGTATGTTTAATATAGTTCTGGGTTATAACATAAGGTTAAAATTGAAACTATGCTATATAGGATACTTTTTTCCCTAAAGAAGGGACTTGCACTGAGATAGCAGCCACAGGACACCTCAGTCTTTCAGAGAATTTATTGCTGTCTCATCAGAAGAGATGAACTTCTTCCTGCCTTGCTCAACCATGACGACGCCATTAGGATTCAGAGGAAGAAGCTGACACTGACCAGACAGAATCCTTTGTTTGAATGGAATTTATGCATCATGTATGAGGTGTATGAATATGCAACAGGTTATTACTTTTAAGGGTTAATCCTCTGTTAACATGTGTCCTTTTCTGGGCTTATGCTGCCCTGAAAAAGGTACCCGGACTGTCCATAACTCTTTGTCTCTATTGTCTCATATTGTCCTAATCCAAATGGTCCAAATTATTATTACTCTAATTATATTATTATTTTTATAACCATTTTATTACTATTAAACTTTTAAAATTTTAAAAACAAGTGAATGTCGTTTTTCACACTGCTATTTAGGAACCCTCTTGACTCTCTCCTTTCCTCCTCCCCTCAGCATGCCCTGTCCTTCAGTGTCGCCCGTCAGGGTGGGTCGGTAGAGCAGGAGACTGTAAATCTCAGGGTGGTGGGTTGGAGCCCCAGGTTGGGCTGTAAAGGCTGATCAAAACTGTAAATCTCAGGGTGGTGGATTCAAGCCCCACATTGGATTGTAAAGGCTGATCTCTGTGGGGCCTCTGAGGGCCCAAACCGCCTGGCTCTGGGCCCTCGCCCCTTGCAGCTTCTACAAGGACAAAAGGAAAAGGCTCGAGGTGCTCTTTCCTCTTGGGACCAAAGTCCTACTTTATTCCTGAAAAGAAGTTATCTGGGGTCAAGGTGAGGTCCCAGAGGGAACAAGAGGCTGAAATGGTTGATGGTGGAAGGCTTTAAACCCAGAGGAATGAGGGACGGAGGAAGAGGCCCACAGCCCAGGGGATACTGGTGAGGTCTCTGGCGTCGAGATGATCTTGAGGTGTTGGAAAGTCTCTTTTTCCCAGCCCTGAGACCGAAGAAGAAGACAGTATTCATCAGCTCTTCTTCTCAAGGTTGTTTACTTGCTCTTATCTCATACCTTGTCTTTCTGACCCACTGAGGTCTGTCCAGCAGGTCAGGTTGAAGCACACTTGACTCTCTCCTTTCCTCCTCCCCTCAGGGCGGTGTTATCTTTTTATACTAAAAACGATATGTACTTTATTTACAATAATTTTCCAATACCTATCACCTATGTTAGACTCTTTTAGTAGTTTGTTGGACTCTTAGTAGTTTGGCTCTACTCTAAACCAATCCAAAAGTTCCACCATCACAACAGATAATGGAGGACAAGAAGGAGAAGGAGAAAGACAGAACACTCCCACATTCCTCCATCTTGCCTCTTGAACTCCCATTCTAAAAAACCCAAAATACTACTTTTCCACCTTGTGATAAATTTACGAACATTCTACTCAAACCCTTGTGGCTTGTAACTCCTGGCGCAAAGCTGGTAATGGTTTCCATGGGTTAAAATTGAAGGCACAGGTGTTTTTGACTCCGTGCCAAGGTTTCTGAGCCCCCTGGCAGGGTCTGGAGCCCTCAGGGCAGGCAGAGGAATGTTCTGGGTTCCTGCAGGATACCAGTGAGGGGAGAAGCAAACCAGGGAGAGATCACCTCCACTGGGGCTGAGGTGGGAGAGACTGACCATGAACCCAGTGCAAAACAACTAAAGAAACTATTTAGTGCAATGCTACAGTTGTGTGGTTCTGGCCTGAGAGGTTGGCAGCAAGATCAGAGAGCTGATCAAAGGTGTCTCAGTGTGCATCTGCACAGACAGGTCACGTCCCAGAATAACACAGGGGGCTCTGAAACCCAAACCAGGTGCTGAGGCCATTATCACACTGCCTCCAGTGAGGGCACAAATCAATGCTTCGCCCTCACTGTCCTTTCTGCAGCTGTTTTTAGAATCCTGGTATTTAGGAACCCCCTTGGCTGTCTCTTTTCCT
This sequence comes from Zonotrichia albicollis, assembly GCF_047830755.1. NCBI lineage: Eukaryota > Metazoa > Chordata > Aves > Passeriformes > Passerellidae > Zonotrichia > Zonotrichia albicollis. Next base: position 13,131,874 of record NC_133834.1, on the reverse strand, counting down.
GCCTCCCCTCCGTACCCCCTGTCCTTTGGTGTCCCCTCTCCCAGGGTGGGTTTGGTGATCAGGAGCCAGCACAGCTCTCAGGCTTCTGCCTCTCACCTGAGACTTTGGGAGCTGCAAGAAAAAGCTGCTAATTAGAGAAAGGACTCGCTTTCTACTTCCATCCCCTGGAAGCCTCTTCATCCAAGCCTGTTCATCTACATGATATGAATATTTTAATTTCCTTGAGTGACTAAGTGTGGGAATGTTCCTCTCTCAGGGTCAGCAAATGTGGTGGTGATCACAGGGGTCCCAGGACAAGGGAAGAGATGAGAATCTTGATTCCATGTTTCAGAAGGCTGATTTATTATTTTATGATATATATTATATTAAAAGAAAATTATATATTATTAAAACTATACTAAAGAATAGAAGAAAGGATTTCATCAGAAGGCTAGCAAGGAAAATAAAGGAATGAATAATAAAACCTTGTGACTGCTCATAGCCTCAACACAGGTGGCTGTCATTGGTCATCAAGTAAAAACAATTTCACATGCTGGGTAAACAATTCTCCAAATCACATTCCAAAGCAGCAAAACATGGAGAAGCTGAAGCTTCTCAACTTCTCAGGAGAAACAATCCTAACAAAAGGATTTTTCAGAAAATATGTCTGTGACAATTAAGGAGCTGAATTCCAAACCTGATTTTATTGTATTGTTGCACTGTCAATTTGCTTTCTTCTATTTTGCTTTATTATTATAAACATTAAATAGCCATTCTACCTTCCCACTGTAAATGCTGGAAGGCTGCAGTGGGAAAGGAAAGCAGCCAGCACTACCTGCTTAGTGGGAATTAAATAATTAAACAAAGGAATAAAAATAATTAATAAAATAAAATAAATGAATAAATAAATATTTATTATATTAATTAATAAATAAAACATATAAAGGAATTAAATAATTTCACAAAGGAATAAAAATAATTAATAAAATAAAATAAATGAATAAATCAAAATTTATTATATTAATTAAATAAAAACAGATAAAGGAATTAAATAATTAAATAAAGGAATGAAATAATCCTGAAGCTGATTGCTATCACTTCTCATGTTCTTTAGGCCATACCTGTTATAGGGGAAAAAGAATAAATTAGTTTCTGTAAGAATGAGGACAGTTGTATCTGTGGGGACTCAACTGCCAAATGTCACCTTAAGCATTATAAAATTTGCCAAGAGATTAACACTAAGAAATACAAGAAATTGTACAATTAGCATGAGAAAAGTGTGTGTATATATGGAAACTCTCTAAATCTTCTAAGAAATATGTGGGATTTATCATAAAGCTACTCTTGGATTACCAAGTCCAAGTATTAAATTGTAAGTAAACCTCTTTTTTTTTTCCTTCACATCATGAATTTGCCTTCAATAATATTATAAAAGTAGCAATTTTAGATGAAGCTTTTCTGTTAACTTCTACATTTTAAGCAGTTTGGGTGATATTTTAGTGACAGATTTATCTGTAAGACTGCAAACAGGAATGTAAGCTGCTACACAAGTATGTAAATGAAAAGCAGAACTTTTAGTAAAGCTGAGTTTCTGAAATAATTCCATCACTTCAGCTGTACAGAATTTCAAGAATAAACCAAAATGTTAATGAGAGACTTGATTCAAAAACTGGAGACTTAGAAGCATTGATACTTGCATGAAAGAAAATTCTTTTAAATCAAGGGAAGTTTTAAATGGATTGCCAGAGCAGCCTTTACTGTGACAAATGGTTTTGTTTATCCTGTTTATCAATAACCTTTTGAGTTCTGCTTGCCAGGCAGGTGAGCTCACAGCACTGGTGGCCTCACCTCCTATTTCAGCAAAACCTGGCATGTGCAGCTGCTGGCACTGAGTGGGGATCATTTACTTCTTTTCAGTGGACTTACAAAATAATTTTAGGAACTTTAAGAGCATTTGAAGCAGGATGAATTTGAGGACTTCATAGGGATTTGACTTGATTTCTTTTTTTGAGCAGGGTTGGAGGACAAGTGCTAAAATATTCCTGTCACTATTTGGAATGTTCTTTGAAGGGAAATTTTAATTTTTACTGAGATGAAGACTGAATGTCCATTTTGCACAAGTTTCTCATTCTCTTCTTCCATTGCTCTTTATAAAAGATTTAGATGGTTTGGGAAGCTCAAGTAAACACTTGGAACTATTACAGCAAGACAATCTTGACATAACTTATTCAGCATCAATTACTGGTGTGTGTCTGCTTTTCAGACCTGTGTGGTGGCATTGATGGGCTCTCTGTGCACAGGCCTCATCTTCATAAAAAAGGCTCCATCCATCTGTGAAGTGGTGAACCAGATGCAATTAGCATTTTTAAAAAGAATTCACAGTAATAGCATATTTCTGAGTTTGCATTTTCTTTGAGGCTTCAGCTATGTAAGTACAACACTTCTGTTTATCGAAGGAAAAAACAATGTGCTGCACAACCCAAAGCAAAACAGTTTGAAAAGCCATTTTTGGAATAAAACATGTGTGGAAGCAATGAATTAAAAAATGATGATAAATCAGCTAAAACAACAAAAAAAAAAAAAAACCCTGGATGCTCAGGTCCTGGCAGTCCATCCCCTGCAGGCAGGCTGCTCCCAGGGCTGTGCTGGCAGCTCTGGGCTGGGCATGTTCTCCCCAGGACAGAAGGGAGATTTTGCTGCTCTTGAGTAGCTCCTCGTTCACAGAATGTGGTGGTGTTTGAGGGTCCCCAGTACTCCATGTTTCAGAATGCTGATGTGTTATATTGTGATATACATTATATTAAAAGAAAAGAATATACTAAAACTATACTAAAGAAAGAGAAAGGAGACATCAGAGAGCTGGAAAGGAATGAATAGTAAAATCTTGTGACTGGCCAGAGAGTCTGACACAGCTGGACTGTAATTGGTCATTAATTAAAAACAATCCACATGGAACCAATCAAGGATGCACCTGTTGGTTAACAACTTCCAGACCACATTCCACAGCCATCAAATAGTTGTTGTTCACATTTATTTTCTGAGGCTTCTCAGGAGAAAAATCCTCACAAAAGGATTTTTCATAAAACTTCACAGTGACAACAGAAAGTGTCTGACTTTATGTGCCCAAACCCCCCTGAGTGTTAACGCAGTTTTTAAACTCATCATAAATTCTATGGTCACCCCTGTTTTGCCTTACTTGTGCCATCACCTGCCTCTGTGCTATTTACAGAGTCAGAAAGGCATTTCTAAGTGTTTTTTTCTTGCTTTTGTTCTTCCACACGGTTGTAGAGTCTAATTTGGCTCTCCATCACTAAGGAGGGCAGGTTTGTGAGGTCACACAGAAGGGAACACAGCTCCTCCCACAGGCTCTGGTTTGGTCTCAGATTCACTTGTGCTTTTTGGCACTGTGCAAGTTCCCCTTCAACCAGTCGTACTTAAAACTCACTTTAAAATAAGGTGGATGTGCTCTTATCCTCAAAGTCAGGTGGCTTTTTCATTGCTCTGATGAGGAGGAGAGCAAATCTTGGGCACGCTGCAGCAGAATCCGATTTTTCCCTCTGGGTCACAGGTGGGTGAAGAAAGTCCTGTCACAGTCTGGAACTGCAGCAGGGTGCTTCCAATAAAGGGTATTTTGGATCATGCTTGGTGTGTGGGGAAAATAATATCAGGAAACTTGGTGGAAAACTTCAGCAGGCTCTGGGTGAGGTGGTTTCCAGGATTCTAGTATTAAAAGATTGATGCAAATACCTCTTCACTCAAACCATGGTTCCAACCTGCTCACTGCCTTGTCAAGGAGTTGCCTTCTGCAGCTTTTGGTCTTCATTTCCAAGTCCCTTTAGGTCTCTGCCTGCAGGATTGATTTCTTTGTTCCATTCAGAGGCAAAATGAGCTGTCCCTGCACAGCACTGGCAATGCTGACAGGCAGTAGCTGATATCTGAGAGCATGACTGCTTCAAGTTTAGTGTTCATCTGCCAGCAGGTTAAAATTAATCTCTGGTTCCTCAGTCAGGCAGCAGGAGAGCATTTGGTTGTGTTAAAACTCAGCTGAGTAACTGAGAGGAATCCTGAGTGCCACGTGCTCCCACAGCTCAGGGGGATGTGTTAGAGCATCATAGAAACACCACCTGCTCTGAATATTTGCTGATCTATGAAGCCACTTTATTACTCAGGTGTCTAACAACATGCAAATGTGTGTATTAACAGCTCCTGTGCCATAAAAATGGCAAGTTTATAACTCTGCACTTTATAGACCTCGTAGAATCCAGTTAGCAAAGTGTGCTCTGTTGGAAAACAAGATTACAAATCAATTACTCTTTGCTTGACACAGCTCAGATCTCTTTCCTGAGATCCTTGTTCAGCTGACACTGGGAAAATGAACATGCCTGGGAGTGTGACCTATTATTCAGAGGGAACTGCAGGCTAATGGCACTTTTGATCATTGAGGAATCTATTATTTTTTGACCTGCAAGACAGCCTAAATGGCCCACTTTTATAAAGGAAATTTATAGGTTTGTGAGATCAAACACTCAAGCCCTTCTTAGCTGGGAAGTGCAGGCCAATCTTAGATGCAGAAACACAGGAATTTTCATCAACCCCCTCTCCTTTGCTGCAGTTTATTCCCTAGGGGGGAAAAATGCAGAAGAGCTGATTTCAGGAAAGCAACTGCACCTTTCCTAGCAGAAGCAATTTATCAAAATACTACTTTGAAGGATGGCAAGGATTCAGTGGTACTGAACCCTCCTTGTGGTGTATAAAAACAGAGATCAAATCTGATTTGGTGGTTAGGGTTCAAAGATTCTCAGAGCAGACTTCAGGCTCACAGATTTTCTGTTTTCCTCGAATATTGAGCTCTAAGAGGAGGGGGTGGCCCCACAATCAGGCTGTGGGTATCACTGGAGTTGCCATATGGTGTGTGATCTTTGCTCTTGGAACTTTTGTTTTTCAGTGTGTGTGCTTTTTCCTGCAGAGTAATAATGCTTGGGGATTTACTGTTTATTTTTATTCCTCAGGTTTAATATTGCAGCAGAAATCTATAGCTGACATTCACCATGTTATTAAGCAAACGTTTCATATGAGCTGTGGTTTATTTTTGCTTTGAGTGACATGACCATACTTTCTTTTAAAACTCAGTGCAAATAAAATCTCTGGATTTAATATTCTTTTTTTTCATTTTTTCCCCCCTCTTTAAATTTTTTTTTCTTTTCCCTGCTATTGAATAGGGAAGTCACTTCAGGTCCTTGCTATTTAGTATTCATTTGGGGGTGGTGTCTGCAAAATCCTCTTTTTAGAAATTAAATATGGCTCTCATATTATAACAGGCACTTTGCATCTAACACAAAATCAAAAGAAGTCAGTAATGAGATTCTTGTTGCATTTATACACCCATTGTTTCTTGTTTGAGTAAAATTTAAACAGACTTTTTTTCTTCTCAGTATTGGGCTTTGCACTTGACAATATAAGAAATTTTTTGTATTGTGTTGCTATTTCTTTGCAGTGATGTTAGGACTGGTATGAACGCATCTTCTCTTGTTAAAGAATACATATCTTGTATAAAACTGTGAGCATCTGACAATTTAATGTTAGTTTCTGAGTATGACAGGCCCTCAGCCTGAATTAAAGGCATTTTTAGGTAATGGGACTACAGATATCTAAAGAGAAATAAGTGTCGGTATTTCTTAAGCTTTATTGTTATCATTATTATTATTTATTTGTTTATTTATTTCTATGTATAGATATTCCTCTAAGTGCTGCAAAAGCCTGAATCCTACATCTCTGGTACATAAGAGTTGGAAAATGTTAAAGTACATATAGAAATATATTTTCATCATAATAAATCTTGCTTTGACTCATTGGTATGCAAGCACCACGTAGTTAAAAGTAATTGAAATGCTCTGCCAGAGGAGGTGTGAACCAACAGTGACTGCTCCTCGTGTTCTGCTCTGCAGTGTGGTCTAGGAGCTGCTCTGAATTCTGTCTTTGACCTGCACAAAATGAGCAGCAGCTGCCATTTTATCACACCACACCTGAATTTTAAATGCTGCTAATTAGTCAATATTAAGCTAATAATGATGCAGCAGTAAACACTGCTGGATATATCCAAGTGAATGTTGAATTTTGGTGAATAGGCATCATACACACACACCACAGAGGCAACAACTTCCTACCCTGGTTTGTGGCTAAGAGCATTCAAGGATTCCATGTGTTCTTTCAGCGATGTGAAACATCTCTGAATTTAGTTTTTCTATGAAAATAATGCTGGACCTAACCAAATAATCTGTAATTAGTGAGGTGCTCTGTCTATATCCTTTGTGTAGTTCTTTAGTTTGTTTGTTAAGATGTCTTGGACTAAGTGTGTTAATTGATGAAATTGGACATTGTGCTGCATTTGAGCTGATAGAAACAGGGAACTCCTGCTCTGCAACAGTGAGTCCTACACTGAACCACATTCAGCATATATTTAAAATGTAGCATTTTTTCAGTTTTGGGTTTCTGTAAGCTATGACCATCACTGAATTTGTTGAAGAATGAATTAAGGGCATTTTTATGTTGTGGGACTACAGATATTTAAACAGCAATAAGTGTATTTCTATATCAGTCTAGGAATGAGAAAAATCCCTCTATGGCTGTGTTTTCACTGGTAAATAGAAGGCTCAGATAGTGGATCTTTAGAGCAGAACTAATTATTGCTAATGGGTCACTGATAGCACTGACTTCTGCCACTGTCATGTTTTCTGAAAAATCCCTTTGCCAGGATTTCTCTCCTGGGAAGCTGAGAAGCCTCAGAGAAAAATGAAGACAATAATTATCTGATTGCTTCTCCCGTGTTTTGCTGCTTTGGGATGTGGTTTGGACATTGTTTACCCAACATGTGAATTATTTTAACTTAATGACCAATCATGGTCAGGCTGGGCTGAGACTCTGGAAGGAGTAATGAGTTTTTCATTAGTATCTTGTTAAGCCTTCTTGTCTGTATCCTTTCTCTGTTCTTTAGTATAGTTTTAGTATAGCATAATAATAGAATAGAATAGAATATAAACCATAAAATAATAAATTAGCCTTCTAAGAATATGGAGTCAGATTATAATTTCCTTCCTGTCACAGGGGACCCTGAAAATACCAGTGACTTCCTTCAGAAACACTGAAGCACTTGTTGATTCACCTCACATCAGCCAGGGTTTGTTGGGGTGAAATCAGCCTTTCATTCCAACTGGGAATGTGCTGTGGAGGGGACTCCCTGCAAATTGCTGTAGAAGGAATCCAAAGATAGGCTGGTTTGAGAGGGATTTAATTACCAGGAGTCACAAATGGTTCATTGCCTGATGGAAATGAGCAGTGTAATTGCAAATCTAATCTGTTCATGCCTGGAACTTCAGCAGCCCTGATGCCTGCAGTGGAAATTGCACCAAGTCCCTTTCTAAGGCAGGCAGTGGTATCAATTTGCTTGATTGATATCTTCCTCTTGGCCACAGATCTGTCACTGAGCAAATACTTCTGACACTGTTGAATTAGTTGAAATAATGATGGCTATGTTGTGTTGCTCTGGGAAGTCAGGTGATTCTAATGATGACTCTGAAATATTGGGAAAGGAAAAAAAAAATTCCAGTGCTGCCCTCAGAGCTTTTCCCCAGCCTATAAATACTGGAACTTTATGCTGTTTTTAGCTGTAATGCAAATAACTCCAAAATTAATATATCCAGAAGAAATAACATTTGTAGTGAAAAATGCATATGACAGAGTGGCTTTTGAGTACAGTATGCAAAAAAGGGTGTCAATTTTACTTGGCTCTATCATAATGCACAAATTGCCTTCTAAAGAAAATTACTATTTCTTGTGTCTGAAAAATGGGCTTTAAAGTTTGTTTTGCTATTTAAAGCATTTTTCCTATACTGTTACCTTTTTCTGCTGTAATTTTACTGGATTTTGCTGCTTCTCATTCTTAAAATATATGGGCAGTATTTGGGCAAGATCTGTCAGTGTGTGTCTTGAGATCTTAAAACAATTTTGGAGTGTTGATCAAAAGAGGTAGCATATGCTTCCAAGTCCCTTTGGATTAAATATGCTGATTTCTGAATGTCAAATTTGACACTAAAGTGAGATGGGAAATGAGCTTCTATTCTGGGGAAGAAAATTAAAAAATTTCCCTGAAATCTTGGCTTTATGCTGAGGTGGTGTCAGTTGTGCAGCCATGAGGCTGCTGAGCGAGGTGACTTTTATCTTTTCCTTATTCACAATTCACTGAAGAATCCTTTACTATTTTGATGAAAAACATGTGAAAGCAATCAGAGTTTGCTTCCATCCCAGTTTCCCCAAGCCCTGTGACTTCAGGCTGTAGAGTTCTTAGAGATTTACCCTGCCTAGAATAGAGTCATTAATAAATGTGAATTTTCCAGATTTATTTTTGAATTGTAGTGGGGCCTTACTCCAGCATTCACCCAAAATTAAAGCCAGGCAGAGGTGGGTGAGCCTCAGAGAAATTACTAAGTGGCATCTGGAGAGCAGGAATTCCAGGTTTGGGTTGTGTTTATTTAATTCCTGTCAGGTACCCGAGCATATCTGTACACCAAGCAATGCCACACATCAGCTCTTGCAAGCCAAGGTTCCTTTGAGTAGGAAATGTCACACATTATATAAATAACTAAACTTGGAAAATGTCTGAATCTGGCTCTCTTGTCCCTACCCTGGACAAGAAAGAGGTTCTGGAGTTATCTGGTGATTCTTGAAGTTTTATTTTCAGCCCAAGACATTGCTCTTAAGCAGGATTTCTTTGGGCAGTGTAATTAGCAGGAGCTTGAGCATTGTGATAATACCTTGGGTATATATTGTGATAATACCTTGGGTATAATACCTGGGTTTATCATTGCCCAGTTATCTCTGTGAAGAGAGGCAGTGTTTCCTGAGACATTCTGGTTTTATCAGCTGTGTTCAGGGCTCACTGAAGGCTCAGGCAGCAGCACACCTGAGCACTCTCCCAAAGTCCAAACTCTGCCCTAAGCCTGGCCTTGCTAAGATCAGAGATAACGTTCTTTTTCATCTTCCTAGCCTGGCATGCTGCTTCTCATTATTCCCGGCTGCTCGTGGCACCTGGAGCTGGTTTTTAGTGTGCATAGTACAGGGACAGCTCAAATGGAATGGGGTGAAGGGGTGGGTGTGGAGCACCAGCCCTGGGCTGTTCTTGCTGAATCATCTGTCTGAAAAAGCCAAAGAAACTCCTGGCTCAGGGAAAAAAGGGAAGGCTAAAAGCAGAATGAAATAGTGACTAAATGTCATGGGTGAGCACTGTAGCGTTCAGGCTGTGGAAGGGTCAGGGCTGTCAGTGCAGGAGGTGCCTGCTGGACACCCAGATGAGGCTGAGGTGAGCCCAGGCAGTTCTTGCTGGTGTGTGATCCATGGGAATGAATCCTTGGGAATGCTGTGTCCACAAACCTCCCACTGCAGAGCCTCTGCTGGTGTGTGATGCTTGGGAATGCTGTGTGATCCATGGGAGTGCATCCAGAGGAATGCTGTGTGATCCATGGGAATGCATCCTTGGGAATCTGGTGTGATCCATGAGAATGCATCCTTGGGAATGCTGTGTCCATAACTGCCCCCTGCACAGCCCAGAGGACGGAGGGTAGAGCAGTGCTCTGCCTATCCTGCTCAAACCTGAAGCCTTGGAGAGGTGCAGTTCTGTTTCCCCTGTGCTTTGATAGAGCAGCACTGATTTTATTCCATTTATTTTCTATAGATCTGCACTTGCTGTGCCCTAAAAGCTCATTGAGTCATGGTGTCTTCTGAGAGGAGCCCTCCTACTTTCCACAGACACTTGATGTGGCTGCCACACTCAAGAACTTTTTTATTAAAGAAAGGAAATTAAAGTACCTCATTCCCAAATCTGGAGCTGGCAATACATGTGGAAAGATTCTGAACATTTGATATTCACTCTGAATATAAGCCTCTTTGCTTTTATTCCATAACCTGGGGCTTTCATTGTTGCACATTTTGGAAGGAAAAGCAATTTGGAGTCAGCATAGAATTTGGATGATATTATGGACAATCCCTCTGAAAGCCTGCAGTGGAGAGGCAGGGCAGGGAGATGAACCAAAATTGAGTACAGAGGAGTGCAGGAGGTTTTTGTAGCCACCAGAGGCCAGTTAATATCTCCTGGTCAGGGGCAGTGCAGGAGAGCAGGGATGCTGATACAGCCCTGCCTTCCCCAAAGGAGGGGCTGTTTTCCCTGGGATGAATTCTCCAAACTCAGTAACAGCTCTGTGGAGGCAGTTCCCTGTTCTGTGCTCCCCATGTCCTTACTGTGGTGTTGCAAGTGGAGGATTTTCACTGGAGATTGACAGCTCAAAAAGCTGTCAATAGCTTTTTTTTTCCTTTCTTTTGAAATATTAGAACATATTGATGCTGATAAAATAGGGTGGACTTCTTCTGCCTTTTGATAAATTCCTACCACTACCTTTTTTTTTGGTGCTGTTTGCTATTCAAAGCAGTAAAATCGAGCTTCTTCTTAGAGGAAGACTCATTACTATAAAACTTGATTACATAGTGTTTGTAGCAGAAGTATTTTATGGGTCAGCAGGAAAAATAAGCAATTATTGCAGACTCCTTGCCACAGAGCGTGGCTGAGTTGTTGTGTTTCATCAGGTACAGTGTGATCCAAGCTGCTGTGAGCCACTCAGTCATCTCCATAAATTAGACCCTCTGCAAAAGGAGTTTTCAAACCCAGCATGCAGATTTTGTGTTTGGTTAGAGGAGGTAAAATAGTTGGGTTTTAAGCCAACACTTAATAATAATATGGTTTATGTTTCATTTATAAATGCATAAAATCTAAATTATTAAGAAACATAAACTGTATTTTCAAAAGTGATCTTGATATGTGAGGTTTAAAATCTCAGTGGAAAGGAGGTGATTTTGTATTTCTGAGTCAATTTGCTCCAGATCTTCAAATGTATTTGGGAGCCTTATTGCTGTTGACAGTAAGACAAGGGTTTAATACCTAATTAGGCAACAGTCTTTGTATGGAGTTCTTACCTGCAGAAAAGGTAAATTAAAGTCTAGATGAAAAGGAAAAAACCATGTAACCCATATGGTGTAAAAACTGACTTCCTACTCATACATAAGTTATGACTTTAGGCAGTGCCAGAGCCTTTGCAGTGTTTTATTGGATTCCAGAGCTCAATAAAAATTGCTTTTTTTCTACAGCTCTTGTGGAAGGGAAGCTTCAGTAGATGTTACATAATTTTGTCCCTTTTTAGACTTCCTCAGCACTGCACCAAGGTGGTGGTCTGGAGGGAAAGGGGGTAGGGATTCCTTCTGCAGGTGTCTTAGAAAAGGGTGAGAATTCAGTTCCCCCACTGGAAGGAAAGCCATTCCAATATTAACAAGTGTCCTTATGTTAACAAATTGCTTTAATTCTGACAATGCAGATAAATATTTTAATTCTATGAGCTTTTTTTCCTTTTACTGTGAAATAATTGTATAGAAAGACTAAATACCTCAGCTGGATCTGGATATAGTAAAAGAGGAAATCTGAAGGCTATCAACTCTTGGGACAATGATTTTCCAAAAAGTCATTCCTAGGACTTGTATTTAGGGGCACATTAAGCTCAATCTAAAATTTGAAGTGTGATTTAAGATCTGGAAGCTTCAAACAGACCTGAGTCCCTGGGTGAGGGATGCTTTGTTAAATCCAAAAGCTAATCCTCCAGATGCTCCCTCCCAGAATGTATTGATTTTCCTTTAAGGAGCTGGCATGCATCCCTGGGAAGAGGCCTTTGCTCATAAACCTTGATCAAAGGCATTCTCTGTGGTACACGCAGGTAAAAATTCTACAGAGGCTTTTCTGTCTAAACCACCAGACTGATTTATAATTTGCCTACACACTAATGGAATGATTAACCAGAAAAAGGAGCAGTAAATAGTTCTTTTTCCTTCCTTTCAGTGAATGGGATTTGCACAAGAAAATCAAATAAAGCAGAGAAAACATGCAGCTGATGGCTGAGTTATGCACTGCAAAGCCTCTAAATTGAATTCAAGCTAAATTCTTATGTAAGACAAAATATAAAAGCTTTGTCATCATCAGTCGGCCACTGCATGAAATAAAAACTTAGTTTCTGAGGTTGCACTTCCACAATTCAGCCACTTCTGAGAGCATTATTTGTAAGGTTTCCCATATTCCTGACAGGAAGGACCCTCAGCTGTAGGAGAGCATTTATTCATACTCAGACAGGAAGGCTTGTACACCTTTAGCATCCCTAAATCTCTGTTGCATATTCCTCCTCTTGCAGTGATCAGGGAGCTTGAAGGGGAAGGAAAAAATTGTTTTTCTTCTGTGCACTAGATCTCTTATTTTGATCAAACAGTAAAACCCTTCCAGAGAATCATTTACAGTTTCTTTCAGGAGACAGGTCTTCAGCTCCTTTTTAACTTCTTTATCAAGTCTGTAATGTTGCATTTGTTTCTTTTCCAAGTTCCCTTTCTGCAAACTGTGGAAAGGCAGTGCAGAATACAATTTTAGAGATTTTGAAAAGGAAATTATGAATATTTTCCCAGTGCTACACAGACCCAACACAGCTGAGTCTGAAAGAAACACAGCTATGAGAAGTTCTTGCATTTAAGGGTGATAAAGATGAGCAGTGAGTAAAGGAAAAGGGAAGCCCCAGCTGCATTAACAAGGTCTGTGAGTAAAACAAACCTGCTGGAAAATGAGAAGTCAATCAAGCTATTTGTGATAATCATTGATTGATGTGAGTGGTGTTTTATGGGAGGTGGTGCCTTGGAGTGGGAAGCTCTTTAAAGGATTTCTGTCAGTGCTGATTGCAGGTTTTTCCTCTTGTGATTTTTTAAAGCTGAGTCTTCTTTGCCACTTAGTTTTTGGGAAAATGCTAACATAGGTCAGTGTCTGCAAAAAAGACTTGTATTTGAATCACAGGCTGGATATTTGTGTTTTCTTTTAGATGTTGAGGTTACAAGAATATGTAAAACTAAGGAAAAAAATAAAGTTTCAGTTTCTTGACCCTGCAGATTAGGGAAGTCAAAGAAATCTGTTGTTCTTATTTCTTCTGAATCTGTTGCTGTTCATCAGACACAGCACTGCAAACAGATAATCTTTAATGTGGTCCCTGGGTATTTTTAATCTAGATACCACCAGAAATCCCCTTTTGATCTTCAGCACAAGGAAAGCTAAGGAGACCCTGATAAATGCTGCCTTAGGAATACCTAGTTACTGAGGAGACAAGGGAAAACTCAAGGATAGCTGTGCTATTTGAGAGGACAGGAGGAATCTCAGCCTGTCACAGCTGATGGTGAAGTTTTATTTTTATTCTGCCCATCAGCATTTGTGTTTTCATATTGAGGATTTTGTCTCTCTTACCTCCCAGGCTGCCGTCTCTGCCTTTCCAGCCTTGAAGAAGAACATAAAACATGCTGCCTTTATGGTTGGCCAAAATTGCAATATTAGCAAGGAAGTGTGAGTGAAAATGCCAGTACAAATGACATGTATTGCTGTCATTTAGCTTTTGAAGTTGTTACACTCCTGAATGAGGAGTAGCAGATGCTCCTGTTACCTTGAAGTGTCTTTTTCTAAGCCCCAGTTAAATCTGGCATCATCTGTTTCCCAGCCCTACAGTCTTGATTTGATACCAGCCACATTTTCATCCCATCTGAGTGAATGTGAAAATATGAAGAGGAAAAGAGTGCCTTAGGGGAGATTTTCTATTTCTGGAAGTAATCTCCATTGATATATTGTGTGAGCCTTCAGAATAAAGACAATTGAAGATGGGGAGTGGGTGATTCTTTTTTTTTTTGCAATAGGCAGGACAAAATGATCAACCTATAGAGATGTCTTGAGGAAGTGTTTGTATATTGGCCCTTATTCAAAGGTGATCAAACTAGATTTTTTGTGGTTTTTTGTCTTTTTTTAAAAATCTTCTCAGAATTATCATAATAAGGTCCCATAAGAACTTATGAACTGGTTTGTTATCTGATTTTGTCGTGAGCCTCCAGGAGAAGTTAAAACAGAAGTGCAGTGAAGCTGCAGGGTACAACTGGTTGGGTTTGTGGCTGTCCTGAGGAGTATCTGATATTGCAGTAGGAACTCTACATTAAAACTCTTGGTCACTTTCAGCACCATTGTCCCACTCATCTGGAAGCAGCAAGGAATGCAGGAATTCAGGTCTGTGGGTTTTGTCCTTTTGGGTTGGTAGTAACTCTCTAGCATTTTATTAGTGACAAAAATAGTTATCAGTAGAGTGGTGACCTGCAAGAGCCAGAAACAGAGAAACCAGACAGACACAATAATGGATTTTAGAGAACTTTCCTTACAGTCTTGGCCACTCAATGTAATAAGCAAATAAAGGATATATTTTAGTTCAGTTCAAAAGTTATACATTTTTCATGACAGAACTTCTGAATTCTCTGGAATGTAACTTTGAGAGGCTGCTGTCTACTATTTCAGGATTAAGGTCTTGCTTTTAAAGCTGCCTCACAAGGTACTGACTTTCCAGTAAAGACACAGAGTTCAGCTTTAGTCTGAGTTTAAAAGATAAGTTAATCTCTGTGGTTTTCAGATGCAAACTTTTTGTGTGAAGATAAGCTGGCTGTGAGCAGGACACTCTTGGAGGAGTAGACTATTTCATAACTTAGGACTTTTATTTATCTAAGGGAAGTGAATGTATCTATTTAGTTGGAAAAATCACTTTAATCTCACCTCAGTCACTTTAACCCATGTTTCCCCAAGGCTCTGTGTTCTGTGCACTGTAGACAGCTGCAAAAAATAAAATCATATTTCAGTCTCTAGCTGCTACCAGCCTCTGTAAACTTAGATTCAAATTGATATTTGCCCTACTGTAAAGCACCCTAAGGGTTGTTAGGTGAAATAGGGCTGTGTTTGCAGCCTACTGGGGGCTCTCTAACTCCACTGTTCAATGATCAGCCAACAGCATCCAGGAGTTTGCTGCAGCTATAACTTGAGTATTGTTTCCATTGATTAGTGCAGCTTGGGCAGAGAGCACAGTGGTGCAGATATTAAAGCTGGAAAAGGAGGTTGGAGCCCCGCTGTCAATAGCAGGTGGGCTGTGCTCCTGTGCCACGGGGATGCCATGGGATCATCGTGATACAGACATTGGTCATTGGAATTGGGCTCCTCCAGAGAAAAATGTAGCAAGGTGGACAAGCAGGCTGAGATTTACTGCCTGAGTGAAAGGTCTCATTTAGAGATTATTCAGGATGCAGCATGAAGCTGGAAAGACAGAAATCAGTGGATGCAGGTCCCTGGAGTGGGAGCATTGTCCCCTCCAGAGCAGGTTCAGTCACTTACCCAAACACAGCTCATTGACCAGACTGTTTGCAGAAGGAAATAGCTCACCAAAGCTGACATCTGCCTGGAGTGCTCTAAGGATCATAGCATTAGCAGTTTTCCATGTTGTCTTTTGTTGTTTGAAGCAAAATCCTGATCCCAACACAGGTGTCCTCTTTGTACTTAAATATCTCCACCTGAAAGAATACCCAGAGCACCTATATTATTAGAACTATTCAAACTTTTCTAAGTGTTGCCTTGGGCTATTTTGAAAACATGCTTAGATCCTGTTGTTGTAGAAGTGATGTGATGTTTTCTAAATAAGGATTCCTGAATATGGGATCAAAGTAAAGTAAGGCACACTAATACAGTTTATTTTGGGGATGGGCAGGGTATCAGAGCCAGCCAGCAGAGGTTTAGGAGGGGTAGGGTGTGTCTGACCAACCTGAGCTCCTTTCATGACCAGGTGATCCTCATGATGGATGCAGGAAAGGCTGTGGATGTTGTGTACCTGGATTTCAGCAAGGCCTTTGGCACTGTCTCCCACAGCACACTCCTGGAAAAGGTGGCAGCCGAGGGCTGGGACAGGAGCACTCTGTGCTGGGCTCAGACCTGGCTGGGTGGCCCAGAGAGTGGTGGTGAGCAGTGCTGCATCCAGCTGGGGCCAGGCACCAGTGGTGTCCCTCAGGGTTCTGTGCTGGGGCCAGCCCTGTTCGATATCTTTATTGATGCAATGGATAAGGGGATTGAGATTCTAGTTGGTAAATCTGCAGACGACACTGAGCTGGGATTGTGTGTTGATCTGCTGGAGGGTAGGAGGGCTCTGCAAGGAAACCTGGAACAGTTGGATGGATGGGCAGAGTCGAATAGGATGAAGTTTAATCAGCTCAAGTTCCCAGTCTTGCATTTTGGCCACAATAACCCCTGCAATGCTCTGGGCTGGGTATGGTGTGGCTGGACAGTGCCCAGGCAGAAAGGAACCTGGGGGCACTGATGGACAGCAGCTGGACATGAGCCAGCAGAGTGCCCTGGTGGCCAGGAAGGCCAATGGTCCTGACCTGGATCAGGAATGGCGTGGCCAGCAGGAGCAGGGAGCTCATTCTGCCCCTGCACTGGGCACTGGTGAGGGCACACCTGGAGTGCTGTGCCCAGCCCTGGGCCCTCAGTTTGGGAAGGACCTTGGGACACTGAGCACATCCAGAGGGGACAGCGAGGCTGGAGAGGGGCTGGAAGCCCAAACCCTGTGAGGAGCCCCTGAGGGAGCTGGGGGTGCTCAGCCTGGAGAAAAGGAGACTCAGGGGTGCCCCCATCACTCTCTGCAGCTCCTGAAAGGTGCCTGTGCTCAGCTGGGCTGGGCTCTTTCTGCAGGAACTGACACAACCAGAGCACACAGCCTTGAGCTGCACCAAGAGAAATTCAGGTCAGATATTAGGGAAAAGTTTTTCATGGAAAGAGTGATAAAGTTCTGGAATGGCTGCCCAGGGAGGTGGTGGGGTCACCATCCCTGAGTGTGTTTAACAAAGCCTGGATGTGGCACTGGGTGCCAGGGTGTGGTTGAGTTGTTGAGGCTGGGTTCGATGATCTTGAAGGTCTCTTCCAACCTGATCATTCTGTGATTCTGTGATCTGACTGTGCTGGTCCATGGGTTGGTGCATTTGGGGCACCCTCTCTGGTGATTCAGCTAGGTCACAGAGAGCTGCTGATATTTTTGTCTCCAGATGTCACTTTCTGATCCTCAGCCTCAAAGCACATCAAAGGCACTGGGGTTCACTGGGAGTGGGACCCTGGTACAACTGTTAATTTCCCATTAGTGAAGTGGCCCTCACAACTGGTGCTCTTTAAGAACATCCATTCAAAACCTTGTGCTGCAAAAGCATCTTTGAATTTATTTTTCTTTCCATGTTTTCTTTTTCTCCTTATTAAATTATTAAGTTGCCTTAAATTTATATAATTACTGTCTTTTATATTTCTCCAGCACCTGCAATTCTAATTCTAAAAAAATTTAGCAAATTTGGTCCATGTACCTGCTGCAGTACTTTCTTTTGCACATTTACTGTGTAAAGCTTAAATTTTTACCTAGGACTTCTGGGGCCAAATTAGCAGCCAGCAGAAGTTTCTGTGATTGCCCCTGTCTTGTCCTAGTTCTACTCTTCCACAAAGCAGGGTCACAATGCTAAGGCAATTTTCCCAACAGAATTGGATGCTTTCAGACAGTAATTGCAGCATGTAGGCGACAGGATAACATCAGACAAAGGGGAAGTCCTGGGTTGTCCTGGTTCTGTTTGGGTTAGCTCAGTTTGCAGCCTCACCTGAGGTGTCTGAATCAGAGGCTGTGAAGTGGAAATCTTCTAAAAACGGTTCTTGTGTTCTGAATTGTGGTGCTCCTTTCTTCTGAGTCAGCTGGGAGAAAAACACAGAGAAGGAAAATCTGTCTTTTTTCTGCCTCTTGATTCTGGTTCCTCTGGAATCAGGAAATGCAGAGACTCTTGAGAATGAAAAATGAGAAAAGGAGAGTTTGCCCTTTTTTGCATATCTAAATGAAATAAGGATTGTGTTGCTTCTGGGAGTGCAGAGGAGACCATGGAGAATCTGGGGTCTGTCTGTGATGGTTTCCAGGGTAATTCAGCAGCTCCAGTTGTTCTGAGTAGGGTTCATGCTGTGAATACTGTGGGCTCAAAGATCCAAAGGCAAAATTCCTCAAATACCTTGTGCTGCTATTGAGTGGCAAGGGCTTGCAAGGCAATTTATAGCAAAATCTAACAAGTCAAGTTGTCTTCCAGCTGCTTTCCTTTGTGGGTCTGGTACTTCTGCAGCTTGGTTAGACTCAGATCTGTGCTAGATCTGTTACCTAAATCTATATTGAGACCATTGTTTCTCCTCATTGTACTGATACACATTGTGTGTCTTCTGGTCCTTTAAAAATAATTTCCCTGTTGTATTTCCAGAATTCTCTGGACTACTAATGCTTTTCCTGTTACATTCATCTTAAATTTCCACTGAGCCTGCAGCACTTAAATGTGATAGTTTGTGCAGTTAACATCTGAACCTGAGTCCTAAAGTATTTGAGTTCACTATATTTAGGGTAGGAATGCCTGCAATTTATTTGAAACTCACATCCTAATTATCAAATCCAGTTTATTTCCTGTTTCCCAGGAGTTTTTCATCTGTGCTTGTGTGGCAAACCTTAAAGGAAAAATAGAAGATTAATGTTTGAAACAGATTCTTCATGTTCTTTGTCTTCAAAAGTCAGAAATCTCCATGGATTCTCTCACTCATTTTATTTATGTCTTTATTTATACTTTAAAAATATCTTTCCATCTTTTAGCTGTAGTGACAACTTCTGGGCTCTTATTCTCTGCCCTGAGATTTGAAACAGTTTCCAATAGCTGTTATTCTGCTTACAATGTTTAATTTCAACCAAAACCCTCGGCTACTACAACCCAAATATTTGTATTGGAAGAAACATCAGCACACTCAAGATAGATTTTCTGTTTTTTCCAAAGCAATAATGCAAAATTGAGTGTTGGCCAGCAGCAAGGGAGGGTAAGCAAAGTGTTTGCCTGACACTTTTGTGAGTGTCAGAGTGGCAGGCTGGATGGGCTCCTGCTGGTGGGGAAATAAGGGAGAGGTGCTGGAAAACTCTGCTGGAAAAATGACAGAGGGCAGACACAGCTGCTGTGCTCCACACAGGGGAGAGCATTTGAGGTGTGAGGAGCATTTTCTGCTCTGGGGGCATGCAGGGAGAGATGGATTTCTTCTGGAGCCTCAGAGAGTGTCCCAAAGCCCCTGGGACAGAGGGGAGGATCCACAAGCCAGCCCTGCAACCCCAGGGAATAGTTTGGAGGCAGCTGGAGGACACAGCTTTGTGGTATTTTCAGGGTTCCCTGTGGCAGAAAGGAATGATGAATTTGCCTCCATGTTCTTAGAAGGCTAATTTATTATTTTGTGGTATTATATGATTTTAAAGAATGCCATACTAAACTATACTAAAGAACAGAGAAACTATACAGACAGAAGGTTTAACAAGACAATAATGAAACGTGTGACTCTCCAGAGTCCCTACAGAGCTGGACAGTGATTGGTCATTAAGTAAAAACAATTCACATGTTTTTACTTAATCTCCAACCACATTCCAAAGCAGCAAAACACAGGAGAAGCAAATGAGATAATATTGTTTTCATTTTTCTCTGAGGCTTCTCAGCTTCCCAGGAGAGAAATCCTGGTGAAAGGATTTTTCAGAAAATATGACAGTGACACAGCTTGGCCTTGCAGTGCCTCTCCCTGCACACCTGTGCCATGGGACATCAGGATCTGGGTGTGGGTTTGACATCTCCTGCAGGGGCCTGGGCTGCTGCTGTGCTTCCAGAACACCTGCACCTCCACACACTCATCCATCCCTTTGGCTGGAGATGGAGGAGTTGTTTGGTTTTTCTCAGCTTGGTTCTTCTCAGCAACCAAGCTGAGTTGCTGGGATGGTGGCATTCACATTCTCTGAAAAATCCCTTCACCCAGGATTTTTCTCCTGGGAAGCTGAGAAGCATCAGAGAAAAGGAAAACAATTCTTATCTCATTTGCTTCTCCTGTGCAGTGCTCATGTGGAATGTGTTTGGAGATTGTTTACCCACAGGTGATTGTTCCATTGGATTCTGCTGGGAGTTGTTTTCACTCTTTGGCAAATCAGGGCCAAGCTGTGTCAGGGCTCTGGGAAGAGTCAGGAGTTGTCATTATTATCTTTTTAGCATTGTGTAAGTATCCTTTCTGTATACTTTAGTATGGTATAGTATTCTTTAATACAATATAGTATAATGAAGTAATAAATTAGCCTTCTGAGAAGATGGAGTCAGACTCATCATTCCTGCCTTCATCAGGGCATTCCCTGCTAATGCCGTACTTGGTTTTTCTCACCTGTGGCTCCAGTGAGAGATGTAGGGATTTAAGCCCTTTATAGATAATGATCTATTGGATTAATCAATTGGTATTCTCATTTATACAGAGAAAACCTACTGAGTTTTATCCTAATATGTACATTCCAATATAGGTCTGCTGTAACCTTTATTTTGTTCTTAGCAAATGAACCAGTCTTGGGAAGTGGCATCAAGTCATGTTAATAATGCCAGTTCCTTATAAATTTCTTTTTAACAAGGAAATTTTCTTGCCAAAAAAACTTCAGTGGAAATTGGGCCTTCTCACATTTAGGAGAAAACAAATTAGTATAAGTAGTTGTTCAAAGTAATTATACAAAATTTAGAACCACCTTTTTCCAGACCACGAGTGAAACTATCTCCTTCCA
The DNA here is from genome assembly GCF_047830755.1 of Zonotrichia albicollis. NCBI lineage: Eukaryota > Metazoa > Chordata > Aves > Passeriformes > Passerellidae > Zonotrichia > Zonotrichia albicollis. The sequence continues at coordinate 13,111,325 of NC_133834.1, read as the reverse complement.
CTACATGAAATTATCCACAAGAAACATGCCCCAAACAAGCTAATCCATTTGTCTGTGTCAGAGTTAAAAGCAGGGGAAAAAAAGGGTGCTCTTGGAGGTTGAAAAGTGCAAAGCAAATGTATGTTACAAATTAGCTTGACTCAGTGTACTTAACAAAATTTTGCCTTGTTATCAACATGGTTTATCAGATATACAGAGCCAGTGATTGCTTTTTGATACATGAATATACTAAACGTCATTGAAACTACTTGGTTTAGAGTATAAGGCAAGACTTCACTGTCAGTGTCTTCAGATGTTTTTTTGTTTCAGCATTTATAAAGAATTATATTTACTGAGGTGTATTCTCTAGGAATGTGCAAATTTCTATGTAACTTTTAACACTACTAAGAGTAATTCAAACAGATTTAATGCGGCAAAACTTTCTTAATGTATAAAGACATCTAAACCTCTCTTGTTCCAAATCACATTTCTAACATTGTTCTTGAGAGAAATATTTTGAATAAATTTGCAGAATAAGTGAGTGGTTATTGAAGGAATCTCCTCTAGGAAGGATCTACATAGGGCAAAACTGAAACTGGTCAAAATCCCCTTGAGGATTTCTGGCAGACCAAAGCCATGGCAAGGTTTAATTCAGTTTCTCCAGTGCTCTATTGCAGCAGAGTCACATTCCACAGGCAGGCTGGGCAGGGCTCTCCTAGGCACTGCCTTTTAGGCTCAGCTTCGTCCTTTCTCCTGTTTGCTAATGGTTCTGAGCAAATTGGCTCTAATTACTCCAGGTAATTTGAGTTAATATGTCACCTCCAGGCTGCTAATCAGTCAGCTCTGCATGTGCTCCTCAGTGATTACAAGTGTAAGTAAGAGCCTGCCTTTGTTGCTCATCAGAATACCTTATTTTCAGCATCTGTACGTTGTTTCACTGGGAAGGAGAGGCTTCTGTCTGTGGGAATTCATTTTTGGTAGCTCTTGAAGGATTTATATCTCAGGGCATTGATTCAGCCAAGATGCTGCCTGATTTTAGATCAACTGATGTTAGGGCAGGTATTTTTTGTTCTGAATAATAGCATTTGATGGAAAATGTCAGCTGTAGTTATTCCTACTTAACATAAGTCTGGTTTTTATTTCCCTTTTGACAAGTTCTCTGTGATCTCTCTGGCAGAGATATAGGAAGAATTTTGGGGGAAAAAATTAATTTGGGCTCAATCATGCAATCTTTGTTAACAGAAATAATCTTATTGAAGCCACTTACTTGTTAATGAGGGCTTTGAGTCCAGCCTTCAGATCCTGAACAAAGCAATGTTTTGTCTGGTTGAAAAATCCTCTGCAAAGCCTTGTTCAGAACAAAGAGGAAATTAAATAGGGAAACGTTCCCTCTTGCAGGTTTGTGTCACTTCAGCTGACACCTGCACAGCACCAATTGGCCAAACTGCACTGGCTGGTGTAGAGGTGAGTGCAGTTCAGCTGCCACTCTTTAGACATGCACAGAAATTCCAGATCAGAGGCTTTGCACTGAAGTGCCTTTCATCCTGCACATCAGTAAGTCAGCATTAGCTGCAACGCTGAAAACACCAGCAAAAAAAGCAAAAAGATCCCCTCAGGAGGGTTTCTAGGGATGGCTGGCCAGTGAAATGAGGCAGTGGGTGCTTTGCTTTGGGGCCTGGCTGAGCTGGTAAATCCCTCCAGTACCAGTCCCTGACATGTGGGAGTGTTTTGGGACTTGTAAGAATATTCCTGCAGGAAAAGATGTGAATGGCTTGAACCCAGCCCCAGTGGGACCCTCACAGCTCAGAACCAGCCCCAGTTTAAATCATTCAAGAGAGTGACTCTGCCTTGACTCCAGAATAGAAGAGATGAAACTTTGCTGTGGGTGGTTTGGATGCACTTTGACTCTCCAGAGAGCAGGGGAGAAGGGAATGATGGCAACCAACAGAAAAGGAGACTATGGCATGTTAAATATGGCCTGTTAAGGTGGTTATAGCTGAAAGCACAAACCTGTAGAGCAATATGAACAGTATTTTACTGGGAGACAAAACTCAGGTGCTTTTGTTTTCTGGCCAATGAGGGAAGGGTGTGCCTGGGATGTCAGGGCCTTACACTGATTGATATGAATTCTACTTTGATTTTTCTAGAGCTTTTTTCTGTAGGTTTTTGCATGTAATGAATTTTAATTGCTTGCAAAGCTGCTGGAGGCAGAAATCAAGCCTGGCTAGAATCACTCTGGTGTAGGTTCACAGTAATGGGGTTGAAGTCCCAGCTCAGCAGCAGGTGCAGGCTGCAGGGCAGCACTGCTGGCAGGGTACTGCTCATTTATTGTAGAGCCACAGGATGGTTTGGATGGGAAGGGACCGTAAAGATCAGCTTGTTTCACCCCTGCCATGGACAGGGACACCTTCCATTATCCCAGGTGGTTTAAAGCCTGGTCCAGCCTGGCCTTGGACATTTCCAGGGATGGGGCAGCCACTGGGGAGAAGCCTGGGCAATCTATGCCAGAGACAGATCCTGGCGGATGCCATCTCCTCCCTCCTGTGTGTGTCAGGAATGAGGGGATGGCATCCACAAGGGGGTGCCCTCTCCAGGTGTGCTGAGGGTGCAGTGATCCCCCTGTCCCTGTGCTGGTCCCAGTGCTGACCCCAAGGAACAGCACAGCTCCCTACACTGCACTCAGACATTGAGCCATCAGCCACAGCTCTGAGTTGTGAAGCCACTCAACTGTTAATGAGAGCTTTGAGTCCAGCCTTCAGATCATGAACAAAGGAGAGTTTTGTTTGTTTGAAAAACCCTCCACAACACCGTGTTCAGAACAAAGGGGAAATGAAATAGGGAAATGTTCCCTCCTGCAGTAGCCCAGGTTTCTGTCACTTCAGGCAGTAACTCATTAGTAACAAGCACATTGTGACCATCCCAACTCCTTCCCTGTTGTGGTGTTGTGAGGGTCCCCAGGATGAGGTGAGAGATGAGAATTGACTCCAAGTTCTCAGAAGGCTGATTTCATATGATATGATTTGATATACTGAAATTATGCTAAAGAAACAGAAAGGAGACATCGGAAGGCTTAGAAAAGAATGATAATGAAAACTCATGACAGACTAAGAGTCTGACACAGCTGGCTGTGATTTGCCATTGATTAAAAACAATTCACATGTTGGATAAATGATTCTCCAAATCACATTGCACAGGAGCAAAACATGGAGAAGCTGAGGCTTCTTATCTTCCCAGGAGAAGAAATCCTGGCGAAGGGACTTTTCAGAAAATATCACGGTGACACTTCCCCACCCAGTGTCCCTCTGTCACATCCATGGTTCAGAGACCAGGATGTCATGTGGGACAGTGGCAAATGCCTTGCACAAGTCCAGGGAGGTGAATATCAGTCACTCTCTCCTAATTTACCAGCTCTGTAGCTCCCTCAAAGGCAGCCACAAGATGTGCCCTCAGTGAAGCTGTGTTAGCTGTCACCAATCACCTCTTATGCTCCGTGAGACTTGCTGTGCAAGCTCATCCAGCTGCTAAATGGGGTTGAAAGTTTTGTCCCTTTGCAGAGCAATAATAAAGCAATAATGTGCTCCTGAATCTCAGGAGAGTGTAAAGTCTAATTTGCTTCCGAGCTCGGATCGAAGGTGGAACCTTTGCTGAACTGGAAGGAACTGAGCAGTTACACTCAGCCATAATAAATCTGGCTTTAGTTCATATTAATAGATTGAAAATTGACTGGTCTTCTGAGGGAGAATGCTGCTCTGCTGTTGAATCACCCTGATAGTTTATATGAAACCAAATTTGAACAAACAAACAGAACCCCACAGTGCCTGAAGCTGGGTTCAAAGGGCTTTATGGCATATCAAGCCTCATCAATGTGACATCAAGTTTTTGCTGAGACACTGCTGTTTGTCCTTTTGCATAAATTCTTACCCTACATCTGGATATTATGGCTGATTCGGACCAAATAGATCCTGTGAGTGATTCAGTACGGCCCAGAACTGGCACCCATTACTGTGGGATCGTGGCCTCGCTGTGTGCTGATGGTAATTGATGCCTGGGTTAATTTTTGCCTTCTTGGCCTTGTCCAGGTTTTCATTGCTGCTTGTAGTGTGATGAAACATGTGTTGAACTGCATGTTGGAAAGATTAGAATTCAAATTAATCAAACACCTTATGTTAGTATATCTGTGGGAAGGAAGAGAGTGCAGACAGAGAAACCCCAGGACTTGAGTGTGACATTAAGATGTAGGAAAAAGGAATTTTCCTGAGTGTTGCAATAGTTGAGAGAAATTGATAGCAAAATCAACACTGAAAAAAAAAGGGAAGGTTTGGCAGTTCTTTCAGTGTCAGTATTGCTTTAAAATTAGTTTTGCTAATCTATATTTAATTGGACAGTTATTGTACTGTGTGCTAAATAAACACTAATTATTAAACATGGGATTTATTGAAGTGTAATAGGTATTGCTAAAACTCTTAATTTACTTAGCCTGAGTAAACAAATTCTAAATGATCAACATAGCTTCCTGTACAAGAGCTATCACTGCAACTAATATATGCCAGCATCAGGGAGCCAGGATTAAATATTTTCCAATAGGTATTTTATTCCAAGACATACCTCAGAAATATGGGCTTGTCTGTGTGATTCATTTTAGGATCAGGATTATAAATTATTTGTAGAACCTTGTGCCTTATACACTCATCTGGTTGCCATCTAAGTCTTGAATGCAACAAGTGAATCCCTAGGGGATAAACTCAGGATTTCTAAAATTGAGCACCTTGCTTAAACACTCTGGTTAATGAGGTTCTTGGCAACAGCACAGGCTGAAATTGGAAAGCAATGATCATTTTCCTGTCCTTTTTTCCCTCTGCCATCATTGCTGGCATGGAGAGACCCAATTGACACAATCACAATTACACAGTGTGATGTAGTGCAGTGCATTCCAAGCCTGTCATATTTTTGTTTGAAATGTCCTCAGAATTAAAGGTCAGCCTGCAACTCAATAAAATGCACTTTTCGCTTTCATGAATTTGGGAAAAGTGAATGCTGTTTAAGTGAGCTCTTCAAGTCAATGCCAAATTTGATTTGAAAACTGCAGCTTTACTAAACATGCCCAAACAACTTGATTTCTCTCTTGAGTCATTTGTGTTGCAAAAGCTTGTTTTGGGTATGAACCCTGAGGAAAATGTCTGGACTTACAAATGTGTGTTACTGATGGAAAATGGAAGCTGCTTTTCAAGTTGGGAGCCTGGCAGAGAAGTTTGTACCCAGGTTTCTTCCCATCCTTAAATCCTTCACGGAATATCACCTGCTCTATTAGGTGTCCACAAAGGATCACAAATATAAATTTGGGAAAATATGTGGCATATGTTGAGATCTTTCTAGGAGCAGCATCTGGGCATCCATACTTCCTGCCAGAGTATCCAAGACTTGCATCCTGGAGATAAAGGGAGATTCGAGGCTTTTTTTGGAAGAGCTCTCAAACAGTCCCTGACAGTCTTTTATCTTGGGTATAAAAAAAAGCCATCAATAATTAGCAGGCTATATTTGGAAAACTCGATGTCTGATGTAATCAGAAGGCTTGGCAAGGAAGAAGAGAGTTTGCATTCTGCCCAGAATAAATATAGCATTTCTAAGTGCTTTGCATCTTCTCTTTGCAGTAGAGCTTTTTGTCTTTTAATCCTGCTTTTAAAAGCAGGTTTGAAGATATTCTCCCTTGAAGGTTTTTTTCTTCTCTGTTTCTCACCAGGCTCTCTGAATTGCTTTTTTTTTTTTGTTTAGTTTGAGAGTGATTTTATTTGTATCCTGAAATGAAGCATCCTTTTGAATTAGTCAACACCCAAAACACCATGGAAGTGCCTATAACTGAGCTTGCAAAAAGGAGGTAAGTTACCTGGATAAATGCTTTACTGGTTTGAGACCAAATGTTGGTAGGGAGCTCTCAGTGGGTTTGAACTGCCTTACATTTGATTGCCACTTTTTTATTGAGGTGTTCAGGTGATGAACAAGACTTCTAATGCAGATTTTGGACCCCCTCAGTCTTGGGCATTGGTGGCTCATGTTTTTTGTACTCACTTTACTATTTCAGTATTTGCTTCATCTTCTTGTGTGTAAGCATCCCATTTTTTTAACAGATCTCATTGAGCAGGGATATTAAGAAGAGAAACCCCATCTTAGCTACTTCTCCTTTAGGCCAAAGGAGCAGAATAAGAGCTGGTGTAATTTTAAAGAGTTTGAGGCAGATTTGGCTATTAATTGCTCCTCCTGCTAAACTTGAGATTTTACCTTGTTCTCTTCTTCAGTTCTTAATTCTTTTAAGACTTGGTGTCTTTATCTGGACACAAGATTTTTGCTGGCTGAAGCAGCTTATTAATCTCTTTGGAAGACAGGTGGACAATTAGCTTTGAAGGAAAAGGAAAGCACAACTTTTGAGACTGTAATCTCCTTTATCTCTAGATTAACACAGGGAGAATTCTTGCATGGAAGGGGACCTGTGTCAAATCCAGGAGATAAATTAGAGTAGCCATTGCTATATTTTTCAAACAGCAAAGTAATTTTATGATTATTCCCATTTTTGGGCAAGCCAGGGTGCTGCATTGCTCAAGAAAGGTGGGTAGCAGAAAGGATTTTGAGAACACCCACTTTTCTATACATTCTACATAATTAGGTGACAAAAAATGTGAGAAATAGATTTGTAGAGATTTTTTAAAACTTAGCAAAAGGTTCACACAGTATACATTTATATGTAAGCTTTCAGATAAGAAATACTTACTTAGAAATATTATAGAATAAGACAAACATTATTAAAAAAGAAATAAAACTAGAAACAAGTTTTTAAAAATAGTCTTAAAAATGAGATTAAATATTTTAGAGAAATAAAGTTATAAAAATACATTCTAGTAAGACCTAGAAGAAGTGATTTAAATGTTAAACTTTAAAACATTTACAACATAATGTAGCTGAAACTGATAAGCAAAAAAACACTTATGATATATTGTAATTAAGAAATAGCTTCTAATTGTAATAGTGTGAATTATAACATCTATATTGTCTTACCCGTCACAGAAAACTAAAAATAGCATAAAAGTTTTTAAAACACCTTTCAGTTACCTTATCTCTAAATAAAAATTATCTTAATCCCACATAGAATTCCATTTGGGACATTCTACATAATTAGGTGACAAAAAATCCACTTGGGACCTCAAGGGAAAAATGGGAAATGTAGAATAAGGAAGAAGAGGTGGTGCTGTGAAGGCAGAGCTATCCCAAACTACAAAGGGTGCAAGTTTTGCTTTTAAGAGACACTAGAATGGATAGTACAGACAAAGATAAAAGCCAACACAAACCTTTGTAAATCAAACCAAGTTAGAACTGAGTCTAGGAACTGTTCCTGCCACCTCCAAGCCTGTCCTGGCTGTGGTGGCTGTGCCTCAAGGAGGTGACATTGCAGCCACAGGGCTGCAGGAGCTGCTTGTGATCCATGGCAAATGGTGCAGGTGTCAAAATAAATATCTTCTGTGGCATTAAACAGCACTTAGGAGCTGAGGGATGCTCCTGGGAGCTGTGGGCAAGAGAATTCAGGGGGTTTTATCCTCCTCTGAGCCATCAGATCTCAGTAAATCACCCATCCTTTCTGTGCCTTGGTTTTCCTTTATGGGAGTGTGAGCAGCGGTGGCTCCTTCCTCAGTGGCACAGGGGCAGGAGGAAGGTGCAGTGCAGGGAGTGGGAATGAGCCTGGAAGCTCAGAAACTTCTCAGAACCTGCATTGCTTGGGAATAACCAGCACTCCTCCCCCTGGGAAATCAGCAACAAGGAGAATTAAGAAAAAAGTGAGGTTTAAAGCTCCTGTTGGATGAACCAGTTTGCAACACTTTATCCTTGGCTAAATTCATACCACCCAGCCTTTATTTGATGTTCAAGCAACCTTTGTTTTGCACCCTGCCAGAAGTTCCTTTAATAAGATGTGGTTCTGCTTTCTGTTGCTTAATGGGGTTGAGTGGAGTGGTTTCACACTGTTTCACCTACAAGGTGTAGAAAAATGCTGGGTAATGATTTCACTCTTGAGGGATCAAAAAAGCTGAGAAATAAGCCTGTGAGTGTGCACCTTAACTCTCTAAAAACAAAACAAAACAAAATCCAAGGAAATTGTTTTTACATAATATGTCTTCAGAGGAGCAGCACTTTAGCAATGTGCTCATGCAATTCATCACTGAAGTGACAATACTCTAATGATTTATTAGCTATACATCACTGCAATGTTTTCCCACCAGTGATGTATTGGAGATCATAAAGCACAGGGAGGGACAGCAGACGTGCACACTGAGTGCCTGCAAAGCCCTGCCCAAGCCTGTTCCAGTCATTCTATTGAGAGAAGTTGTCAGCAAGAGTGTTGAGATTTTTCCTGCTGGGGTGGGGGGGTCTTGTGGTGTTTGTGAGGGTTCCCAGGATGAGGGAAGAGATGAGAATTTGACTCCAAGTTCTCAGAAGGCTGATTTATTATTTTATGGTATTTTATTATATTAAAGAATGCTATACTGAAATTATACTAATGAAAGAGAAAGGATACATCAGAAGGTTTAACAAGAATGAAAAATAAAAATGTGTCCTCAGAGTCTGACACAGCTGATGGTAGTTGGTCATTAAATAAAAACAATTCACATGTTTGGATAAACAATCTCCAGACCACATTCCAGAGCAGCAAAACATGGAGAAGCTCAGGCTTCTCATCTTCCCAGGAGAAGAAATCCTGGCAAAGGGATTTCTCAGAAAATATTGCAGTGACAGGGTCTTGCCATGAAGATTCCTGGATGTGATGACAGCCGAGGGCTGCAGGCTCTGTGTCTCTCTTCAAATAGTGCAGAAACTCTTGATAAATGGTTTGTTGACTGATGGTCTGGGCCCTACAGCAACTGTAAATGCTTGGGGTTATTTACTTTTGGTTTGTAGTGCCTCTGGACACTGAAAGGCACCAGGAAATGTCTTTGAGCTTTGACATCTCAGTGTGCAAAGAGTGAGCCATGGGACATTCTGACAAATGTCATGATAGGAAAAAGGTTCTGTCTCCATGGCAGTGCTGCTGTTCTGCTGTCAGTATGGGGTTCCTCTGTGTTGTCACAGGCTTCTTCTCCCTCTCTGGAGAGGTTTTCAATAAAATTTAAATCTATCTTTTTCTCACCATCCTCATTTCTGCTCCTTCACGTACCTCATCCATAGTGCCAAGAGTAGACTTGCAAATGAAATAGATTAGATTAGATTAGATTTGATTTGATTTGATTTACCACCACCTTGCCCATCCTTCAGGATTCCCTCAGAACACTCCCTGAGCCCAGCCTGGGAAACTTTCCCCACAGCCAGGAGTGAGAGTGCTCTGCTCCAAGGGCAGCAGAGTGGTGCAGGGAGGTTTCTGCAGCAATTCCTCAGCTGATGCTGTGCTCAGAGCCAGCTCACTGCTACCTGATATTGTTCCAGTTGTTTGTTTTCATCTATTTGCAATTACCTCCTCACTTTCTGGAGAGGCACCAGCTTTTCCTTTGGGTGGGAACAGGAACAGGCAGCTGTTCCTGCTTGCAAACACTACAGCAATACAAATGATGGCAAAGCTCTGCCATTGGCTTCAATTCAAATTTGGTTTGACTTCAAATTTTTGCAGGGCTGAGTTGATGCCTGTGTTGGATAGAAAGGGGAGGTGGTGTCAATAATAAGAAAATAGATTTTTCAGTATTTTTTGAATCCCTTTGCTAGGATGAGATGTGTTGAGAACCTGGGACTCCCAGCCAGGAGCCCACCAAGGAGGCTTTAACCCCTTTGAAACCTTCCTGGACCACTTCTCCTTGGCTATTTCTATTTCTGATAAGAGTATCAAGGCACTTAATTGCAACAAACACTCTGCCTGAAGGCAACAGTAAAGCATAACCCACTTTATGATCAAGAACAGAATGTACAGATTTCAGCAATGACTGGAATTTTATTCGTTTTTATGAAGGCTTCACCAGTTCTGAAAAAGGCAACTGGGGGCAGAAATACTCCGCTTGAAGCGTTTTTACAAATCTAGAACCAAAAGCTTGGCTCTACAACTGCAAAAAACCTTCCCCTGCCTTCCCTGGACCTTAGGAGTGATAAAGTTCAAGTGATGTTGAGGGAGGGTCAGTGTGAGCAGGGAGGAGTTTGGTTGAGTTTGGAGAAATCAAAAAGCCAAAACCAGCCTTTGGTGTGTGTGGGGTTTAAGAGTTAGAAGTGCAACCAAAATCCTGCTTTGTGCCCCCTCAGCCCCTGCTTGGGAACTCATGGTGATGGATACAGCCTAGAATCAGCTAATTTGTCCTTTTATTGGAACTTCCATGTGCAATTTAATGCCAGTTTAAAATCCACATGTCTGTGGATACTGAGCTTTGCTGGTTTGGGTTTTTGTCTCTGCCTTGCTTGATTTTTATTGTGTAAATCCATTTGGATAGAGAATTTCTGGCCCTTCTCCTGCTGAGCAGCCTGCCCTTGTCTCTTTGGCTCTGTGGGTGCTGTAGATGTGTTTTGCTTTCTGCCTTTCTGAGCAGATTAATTATCTGTAATTCAGAGTGGAAGGACTCTTAAAGCACCAGCTTTACTGGAATGAACCTGCTTGAAGCACAGCAAAGTGCACTTATCTCTGTGCCAGCACCAGAGCTCTTCAGGGCATGTCAAAAGCTGGGGTTTCTCAACCTGATGCAGATCAAACCCTTCCATTTAAATACTTCTCCAAGCCCTGCTGCAAAGGAAGCACCTCTCACATGTGTCTGGAATCCAAGCCTCTTTTCAGTATCCCAGAATGGAAGTGAAATTGTATGGGTTGGGCTGTGAATGGCCTCAGAAGCCTTTTCTGCCTCACTGAGAGGCACTTGGAGCTCTAAAGGCTGTACAGACAATTTCCTGCAGGTGTTACCCAAGCAGCAGCTGACATTTGTCTGACTTGATTTGTCAACATGCTGGTTCACACCTGTGGCTGTGGAGATGAAGAGCAGCTGTACTAAGGAAGTAAATGGAGGCTGGTGTTTATTTTTTGGCCCAAAACCAGTCTAAGTATCATATAATATATATTTTTTTATATTATTTATGTACATTGTATTAAATGTATATATATATATTATATAGAATAAATATTGTATTTGCTGGGAGATGTCCCAACAAAGGCGGGAATGATGAATCTGACTCCATGTTCTCAGAAGGCTAATTTATTACTTCATTATACTATATTGTATTAAAGAATACTATACTATACTAAAGAATACGAAAAGGATACTTACTCAATGATTAAAAGATAATAATGAAAACTCCTGACTCTTTCTGGAGTCCTGGCACAGCTTGGCCCCAATTGGCCAAAGAGTGAAAACAACTCCCAGCAGAATCCAATGGAACAATCACCTGTGGGTAAACAATCTCCAAACACATTCCACATGAGCACAACACAGGAGAAGCAAATGAGATAAGAATTGTTTTCCTTTTCTCTGAAGCTTCTCACCTTCCCAGGAGAAAAATCCTGGGTGAAGGGATTTTTTCAGGGAATGCGAATGCTGCAAAGAAATATATTAAAATAATATAAATATAAATACTGTATATTTAATATATATAATATAAAATATAAATATTATTTTAGTGTGCTGAGTTGCATTAGAGCTGTATCCAGAAGACAGAACCAAGCAGCTTTTGTGTCCCAGACCACATCAGGCACTCTGTGCCAGGCAAGTGACCCCAAAATAAAGAGGCTGCAAAACCAAAAAAAAAAAAAAAACCAGAAATCCTGCAGTTTCTCCTAAGAATTCCTGTAGTCTCATTATAGAGAAAATGCTGAGGCCATCATTAAGGTTCTAGAGAGAAGAAAAAATATGAACATGCATTTCTCTCTTAATAACTTCCTGCTTTGAATTTTTCTTTTGAAAAAAGATTTTCCCCCTTGCGTTGATTGGAAAAATAGAAAAATAGAAATATAAATTAATTTATGTCCATGTAAACCTTTTGCATCCTGAAGCAAAGAATTCCATTCAGTGCAATTGAGAGCAGCATGAAGCAGAATTTGTTTGCTGCAAACTTTCATGCTGATAATTTTACTACTTATTCTCAGTTTTTGTGTTGATATACAGGGTGAGCAACCACTTCCCCCTTGTCTGTGCTGCTCCCAGGTTTATATTCCTCTCTGCTTGGATGACGTGAATTTCATTTAAATATTCTTGGGATAATTTTGATTATCATCGTTTTTTCTGTTCTCTGCTATCATTTTAGTAGATTCTTTTGCAGAAGGTGAGGAACAAAGCTGCACAAAACGGTGAAATTGTGGACTCACTATGGATTTATTCAATGCCATAATGATGATTTCTGTTCTCTTCTCCATTCCTTCCTAATAATTCCTAACATGCTATTTTCTTTCACTTCTATTGAGCATTGAACTGACACTTTAATTGACCTATTATAGCTTCAAGATATCTATTACTCTTCCCTGAATGCTACCAAGGTGCAATCCAGGCTTTTCCTCTTGTGTGCATCCCTTCCCATGGATCAGCTCTGAATTCCATTGCTTTTTGCTCCCACACTCTGCACCCCTCCAGTCCCTCTGCAGTCAGATCTCACCAGCTTGAAAATCTTGCTAAAACCAGTTCTCTTTGTCATCTGGCTTTTCCAGAAACACAGAGACTGAAGCCATGAGGCTTTGAGAAACATAAATTAGCTCCCCAGAAAACTCATTAATTCAGAATTAAGGTTGCTCACCTGAGATCCGTTCCATTAGCAGCCCAATCCTTCTGTGTTTTACACAGAACAAATGCAAGTGGATGAAATCTCTTGCCCAAATTAGCAGGCAGCAGCCAAATATTTACTGAGTCACTTATTCAACTTGATTAAATGAATAGAATATTAAAAATGCAAGAAAAAGGGGGAATATATGCAACACAACCATCCAAGCAAAACAATTCTATTAGCCATTCAAGGAACAGGCTTTTGGCATTAGGGGTGTTGTTTACTAATTGGATTTACTGTAGCAGTGATTACTTAGTGTCTCACAATTTTCTGTACTTCAACATTCACCTCCTGTCTAAATAAAATCTCTTGTGCTTATGGCAAGATTCCCATTTCCTTCAAAGACACTTGGGTCTGGCCTCTCTGGTGTAAGAGGTTTTTAAAAGATCTTAATAGTATAATGTTGTTTTCCAGCTGATGTTAGAGCTGCTCTGATATTCTTTATCTGTGCTTTTCAGGAGATAACAGATAATGCAAAATCTAGCTTGAGAATTTTCCAGTACTCTATGCAGAATAGCCACAGAACATTTGTGAAATGATAAAACCTACCACAGTAACCTGAATTTTCAGATTTCCCATGTGAGTAGCTCAGGAGTGAATGAAGAGCTGAGATTTTTGTTATAGAAACTACAATGTACTGGATAAAACAATATTTATTTCTTCAGAGTATCTTAAAGTAGTGTCTTTTCTTGACCTTCTGCAAGTTTAAAACCAAAAGTGATTTTTCTCTTTCTTTGTGTTTATCAAGCTCAGTGTAGGGACTGATTTGATTCTCAAGTCTTTTCAGCACCACCTTGTCTGCTCTGTAACTGTTGCTTTGTTTTTTACCTTTTCCCCTCAGTATTCAGCCTGAATTTCACTGCTCCTGATGGTTCTCTCACCACTTCATAAATCTCAAGTCTGAGAGTTGTGAATTTTGAGAGGTACTTTGATGTTCTACAATTATTCATACCTTATATATCGATACTGTATTTCTCATTCAGAACATCTTCAATTCCTCATCTTCATGCTCCTGTTTCCCTTTGATCTGTATCATTAGTGAGTTCTTATTCTGTGTGCTGATACTTTTTTCTGTCCACTTGTACAGATCTTGCCACTTCACTATTGATTTTCTTTTCTCTTTTCGTTCGAGATGTATTCTTTATTTATATCTTATTCTTTATTATTATTATCTTTAGGTTTGGAATTTTTTTTCCAACTTATGGGTAATTGTTTATTTATTTCCATATATTTGATCTAGTATCTTTCCCTTCAACCATTTTTCCTTAGAAAGCAGCCAGTCACAAAGAAGCAGAGAAGAATGGAATTAGATCCAAGCGAATTTTGATTTAAAATGAAATCACAGGAAAATCTAACCTATCTCTCCACCCCTCTCCCTCCTTAGTGTCTGTTCCTGTGTCTCCCAGTCCCCCTGCTCTTATTCCCTCAGGACAGCAGCTTTGCTGTAGCTGGGTTTAGGAGCTCTGTGTCCCTGATCTTCTGGGCCAATTCTGTCCCCATTTTGTGTTGCTGTCTCCAAGGGCCATCCTGGTCTGGCAGCCTGTGACTGTTTCTCACAGATGGAGTTTTCAGGCATAGAGAATTAAGCAGATTACTAAAATTTGTTTTCTAGCCAGGTACCCTGCAGACATGGGATCTCAGTTCTTCTCTCTTCCCCAGACTTGAGGTGGATGACTCTGAGACTGCTGTGCAACTAATATATGCCATTATTTATTATTTAATATATGCCATTATTTAGTTATTGTTTAATATATGCCATTATTTAATTTATATGCATTATTTAATCCAAGAGCCAGGATTATAGATTATTTTCCAATAGGTATTTTATTCCAAGACATACCTCAGGAATATGGGCTTGTCTGTGTAATTCATTTAAAGATCAGAATTATTAATTATTTGTAAAACCTTGTGCCTTATACACTCATCCAGTTGCCATCTAAGTCTTGAATGCAACAAGTGAACCCATAGGGGATAAACTCAGGATTTCTATAATTGCTTAAACACTCTGGTTAATGAGATTGCTGGCAACAGCACAGGCTGAAATTGGAAAGCAATGATCATTTTCCTGTCCTTTCCTCCCTCTGCCATCTTTGCTGGCATGGAGAGACCCAAGTGACACAATCCCAATTACAGAGTGTGATGTAGTGCCGTGTGCTGAGAGTTTTGGTTGCCACCTCTCAGAGCAGCAGGGCTGGAGGCTCCTCTGTGCTCCACCAGAAGCTCCCTGAGCTCTGCTGGGGTTCTGCAGCACTGGAGGCCACACAAATCTCATGTGGGCTCTGCATTAAGGGGTTTTTGGCTTCCTATCTGGGATTGTCTTAATTTATGAGGGCTGGCAGCCTTGCCAAGAGTTACCTCATGCTCTGAGAGGTGTGCATGGGAGGAGCAGGGGCTTCTGAGCTTCTGAGGCATCACTGACCCAGGGTGGCACAGAAAGGGTCACCCCTGCTGCAATAAAGGCTCAGGGCAGGACTCACCTCAGAGCTGCAGCAGCGCCAGCCTTGCTTCACACTCTCCAGATTGCCTCTCTGACACATTTTGCTTTTATTCCCTCCATCCCTCCATCTCCTTTCTTTCTCATCAATCAGAACATTCTTGGTCTGCTGATGTAATTAGGAAAACAGAGCATTCTGGCCAGAGGTATTGATCCAATGCTTTATAATAAAAGTTAGTAATGTTTAATTTCTTGTTGTCAGCTTTCATTGTGCTAAAGAAATCAATTCACTATTGTCTCTTCTCCATTATTCAATTGTCTAATAAGCTACTTTGCAGTCTCCTCAAAATCAAATTTTAATGATAAATCACTGTAGGAATGGAGAGCACATGAACCCATGTACATGAGGATTATCCCAAATCCACAGTAGATGGGATGCATTTCTTTCCAATTAGAAATAATTTTTTTCTTTTCTCTTTTTAACAGGTTTTCTGTCTTTTCACTAAACTCCACAAGATGGTTAGTGTAACTTGTTTTCTCTCTTTTAGGATTTCCGTGTTATCAAACACCTCTGAACACTGAATTTCACTCTCAAGGTGATGCCTCTCTCCTGTTTCCCTCCGTACCCCTCTCATCCCACATCAAATCAGTGACAAAAAGCAGAATCAGAGGGGCCTTGGAGGAGAGAATTCCTGGGATTTAGAGCTCTGTGTATGTCAGGAGTGCAGCATTCCCAAATCCTGGAGCTGAAATTAAATAAATGTCTTATTTGTAATGTAGACTACTCCTAGAATTCTGAGGAAGGTAAAAGCATTATTTTTAAATATTGACCTGGAATAAATAAAGCTGAATCTGCCTTTCATGTTCGTTAATATATGCAACTATTTTAAAGCAGTTAAAGCAGGATTTGGGAATGCTGCACTCCTGACACACACACACAGCTCCAGGATTTGGGAATTCTGCACTCCTAACACACACAGAGCTCTGGAATTTGGAAATATGGGGAATTCTGCAGTCCTGGCACACACACAGCTCCAGGATTTGGGAATTCTGCACTCCTGACACACACACACAGCTCCAGGATTGGGGAATTCTGCACTCCTGACACACACAGATCCAAATCCTGAGAATTCTCTCCTCCAAGGCCACCCTGACTCTGCTTTTTGTCACTGATTTGATGTGGGATGAGAGAGGTGGGGTGAGAAACGGGAGAGAGGCATCACCTGGAGAGTGAAATTCAGCATTCAGAGCGGGTTGATAACACAGGAATCCTAAAAGGGAGAAAACAAGTTACACTAACCATCTTGTGAAGTTTAGTGGAAGCACAGGAAACAGTTTCATATATTCTGACCTCTGAAAAAAACTTACATATATTTTATGCCAAACAATTATCTTGTAAAATTAATTTTCATGGCAAAAGGTGCTGCTTGGATATACCAAGTTTTAACTCAGACTTGCCCTACCTCTCTTAGCTGAACACAAACCCCTCAGTATTCTTGGGCCCACAGATAAATGAACCAACTTTACAAACACCCAAAATTCAGGAAACAATGTGCCTGAACACTTGTATTGGTGCATGAGGTAATGAATCATTTTTTACATTAGGAAGGCTGTTCCAAGATCTCAATAATGCAATGCACACTGAGCCATTGCTTTCCTCTGCTCATAAATCAGGGCACAGTGTAGCCACCATTTCATTTTTGCAGTTGCAGGGTAGTAAAGAAAGAACTTTATTGCAAGTTGGTAATAAGAAAGGAAGTAATGGCCTGGGAGGCACAAGGGTGAACGAGTTAATGAGTGAGCAGTTTGAGTTTTCTTATTGGTTTTAACCCTCTATAAATTTAATGGCTTCCTTTTAAATGCCTCTTAATGAGAAAAAGCAAAGTGTGAGTTACTTAATGGTGTTATTGAAGGCTTTCACTTGTTATTGAAAGGGAATGGTGCAGTTTATCCAGGGTAAATCTACAGAAAAATAACTTTACATCAGGGTGGGGATGCTCTGTGGGCCTGGTGTCAGCAGGAAGGACAAACTGCAGGGGTGCTCTCTGTCAGGGTAACTGCTGGAATAGATAATTAGTGATCTTCATTAGTTGATGGAGACTGTAATGAACTCAGGAGGTTTGGAGATGTCTGTCTGCAGAGGAGCTGCTTCTCCTGAGCTGTGCTTGCAGCCCTGCCCCACTCCTGGCCCAGGGCTTTATTCCACACTTTGTGCCCTTCCTCACCTCCTCAGCTGCTCCTGGGACACCAGGAATTCTCCCAGGAAATTATCCATGTGGGAATTCTTTGTAGGAATGGCTACACAGGATCTGTTGTTGCAATAGAACTCAAAATAAATGACATGCAGGCTGAAACCTCCAAAGGAGAAAGTTTATTTCTTGACCTTGATATTGATAGAATTCCAAAAGTGACCCTGGATTGGAGGATGAAATTGCCACTTCTCCAACAACACTGGTCAAACTAACAGTCCATCAAATTTCTCCTCCTCTAGAAAGGAATGTAAAAACAATCATTATTTACATAAAAGTGCATGAGAAACTCCATTACAAAAATGCAAACATCAGAAGGCTTAGAAGAACTTGGAAGAACAGGGGGGACAATCTGTTAGCTGCCATAAACATCATTCCAGTTCCAGAAGTTTATCAATAATCATTCCTAAAAAACAACAAAAAAGGGAATTCCTAAGGGTTTAGTACCACAGTGCCTGAGGTTCTTTAGAGGGGCTGGTAAATAACATTTTTACTAATGCAGGATATTATGGGATATAAATCTAGAGGTTATAGCATAGAAAGTGTCTCACTATTTACAAATAAAAACAAGGTATTTTAAAAATGGGATTTAAAGTAAATGGGATTTAAAATAATAGGATTTAAAAATGTGTTTTCAGTGCATTTTGTATTTGAACCAAATCAACTAAAAGCAAGTAAATACTCAATGGAGAGAACATATATTTTCCTAAATTTTTCATGGAAATAAATTGTCATTTTCCACTTTTTTCTAACCAGTCACATGTTGCAACTGCAAAGATTTTCCAAGGGTAAAAAGACAACTTTTTCTAGTTAGGAATATAGGAAAAAAGAAGGCTATGACCTGCTTTCATTTACACCACTATAGATCAGATTTAAAATATCTATTTAATTAGATTTGGCCCGATTTAATGTTTAAACAGATGAGATTATGGGATGTGCTGAGGACAGTGGTGATGTTCCTTTTCAGGACACTCAGACTGGGAGATCCACGTGTCTCTCACAGAATATCCTGGATCAGAAAGGACCCACAGGGATCCAAATGGCTTTAGGAAAACATGGGGAGATGTCAGGGAAAAACTCTATAAATGTTCTCTGCTTTTTCCCACAGTGGGGATAATGTCCCACCTTTCTTTGCCTCATCCAGCTGTTCACAGGACAGATGTTCCCTGTCCCCAGAGTGCCTCCTTTACCAAGCCCTTGTCCCTAACTCATGATTAACCTACAGCAATCTGAGCTGAGCCTGCTAATCACATTTTCAGTGAACACTAACAGTAAACATCTATATTTGTATGTTTTGGTGATTCCAGTGGTTGTTAATCTTTTAGCTGCTCCAAATTAAGGCAGTTTCCTACACAGTCATTACACACCTTTTATCCTGAGAAATTTGAGCCTTGGTATGGCTAACCATGCACTGAGTAGGTAAATGATGCTCCCAAAGAGCAAGAAGGTTAGATACTAATTAGATATTACACCTAGGAGTCAGCAAACTCATAGGAATTAAATAGTCCAGTGGCATTTCTGCTCTGTGGAGGGCTGGTCCCCTCCTAGGCATGGAGCAGGAGATGTGATGCCTCAAAAATTGGCTGAATTCTACTTGAGAGCTCCAATTTCTGGCACTCTTTGGTCAGGGGGTTGTGACACTGTGGGTGCTGAGCTCTGCCATCTCAGCTGAAGTGGCACAGCTCTACCTCTGCCCACAGCAAAATGTATTCCCCTGGTTAAAATCACATCAGATCACATCAGATAGATTTTTTTTTTCTTCTTTCCTCCTAATCTTTTTAGACAGTATTTGCTGAAGAATGAGAACTGACCTGGAGAGACCTCACTGGCACTTTCTGGCTTCTGAAACCACCCCAGTACAGAACTGGCCTGGTGTGAGGTGGAGGTGAGCTGGGTTTGAGGGTTTCTTGGTCAGGAGGGTGCTGTCCCATGGCTGCTCCTGGTTTCTCCTCTGGCACCCATGGGTGTGTCACCCTGAAGGAGTAGTTTAGTGCCAGGTCTTGGAACTTGTGGTTTATTGCCAGGTCTTGGAACTTGTGGTTTATTGCCAAGGGCCTGGGTGCAGGGGCCCTGCTGGGACCTTGTCTAGTTCTGGCCCCTCAGTTTGGGAAGGATGTTGAGATGCTTGAGCACATCCAGAGGGGGCAACAAGGCTGGTGAGGGGCTGGAAACACAAACCGTGTGAGGAACGTTTGAAGGAGCTGGGGCTGTTCAGTCTGGAGAAGAGGAGGCTCAGGGGTGACCTTATTGCTCTCTGCACCTTCCTGAAGGGAGGCTGCACACAGCTGGGGTTGGTCTCTGACAGAACCAGAGCACACAGTCTCAAGATATGGCAGGGAAGGTACAGGTTGGATTTTAGGAAGAAATTTTCACCAAAAGAACAATAAAGTACTGGAATGCTCTTCCCAGGGAAGTGGTAGAATCACCATCTCTGGATGGGGTTAAGAAAGCCTGGACATGGCACTTGGTGCTGTAGTCTAGGTGGGGTGTTGGGGCATAGGTTGGACTCGATGATCTTAGAGGTCTCTTCCAACCTCATCATTCTGTGATTCTGTGATTCTGTGAGCTGCCAGCCACAGCTCAGAGCAGGCCCCAAAGAGGAGCCTGAAAGAGAGAGAGAGAGAAGAATAAAAGCAAGAGGGTAAGAGTGTGAGGTTCCTGTTCCAATACAATAAATCTTCTCCTGTGCTGAATATTCTATTTCTCACTAACCGATCTAGTACAAGTCCTATAGCATTTCCATACAGCCTGTAAGAATCATTACATTACCGTGCTGTGTTACATTGTAAACCCTAAGACTCCTCTTTGGGCCCCTTCTGCCAAGCTGTAGGGTCTGCTCTGACCCTTGGGCCTGTCTGCAAGCAGAGGGTGTTGTTCCATCAAAAGGGAATTGCCTTCAGCTGGCCACACCATTGTTTTCCAGTTGTTCAGTAACTGAGGGATCTCAAAGCTTGCTTTCATTTCAGTCTCACTTATAGTTTCCATATTCTCAAGATCTTTTGCCAGAAAATCATATTTATAAGGCTTCCCTGTTTCATCTTTCCAACCATCACCTGTCAGGGCTGCGGTCTGGAGGCAGTGAGACAGGAGGAGAATTTCTGGGATGTGCATGCAGGAGAAGCCTTACAGCTGCTGTTAGAGCCAGCCATAAATGCATTCCTGGGAGGAGAGGGAGGCTCAGCAATGCTGTTTCTGTCCACTTAGTAAGGGTACAGTGCTGCAGAACAGAACCTACTGTGTGTGAATCAAATCAGGCTAACAAACCTGAACTCAGGCATGTGCAATGCTCACACTGAGCTCTGGCATTCAAACTCCTGCCTGCAGGGACTGGAACTTACTTCAGTATTTTATAAATCAGTACATCAGAGATGAATATTTTGACCCCGACCCCACTCTTATTAATCAAGGCGGTATGGGGATGTGTAAGATGAATTGTAAAGGATTGCTTTTCATAAGCTCCTGAAGCCAGAGAAGACCATCATATGTATCTTGTT
Source organism: Zonotrichia albicollis (assembly GCF_047830755.1). Lineage (NCBI taxonomy): Eukaryota > Metazoa > Chordata > Aves > Passeriformes > Passerellidae > Zonotrichia > Zonotrichia albicollis. Next base: position 13,090,425 of record NC_133834.1, on the reverse strand, counting down.
GACCTTCTGCCTAGCACAGATCACAGAGTTTTGCTTGCCATACCAGGGCCCAAATCCATCAAAAGCTCAGGGAGCCTTGCTCCAGTGCACTCTGGCCACAGAACTTGGTTGTTTCTTCAAGCAGGTTTTAAAGAAAACATCAATTACACTGAGAGCTGTGGCTGTCATCTTGTAAGTAAGAATCATAGAGTGATTTGGCAGTGCAGTGTACCTTTGGGAGGGATTTTCTCTCCTCTTGTAGCCTTTAAAGCTGCTCTAAAGGCCATTTAATAGCTGGGGGAGGACATCCTTGACTGCAGGCAGTGTCTGGCCTGGCTTAGGCTGTGCCTCAGCAGGGACAGCCAGGGGGTCTGAACCCTTTTTAGTGTTTATAGTTGTGTGCCTGGGCAGCTCCTGGGGGCAGCAGTACAACCATCAAGCAGCACTGAAAGGGAAATGTGCTGTAATTTAGTAGAACTTGGGGGTTTTCCCTGTTTTACTTTATGCTGAGGATCTTGCTTTTATAAAAGTTTGGACTATGATGTCCAAGATGGCTCAAAACAGTTTTTATCCCTTCATTCCTCTAATGAGGATAAAAAAGGTGTCCTGTCTTTTTTCCCTTTGTGCATTCATCTAATTATCTTACTGTTGTATTTGCCAGGTGCCTTGACAAAGGCAGAAATGATGAATCTGACTCCATGTTCTCAGAAGGCTAATTTATTATTTTATGATACTATATTATATTAAAGAATGCTATACTAAACTATACTAAAGAATACAGAAAGGATACTTATAGAATGCTTATCAGATAATAATGAAAATTCCTGAGTCCTTCCAGAGTGAGTGAATATAGAGAGGAGGGTATGAAATGCCACCTTACAGCAGCATTCCTCTAAGCTGCAGTCCCTCCTGTTTTCTGAAATTAGGTGTGTCACTGTCTATATTTTCTGGAAAAATCCCTTCTGGAAAAATCCCTTCAATTCCTTCTCCTGGGAAGTGAAGCTGAGAAGCCTCAGAGAAGAATGAAAACAATAATTCTCTGATTGCTTCTGCTGTGTTTTGCTGCTCTGGAATGTGGTTAGAGATGGCTTATCCAACAGATGGTTGTTTGATTGGTTTCATGTGAATTGTTTTTACTTAATGACCAAGAACAGTCAGACTGTGTCAGACTCTGGAAGCAGTCACAGGTTTTCATTATCATTCTTCTGTAACCTTCTGTCTCTATCCTTTCTCTGTTCTTTAGTATCATTTGAATAGAATAGAATAGAATAGAATAGAATAGAATAGAATAGAATAGAATAGAATAGAATAGAATAATAACTTAGCCTTGTAAGAATATGGAGTCAGATTCTCAATTCCTCCTTTGTCCTGGAGACCCAGCAAATACCACAGTAGGTGTTTATCAATGAAAATAAATTGTTATTTCCTTCAGTACTGGGGCATAATTAGAGCCATGCAGGAGGTTGATTATGTTCAATGTGTGAAGACCATTCAGAAAACTGGAGACAGAGGGAAGGAAATAATTTAGAGTGCTGAGAGTTTAGGCAACTTTCCTGGTTTTGGACAGTTGTAGCACCTGTAAACAGGCTTGGGTTTCTGATCTTTCACCTTGGCAGGCAGCGGGATGAGGTGACGCATCCCCAGATCCTGCAGCTGACAGGGGACTTTGAATCTTGAGCAGCCTGGTGAGCAGAGCAGGGCTGTGTAAGATAACCTGCTGTGCCTTTGTCCTGTCCCCCTGGGGCTAAAAAGAGGGGAAAGAATATTTAGGAATTTTGAATTAAGTCACTTCATCAAGTGTTTTACCCTCCTATCTTTTTCCTTCAGTTTAATGTGGTTACAACAGGTACAACTGTTTATTGTGCCTATGTGTTTCTCCTGCTTGCTTTTTTTGCCAAATGCATTTTCCTGATTTTTCAAGGGATCTTTTGCTCTGCCCAAAACCAGTCCTGTGTTGGTGTTGTCCCTTTTCTTCACTGCAGTGACAGGGATGATATGGGGCAAGGTGCAGTTTATTACACAGGCTGTGTTCTGGACAGGATCCTTCTTGTCCTCTTGGTGTTCATTTTCCATGAGCCTTGTAACAGAAATCAATAAAAAAATAACATGCTAGCAATGATATTGTAAATTACTAGAAAGAGGAAAGGTCTTGGAGTTAGAACTAGGACAAGGACTCAGCAGAGAGGTTTCAGCTTCCTCCAGGTTGGGTTTGCAGAGCTGTGTTTTACTTCCATTTATCCCTCCTGAGGTGGTAGTGTGTTTTCCATTAAGGGCTGGAATCACAGTGATGACCTCTGCAAATGCAGGGAGTGGATTCTGCCCCCAGTGGGTTGCAGTGGATAATTATCTGTGCTGGTACAAAAGGACAGCCTGTTTTCCTGCACCATTAGCTACAATGTGCAGTTAAAAGAGAGAAAACTTGTGCTCCTTTTCATTCACACACTTGGTGCACATTACCCTGGCTTTGTATTCAGGATGAGGTGTAGTTCTGTCATTCTCTGACATTGTTCTTCTCTGAGTTCCTTTTTTCTTCTTGAATTACTGCAGTCTTTTAAAACCATCAGTGCATACACATCCTGCAGCTGGACTTCTCTGCAAACATGTTTGGAAAACAATTTTTCCTCTCTCAAAAATGATGATTGCTCAATGGTAATGGCTGTAATAAAATATTTCAGTTCATCTATGCAGGCCTCTGTGACCCATAAACATTATTGCTGCCCAAAGAACAACACAGGAACAATCAGTTGTGAAAAAGGTCAGAACCAAACTGCTTTTCTGGGCTGTGTAAAACAGGGCAAGAGAACATAGCTGGCCAAGTGCAGGTCATGTAATAGTTTACAGCACAGCTGAAAAGTCTTTAATTCAAAAAGCTTCTGAGTTGGAAGTCAAGGTTGCAGCCTAAGGTGTCTCTGGACATTTGTATTGGATATGTGCCTATGCTGAGTTTTATGTGTGCTGGTTGCAAACTGACCTCTCTGGGAGGGAATCTTCTCCATCAGGTGTTGGGGAACCCTTTAACATAAACCCAGCCAGGAAACCCTTTAATATAAACCCAGCCACAAACAATCAAGGGAATTCTGATTTCTGCAAGAGAAGACAGGCAGCAATTACTGGCTGAAGTTAATGAGCTGCTCTGAACATGGAACCTGCCTCTGCCTGGGTTTGTCAGTGACAGGAGCTGGTTGGAATTCCAGCACTCAGCCCAGCCACACCTCAGCCTGCTGCCCTCAGCTGTATTTTAATCGAGCCTTGTAATATTTTAAGACAGCTTTGTCTTCCTAGATCTCAAAGCAAATGGATTTGTAGGTCCCTTGGCTCCTGTGCTGTAGACTTGAGCTGCCTTCCCACAACTTGGGGAAGGGTAAAACAACCAAAATGTCATTCACACAGGGCTCAGCATCTGAAGGAGCTCAATATTAATTGCCCTGAGGGTATTTTCTAGGGAAAGAGACTTAATACCATGACATTCTGTGCTTAGTACAGGGTGAAAGAGCAAAGGGAAAAGACCCTAAAGCTGTTTAAAATATTTTAAACAAAGTGAGTCTAAAACATGGAGGCAGGTGAATTTTCATGAGCAATCATCACATTTGAGGGAGTATTTTCTAGAAAAAGAGACTTAATACCATGACATTCTGTGCCTTTCTGTACAGAGTGAAAGAGCAAAGGGAAAAGAACCTAAAGCTGTTTAGGGGATTTTAAACAAAGTGAGTCTAAAACATTGAGGCAGGTGAGTTCTCATGAAGTACCCACAGAGAGGGATGCAAAATCACTGCAGGTTGCTGCACCACTCATCTCCAGCCCTGCCCTTGGATGTTCAGCCAGTTCTGAATCCAGCTCAGTTTGCTCACCCAGCCCCTTCATGAGCAGCTCCTCTGAGTGGATCTGTGAGGGACGTGGTGTCATGGTGCTATAGGACGTGAAATAAAACAGTGCAGACATGCAGCTCTCCAAGGCAAAAAAGAGGGAAGTTTAATTTCTGGCTCCAGAATGGATAGATTTCCAAAAATGACAGTGGATTGGAGGGTGACAGTGCCACCTCTCCAATGACCCTGGAGAAACCAACAGTCCATCACATTTCTCCTCTTCCATAAAAGAATGCAAAGCAATAAGTTATTTACAGAAAGCGTGTGAGAAAGTTCATTACAAGAATGCAAACAATCAGAAGGGTTAGAAAAACTTAAAAAATCAGGGTGACATCATCTGAAGTGCTGCTGAATTAAGGCAGGCAGTACCTACTGCTCCCCTTGCCTGCCAAGCCATCCTTCAGCCCAGAATGTTCTCAGGCTGACCAGCATCACTTCCCCTTGGTGAGTCCATGGCTGCTCCTGGTGTCCTCCTTGTCCTCCTCATGCCTGGAAATCTTTCCCACGGTTATTCCCCCCATCTCTCCAGGTGCTGAGGTGAAGCTGTCCTGCCTGTCATTCCTTTGGTCCTCCTGCCTGTCCCTTCAGGAAACAGGAGTGGCCTGGATTTCCTCCACTTCTGCTGCTTGGTGTGTTTTCCCTCCAGGTGTTCTTCAGTCAGCCTAGATAGATTTTTATTTCTAAGCAAACAAAGAAACAAGTGGTTTTCTGCAAAGTAAGGTGCTGCTTTAGTAGAATGAAATTCAGCAAAGGAGAGAGAGAGACAATTTGAACTTGAAGAGCAGAACCACCATCATTCACCTAATCCTCCCTGTGTTAAAGCTGCAGCAACTTTTACAGTGACAAAGACCAGCCTCAACACTTGATTATAAAAGAGAAAGGCCCTCCTAGTATTAATAAAACAGCATGGCAGGGTCCCAGCTTGCCCCAGGTGTTAGACAGTGATTTTCCTTGCTCTGCCATGATGATATCTGTTTTCCACAGTGGGACAGGAGCAGCTGAGAGTGGGGATTGGCTTTTGTGCGGCACACAGCGAACACCACAAGGCACCCCTGCCACAGCCAAGGTCTGTCAGACCCAGAGTGCTGCAGCTGCAGCAGCTTTGCTTCACAGCATCACCCTGTGCGATGGAGAAGCCCTCTGGATGTGCTTCACTGCCAGGGAGAAGGGCAGGAGGCTCCTGCAGCTTGGCAGGATGGAAAATCTTCTTCTGACTCTGCCAGTCTGGGGCATACAGAATCACCCCTTTCAGATCAGTGGTGTGTATTTTCTAAACTGTGCAAAGCTCCCAGAAACTGGGTAATGATTCCTAGTTGTTAAAAATAAAACCTTTTTGAGAATGAGCCTTGGATTCTGCAATTCTGTGGAAACATAAGAAAAAAGTTTCAGAGGTCATACAGATAATAGACACCTGAATCATACAGGTAACATGATACAGAATCATTCTGTATCATACAGACAACAGACACCTGACAGGTATCATGATACAGAATATCATACAGGTAGCATGATACAGAATTCTATATCATACAGACAATAGACACCTGAATAATACAGGTATCATGATTCAGAATTCTATATCATACAGGCAATAGACACCTGAAATCCCCTTAGCAGCATTCATTTTCCAGGCTGTATGTCTGTAATTATGATGTTACAATTATGATGTTACAAGGGGAACAGTGGGAGTTAGGAAAACTGGAATTTTCTCCCCACCACTGTTTGTTTGTGTGTTGTAGGAGAAGGGTTATGGTGTATCTTGGGCTGTTCTCTGTGTGTTGGGTAAGGCACATTGAGGCTGCATCCCTGCAGATGGGCTGAAGAGCACACATCATGCTAGATGAAGAGCAGGGCTTCTCTCCAGAGGGAGAATTCACTCCTCTTTGGTGAGGCAGGATCCTGAAATCAGCTGATGAAAACTCTTATGTGCATAGATAAGAAGATGGAAGATTAAGAAATGTTAAAGGAAAAGGAGTAAAAATGAGATTTTTGTCCTGATTTTCTTTTCATGCCCTTCCAAACTCACAGACAGGTGCTTGAAGTCTGAGATATAGTGGTTGGCCATTTTGGTGGCAGCTGTCATTGAGAAGATAAACGTTAATCAATATTTGCATTACTTAGAGTAAACTGGGAGTAGAGGGGCAGGATTCATAAAGTCAGAACCTACAGCACAGTGATGCTGTGCTCTTCTTTCCTTCAAGAAACCAAGCATCAGAAGTTGTTTTCTTGCTCTGTTCATTATTTTCCAACACTTTCATTTCCCTCCTACACCAAGAGCTGCAAGCTCCTCTGGCTTTCCCCACCATAATTTTGGTTTGAATCCTTGTGTGATTCAGCGTGGCCACTGGGGAAACATTGCTTTAATGATTTGGTATTTAAGTGCTCAGTGTTCCTTGCCTCACAGAGGAGTGGCAGCGCTGACAAAGTGCAGGCTGCCCATGGGGAGCTCTGGATCACTGCAGAGACGAGTTGCTATGGTAATACATTACAGAGCAATGAGGGATTTGGGAAGATGCATCTGACAGTTTGAGGTAAAGGATCATCATTTCCTTGCAGCTTGCAAAAAGTGTCATCATTGGAATTTCACTTGGCTTATTTTTCTTTTCCCTTCGCTTCTGTGAGGTGACATTTCTGCACAGCCCCGAGCACGCTGCAGAACAAAAAGGAAAAGGCTCTGTCCTCATGTAGGCAAGAGCTGAAATAAAACCAGAGGGAAGAGGTCACTTCTGAGGCAATTGATGAAGAATATGGTCGGATGGCTGCACAGGTTCTGTGTGTGTCCTTGCCCCTCTCTGCCTTGAATACACAAATCTTCATTTTATAGGCATGAGTGATGCATGAAAGGCAAATATGGAACTTGGGGAAAGTAGTCTATTGTCATAAGATATATTGCAAGATATAGTAAATATTCCTGAGAATAAGGGCCAAAAAGAGGAAAGTCAGCAAAGGAAAAATTAACAACAGATCTCCCCACCCCACAACTTGTTTCTCCAATGTGCATGGAATTAGGAAAAAAGATAATGACACAACTTGAAAAATAACAGCAATATTTTCATTTGAAAATGGAACAGTAACACGAACAGGTGTAAACAAGGAAATTTTCTCTTTTCAACTTTCTCTTCAGATATTTGTCTAAGTATTAAAATCTATATTCTATCTATGCATGGAGGCAGAAATGGGATATTTATGTAAGTATGTAAGGGACAGTAAAGTATTTCTCTCCAGGATGAAGACAATGGTTCTTGGGTCAGGTATTTATATATTTAATGTCTACATAATAATACTTTTGGGACAATTGCACCTCTATCTCTGAGAGGTGTAAGAACTCTCCAGAATCTAATTAATCCTGAGACTTTCTTATTTTGTACCTTTGGATAGAAATTTGTCTGTGCTGCACACCAGAGGAATATTTTCACTGGAATATTTGGCACTTAATTTTTGCTTTCAGTAGTTTTGAATTCCACCAAACATAAAGAGGTTTCTCTAGGGCAGGGGCAAGCACAAGAATTGCATTTTAGTGTGTCTTTGGCTCAACTCTAGAAGGTTCTGTGGTGATAATGGAGACCTGCAAGATGTGGCTTCCAGTTCTCAGCCATCACGGGTGTACAGCTCTGGATGTTAAAGCATCCATGGGCTGTAGGACAGGTTTTGTTTGTTGGGTGTTTTTGTTGGCTTGTTTTTTTTGTTCTCAAAAAATGACCCAGCATTGGTTTTTAGAACCCCCAATCTCAATGTCTGAATTCTATCAGCTTTTAAAAGGACTCATCTTCCTGAGGGCCTTAAACAGTCCTGGAAAACACAGTTCATACATCAAACATAGCAAGGGTACTGAAGTACTCCATTCCCAACCTCAGGTAGAGTCCTTCTCTTAATTCAGATATCAAATTAAGGGTGACTGTTCAGCATCTTAGCTCCAGGCAAGATTAGAAGCTTGAGCTAAGAGCAGACATCTGCTGTTAGGGGAGCGACCAACCTAAGCTGTGTTGTGTAACAAATCATTTCCCCCTATTAGATTTGTCACAAATGCATGAGGAATGGTAATTCCTTGATCTAATAGCAAGCCTTTGGGAGCAATGTGTTTGAGTGATGTCATTACATCATGTTTGGAGCTGTTAATGTGATTACCTGGAAGCACTGGAGAGACACCAGGCTTGAGGAGACTGCAGAAGGGTTTGGCTGTGCTTGTTCTCACAGCACCGAGAGCTGCCCTGAGAGCCTGTGTGGCACAGCTGAAATCCCCTCCTTTGCTAGGACTGTTTTTTATTCTTGCTGTTGTGGACACTTGCGGCAAATGCTGCTGCAGATTAAAAATCACAAGAGGGTGAGTCAAGGGGGTGAGCTAGGAGTGCACCTAAGATAGTGAAAATTATATATTTTAATTAAGAGTTTAAAGGAATTGAGGGGTTAAGTTAGAAATAGAGTTAGCAAAGATTATGCTGTGATTAGAGCTTAACAAGGAAATTAATTGATACCAAATGGGATAACTGAAACAAGGCTGGGAATGGCAGATGATACATGAGGTATTGTAAGAGTGCAGGAGCCATAAATACAACTGGGCTCTAAAAGTGAGAGGAGGTTTGGACTGTAACCAGCTGGTCAAAGAGTTCTGCCAACTTGACATGGGTAAAGAGCTTACTATGAGGAAGAGGACTTACTTCCTCTTCAGAGCCCACCAACCCAATTAAAGAGGACAATTGTGCAGCCAAAATGGACATTCAGCTAATTATAATACGAGGTGAGAGCTAATAATTATGTAATAGGTGTTGTAGAAACCATCTGAATAGGTAAAACCTTCTTGGATAAATAGAGGAGGAGTTTGTGACTCTGTGCACATCTTTGGGAGGTTCCTCTCCATGTGTCCAGGGCTGTAATTAATAGACCTTCTTTTCAGTTTTAATTAGTTGAAGGGTTGTCTGTCTGTGCTTCAAGGGGAAGAACCCAGGTATCAAAGCAAAGGATTTTCAGGCTGCAGAATGTTCCTAGTGACCATGAAGGGACAGAAGGCATCTGGAAAAACCCCTGGAGCAGAGGAACACCCAGCTCCTGTGTCCCCCTCTCCTGCCATGTAACCAAAGCAAAGAGCACGAGTGCCCATCTTTAGGGGGACAGAAAGAACCTGTGGGAATCTTCCATTAGCACAATTACTGGCCACCTAATTTAGACCACTGCTACCCTGTAGGGTTCCCTGTCTTTTGGAGATGATTTCCACAAATTCACCTGCTGAAGGAGTTAAACAGACCCTCCTTTGGGTGCTAAATGCTATCAGCTCTTGGAAACCTGAGTTTTAATGAACTTCAACAGATGAAGGTGCTGAGAAGTCCGTGCTTTATTTCTATCAGCTTTAAAGCCACTGAGCTCCAATTCTTAAGATCTTTGTTTCTAAGGATGTTCTTGGATAGTCTCAGTAGAAGCCCAGTGGTGCATTTTCACCTGTGCAGGGCTCTTTACCCTTTCATTTTCTTTTTATAAATAAATACATTTCTAGTCTGTACTTTGTGGCTTGCTGTAGAATAGTCTTATGGGAGATGACCTGGAAAATAAAAGAAATGAAAAACAGATTGTGGCTTTTAAGAACTATCTATGGATTCAAAATACAGGGAAATTGTGATTTGGGAACTCTTTTCATTTCTTTTTCTTTTGGCAGCATAAGATTTAGCAGCATTAGCAAACCTGTGTATGAAGTCTGAATGTTTCTATTGCCTCCTGAGGGTAGAGAGCACTTTTTTCTTCCCACCCTGCCTATGTCATATGGGGTTTGTATGCTGTTTCTTCTCTACATAGCACCCTCTTGATCAAAGAATAAAGAAAAAACAGCAAAAAAAAAAGGAGACATTTACAGGCACTCCATCTTTTTAAGCCCTGTGAAAAGTGAAACAGGCAGGCTTTCAAGGTGCATTCAGTATTCATCAGGCTGCAGAAAAATAGAACAATATGGGGCCTAAAAGATAGTGGGGAAGTGTGGGGGTTTAGATCATAATTGAATTCAGACTGTATGGATCAAGGAAGGGAGAAGAGAAAGGTATGAACCCACCAAAGCAGAGGTGGGGACAGAAGTTCCTTTGCTTTGTGCTCCTTTCCAGACCGCAGTGGGAGGAGGCTTCCACTGACTGCAGCAAAGAGCCAGCTAATGACAATCACATTTTATTTTTACAGGAACAAATACTCAATAGAGAGTGTGCTACTGTGACCAAGGGCTCTGTGAGCATCAGAGAACTCCCTAAACATTCCTAAACAAACCTTTTCAGGTTCCTCCTCACCTTGAGAACTCTGCAGAAAAGGTCCTTGTGAGGATAAATATAGAGGTTACCAGAAATTCACAAATGCTGTGGGGACAGGGACAGCCCTAGGAAACTTGGGGGAAAGGGGCTCTCCTGTCCAGGCTTCTGTTTTTAGAAAAAAAAACCCCTTTTTCCTAAAGTTAGGAGTGGTTTATCCATTGTTTCTATTCCAGAGCTCCAGATTCCAATTTTTTTACAGTTCTGTGTGTCAGGCCCAGGAAAGCCTTGAGAAGTGGAGGCAGCTCACAATGGCAGCTGCACCCCTGATGTGAGGCACTACTTTTTGTTACACATGGAAATTCTTTCAGAGAGTTCTTTCAGAGCTCAGGAGATGTAATGTTTCGTGTGCATTGATTTATTTATTTTAAAAACACACATTGTGAGTCCTTGTTAACTCGAGGCAGAAGGACCAGAGCACACAGAGAGCTCCCCATGAGCTGCAGACTCTGCTGTGCCCCAGGCTGAGCCCAGGAGCCACATCAGGCTCATGGGGCTCCTGGGGATGTCTTGTTGAGACATAATTTAATTTTTCATTGCTGGCTTGTTAAAAAATCATTGCTTATCAGAAAAGTTTCTGTATTGAAGAACCTTTGTTGAGATTCCAGCCTGATTTTTTTAGCTTTGGAGCTTTTGTGATTTGGGCAATTTGGAAAATGAGAGCAATCCTGACATTTTTTCCCAGCTGCTTTGGAATAACAACCCTGATTCCTGAAATATTTTAGGAAATATTTTTCAAGAGTCAGAAAACCATTTTGCAGACAGCATTTGAATTCAGAAAATGTAAAAGCTTCTTCTAGAAAGAATTGCTAAGATGAATTACAAATTTAAAATAGCTAATGGGAGGCTTGAAAGAGACTGAAAGTATGCAAGATGCAGAGATGCACATAGCAAACATTTGTTAAGCTTTGTAGAGTGAAAGAATAAAATAAAAATACTTGAAACATCTTGTCAACTTGGGCTTCTGCATATTTTTGTATATGTTTTTTAGCATTCATGTCTCTTTACAACTCAAAGTTTCTCCTGTTTACTTTTGATTTAACAACATTGCCTAGCTAATTATAGTTCACTGAAATTGCCCCAAACTACTTTTGATTTACTTATGTGATGGATGGTGTTTGATTTGTGTGTTTATTTTGCATCGGAGTGGTTGATGGGATAGAAATAAATGTTGTTCTTTCTGGAGAACAGAGAGTTTTCTTTTGCCCTTGAGAACAATACACTCACTCGGGGTTATGTGGTGAAACAGGAGAATCTGGAGGTGTCATTAGCACAGAACAAGGAGCAAACAGGAATTGCTGCCTCAGAGGTGACAGAAAGAACCTTCCTGGAGCTTGAGAAGGGGCTGCTTGGAGCTTTCTGTGAATTGGAAAGCCAAAGAATTGCTGGGCTAAATCAGACCTGAAAAAATGAGGTTTGTGAGGGCACTGGTGAGGAGGTTACTTGGACTAAGGGATAATGAAAGCAGAATCTCCCTGAGAGCTCTGGCAAACTCAGGGTCTTGTCTAAACCTATCCAGGGGCTTACAAGAACCTTAACTAAGGGATAATCTTGAATTTCTTAGAGAAGGGAAAAGATTTGCTCTCTGGCAGCTGGGTAATGGCACAGGGAAATGTCATTGATTTGGAAAAATACCTCAGCAGCACCAGAAAAATGTGAGGTGTCTTCTGAACAGCCTTGGGAGGTTATCCTGGTGCACAGGATAATTACCAGACACAGAGAGAGCAAATGGGTGGAATTATTGGATTTGCTGGGAAATGTCCCAACGAAGGCAGGAATGATGAGTCTGACTCCATGTTCTAGGAAGGCTAATTTATTATTTTATGATACTATAATATATTAAAGAATACTATACTGTATTAAAGAATACAGAAAGGATACTTAATGCTAAAAAGATAATAATGAAAACTCCTGACTCTCTCCAGAGCCCTAACAGAGCTTGGCCCTGATTGACCAAAGAGTGAAAACAGCTCCCAGCAGAATCCAATGGAACAATCACCTGTGGGTAAACAATCCCCAAACACATTCCACATGAGCACAACACAGGAGAAGCAAATGAGATAAGAATTGTTTTCCTTTTCTCTGAGGCATCTCAGCTTCCCAGGAGAAAATCCTGTGTTGAAGGGATTTTTCAGAGAATGTGAATGCCACATGGAATGAAGCTGGTGGGCCAAGCCTGACTCTGAGCCCTGTGTGCATGAATTGGGTCAGGTTTAAAGGCTCTGCTGGCTCCCCAAGCACCTGCTCAGCTCCGAGGGTGAGGGGCACATCAGCTACAGCAGGCTGGGAGCACTTTCCATTTTCAGTCAATTAATCCTCTCCCAGCATGAAATAAAAAAGATCAGAACACGATGTTAAACCTCATTTTATATTTTCAATTACTAGAGGATAATTATTTTCTTTTTAAGTCTTGGAAGATGACATGATCTGAATACTCGGCTACCTGGCACTTCTGCTTGTGTTCCTGGAAGCAGAGAGAGTTCAGCTGGGGCAATGCACAGATAATTAGGTTTATTCTGTATCTGCCATCCTCTGGGGAGAAATGCAGCACTTCAGTCTTAGGTTTGGGGATTTTGGGCTTCATAAAGTAGTAGAACTGCATGGAGTGAATTCTGTGTGTGACCTGGGAGCAGCAGAAGGTGGCTGAGGTGCTTTGGACAGTAGTTCAGTGCTAAGTAAACATGATAGAACAAGGCTTTCATCTTGTTAGCCCTGATTTCTGAACAAGTGAGCTCGGGGGAGTAATTCACTAGAGTTTGCAAAGAGAATGGATGTGGTTTTGATATTTATTATGGGGTGGAATTTGGAATATTGCAGGTTCCCCATTTCTTTGAATGGAAAATAATGAGATTTTAATTGTGTGTATGCATGTGCTGGGTAATTCCGTTTTTTTGTGCAGGCCTGCTCTTCTCCTTGCAGATTTTCAGTGGATGAACTCCAGTGATCTCAAAGAAAAAATGTGAAGTAAAATGTGAAAGGCACCAAATATAAATGTGACAGAAAAGAGAAATATCAACAGAATTAGCTTGGGTAATAGATTTTGGAATTGTTAGGATTAAAAAAAACTGTATGAAAAGTACCAGGAGTAGCATAAATTAAAATAAGTAAAGCCTTACTAATGCCAAGTAAAAGAATCACTATTTAAAAACGTATCAGTGCAGTGTTATCACTTTCTCTTCTACACAGAGTCCCTGGAGATGTCCAATTTGTATGCTGATGCTTTCCTCCTCTGGGTGCAGTGAATTGTACCTAATTTGGCACAAATTTCTGCTTCTCTAACTCCTTTACTCCTTTGGATTCCATTGAAGTTAAGAAGTACAATAGTCCAGGTGACTCACGGTGCTGTTGGTGTTTCAGAAAGCATCCCTGTGATGGGGTTCACCTTGGGCAGGACATGGAAAGAGGTCAGGGAATGAAAATATAAAGAAGCACATTAAGAAAACAGAATTCCCTATCAACAACCTTCCCAGTGAATTTTGTACATCAAGGAATACCAAGATCTCCTTGCTGGAAATCACATTTCCCATGCAAGTGTTTTCCTTATGCAGTAAACAGTCGCAGGAAAAGATTATTCCTTTGGAGCACAGCAAACTCAGCTCAGTCTCTGTATTTTTTTGGGATGCAGATATTGATTATGTTTCTTCATTTGATCTGAAAGAGCAACAGCAATGTGGTATTTACCGGGTCCCCAGGACGAAGGAGGAATTGAGAATCTGACTCCATGTTCTTAGAAGGCTAATTTATTATTTTATGATATTATATTATGTAAAAGAATACTACACCAAAACTATACTAAAGAATAGAGAAAGGGTACAGACAGAAGGCTTAACAAGATACTAATGAAAAACTTGTGACTCTCCAGAGTCCTGACACAGCCTGACCGTGATGGGTCATTAAGTAAAAACAATTCACATGTTGGATAAACAATCTCCAACCACATTCCAAAGCAGCAAAACACAGGAGAAGCAATCAGATAATATTGTTTTCATTTTTATCTGAGGTTTCTTAGCTTCCCAGGAGAAGAAATCCTGGCCAAGGGATTTTTCCAGAAAATAAGACAGTGACACAGCAATGTTTATTTTTATTGGCAGCTGACAAAACCAGAAAAATACATGTATTAGTTTCTTACGAACCTTCAGTTGTATCAACCATTAAGACAGGAGATGCGATACAGTGTATTTTTTGTCAACTTCAGTGGACTTTGCACATGTGAATTTCGATTTAAATATTTCCTCTTGAAATGTTTTTTTCCTCAGAGTGTATCCACAATAGAAGTTATAGGGAGGGGAAATGGCCAGTCCTTGCTTTTTGTGGAAAATGTTTTTCAAGTATTGAAACTGTCAAGAAATCTTGATCAGAGTGAGCTGTCCAAGATGTGACTGCTTTGTTTCAGGTGTGAATTTTCAGCCAGTAACAATTAAGAGTAAGAGCCAAGTGCAGCATGAAAACTGTCTTCAAGTTATTACCCACCCTGGGGGGTTTTACTGGGAGGAGAGCTAAACCTGTCAGCCAGACTCTGTAGTACATTGAAAGTGGAAACTGGGATGATTTGGGGTAAATGCTCAAAAGTATTGAAGCTTTCAATGACAGCTGAGTCAAGTAGAAGTTCTAAAATATGTCAATCCCTTTCACATGCAGCTGAGTCCATCATGGGGAAACCTGAAGCAGTTTCTGTTACTTCAAAAATGGAAGGAAGAAGGAATGAAAAGCAGTTGAAAATTTACAGAAGCCTTTTTCCTCATACAAAAAATGATGGAGCAGTCAGATTATTAAATGCATGTGCCACATGACATTAAGAAGCATTATCTGACCTAATAATTCAGATTTCATCAGTTACATATTTTATTCTTGCTGAAGTGGAAGATCAGTGTAAAGTTCTTGTGGTGTTTCCCTGTTCCATGTTGAAGGAACCCAATATATCTGAATATATTTGTGAATATATTTGTGGTGGATTTGGCAGTGGGAGGGTAAAATGTGAGACTTGAGGACGTGGTTCAGTGGTGGACCTGGCAGTGATGGGTTCATGGTTGGACTCGATGATCTTAGAGGGATTTTCCAGCATTAAGGATTCTATGATTCTGTCCTTAAAGAGTCTTTTCCTACCAAAATGATTCTGTGATTTAGTGATCCTAGCCTGGTGTGTTAACAAAAGCAGACTAGAGAGACACAAGGGTGACCTTCTGGATAATGCTGTGAGTGTGATTCAGATGAGACAATGATGAATGGGGTTGCTGCTTTTGCTCTAAAATCTAAAATCTATCATGCAGGTGTGTATAAAGCTGGCACAGGTTAGTTGGCTGCTAATGTAAGAAGAAATGTAAATGTTTTCTGTCAAGCTCTTCATTTCATGAAGCTCCAGTTGGTTTTGTGCTTACTTCATTGCACTCCAGCTGCAGGACTGTCAGCTCAGCCCTACACCACAATACCATAAAGGCAGGTATAAGCTCTGTGAATAATTAAATAATGTTAAGCAAATAAGATTGAATTTAAGTACACTTTTGTGGTTTTCACTAAATATGTTCAACATACAGAATTTGATATATTTCTTGTTTAAAATCATCTTCCCCAAAACTTATTTGCAGCAGGTGCCTATGAGATGGGCACATGGATATTGATCTTTGGGAAGGAAAAATGGCTGAGGTTTAGCAGTATTCTGTTTTGTGCTTGTGAAATAGCAGCCTTGTGGTTTACCCACTATTCCATGTAAACAATGATAGCTAGATTTACAAGCCAGAAATGGTTTTCTGTGCCATGTCACACATGATGTTTTTCATGTTGTTTGATGCTGGCTGGAAATGTAACTCAGAAGCCTTGACTAGAAATTTTAGGCCAAGAATTTCCTGACAGACAGATTTTTTTGTTGATGTTGTGGCTACCCAACTCTTCAAGTGTCCAATTTGAGATGCAATAGATGTGAGATTTTCAGATGGGAGAGTTCAGTGGCTTCTGGAAACAAAGACCCTTAAAATGTCTTGAGGTGAGCATGTAAAAATGAGTGAGGTCCTGCTCAAGAGAGCTGTCTCTCACCATCCACTTCCACCCAGAGTTTGTAATTCCAGCTCATTGTCCCTCTGAGAGCACCAGGCCCTGGAGCTCCAGCACTTTTCTCTGTCAGACTCTGAGAGCAATGAGGAAGAATATTGAGGGGCAGAGGATCCTCTCCACAGATCCAGTGATTAACGGAGGGTTGGGATTCTGCACAAAGCCTTTACCTGTCCCAAAGAAGCTCCAGCACCAAATTACCCCTCACTCTCCCTCTCTTTTGATCAGCATCTCACTCAGTTCTGAGCAGCTCACAACCCTTTCATGCACAGAGCCACAGCAGCAAAGACAGACACGAAGAGGTGACACATTCAGAAGCTCTAAAGAAAAGGAAAACCTGGAGAGATCTCCCAGTACACCCCTGTACCTGTGTGTGCAGGTTATATCTGCTGTGTGTATGCAGAGAGAGAACAAGGCACTGAGCTAATTAATTTTCCCCTCTCATCTGTTCTTTGTTCATGCTGAGGTGATTTGTGCAGTGAAATTTGGCTGAGGAAGAGCATTGGCACATTGCTGCTAATGATGTCACTTCATAAATGCTGCCACTGTGGGGACGAGCAGGGAGCTAGGAGCCACCTAAGCTGCACTAGATGTTTTAGGTGGATCTGTGCTAATTTAATTCTGCTTTTGGAAGAAATAGTTCACAACCTTGCTAAGTGTGGACAGTGCACTGCAGTGATATCTTTCCCCATGAATTCATGAAAAGAGGATTATTGTCAAAATCTGTTCCTAGCAATTTGCACGGTAGAGAATTGCTACAGTATCCATTAACTTAGTTTAAATCTTTATCAAATGATACATTTTTTTTACTGTTCTGTAGTTCATAGCACTTATATTCTTCTTTATCCCATTAAAGTGCTTTAAGCTCCTATAGAAGTCTAATGCATAGAATTGTTCTAATTCTGCTGAAGTACACTCAAATCTCTTTCCCCCTTTAAAGTAGTTAAAATGTCCTTGTTCAAGAGGAGTAACAGCTATTCAGAGTAGGCTTGAAATAATATATAGAACTTTTTATCTCTGTGAAGGGCTTTCAGATTTGATTTCTTCCTTCTCAAGAGTGCTCACTGCATAGGAGAGCAGAGAAAGCTCTGAAGGTTAAACAACTGTGGTGTGTGCATATGGATGTACAAAATCCCCAAGCTGCCTCCCACAAGTCCAGATCCTGCCTGTCTGTTCACCTGCAGGGCAAAAACAAAGCCCTAAGAGTCAACTGACTTTGTATTTTTCACTTATTTTGGTAAACATTTTGGTTTTTTTCATCATTGCTCTGCTTTCTTCTGTACTGATGTCACTGCTAGACACTTGCTGTTTCTCCCTTTTCAGACAATAAGTTGCTAGAGTTTCTATTTTTTTTGGTCTTTTGGTTTTCTGTGCACTCCCCTGTGGTATGTTAGGATGACTCCAGTTTGTAGGTAACTCAGATGTACTCAGATGTACTTAAAATCCAGATAGAATTTATAAGGATGTCCCTGTTTTCCAGGCTGGCAGGCATTTCCTTTTGTTCTGTAATTCATTCCTTTTTAACCCCTCTTCTAACCAGGCCACCTCTCTGACTGTTCACACCTCTTGGCCGCTGTGAGTTCTTATTTCCTTTCTAGAATGTTAAATGCATTCTGCATTCAATCCAGAGAGTGAAGTCTAAAGCTCGTATCTCCAACTTTTCTGAGGGAATATCTCCAGCCTTCCTGAGGGAACCACATGGATAGCAGTGTGTGTGCCCAGCTGGAGCTGGGTGTGTGCAGATGGACCCTGTTTCCAGAGCAGCTCTGCAGGCTGTGTGTAACAGCCACAATAAACTGTGCATTTAGGGTGTGCTGCTGCTTTCCAGTTTTGCTTCTGGTGTGTATTCTTTAAAAGCCAAGCTCTCTAGAGAGATTCCTGTTTATGGAATTGTGTAAATTGAGGTTTGGAAGTGCACTGGGGTTTATTTTTCTTCTCAGGTTAGAATTCTAATATGCTCTGGAGCCACGAGGTGCTGATGTTCAATGTTATGAAATATTGCTGAATATCTTAGCAGTGACACCTTGCCTGTGAGCAGGGAAGGCTCCCTGCCTTCTGCTGAACTGCTTTGGGAAGGAATCACAGCTCCTGGCCCTGTACAATTGGCCCCTGGTACAATTCAAGGCTTTCCATGTGCCTGTGTGTAAGGATTCACTCCACAGTCCCCTGGCTGTGATGGGTCCTGGCACTGTGCACTGCAGAGAAATGCCACTTGTCAGAAGTTGTGCCTAAACTTGCAATCCAAGGCTCCAACTGAAAAGATTTTCATCTTTTATTATGGATAATAGGTATGTCTTCCTTTCCCCATTTTTGATTTAGGGAAAAAAAAGCACATTTAGATGTTTGATTTTTGTGCCATCTTGTTGTATTCATTGCTGGTGTGTTTAATTAACAAATACTGTAATAACTATCACAAATATCATTGTGGGAGAGGTCTGTTAGTGTTGCTGGATCTGCTCCAGGATTAAACTATGAGCACCCTACTCTGTCTCAGTGATTTGCTGCTTGGTTAGCTGTGGGTGCTGGCTGTTGCTTTTAAAGCAGCCTGACTCATTACATTAATGAATATGTTGTGCACTACACAATCCTTGTATCCTAAAATAAGTGTTTTGAATGTAATAGGAGATATAAAAAGAGCAAGAAAATTTCTTACCTGCAGGTCTAAATACATGATAGGACTAGAAAGACCTACTTAAACTCCTTGTCTAAATTCACAGCACCAAGCCACTGCATGCTAAAGATAATTCTCCATGATCATATAACCTTTCCTCAAATGTCTCTAATTGTGTTAGTAAACTTATTTCACTGAGCAGCTTTTCTTACTCTCTGAACAACTTTAAACAAGAGGTTTTAATCAACCCTGTTATTATTTTCAATTATCATCTTTAGCCTGCTTCTTTTGGTGTTGTTGGTTCTGACCAATGTGACTAATTTCATATTTATCTATTTCTGTGCTGTGAAGCTTTTACATAATCAGTTATTATAATCTGTACAGAACTTTTACTGAAGTGTATTTCAGAGGCTTTTTGGTGGGAGGTAGGTTTATTATTACTAAAACAATCTTTATACTAATTTAGACATCAACTAATCTCTTATTTATTCAAGTGAGGTAGTAAGATTGAATTATGTTTCTGTAAATTTCTTGTGCTTCCTCTGGAACATATAAATTGTTTGGAGCTTTTTGTCATCATTGTTTTGCTCAGACAAAATGTATTACGGTAAATTTACTGCTTTGTACCGTGCTGTGTTTCTTAATACTCCACCATGCAATGTTTATTTTGATTGAAAAGGAAATTATTTCTCTGTGTGTAGCAACATGATCCTGCAGGCCAAGAAATACTTGAACATGGAGAGAGATGGGGCTCTGTTGAAGAAAGTGTAGAATTCAGTTTGCTTCTGGTACACAATTAGGGTTTGCCAAAGAGAAGATGGGCCTGGCAGCACTCAGCAGGGTGTTAATTACCATAATGTGATCACCTGGGCCTCATTATCTAATTAGACTTTAAAAAAATTTAAAAATTCGAGTTGGTAATCTACTTACCAACCCCACCTGAAAGGTCCTGTTTGGGCACAGGGACCCTGGGAAGGAGAGGCAGGGCTAAAATCCTTCCTGCAGCTGAGCTGAGTGAGCCTCTCCTCTCCCCTCACCCACAAACGCTGTCATTTAATTGTAGAAATCAGCTGGGATGATCAGGCACCACTGGGCATCATCGACTCCAACCTGTGACCCATCCCCACCATGGCAACCAGCCCTGAGTGCCACCCCCAGACCTTCCTTAAACATCTTCCAAAGGGTGCCTCCACCACCTGGGCAGCCCATTCCAATACCTAATCACACTTTCTGGGAAGAAATTCCTCCTAATGTCCAACCTAAACCTCCCCTGGGGCAGCTGAGGGCTTTGTGTTCAGCCTTGGCCAGGCCCCAGCTGGCTGTTCCTGGTGAGGAGCAGATCAATGTCCAGGTGTCCCTGCAGAGGAGCAGCTCCATGTCCAGGTGCCTCTGCAGGCTGCTCCTGGTGAGGAGCAGATCAATGTCCAGGTGTCCCTACAGGCCTGCCTGTTGAAGGAAGTCAATATATCTGAATCTATTTGGCAGTGGGAGGGTAAAATGTGTGGATGTGGCACTTGGGGACATGGTTCAGTGGTGGACCTGGCAGTGATGGGTTCATAGTTGGACTCGATGATCTTAGAGGAATTTTCCAGCATTCAGGATTCTATGATTCTGTCCTTAAAGGGTCTTTTCCTATCAATATGATTCTGCTGGCTGAGTGTCACACCTGGCTGAGCCCCAGGGCCCTGGTAGGGCAGCTGAGGAGCTGCTGGCCCATGGTGGCTGCTCTGGTGACCCTGCAGCTGTGTCCAGAGCACAAGCCCTGCTCCTGGCACAGGTGATCTGAGTTTGGGGTGATTGTGCTGTCCCTCCTCCCAGGGCATGAGTCTGTCAGCTGCAGGGTTTGGGCAGTGAGCCCACAGGTGATTCCAATCAACCAGGATTGGCTCCAGGTGCCACAGGTGCTTCCAATAAGCCAGGATTGGCTCCAGGTGCCCTGAGGCTCTGGTGGAGCAGCACAGAGCTTATATCAAGAACTCAGACTCAAGAAGAGCTGTGGAGTGTTTGTGGAAGTGTCTAGATTGTGGAGGTACTTGCTGCTGGCTTCAAGAAATTAAGGTATTTGTACATGGAAACTTATCTATCTATGGTATTATCTATCTAATTGGTATTGTATTGTCTCCTTGGTATTGTGTTCCTACATGGTTCCACTTTGGTTGTTTTACTGGGCAGGTCTGTTCTTACTGTTGCCTTTTTTTAATGCTGGAGAAATTATCTAATGGCTTAATTTAATGTTAATAATTTCCATTTTTGAATAGTATTATGAAGCAGAATGGCATGTGATAACTGGAAATAAGACCTTGCAGAAGGTGTGGTTGATGGGAGCACCAGCTCCATCTGGGAGTGCTGCTCCCACGTGGTGGCTGCAGATCTGAGGCCTGGGGGTGTCCCAGTAGCAGGGTTCTTGGAGTCATCAGGCATTTGCTTCTTTTAAGGAAAAGTAGAGGGGATATTTGTTTTATATGGGGAGTGGAAAAAGAATGTGACAAAGTAAAAAGCAAAGATTCTTTGTGTTCAGAGACTGGACTGGATGTAGGCAGCACTTGGCTCTTGCCACTGAATGCCTGTTTGATCTTGGGCAAAGCATTTAATTTTGCTTGAATTATTTTTGTTGAGTTGTGATCACAGAATTTTTGTTATTCTCTGCTTGTCATTCCTCTTTGAGTTAGGAGCTGCTGAGGGCCGGTTTCTGTGGCCTTGATCACTGAATGTGCAGAGGCTTTCTGCCCCCAGACCCTGCTGGAGTGTCTGTGAGAGCACCCAGAGATTCCAGGTGATGTGAGCTCACAGTGGGACTTGCCAAGGTGATGTGGGTGCCAGTTGATTCCCTAGGGGCTTTGTCTCCTCCAACAGTGCTGCCAAGTCAGGCTTTAAGGCTTTTTGCCCTAATTTTAGATGTTGATGGAACTGCAGAAGAAAGAACTTGCATTTTATATAGGCTGATGTTTTAAAAATCAAGTATTCACCTATTTGCCAGATTAGTATTGAATTTGTTTGCCTTGTTCTATAAGGCTTTAAGGCTTTTTGTCCTAATTTTAGATGTTGACAGAATTGTAGAAGAACGAACTTGCATTTTATATAGGCTAATTTGTTAAAAATCAAGTATTGACCTGGTTGGCCGTATTGAATTTACTTGCCTTGTTCTACAATGTTCAGTATGTTCCTTTATTTGAAATTTTGGAGGTGTGAGATGAAGGGCTGGCTGTAAATAGTGGAGTGCAGGTGCCCAGGGATCAGATACTGGGCTCTCCAGAGCTTTTTACAGCTCAGCTCTGCCCAGTCAGCTGGAGTTCTCAATGATGAGTAAATTTGCATTCTTTCAGCTTTGTTTCAATCTTGTGAGGTGGGAGCACATTCACAAATCTGAAAATGCCCAGTAATGCCGTGGTGATTTGGTCACACTGTGTATTTGCAGTATATTGAGCTATGTTTGGTATCTACTAATATGCCAGTGCATATTTGGTCCCCTTTGCTTGTCCCACGAATATTTACATGTATTAAGCCACTCTTTTGGTGCAGCTGCTGTCAGTTGTGGAGGAAACATTGTTGTTGAGTATTCAACAAATGTTGAATACTTACCAGTTATTGCTGTAAGTAGAGCTGATGGAAAGGAAGGGTGAGGAATGGTGTATTAGGGATTTTTTTGACTTTCACAAATCTGAGGGCCATGGGTGTCTTTCTCTTAAGAGCTCAATGTTTCCTCCTTAATGCATGAAGGAAACTCTGTTGGGAATTAATTATCCTGAGTATCGTGAAGGTCTGGGAGCCTGCAGTGTTAATGAGCATGAAAACCAGCCAGACTTCCTGAAAAAAGTCAGAAGCAGCAGCGGTTACCTTTGACAAGTTCCCAGATAAACCGTTCTAAACGTGCAAGGCAAAATTGCCATGTGAAATCTCAAACGAAGGAGGAAATTGCTGTGATTTATAGGATTTGAAATCCTAGGAAAATGTTGAAAGAAGATTACGTTGTCCAAATTATGTCATCTTCTAAATTCGAGAAAAAACCTTCAAGATGTGCATGAGGTGTCTGATAAATTGCTACATTTACTTAACCTTGAGGCCTGGGTGACCTGCAGTGTCTCAGGCAAGAGGAAGCTGTAAGTCTTGGCAATGCTTGGAGGAACCTTTGTGTTTCATGACTTTGGAAATTTAAGAAGCCGGAGTGTATCTAAATTTATTCTTTTAGGTCACAAAAGGAGCACACAGTGTAAGAGGAAAGGTGGCCCTCATTAATTGCATCATCATTTGATAACAGGATGTAATTAGCAGATTTGAATGAGGGCAGTGATAGTGGCAGCTGTTATTTACAGAGGACAGTGTGTGCCCCAGTGCTCTAATCTGTCTGGAAATGATTGTGGAGCTCACTCCTGTCCCTGCCTCTGCACTGGCATTTTGTGCTGTGAAATGAACCCTATTTGTTGCACCTGGCAGAATTAAATTTCTGCCAGCTTGTTGGACTGACCTGAGACAGTGTGGTATTCATTAATCTATTGTTGGTTTTAAAAAGACTGGTTTAACATTAACCAAGAAAGTGCACCTTGGTGAAATCTGTTAAACAAGATTGAAGTGAAAAATTAAAACCCTGCTGTGGACCTTCCATTTCTTTTGCTGCATATACCTGGAAATCAGTTCCAAATGGTCACTCTGAGGTGCCCCTTGGCCTGTGAGGTTTCATGTCTTTGATCCAGAGCGGATGGAATGCATCCTCATGGGTATTTTGTCATTGCAGGACACCAAACTGGGGTGCAGGTGATGAACTCAAGGGCTGCCATTAGTGAGACTGAGAAAGGAACAGCAGGAATAAGCATCTCATAGGGATTTACAGGGCAAATGTAAATTGCTGCTGCTGGAGTGGTGCCGGGGGGTTCTGGTGGGCAGAGCAGGGCTCAGCTGGTGGCTCTGGCAGTGACAGGGCTGAGCTGTGTCTTGGTGGCTGTGGCAGTGGCAGGGCTCTGTCGTGTTCTCCATCAGCTCAAGCACAGCCTGTGCCTGCAGGAGCCAGGATTCTTCATTGCAGCCAGCCTGGAGCACAGTCTGGCTGTGCTGGTGCAGGGTGGGAGGAAGGTGGGTACACTGGAGTGAGCCCAGAAAAGGGGCCACCAAGGGGACAGAGACACCTGAACCATGAGGAGAAGATGGGAGAGAATTGGGTTTGTTTTTTATGAGCTGTTAGGCAGTACATGAGGAGTCACTGAGGAAATGGAGCTGGGCTCTGTTCTGAGGTGTGCAGTGGGAGGATGAGAGACTGCCAAAAATGGAAAAGGAGGATGATCCCACTGGGCAGAAGGAAAAATTAAACAAATATAATTGGAAGAAGTTTCCCAGAGAGGGTTTGGAATCCCTTGCTTGTGTGTTTCAAAGATTGGCTTGTTCTGAGCCAGCTTTTGGAGCTCTCCTCTGACCTGAAGGATTTTATCTGTGGAAGTCCTTAGAAATAGTCATGAATTGCTGCTGAGCTAATTTTTGTCTGATAAATGAATGAAGCAATGTATTTTAGGATCATCTCACTTCCCTGCTTATGTTTTGACTGTCAGATACCTCTAAGCCCTGAAATTTGGAGCAGTTTTTAGAAGCTGGACACTTCTTAGCTGCAGTTATTTTTAATCAAAGTTTCTAAGCAAAACCATAAACTTGTCTGCTGACTCCCTCCTGATATAAGCTTCTTAACTGTAATCCAGATTTTTAATATAACCACAGCCAAATATATCTTGTGAAGGATGCTTTTTCTTTTCTCTTAACCAGTGCTTGTGTGCACTTGGTGCCTCCCAGGTGTGATATTAATCCTAATTGACTGGAGTTAATAAATTCACTGGTTTCATAGGCATTACTTGCAACAGCAGAATGAGGAGTCAGTGATAGTTGTAGAATATTTATTGTTCACTTTCTCTCTTTGCCTCTCGAGCTGTGTGTATTTGTACAAGTTTCATTTTATTCTGTGTAAGAGGCAGAGGTAAAACAGCAAAGGCCTCACTTGGTCACTCTACAGCTCATCTCCACCTGTGTTTAATGTGAAATATTCTGATCAGTACACTACATTTCTTTTAAAAACTCAACACTTTTTTCACTAAAATATCTTTTACAACACTTAGGGGTTTGATGGGTGGGTAGTAAAATGGGAATTTAATTGGAGGATTTTTTAATAATCCTATTATTATATAGAATATATAATATATATTAAAAGGATTTTTAATAATAGTATTATTATTAAAATCTATTATTTTAATAATAATGCTCCATCAGTAAAATCAGTGCAAATTCTGTGAAAGTTCGATTGAAGCAAACATGGCATGAGTTGTTAAGGGTGTGTTAAAGGATGGTCTGAACTGTTAGCAGAGACTAATGAAAAATAAAACCAGCAGCTTTCTTGAAATGCAAAACAATTATAAAATTATAAAATCACCTAGAAAGAGAGAAATGGCTTGGATTGGAACCTTTTGGCAGAGTAGTTGGTGATATGGGTAAGATGTTTATTGGATGTGTTTATTTAGTGAAATCCTTCATTCAGAAATCTAAACCAAGAGACAACCGAAACCTAGATTTTAGGTTTATTTTTAAATACAATTTCTTTCAATTGAGCTTTATAACTTGCCAGGTTGAGAGTCCAATTGTCTGCATTTTATTGTCAAGTATTAGGGTTAATATTCAATGTACTGCATTCCACTATTTGATACTTAAGTGCCCTAATCCTGTTTGACTTTGAAAATTCTGTTCTGTAGTTGTTTGTCTGTTATTTTGAACTTGTGTGTAGTGGGAAGAAAACAAAGCTCTGGTGTGTAACTTCATTAAATTTGAAGTGGGGAGAAACACACGTGGTGACACCACAAAGTTTTGTACTTCTAAATTTTGAATTCAGTGAACTTAAGAACTCATGTCAAACATGCAGCAAGCATGTGTTTGATTTTTGTGTAGTGCTGTGAAAATGGTGTTTTAGAGTCTTTGCTCTATTTTCTTGCTCAGAGCTGCAGACTGACTGCTCTGTGCTGATAACAGGGAGAAGAACTGAGCTGACATCTGCTCTATCTTTTCCTTTTCAAAGTGGCCCATCCTGAGCAGTGCTCTGCATCAGCTCTGCCCTTTGCCTTGCCCATGGAGGCAGTCTGTACACACAGGTTTTAGACCACAGTCTGCAGTGAATAATGACAATTGCATTTGTCTCCCTCAAAGCCAGTGGTGTTTGCATGGGACAAGGTCTGTGTGTCCATAACACTGATATTTGTTACTGAAACACTGAGAAAAAACCACAAAATCCAACTTGATTATTTGGGTTTTTCCAGTTTAAGATGGAAGGCCTCATAACTGGGGGAGTTGGTGATTAATCCACCTGTGAGTCAGCTAACAGTGTTTAACACAAGAGAAAAGGAAATTTACAGTAATTACAAACCTCAAAATCAGGAGAAAAAGCCCAAAAGGGCACAGAGCTTTCTGCTGGAACAGGAGGGTTTCTGATGCCTCACACATTTCAAGAGGGGTATTTTGATACCTGATCAAAGATCAGTTGAGTTTGAAATGCAGTTTGCTTCAATAGAAAGCACAGGTGCTTTGAGGAAAAACCCAAATCCCTGAGATGCATTAAAACAGAATTGAAAAGAACAGATCCTGGTCCCAGGTATCAATAATAACAACATAAATTGTCAAGGTTCAGATTGTATACTCAGAGCATAATTTCATAGGAAGGGAATGCCCATGCCTGTTTCAATAATTATTATTAAATTTTTTTTTTTCTGCTTTTCAGTTAGGTTTTACTGATAGCACAGCTTTTTTTGTGATCAACACTCCAAGTTTCAAGGCATTTTTGTTTGCTCTTGAATTAAGACCTGCTTAACATTTTGTTCTGGGGAATCAGACCATTCTAGAGTATTTTCCTTTGGGATAAGTCTTGTTGTTTTAAGTAAATGAGCTTTTGTGTGTGTCAGGAAGATTGCATGGTGATTTCTCTGTAGAAACTGATTAAAAGGGAAGGAATCACTACAATTGCAGATTCATAGTATTTTTAAAATATTATGACTATTCAATATAAAATATAATATTTTAATTATTAAGTATTAAACAAATTAATGTGTTATTAAATATATTATTTTAATATTGAAATTTATGATTATTTAAAATAGTACTTTTGAATGCTTAAATATTATTAAACAAATTAATATATTATATATTATATGTTTTAAATATTATTTGTATATATAATTTGTGTATATATAATTTGTATATCTAATTATATTATATATAAAAACCGTTATTTTTAAACAAATCAATATAGATTATTAAACATAGTATTTTAATATTTAAATATTATGAATATTTGAAATATTATTTTAAATATTTAAAAATATTATTTAAATATTTTTAGGGGTTTTTTATTATTTACAGAGTAGGGCACTGCGCTGGCAAAGCTCTGGATTTTCTCTGCTTTTCTGCTGATTCTCTTCTTTGTGTCCTTGAGCAAGTCCCTTCCTCACACTTGGTTTGGCATGTCTGCTTGGATTACGAGCCCATCAGAGCAAGGCTGTGTCTTGCCATGTGGATGGAACAAAGGGTTTGATTGTGTTCTCAGTCAGGTTTCTGAGCACAAGCAGCACCCTCAAAACACATTTGTGCTTTTTCAACCAATGCATGGAAGCTGCTGAGCTGAGCCATGAAGGTGCTGAGTCAAGGTGGGGAGAGCAGGAGGGAAATGGTTGGCTGGAGGCAGAGCACTTCAGCACGTGTGGTGTGTCCTGAAATTCTGAAAATGTGGCTTGGCTTCACTGAGGAATCCGTATCATTGGCACTTGGGTAACAATGTTTAATCTTTCAGTATTGTAAACCCTTGGTCTGTGGGCTGCTCAGTCACATGTGGAGGCATCTGAAAACCCTTATTCTGTTTCTATTGGAATAACAAGGAGTTGCAGGCTGCTTTGGGTGGGAAAGGACCTTACAGATCAGGGACCCACCCCTGCCATGGCAGGGACACCTCCCACTGTCCCAGGTGCTCCCAGCCCTGCCCAGCCTGGCCTTGGGCACTGCCAGGGATCCAGGGTGGGCACCCTGTGCCAGGGCCTGCCCACCCTCACAGGGAACAATTCCCAATTCCCAATATCCCATCCATCCCTGCCCGCTGGCTGTGGGAAGCCATTCTCCCTGTTGATATTGTAAAACACCCTCTGAATCTGGATATATCTAGAAATTTTAGATCCAAGCAGTAAGGGCTGCTGTATTAACAAACAGTTTCTGAATAATCCCAGAACAAGGTTTGTCCCTTTTAGACAAAGACTGAAATTTAGCGTTCAGAAACTGAATATTATTTGAAAAAAATTTTTTTCTTCTAAAATCACTTTCTGGTCACTTTGATATGGGTGGTGGAGGGCAGTAAGAGAGGAAACAAGCTAATGAATTAAGACACCGTTGAAGATCATGCATGTACTTATTTTAACAATTATAAGTCTCATATCTTTGAGACAAAGGAATAATGTAGGTTTTCCCCATAACTCTGAGCGAGAAAATCCATTTAGAGCTGAGGTTAATGATACTGGGTGTGGTGGGCTGTGGTGGGAAGGGATCCCTTTGTTGCTCTCTTACTTTCTCTGCCTTTTAGCTGATAATTCTTCCTCTTTCCTGCATTGTTTCCCTTCCCCCTTTTCTCTGATCTGCTGAAGAAATGCAATCTTTTGAGCCTTTCTCAAAGAAAATAGAGCTAATAGCTGTATTTAATATCCAATACAATCCCAAAGACAGCAGCCTGCTGTGTATTAAAACCACAGTTGTGTGCCTGCACCTCTGTGCTTGTCTGTTAGATTTGGAGGGTTATATATGAGAATATGAGGCAGCTTCAGGACAGCAGATGAAATACAGCTCTAATTGTCTGTGATCAATTGGAACGATGTAGGTCAAGTAGAAACTGCATTTTTGAGCTTTCTCATCTTGTCTCCTGCCTTTGTCTAATACAGTAGTTCTTGAAAGGAAATATCAAAACAGCACAAGCCCAAACCTCTTAAAAATATTCATTTAGTTTGTAGAGAAATGAAGCTTTTTCTCAGCTTCTCCTGACAGTCTGAGTTTATATTGTTGATATCACTTGTTTTTATATTTTCATTGTTTCATCTGTCCCTGTGTCTCTAACCTGGAACCCACTTAAACTGTAATAATTATTGCATTTCAAATGAGAATTCAGTCCCTCTCCAGAACTATGGCTTTCTCCATGGTTACCTGGCATGTCTGGCTTGGAACTTTGTGTTGTTTCATTTCCTAAGTCATAACCATTGATGACATCAATGGCATGAAATGATGTCAGAACATGCTCTAAATATTGCAGCAGCTGAGGGTCCTGGTTCAATTTCATCCTCATTTATGGCATTGTCAGTCCTTGTTAACTGCATCACCTTCCTGAGGGCTGGCATATGTAAGTCTGTAGCTGTGTTATTAATTTTGCATCCATGAATACACTGGGATGAAAGAGTGTGAGAGGTGTCCCAGTCACACTGCAGTCAGCCCTGCCAGGACAGCCTGGAGGGGAGATGGCACTGCATCATTTATTCAAACAGCGAGGCAGGCTGCAGGAGCAGGGAGAATCAGTTTCCTTCAGATCTTCCCAGGTTTGCAGTTAACAAAGAAAATCTGTGAGCAGAAAGCTGTAAAATGTAAAATTAAAACTGATCCCTCCCACAGAGCAGAAGGTCTGACAATACAGATATTACTTAGCATTTTAATAGTGAAATGAACAGGATCTAATACCCTCAGTTTCCCTGCTCTCAGCTTTTGATAGAGCCCATTTCTCTCACAAACAACAGCCTGATAGGCCATGAATACATTTCACTTGTCTTCTTTTTGGGATGCAAGAGCTACATCTTCCTCTGCAATGTTCATCTGCACTTAATTTTATGTGTGGTTTACAGCCATCTCTGTGTCAAATATTGCATTTTTAAATGCAGGTGTGTATTTCTCTTAATTTTATATGTGGTTTACATTGCATCTTTAGATGCAGGTGTGTGCTTCCCTTAATTTTACCTGTGGTTTACAGCCATCTCTGAGTCAAATATTGCATCTTTAAATGCAGGTACTTAAAGCAGCTGGGGTCTGATGCAGGTTGGTGCCCTGAAGGTGCTGCTGCAAAGACTCAACAAGAAGGGAATGAGGAGAGGGGAAAATGTAGTTGCATGTAATATTTGACATCTTGTGCTTTGAGTTATATGAAGTGGGAAATTGTTCAGGTTTATTGGATGGCAAACTGAAGCTGAGGTGTTTAAACATCCCATGGTCTGCTGCAAAACAGCTGCAGGAAGATTGTTCTTTTTGAAGTGCTGCAAGTTTGTATGTAGAAAAATGTGTGTTTTTCTTTTCACCCCTGGGAAGGAAGGCAGTGCCATTCTTTCAGCCGGCACACCCTTGCCTGGTTCCTCAGGTACCTGCGCGAAAGCCAGGCTGAGCTGTCCCAAAAGGCTGTGAAAGCTGGATTATTGTTTCCCTTTGTGTCATGTTGTCATGTTCCACTGTGGGGAACTACAAGGAGTTATTTTGAAACAGATGGTCTGGGATGAAATTAAGTAAAACAAGAAAATATTGTATCTGAGAACTGTTTATTGGTAACAAAAAAAAAAAAAAGTGGGAGTTGCACAGGACTAGAACTGACAGAAAGGCCCCAGCACACCCAGTATCCTTAACCTCAGCTGTACATGGATTTTCTTGCTCAGAGTAATAGGGAAAATCTACATTATTCCTTTGTTTACATTATGCATTACAAGAATCTACATTATTCCTTTGTATCTGAGAACTGTTTATTGGTAACCACAATTTTGGTAACTGCATTGCAATAATCTACGTTATTTCTTTGTATCTGAGAACTGTTTATTGGTAACCACAATTTTCTTGCTCAGAGTAATAAGGAAAATCTACATTATTGCATTGTCTCAAAGTCATGAGACTGAAAGAGACTTATAACTGTTAAAATAATTACATTCACAATCTTTAATGGGGTCTTAATTCATGAGCTTTTTTCCTCTCTTTCTGCCCTCCAGCACCCATAGCAATGTGCATTCCCAGGGGATGTGGAATGCTTGGACATGCTGGGAGTGAGGAGGGCTCATGGATGTGCAATAGAACACAGAAATCGTGTCCAGGTCTCAACAGCTGTCACTGTGCTTGATGTGAATCCCAGGAGCACCTGCAGGGATGATCCTTGTCTTTCTTG
This sequence comes from Zonotrichia albicollis, assembly GCF_047830755.1. Taxonomy (NCBI): domain Eukaryota; kingdom Metazoa; phylum Chordata; class Aves; order Passeriformes; family Passerellidae; genus Zonotrichia; species Zonotrichia albicollis. The sequence continues at coordinate 13,059,492 of NC_133834.1, read as the reverse complement.
GAGCTTGGTTTAGCCTTGGTTACAAGTCTGTTATTGAAGTCAATGATAAATCCAAAAGGACTTGTGGAGATGAAGGAACCTGCCTGTGTTATTCTTAGCCAAATACTTCCCTAAATGCATGATTTCAGGGAAAAGATAACAAGTTATACCATATTTTTGAGCTCTTCACTCACTTGACAGGAGTGATTTATTTAAAGGTCTGCTCTTATTTGTGTAAATGTCTATTTTGTAAATAAATTCCCAGAAACCTCATGTCACTGAAAATTGGGGACAAAATAAAACCCTCTAGCTCTATATTTGAAATGACAGAGAATCAGGCATTACTTTTTCTGGCCAGGATGTGCCAAGGAAAATACTCCAAATAGACATTTTTTCAGGATTTCCCCACAAACTTTATACAGCCCAAACCTATAGAGATGCACTGGTCCAAAGTTCATTGGTCTAGAGCTGAGCAACTTCCAGGAATTCAGTTTCCTTACCTCCAATGTTAATTAGATCTTCAATCTTTGATTTCTTATCAGTATTTTGATTTTTTTTATCAGTCTTCTCCAGACCAGATGTCTCCAGCCCTGCCAGAAGTGGCATTTGAGGGCAGATGTTTGTAGATGGCCACTGATGTTTCTTTGATGGCCTTTTATTTTTCTGGGTGTCTTTGGGCAGCTCCCAGTCTGTTGGAGTGTTAAGCTCATCTCCTTAGAGTGATGTTGCACCTCTTAAGAAAAACCTAAAGAAAATTCCTTTCCCCAAGGCAAAGTCAAGCCTAGCTAGAGAGACAACACTTTAAAAGTTATATTTTTTCCAATGCTAATGCTGTGGATTTATTTGATTTCCCAAAAAAGGTGCTACTGTGGGGTCAAATGGAACAGCCAGGGTGCTTTGTTCTGTAGGAGGAATCTCAGTTCACCTCCATTTCCTCTTCAGAGCTGACAGAATTACCTGGGCTGTGTTCAGTGGGGCTGTTCTCTTAATGATGTGAGTTCTTAAAATGGTGCAAGCTCCTAATTATTAAAACTTTGCTTGGAGGCTGCAGAGCTGTGCCTAAGCCTGTGCATTTATTCTGTTACAATCTGAATCTGTATTACTTGAAATAAAAATATATTTCTTAAGCATTGCATAAAAGTTTGAGGGTTTTTAATTCTGAATCCTGAAGTATTTAGCTCATGAGAGTATAAATGAGCCAAACTATTCAGCACCTTAGGGCAATGTATTTTTTATTGATCCCAATTCTACGCTATTATTGTTGCTTAATGAGGAACTAATGTAATTTCTAATGAAACCACATGGTTGTTAAGTAGAAGAACTAATGTTCAGTTTCCCTTGTGACAAAATATACTCTCTTCAATTAAAATCCAGGAAGTAAAATTAATACCAATGTAAAAATTTGTAAGAATTAATGTCAAGACTGAAGCATTTTATTATGTGTATAAATTACTTGGATAATGAGATTGAAGGGAAGTTATTGGAGTATCTGGGCAATCCATGAGCTCAATGGAGACCACTTAAATGGGGAAATCTGTAGGGGCAGCACAAAGAATGGGATCTTCCTGATCCTTCTACCTGGTATTTTCTTTTCCATTCAGTTCCTGCTAAGAACAGGTCAGAACTCACCTATTGTTGAGCAGCCCAGTGTTGCTATAGGGCATGAAAGAGCACAAGCACACACTGCTGTTCTCAAGGTGAAGAAAAATGGGAAGTTTATTTTCTGACTCCAACATTTATAGTTTTCTAAGTGTGACAGTGGATTGGAGGGTGACAGTGCCCCCTCTCTAATGACACTGGACAAACTAACTGTCTATGAACTTTCTCTTCTATATAAGAATGCAAAACAATGAGTTATTTACAGAAAGTGTGTGAGAAAGTTTGCTGCAAGAATGCCAACATCAGAAGGCTTAGAAAATCTTAAAAAATCAGGGCAACAGACCAGCAGCAGAAAGGAAGATTTACACAAGGACAAACAGCCCTGGTCAAAAATTAAGCTCAAATTTTCAGGGTTCTGGACTGAAAATTACCAGAACAAAGCATCCATTTCTGGCTCCTATTCGTTACAGAAAGGGAAAGGGCCTTGGACACTGCTGGGGTGGATCCCATTTATCTCACAAAGAAAAAACCTGAAGAGTGAGACCTGCTGCTGAAATGAAAGAGTTGCTTGGGTTAGAAACAACCTCTGGTGGGCCCTTGCCCTTTGGCAGGACAGGACCCTGTATTTTTCCCAGTAATTGAGGACTTTCCTTGTAAGCATGGATTTTCAGAGAGGATGGCGAGTACCTTGGGAATGATTTTGGCCGTTCCCACAGCACTCTGACCCATCCCTCTGGTGCCACAGCCTTGTGTGAGCAGCTGCTGCAGTGCTGTGTGTGCTGTGGGCCATGCCTGCCCCTGGAATGAGCTGAGCTCCTGCTGCAGGGCACTGCAGCCCCCGCACAATCCCATTTCTGTCCCAGCTGGCTGCTGCGGGCTGGCCAAGGAAGGGATGTCTGGGCCACTGTGTCACACCAAGTGCCAGAGAACTGCAGTGAGGGCCCCTCAGTCTGCTCACTGCCCAGCTGTGGCCACTCAAAAGTGGAAAATTAAAATTAACACCGTAATGGAATGAAATATTCATTAAAGCAGACAAAAGATAAGTTTATTTACTATTTAATATAAAGAATTAAACTTCATTAGGTGCAGTAGCAATGGCTCTTCTCTCTACCCTTCATGGTCTCTTTCCTCTTGGTGCTTTATTTGCTTGACCATGGGGTTTTTTCTTCCCTTTCTGATGTGCAAAGCAGAACAGCTTTAACAGGAGCAGTGGAGAAAACCTGGAATTACCAGGGGCAGGCAGCATGAGGAATTGCTGTCAGCCAGAGCAGAGTTCTCAGTGGTCTTGCTCCTCCAAGCTGGAATTCATCCCTCTGATTGCCCAGCTGCTCACTGGGAGCCCATTCCCAAAGTGGTGTGGGCTGAGAATAAAAACCCACATAAATTTAAAGCCACTTAACCCCAATGACCCCCTGAGCTAATTGGAATGGGGCTTGCCCCAAGTGTCACCCAGCAAAACCCCTGAAAGGATGCTTTAATTTTCCACATCTATCAGTTTGATCAGTAATGTGATTTCCTCTCTGCTCTTGTACTGGAATATTTTTTTTTCCAGAAATAAAATGAATAAACCATGAACAGTGGTGAAACTGGGTGCCCAAGTCCCTTGGGAAGCTAAAAAACTCTCAGAAAAAATTGTATGTCTGGAAATTGGCCATTTTCTTGCAAGATTGGTGTTGTAGTTGTTCTTTCACGAAATGGTGAAAAGCAATGGATCTGCTGGTTTTCTTTTTTGTGTGTTTGTTTTTTTTTTTTTTTTTTGTTGGTTGGTTTTAGTGGTTTTTTTTTTTGTTTTTTTGATTTTTTGGCTTGGTGTGTTTTTTTGGGGTTTTTTAGGTATGCTGCTATTTATTTATTTCAGTATGATTAGAGAGAGGGCACTTTCTCAATGGAAATCAAATGCAAATAGCAAAGATTTGTATCTCTGGTCAAACTGTCCTGGTCTTGAGGCTCCTGAAACAGCAGTAGTGCAGAGACTTGCTCTTTCTAGGTGCTTGAGAGAAACCCTGATAAGTAATGATGAGACTTTTTCAAGATTAGCTCCTGCCTCAGTAAAAAGGAAAATTTAGAGTTCAGTTAAGAGGTTTCCTGAGTTCAGAGGTGGGCAGAGCTCAAAAACGTGTTTGTTTGTGTTGAAAGCAGTAATTGCTGTGCAGTGTTGTTCTAGTGAGCACCTACAGAAACTGCAGCACTTGCAGGAATCACTCACAGCAATTTGCTGCCACACTCTCATTTTTAAATTTTTCCCCTTTATTTGTACACTTAATGTGCTCAGCAGAGCTCCTGCTCATTTTCCTGCTGACTGCACTGTATTTTGGAGTGGCACTCTCCTGCCATGCATAATGGGAGATGCCCATTGTGGATCACTTGCAGGAGGATGTAATGACTCAGAGATAGTGTGAGGTGTTTTATTGCATGCTAATTCAAATTACTGCAGCGTAATGATAATTGCTCCTTTATGAAAAGGACCCCAAGTGCAATCTAAATGAATTCCTACCCTCACAAAACAAAGGGTACTGCTGATTGCAAGGAAAAAAAAAACCCACAGCAAATTTGAGTTGGCGGGTCATGAGTGGGAGGTTTTTCTTTCTGAGATTCTTAAATTGAAAATAATTGTAGTTACTAGAAAAAATGCCCAAGGGCCAGCATGGAACTGTTGAGCCCTGCTCAGAATAACATAAAAAGAATTGAAAATAAAGATCTTGTATATCCAAAAGCTGCCAATCATGCTTTTAGCATTCAGTTTCTCTGCTATCTGTTCTTCCTCAGAAATTATCTATTTACTGCTGAATGCCATTTTCTTGTCAGCATCCCAACCAGTTAAGAGCCTGACAAATCATCTAGATAATTGGCTTGGCTTTGAGATGAGCAGCGGATAATGCAGATTCTCACCAGATGCCCCATCAGTCCATCCCTCCAGGGGTGGGCAGGAGGAGCTCAGCCTGCACAGGCACCACAGCAGGGCTGTGCTGGCACATGTGGGCACCAATTCTCCTCTCCTGCTTAAAATACCAGCAGCTTTGAGAGATTGTCCATGCGAGCATGGCTAATTGAAGTTGCAATGATTATACATAACACAAAGTACAATAAAGGAGTTTTCAAAGTAGGTGTAAATTAGGGTGGCTCAAGTTCTAATGAACAGCTTGGAAAGGACAAGAGTGGTGAAAAGGGCTGTGAAATAATTTGAGTTATTATTATGATAACTGTATTTCTGGTGCAGTAACACTGAAGTGCTGTGGTCTGACTGAGAGGTCCTGGTGCCACCTTTTCCATGTGGGGTTTCAGGGGCACAGTCTGGCTTCTCTGTGGGCACTGGGAGTTTATCCTGTCACAGCTCCACACTGGGGGTTTCTGCTAATTCCCTGTTTGCTTTTCCAGTGTCTCCATCCTTTCCTTTCTGGCATAGCTTGTCTCACTCTTAACCCAGTTTTCCCCACAGGGTCTGAAAACCTCTTGGTGCTTGGTTTGCTCTTCAGTTTTTATTCCAGATTCCCACCGTTCTTTCTATTTTTTTTCTTCTCTCCAATTTTTTTTTTTTTAAAGTAACACACTGTGTGGCATTCAAATTCTCTGAAAAAATCCCTTCACCCAGGATTTTTCTCCTGGGAAGCTGAGAAGCCTCAGAGAAAAGGAAAACAATTCTTATCTCCTTTGCTTCTCCTGTGTTGTGCTCATGTGGAATGTGTTTGGGGATTGTTTACCCACAGGTGATTGTTCCATTCCATTCTGCTGGGAGTTGTTTTCACTCTTTAGCCAATCAGGGCCAAGCTGTGTCAGGGCTCTGGAGAGAGTCAGGAGTTTTCATTATTATCTTTTTAGCATTCTGTAAGTGTCCTTTTTGTATTCTTTAGTATAGTATTATTTAATATAATATAGTATCATAAAGTAATAAATTAGCTTTCTGAGAACATGGAGTGAGATTCATCATTCCTGCCTTCATCGGGGCATCCCTGCGAATACAATAACCCTGTAATTACAGGAGGCGTAGCTGCAGACTAAAGCTGCAGTATAATATTGCTGTATTTGCTTTTGTTACAAGTCTCAGCTGAAATCTGTGTTTGCACTCGCGTGTGTTTAATGAGTTACCTCTCTGCTGCTTGCCTGCCTCAGGATATCCGAGCCTCCTTTCCTTCTGTTGGTTTTCTCTTTTTAAGAAGTAGCACAATGCTCTTTTCTTGAGGAACTTTAATCTTTGCTGTGGTGAAGTTGATATTTACGCAGAATTAGCCAGAAGAAAACCCTGTTTTGTGGCAGTGCAGCCATGAGTGTGGTCAGGCTGCCTTTGCCCATTTTCCCCGAGGAGCACAAACTTTTTTGGAAGTAGAACGCCTTAAGAAGCTGATTGTGTTGGCCTTTACTAAAGGCAGATTTCTACACTCACCCTTCATTACAGAAGATGGGTATTTGGGGTACAAGTGTTTATCTCACACAGCTTTGAAATGGGCTTAATCAACGTGATGTGGGGAAATGTAGGAATTGTTCAGAGAGATCCCTCAAGTTTGTCTCATTGTATAAGCCAGTGGTACTTTTATTTCTCCCCTATCCATAAGCTATGGTTATCCCTGGCATCTTTGAGGCATTTGAGTTCTCCTTGCACTGGATTGCAGCTGTGGGTCTCTTATTGACACTGGCTCCCAAGCCTGCTGTGCTCTGTGTGCTGCCTTTGTGTTGTGAGTTTGGCATTGACTTTATTTTAGTGACAGGCTGTGCTTTGGTCTAGGAAATGGCATCAAATGTCAGGTTTTGCCTTTTCCCCATATCTGAGCAATCATAGCTGGAATTCATAAAGAATTTCAAATGTTCTAGTGTGATCAAGAGATGGAGGCTGTGGCATCCTGTAGCCTCCTGATTAGCTCTCTAATGACGTTATCTTTGATATCTTCCAGGGAGGGAGAAAGTCCTAGAGCAACAAAATGCCTGGTCCCTAATGCTGTAGGAGTGAGTCCCCAGTCCTTGGAAACCATAAAGGGAAGCAGCAGGGCACATGTGGAAGTGGTTTGACACTGGCATTGAAGTGCTGTGGGATGGAGAGAATGCTGCACACTGCTATGTTGTACGGAAAATTTTAAATTAGAAGTTTAGCTTGTTAGAGAACAAATTTCTCAAGAGAATAATTCATTTTTTTGAGTACTTTGCTGCTTGTTCTGTGTTGGAAGGCATGGAGAATGCCTTGCAGAGTATGTCTGACCTTGGTGTAGCTGCCTTAGGGTCCCAGCAAGCAGTTCAGTGTGAAACTCCAAAGAAAAAGGGAATTTGAAAAATTTCTGACCACTTGAATGAACCACCCACCTTGTATTGAGACCAAAAGGATGAGCAAAGACTAAGCTTGCTGCTTAACTTGGAAAATCTGTCTGTATTGAATTTTAGTTGTTGATAATGGGATGTGGGGGGGAATGCAACAATTATGTGACTCAACAGAAATTGTCTCTGGCCTCTCTGGCTGCTGTGTTTGCAGTGCAAAGTGCAGAACCTGAATGTGCTCTGTTGGTGTATCAAGTCTGAATTTTCTTCTTGGACTTTTAGCATCCCATAATGAATATTTTCTATCCTCTCACTCCTAGCCCACCTTATGATTTCTCTGGGGAAATGACTCAGTGGCAGAGAAGCCCTGTGAAAATAGTCACTGTTGTATGAAGCACACAAAGGGGGTGGGTAGTGGCAATCCAAGGGCAGGAAAGGCAGAACTCTTTGGGGAATGCCAGCCTTGCCAGGGTACAGTGGGCACTCAAGTCTTAGGTAAAAGAGAATATATTTTAACTGTTTCTGCAGGCAATAACTGGGATTTTTAACATGCACAGAATCACTGACTTCAGCTTGAGAGAGATGGCATTGATGCAGCAGTCACTGCTGTGGATCTGAGTGACCTGGAGGGTTCTGGCACTGCACTCATGTGCAGAGGACGGGGAGATGTCCTGAAGCTCCCTGGAGATGTCCTGGAGCTCCAGCACCAAGGGGATCTCTCTGAGTCCCAAATGCTGATATTGCACCAAGTGGGATCTGTGCAAGGTTTGGCTGGAGCCATCAGACATCTCCACTTCCAGAGAAGTGAATTGAATGAAAGTACATTTGTGTGTGGGTTTTTTAAATTGTGCTAAAGCCCTCACTAGGCTGACTCTGCTTTTTCTCTGTTTTGCAAGCTGTAGGATCTTACTGACCTTTATCAGACATGGAAAGGCTAAAATTGAAATTAGGGGAACCAGAAACAGCTTATGGTACAAGCTGAGCTGCTTTGTGCCATAAATGAGCACAGGTGAATCTCCTCTGAGTCACCTGAGAACTTGTAAAAGCTCCACTCAAACCTGTCAGGAAGCACAAGTCCATCGCTTCTTTTTTATTTTTAAATTTTAAAATATTTTTTTTATTTTTAAGGATGAAGCAGGTGGGGGAGCTGCTGCAAAATCCGGAGACAGTTTTTAACATTTATTTTTATTCATCCACTTATTTATCCGTGCCCTGATACTTCCTGATTCCAGAAAAGATCAAGAGAGGGGAGTGCCAGAATGTGTTCAGAGGGAAGTTAATGCATTATGCAGGAGGTTTCAGCAGACAGTTCAGACATTTAGGAGTCTTAGAGCAGAACTAAGCTGCTAAAGCACACTGAGCTTGCCGAGCCCGGTGGGTGCAGTACAGCAGCCTGTCACACTAAGTGCCACATTAAATTCCTTTGAATTTAAATAATGGCCTCCAACCTGCACTTCTCAGGTGTTACCACCAGGTTTCCTCAGAGGTATTTTCCAGAATGCTGTGTAACAGGACACCGTTTGGATTTTTGTGTTGTTGTAGTTGAGATGGAGACAATACAAAGCAACAGCATTTTCAGAAGGGTTCAAACTGGTTTTATTCTAGCATGCATGATTTTTATGTATTCTTACAAGACTCCTAAATTTATACTTTACTCATTGGTCACCAGAGACAAACAAAGTGCTTATTGGAGCAGGCAGTTACAGGTTTCTCTTATTTATCCTTCTTTCTTTTGTGGTTCTATGTCAAAGACCTTGGTAGGAAATTCTTTCAGGGGCAAACATGGATCCTCTTATCAAACATCTCTCTGGCTCACAGAAGTCACTATAAAACCTCTCCCACATGTTGTGTAGTGTATCTTTCTTTTTCCATGTCTAGTGGGGTGGGAGAGCCACAGTTCCGGACCTTCTCTTCCTGAATATCCATGTTCCCTTCCTGACTGATTCCTCAGTTGTGTGATCCAGGTGCTCCCAAGAGTGAGGCTGGACTCAGCCTCTTCACAGCCCTAAGTTTGATTAGTCTCAGATTTAACCAGTGTAGAAATTGTTTCATCCACAAGTTAGGTTGATTTAATGCTTTGACACAGATATATATAAAAGAAAAATGCACAGAGTGTATATTTTAACGTAAAGTTTCTACAGTACTTGTAACAATAATCAATCCTTGTCAGTGCTAACACGCCTGTATGCAATTAATTTTTTCCATATGGAGGAATTGAGGCACATGGTTGCTTTCCTTGGCCACATCAGGTGTCCAGAGTGTGCTGGGATAGGGATGAGAGATCTGTGGCTCACACTTGGATCCTTCATTCTCCATCCTGGGCATTGAGGAAATCATCAATTTTCCTCCTCTGACTGCAGATGCTCAAAGGGTTGGAATAACAGCACTGCCTGTGTTGTGGGGTGGTTAATTGTGCATTCAATTTGAACAATCTAAGTGGAGAAGAATTCTAATAGAGAACAATTCCATTCTGAAAACTTTGCTCTTCCTCCCTCCAGTTTTGGTGATCAAAGCACTTTGTCACTGGTGGGATAAGGGCTATAAAAGATGACATTCTTGCCATTATGAAGAAAATATTTCCTGTTAGACAGTTTATTGCTAAAATGCAGCTCTAACTCTGTAATAATTGATTATGAATGTTCCTTTTATGAGCAGTTAGAATTGGTAATGCAGACGTTATGTCTGGAATGAAAATATTTTAGCATTTTTAAATACCAATCTGGATCAAAATCAGGACTGGATTAAAGATTTCACTATTCCTCATCACCTTTTATCCTTGGTGAAATTTGTAAAAGCTACTCAGGGATTTCTGGACACAGTGCCCAACTATTAAATCAACTTCTTCCAATATTTTATCAGGTGTGGCCACAGTTCCTGTGCTGTGTCCCAGCAACAAGATATGATAATTGTGAAATCTCATTTGATGTAGTGACCTGGCTTTTTTGGTGCTAGTGGTTGCAGTTTTGATTTCCTGATGCCACCTATTACTGCATGAGTACACAAAAATATGAGTGTTTTATGGATACAGCTGTATTTAATTTTTATGAGCAGGCATGTGATGAAGAGCTGATATTCCTGTATACTTCTAGAAACAGTGGGTTGATTTGGATCTGTATGGTGGTTGGTTATTTATATGTGGGGATTGTTTTGAGCCCACTAAGTTACTGAAACAGGTCAAGAATATCACCGGCCAGGGGCTGTGCACAGATCACACACAGGACAGGACTGCTGGGAACTGCCTTGAGCTGTTTGATTTTCCAGCATCACTCTCATTCCATGGTTATGGCAATGGGAAGATGCCACCAGCTCACATCCCAGGCAGCAAAGGACTTAATGTTACAGCTCACTTTGAGTTTTTTTTGACCAATCACACAAAGCAAAAGCACATTGACAGTAGTTCTGTGCAATCACTATAAGCACATGTACCATCAGTTAAAACAATGCTTGCTTATTTCAAATACAGTACCTGCTTGTCTTAAAACACAATGCACAGAGCTCCATTATTAAGCTTAAAACTTCCCAAAATCTCACTAGATAAAGTTTTCTGTAGCTTAAGGTGTTATTCTAGACAAGCATTAATACACAGATCATTGTTCTATTTGTCCTTACTTTTCTACATTTTACATAATTTTTCTGCTGACCAATCTCATGGCTACTGCTTAGCTCTGATCACAGTTCTGCTGTCTCTGAGGCTGCCTTTTGTAGGGTTTTCCCCAAACCCTCTGATTTTAAGGATTCCCACAATGAACAGAGTTGTAAGGTCTTTTTTTACCTCGGAGAGTTACCATGGATGAAAGGCAGTAAAGATGTGGTTTGTTTCTGGCTCAGCACAATCCTTTTCCCTCCCTGTTCCATTCCCCACACTTCACTCTCAAATTCACTCATTTGTCTTTCAGCACTTTGCTCTCCATGTGTCCCAGAGCAGTCCTCCAGTTATTCCATGGCTCTGGAACTCTGACCAGTGTGTTCTGCCACTGGAAATCTCTAGCACTTCCAAATCCCCGTTTTAGCTGTGCTCTGTGGTGTCCATCCTCATAACCCTTCCAGAACTGTCAGAGATCACCCCATAAGTGATGGAGTTTGTTAATTAACAAAGCCCTGACCTTGGACAAGGTGGTAGCCTGAAGTTCTGGGTGCTGTTGTGTGAGGAGGAGGAGGAGGCAGCTGTTGCAGTGGGTTTGGGTACAGATCTGAGATGGGAGCTCCACATCTCCCAGAGCTGCTCCCAATCTCATTCACACTGACTGGTGTGGGTTGGAAATGTCTGTGTGAGCCCTGCAGGGCCTGGGGAGCACAAGCCTTGTTCCCCAGGCCCAGGAAAGCTGCAGCTCTCAGCGTCAGCAGGAATCACCTCTCCTGCCTCACTCAGGCTGCTGCCTTCATGGCTTGTGTGATGCTTATTTGATGTAACTCGTGTTGAGCAGTTTGTGATAAGGCTGGCAGAAGTGACCATTGAAGGGTGAAGGTGTGGAAGTTCCCTTGTAATTTTTTTCCCCTGCAGATAAACAAGTCAGAGTGTGGAAGCTGGAGAAAGAAAAGTGTTCTGTTATTGTATTTTCCTTACTTTGTTCAAATTACTTTTGTAGCTGTTCCAAATGCTTCACTGTAGCATTGAAATTATTGGATTTGATGCTGCCACAGTGGAATAGGATTCTGGAATAATTCCCATTTTTTAAAACAATCCCTACTCAGGCTGTTTATTTCAGCACTAACCTGTCTACTCTTTGACTCATACTCTAGATGTACTGCTTATAAGCAATCAACCCAAGAATTGCAGTTAGTCTGTGAAAAGCAATTTTCAATGTGAGATTTCTTCTCTCTACTCCAGACCTTTTGACTCAGTGCAGGGTTTAATGAATAGAGCAATTATTTATTTTCACAATGGGGTTCCATTATTAATCCAACCAGTTTAATTTCCTGATTTTACTCCAACAAGAGAAAATAATTTAAATTGTAGAGATGAACAGTGCCACCTCAGGGGCCAGCATGGAGTAGATTCCTGCACTGTAGATGACAGCCACATTCTTGTAGTCATCTCTTATTTCTAAGTGAAAGGATGTGCATGTGCTTAAGCAAATCAAATCTCTGAAGTCTTTATTTTTATTGCTATTATTTATTCTGATCTAGGTAGTCACAGTTTGTCTCCACAAAATGCAATAGCTATAAAATAGTCAATGAAGTATTTGCTTCTTGGCAGGAGCTGGCTACAAATGTGATGGATGAAGCACAGTGTAGCTGGCACCCAGAGAAATGCAGGAAGCTGCTTCCTAGAATACAAAGGTGGTTTTTAAGGGCTTGGGATCAGCTGGATGATGGATCCGCCCAAACACCCAGGACAAGGGCAGGGCTGGGCTGGCGGTGTCACCACACAGACATCCACTGCCTGAGGTGGTTTCACTTGTGGGTTTGAGCTCCAGGTGGGAATGCTGCTCCCCTTGGAGCTGCCAGCCAGGGCTCTGAGCCTCAGTGACACATGGGACAGCTGAACATGGTGTCATGAGCTTGGGGATGTACCAGGACAATCTCTAATTCACCCCAGGATGCAGCCGAGCCTTGCTGTTTGTGCTGGACTAGTGTAGAATTCAAAATAGGCAGGTCTAGAAGATTGTGTCTGGAATGCAAAACCCTCTTGGAATATATTCTGAAGCTGAACTCTCAATTGTGTGATGTCTGGTGATCACTCCTAATGATTTTCTTTCCAAACACCTTGTTCCATTCAATCCCTTTATTTCCTGCATTCCCTTCTTCCCTCTTGACTATATTTTCCTCATGCAAATTCCTGCATCCTTGAACATTCTTAAGGCTAAACTTTGGGGGATTTTGAGGTCTACTGCTGCCAGGATGTTTCCCCAAAATTTCAGTCCAGTAAACACTTATATCAGGTGTGGCCACAGCTCCTGGGCTGTGTCCCGGCAATAAAAGGTGATAATTGTGAAACATTTGTTGCAGTGACCTGGCATTTTTGGTGCTAATAGTTGCAGTTTTGATTTCCTGATGCCACCCATTGCTGCATGGGTACACAAAAATATTGGAGTGGTTTATCTTTACATAGACTGATCCTATAATAAAGGATAAAAAAACCTCTCCTTCCTTTGGGATGAAGAGTTGAATATCCCCTCTGATGTACTGGGAAAATAGTGCTCCATCTGTAATGTAGTGACGGCTGTGGAAGAAATTGTCATCACAGGATGGCTTCATGGGTAAGTGAAAGAACCCAGAAGTCTGGACTCCTTGAAAAAAATAAAATACAAAAACTGTCATGTAAAACCCTGGAGAGAAGGGAAGTGAAATGTTCTTGTTGTGAAGGCAGCAGTAATAGTATGTTCCCAGAATGGGGTCTAAATGCATTTCTGGTGAGCTGTCGGCCCTTTATGAGCAATGACATGATGAGCAAAGCTTGGGGTTTCACAGCGTGGAGTGAACCTGGCACAGCTCAAACCATTGTCCCAGCAATTGCCGGGTGGCACCGAGCACCAGGGGCTATGCAGCGGGCGGCACCAGCAGGAGCGGCAGGAGCTGTGCCTGTTTCTGGGTGCCCGTTCCCAGTGCCCATTCCTGGGTACAGAGGCGCTCTCAGGTGCTGGTGACCATTCCCATTCCCGGGTGCCCGTTCCCACTCCTGGGTGCCCATTCTCGGGTGTCCATTCCTATTCCCAGTGCCCGTTCCCGGGTGTCCCTTCCCGTGCCCAGTGCCCGAGTCTGGATGCGCTCCCAGTTACTGTTCCCAGGTGCCCGTTGCCATTCCCGGTGCCTCTTCCCAATCCCTGTGCCCGGAACAGATGCACTTCTAATGCCTCGTGCCTGTTCCCAGTCCCCATTCCTGGGTCTGGATGCATTCCCAATGCCCGTTCCCGGGTCTGGACGCATTTGCGATGCCCATGCCTGGGTGCCCGTTCCCATTCCTGGTGGCCGTTCCCGGGCGCCCGTCCCCATTCCCGGGTACCCGTTCCCAGTGCCCGTTCCTGGGTCGGGACGCACTCCCAGTTCCCGTTCCCGGTGCCCGTTCCCGTGTCTGGATGCGCTCCTAGTTCCCGTTCCCGGTGCCCGTTCCCGGTGCCCGTTCCTGAAGCCCGTTTCCATTCCCCGGTGCCCGTTCCCGGTGCCCATTCCCATTCCCGCTGCCCGTTCCCGAAGCCCGTTCCCATTCCCCAGTGCCCGTTCCCGGTGCCCATTCCCATTCCCGGTGCCCGTTCCTGTTCCCGTGTCCGGACGCGCTCCCGGCCGGAGCCGCTGCAGTTCCCGGAACACAGGCGCCCCCTGCGGGACACGGGCGGCGCTGCGGCTGCGGCCCCCGACCGCGGGGACGCGGACAGGGGGACAGTGCACAGGGCCAGGGGACAGTGCACAGGGCCATCCTCCCTGCGGGACAGGGGGACACTGCACAGAGCTGCCCGCCAGGACAGGGGGACACTGCTCAGGGCCGCCCCAGGACAGGGTGACAGCGCACACGCTGCCCAGGCTGCCCCCACCAGGCTCGAGGTCGCTTTGGCTTTTTGATCTCTGCCTCTCTTTGAGGTTGGTTTTGCATCTCTTGAACAAATGAGTGTCGCTGCCCTGTGATTAATTAGTGAGTGTCTCTAGCGTGGCTGTGAAATTCCTTCCTCACCTTTCAGGCACTGCAGTGTTCTATGGGAAGGTTTTCCTCACCTGATTTATGGAATGTGGATAGTGGAGAAGAAAAAACCTTAAAAAAGGGATAGATGAGAGTTCAGATAGGAATTAGGAAAAAGGGAATAATAGAAACAGAGGAAAATTGAAGTAGAGGGGCTGCTAGTTTACTTCTTCAAGTTAATTTGATTATGAACAGGACATCCCAGAAGTATTTGAGGAAAACAGCACCTCTTTATGTAAGAAGTAACACAGTAAGGGTTTCTTTGTTGTATTTTTATTGATGTATTTAGCAATACTATCATTTTTGATTCTATAATTAGAGTACTTTGCTGAGAGTAATCATGTAAGTCTGCCATCAAACTATGAGAAATGACTAAAACTCTAATGAGACTTCAGTTTCCATGGATGCCTATAAAAATAGAAGCAAAAAAGCCTTTCTGTCTTGTGAACTAAATCACTTTTGAGAGAGAACCTCAAAGCTGCTTGAGTGACTTTTGATTTGAGACTGTCAGATTTGGGGAAAGTAGAAAGTATGCAGGGTTAGGAAGTCCCCTAGGGAGGGGGAAGGAGAATGATCCCAATATATCAGTTAAATTATGGCATTGTGGGCTATTTCCTCATATTTTCAGAGATCAAGTGAGTGAGCTTAATCTGGTGTGAGTTGTGGTTGGGTCCATCTCTGGATAAAAGCTTCTGTGCCACAGCTCTGGCTGCTCAGCTGAGTGTTATCCCACCTATCTAAAATATATTACTGCTTCTATGCAGGCTTGAGGGTATTAACTTATTATTTGCTCTCTGTGGTTGTTCCCCTGTAACTAAAATTTGTTTCCTAACACGTTCACAAAAAAGCATGAAGGACAACTGCTGGTAGAGACAAAGTAAATGGGTTTTTTAAATGCCATTGCTTACTCATGCTGAAAGCTTTTGTGGCATTTAAGTGCTGACAGCTGATGTAAAAAATGGCCCGTAGGAACCAATTTTGAGTGTTCAAAAAGTAAGTTTTATACTTATCCCACACCTCCGAGTTTGTGTCACACTGATTAAAGATTGCTTGATGTGGCAAGAAAGAGTCTGAAAGTTTGCAGATCCTGGTGCAGAAGAGAACTTTGAGATTGGGAAATGGGGGTTGAGAAACAAGAGGAAGGGATGTTTGCAGATAACCAGCAGAAAGGTGACATTACATGGCCAAGGCTACTCCTGGCTCTGTGTCAGACCTTGCTTGTTCCTCTCTTGGTTCTGCTGCTGTGGAATCATTCTGGGACCATTCTTTATTATAAAAACTTTATTCTACGATCTTCTGTACATTTACACTTCATGGTGAGAGTTTTACTGTGCTGGACTCCAGGGCTCCAGGTTATTAGTGGATTTTTTCCTTCTAGTACAATTTTCAGAAGATCCAAGTGTATGCAGGATCCTGGGGACCTCAAACTTTTAGTAGGCGAAAAAAGGCACTTGGCTATTTTAGACAAATTCTTGCTCACACTGGGAGTGTGTGGACAGATCCCTTCATGTCTGAGCACATTCACAGGAATTAAGGGTTTGATCCAAGTAATTAGTGATGCAATATGGGACCATAAATTAAGGTAATGATTCTAGAGCTGTTCAGATCCTTCTGGAAATCTGAATTTTAAGATGAAATTCTAAAACGTTATTGCCACAGAAGGCAAGTCTGTGTACTCTGCATGAGCAGAAACATTTCCTTGCAGCCTCCCAAAGGACCAGATTTACACAGGAATTGAATGGAGGGGGATCTTGGTGAAATGATCCCAGTGTGACACACAGGAGATCTTTGTGATAATGGAATGTGTGTTCAAAATCCATTTTAAGCAGCAGATTGATTTTAAACAGCAGCTTGCAGGTGCGGCTGTGAGATGCAGTCACTGTGAGTTTACCATCAGATCCATCACTTCAATAACAGGCTTGCATGGATCAACGTGAACTCTCACTAACTGTCCAGTTCTGGGAGCTAGAAATCCCCATCCATGAAGATAATTGCCTGTGTCCCAATGAAAGATCACTGCAAAAGAAGCATGTTATGCCTTAAATAGTCAATTGATATGTGATTTAAAGTAGCATTGTTTGTACACGACCGTGGTACCCCAGGAAAGAATTGTTTAGTTAAAATAGGAAAGTGGTTGGCATATTCCTTAACCAAATAAGAGCCTTGAAAAAGCTCTGGAAGGTAATTTCCTTTCTACAGAAAGAGGAAGTATTTGCCCAGCTGGTCATAGCATTGGCATCAGCAGCATCTTCCTGCTGCTCCTGGGTGTGACCGTGTTCACGGGGGTCTGAGGATGAGGGAAGAGATGAGAATGTTGACTCCATGTTTCAGAAGGCTTGATTTATTATTTTATGGTATATATTACATTAAAACTATACTAAAAGAATAGAAGAAAGGATTTCATCAGAAGGCTAGCTAAGAATAGAAAAAGAAAGAATGATAACAAAGACTTGTGGCTTGAACTCTGTCCGAGCCAGCTGACTGTGATTGACCATTAATTCGAAACAACCAACATGAGACCAATCACAGATCCACCTGTTGCATTCCACAGCAGCAGATAATCAATGTTTATATTTTGTTCCTGAGGCCTTTCAGCTTCTCAGGAGGAAAAATCCTAAGGAAAGGATTTTTCATAAAAGCTGTCTGCGACACCTGGGTGGAATTTCCCAGCTGGGAGGATCCTGCCCGTGTGCTGCCACCCCAAACTGGGGCACAGAGCTGGCCCTGGAGGGGCTGGGTGACACTGGAGGGGAAGATTTGGCATCACGGCATTATCATAACCCATCATTATTTCACATTTTATCAAAAAGTCATTTAATCTCCAATTTATGGCTCACACTGGGGCACTAAGGAAATACCTCTCTTTTTCTAAAAATGCCAAGAGCTGTTTCAGTCCTCCATGCCTCCCACCCTTCTCCTGCACCCTTGGGAGCAGCTGGGACGTGGGATGCTGCCTGATGCTGATGCCAGGCTGGATTCCTCAACCCCCTGGGACAGCCCTGCTGTGCAGAGCAGGAGTTGCCATTCCACTTCTGGCATCTGGAGGATTCAAAGGCTGCAAACATCAGAGTCTCCTGGGAAGCAGTGATTTTGGACACTTAGCCATCAGATTATTTTGGGAAAAACATGCATTGAAAAGGCTGCTTTAACCTCCAGGTGTGTGTCTCTGTCTTTGATGTGTTTATTTTAATTGACTTTTGTAAAGTATTTTAGGTAAGGACAAGTGCAAACAATATATAAACATTTGTATAAATATATAAACAATATATGTGCTCTCTGTTGTAACAGCTACTCCTTCCAGTGAGGCTGTTGGCCACAACATTGAATTGAGTTTATTTTAAGTTTGAGGCAGGAATTATCCCTGTGTTTTACTTACACACAATCAATATAGCAGGAAAACCAATTTTAACAGGGAAATGATTTGTATTTCTGACCACCCACGTGTGTGGTGCTGTTTTAGGTGGCACTGTGGGTAGGGAGGGAAGGATGGCAGCAGGTTTGTCTTGGGGGAGTTTTTGGGCTCAAGTGAGTGGAACTCTCTGAACACGCATTTGAGCATCACAGAGCAAACACAAGGCCCCACCTGCAGCACAGGTGAGCCCTGTCCCTATTCCTGCAGCCCCAGGCAGGGAGCAGAGTCCATAAACAGAATTTCAGACAGCAATTTCTCTCAGGTGAGAGGGACATTGGAAGATTTTTATCTCAGTTTTTGTCCTGGCATTGCTGGATGTTACTGGGAGGTAGTTAATGTACACACATGCCAGGTGAATGGGATGAGAATGCAGAATGTAAATTCCAATACCTGGAGAGATGAGTATTACAAGTTGCCTTTTTCTCCTGTGAGGTTTAGCTCGCAGTTGATACTGCAATGTCTGGTTCTGTTGTTAAAGTTTAATGCTCCAAAACTCCTTTCTTCCATCTGAGATCCCATCTAATGTAAAATGTAACACTCCTGAGAGTGGAATTACACTATCTTTGCTATTGTCCCACATTTGCCCCCTTTCTGTTGCACTCGGATTTTTGCTGCTGCTACAAAAATGAAATTAATCACCAATCTCATTTGTAGCTGCTGGGAGCAAAGAGCACACAGAAAAGCAGGCTGTGGAGTAGAGCTGGACTAGTGATAAGGCAGCTCTAGCTATAAAACCATTGGTTTTTCCTGTGGAATGTTCTTGTAGCTGTTCCTAATCTTTATGACCTGTTTTGGCTTTTGCTTGTGATGAACTTTTGGTGTAAAGAATCACTGGAGCAGCTCCCCCTGCTCCCCACACAGCAGCTGGAGGTAAATAAGACATTTCCTGCTTGTGTCATGCTTTGTTGCCAGATTTACTGGCAAAACACACCTAAAAATGTGCTCTGTCAATAGGAATATTTAATGCTCTGTGACTGACATTTCTGTAGCTCCCAGCACATGGCCTTAACCCTTGCCCCAAATGAGCACTTTGGTAATTATAAAGAGAGTAATAATTTTCTGATTTTTCTTTTCCTTTTTCTCTTTTCAAGGGAGTGCAAAAGCTGAGCCCATTTCAGCTTGCAAAGTACATTTAAATCTCTGCTATCTGGAACCTTTCAAATTGCTCAGTACTTT
This sequence comes from Zonotrichia albicollis, assembly GCF_047830755.1. NCBI lineage: Eukaryota > Metazoa > Chordata > Aves > Passeriformes > Passerellidae > Zonotrichia > Zonotrichia albicollis. The sequence goes on along the minus strand of NC_133834.1, from coordinate 13,040,476 downwards.
TAAAATAGTGTCAGCTCATTGTCAGGGCATGATACCGAAAGGAAAATTGCTGTCTCCCTGCTCTCAGCAGTATCAGACAAGCTTTCTGATTTAAGTACTGCATCTGAAATGGAAAAGTTAATCATAGGCCTGTTCTGCATCATCTCTTTCAAGCCAGGGTAAAAGCAGCAATTTGAGATGTTCTATTAGAGCTAATTTAGTTGTTTGCAGTGGAAAAGTGCAGGAGCCATCAGCAGCACCTCGTGTTTGGGTCTGTCACAGGTGGCCATCTCACCACAGCAGCCACCAGGCAATTCCTGCTCCAGGTGTGGAGGGGCATCCCTGGGCCTTGCCTGGGTTTGGTGCCCGTGCTCTGTGCAGGGACAGAGGTGGTGACAAATCCCCTGGAGCTGTGGCCCTTTCCAGGAGGAGCTGCCATGCCCTTTGACTCCTCCTTCAGCCTCCCATGGCTGACAAACCTGGTGCAGTTTTACTCTCTCAGAATAAAAGTGTCGCCATTAAATTTTCTGAAAAATCCCTTTACCAGGATTTTTTTCTCCTGAGAAGCTTCAGAGGAAAAGAAAAGCAATAATTATCTGCTGGTGTGGAATGCAACAGGTGCATCTTTGATTGGCCCATGTTGGTTGTTTCTAATTAATGGCCAATCACAGTCAGCAGGCTCAGACTCTGTGTGAGCCACAAGCCTTTGTTATCATTCTTTCTTTTTCTCTTCTTAGCTAGCCTTCTGATAAAATCCTTTCTTCTATTCTTTTAGTAACATTTTAATATAATATATATCATAAAATAATAAATCAGCCTTCTGAAACATGGAGTCAGATCCTTGTCTCTTCCCTCATCCTCAGACCCCTGTGAACACGGTCACAGGTGATGACTTAAAATTCCCCAAAATTCCCCAAACCATTTGCAGTTCTGGCTGTGGAAAGTGGCACTGTGCTACACATCATGTCTGATTTCCCAGGTAATAATGGGATGCTTTTGTAGGCACCTGGCTGAAAGATTTCTGTGTTCTCCTGCCTTTCCCCAGGTGCTGCAGCTCTTTGGGAGCATTTGTGAGCCCAGATGAAATGTGCCACTGTTCCCTGCCACCCCCATGTATTTCAGGATCAAGCAGTGGCTGCTAAGGATGCCTGTGATTCTCATGTTATTTAAAATCTGAAATGTTCAGCACATTTGTGACTGGAGGCTGAAACTGGAGCAATGCTCAGTGGCTATGGAGTGTGTACAGAACATGAATTCCTCTGAGCACTGAGGTTTGGTTTCAGCAGGGATTGCTACTTTATCAAAAAACCCAAGGGAATAATGACAAGGTTTTGAACTTGTGAAGATGGTAATTTTATTTTGCTATCAGCAGTTATTCCTACTTCAATTAGTGGTGTTAATCATGACCACAACCAGCTACAGAGGACACTGGTGTAACAAAGAAGTCTGCCCCACTTCACCCTACTAATGCAGTTGTAGAATAATACTGCCTTTAAAAAATATTAAACTGTATTAAAAATTTTAAAACTTTAAAAATATTACTGTAATAATAAACTGTATTAAAAATATTAAAAAATTATTAAAACTTGCACCTTTAATTCATACCAATTTCTCATTTAAGAATAATTTCTAAGAATAATTATTCTTAAATGACATTTATGAATATTTTTTTAATTGGGTAATAGTTTATCATATAGAATCATATAATTACCATATAGAATCATATAGAATCATATAATTATCATACAGTTACCATATAGTTTATCATGATGAGAGTGTTTAGAAACAGTTTGGACAGAAGTTTTGTCTGTCCTTTGGATGGCAGAGATACTCAGGGGTTTTCTAAAAGGATTCATGTTGCTTTTCAAATCTAATCTGGTAAACCTTGTTTCCCACTGTGTTCACAGACTGACATAGAATGAGTGTTGTACAATGTAAACTTTATTTTTTTAGGTTTGAAGCTTTTTTCACTAGTTCATGTTACACTTTAATGATAGGACTGTTAAATAAATAGATAAACTGACCCTCAAATATGCACAGGCAAAACTGTGCAAACAGATCAGACCCTAAACAGCTTTGGTATACTTATTGCATGGGTTTTTTTAGCCTACAGCTTTCAGCTCTATTAATAAAACTTCAATGAATTAAAAAACCAAAAAAAAAGCCCCTCATGAGTTGTCTATAAGAAGCTTATTTGAGGCAAGCTTGTCTGCTGGGTTAGGAGGTTTCATGTCTGAGCTGTAGCAAGCTGTTGGCAGCACAGCTCCTTGGCTTGAGGGCAGCCCGTGCCCTCGTGGATGCCCTGTGCATAACAAGCAGGGAAAAGCAGTCCAGGATCAGCTCTGAGGTTGTTTGACTTCCAGCAGTTGTGCAAAAAATTCAGAGTGCATGTTTTATGCAAAGGAGAAGTGCTGGGCATAATCCTAATCCTGCAGGAATTAATTTTATGGCATTTTGTGTAGTCAAGAATTCACTCTTTGATCTCCAGAACACATGCTTGCTGAGACTCTCTTTTTAGGTTTATTTTCTCTTTATTGGCTTTATATGTTGCCTTATATAGGAAGAAGGGAAAATATAGCATGGATCTTTTTAATATTTGTATATCTGATTGCTGGCATGCAAGGAGCTTTGTTAACAGGTTGTTGAAGGCAATTGAGTGATGCTGGAAGAAGGAAAGGTAAAAATGAAGCTCTGAAACTGGTCTGGATTTTATCACTGCTCTGAACACCTCTCTTTCCATGGATTGGGAAGTAGGAGAAACCACACCTGGTGTTACCATGGTTTCTTGCAATCAGCAATAGAGAAAAAATACCACGAAACCAGGCCAAGTTCCACTTTTGCTCAAAATATCATGTAGTTAATGGTCCCTATTTTTACTAAAATGTAGCTAAGAAAGAGATGCTTGGTTTGATACCAGTTTTTGCTGATCCTCAGAAGATTTTGTTATGCCTTAAATTTGGTTTCACCATCCAGCAGCTGACAAGTGCACGTCTTTCAATGGATTGGTGCTATGGCAGAAAGTTAAATCAACAAATATGTTGATGCTTCATCCTTCCAAAAAACCCAAGTAATTAACTACCTAATACAGAGTTATGAAAGTAATGAATAAAAAAGGTTAACTTGGCTGTGTTGAATCCTCAGAAATATTTTTTTTACTCATAGTAGATAAGATGGAATCTTTGCCAAAGAGTTGAAAAAGTGGAGAAAATTGGTTTCCCAGTAGTGTCTTGCCTTGGGTAACTCTTTTTAAGGTTCATCTGAGAACACTGGATATCAAAGATACTCAGCAGACAACTCTGACAAGGTGATAATCGTGCTCTCCACTGCTGTGATAACTCTGAGTTTAAGCCTGATTTTACTCAGCGGAGTAAGAATGGTGTAAAGTGGAATTAGAGCCCATCTCTGAATGAACTGTAGAGCTGAGAATGCAGCTGTGTGTGTGTTACTGCTCAGAGAGCCAGGACAGGCTGCTGGTCACAATTACACCAAGTGCTGCCATGCAGGAGGCTGCTGGAGGAGCAGAAATTCCCCAAAAGAAAAATTACAAATCACAGTAGGAGAAAAAAATAATAAAAAAAGAGGGATTAGAATCAATCTATTTAGAATCTGGATGTTAGTGCTCATACCAGTTCAGATGCTGCTACACAGCACTGACAAAGCTGAGATGAAAATCACAGTGGGACCCTGATAAGACCCTGGAACTGGAAATCAAAAATAAGTTACTGAAAAGGTAACCTAAGGTCTGAGGTGTAATGCCTTCAAATGGCTTAATTGTAAGTTAAAATTACCATCAAAGCAGATGCTGCATTCTTTGGAGTGTTTTGTCTCATCCTGCTAACATTTCCCGTGCCCCCTGTGCATCTTGCTTTGTGCCACAGCCAGCCTTTATTAGATGGATGGGTTTCTGAAGAAGTGCAGCATTACTCTGGAATGTGAAATAATTCCATTAATTAGGATAACAAGTGAAAAATGTTTTGATTACACAAAGCTCTTTGGGAGCAAATTAGCAAACTGACGCCTTATGGTGTCCACATTTTGGTGGTGTGGCCATATGGAAAAATGAGACACTGAATGGAGCCAGTCAGTGTTCCAATCTCATAGAGAGGAATTAAAACTTTGATCAGTTTGTAGCCAGCACTGCTGCCTCGTGGATGCACACAGACTCAGGCAGCCTGTGCTTGTGTCTGGGAGCTCTGTGGATGAGTTAATTCATTTACAGAGCTGACAAATAGCTGTAAATGAATTTTTGGGCCCCAGCTGAGGCAGAAAGTTTATCTGCAAAGGAGGTTTATTAGATCTTGCAGTGACAGTGGAAGTCCCCTGGTGTGTGTCTAGCCCAGCTTGTTACTGTGCTGAAGGTTTATTTTGTTGCTTTGGTGATGTACCTGGTCCTTGTGCAGATTTGTGATGATTACTGTAGATGGCAGCAAAAGCTAAATAAAATACAACGATTTAAAAAATTAATTAAACCCCTCCCTGCTGCTGTCCTGAGTGTGCATTTTGTCTTGGTGCCTGCCAGCTGTTCTTGAGGATGGAAGCAATTATAGGCAGCAGAAGCCAAATTAAATTACATATTGAATTAAGGTTTCACTCACAGGCAGTTGGGGTTTGTGGCTGTGCTGGTTCTCTGTGTGTGCTGTCTCAGGTACCAAAAGCCAATTTTAAGCTCTCCTGATGATCTCTGAATTCCCCTTTTTCCCCTGTGTGTGCCATGGTATCAGCAAGGAGCAGCAGCAATGCTGACAAATGATAATACCTCTGGGGGCACTTATTTTTCCTCCTGTGATAAGTGTGCTTTTTGCTTTCTTTCATTGCAATTAAATTAGTTTCCTCTTTTATTTTTAATGTCCTTCCTTGCTCTTTTCCTGTGTTTGCTGCTCTTGTTTGCCACTTCCTCTCTGCTCAGAGCACATCAGGAAAAATAGTTTATTGTGCCATCATGCTGATGAGCTGTTTAATAGGATGCAGGATTTTCTCTTGCAATCCCTCAGAATGCAGGAGAAGCACAGGACAGCCTCAGGACAGGCACTGGCCTGCTGGAAGTAGTGGCAGGATTTGGAATACTGGATGGATCTTTACTGGGAAATGATGCCCAATGTTAAGTTTATTACGCAGCAAAAACCGACTTTTAAATATTGAAAAGGCAGAAAACCCAAATGATTATGGGTGAACTTGAGAGCAGGATTTAGGGGCAAGCAATAAATAATAAATGTAGCAAAAGGTCCATATGTGATTAGCAAAACTGCTTGAAAAGAACGAGCTGTGAGAGCTGGGGGTCTGCAGTCTTTGTTTTTACTCTGAAAACCATAAAACTCAATTTTCTGCATGGCAGGCATTTAAAATTAAGCAAAATGTAGTGCATCAAAATGACCCTGTGCTTTTGAAGTATTTCTGAAATCCCTTTAAAATGAAAAAGAAGGTAAAGTATGGAAGTGCTGCTTGACAATTGTGTTCAATATATGATGAAGGTGGGCACAAAGCTCTAGGTATTACAGCTTATGAATGTATTAATGCACTGCTTTGGGGGAATTAAACTTTAATATTGATGATAAACCTTCCATAATAAAATGTGTGGAGTGTGAGAGTAAATCTCTCTTGCAAAGTCCCCAAACTATTTAAATAACTGCATGCAAGCTGCAGCATCTCCTGAGATATATTATAAATGAACTTCTGCATACGAATGTACATTGTGCACAAAGTGGTTTTCCAGCAGAGTTGCTTTCTGCCCTGGAAAAGAGACTGTCCCAAATGACTGTATTTCTTTGAAGTGATTGATCTCTAGCATTGATTGCACAATATTTCTCTCCAGATACACATCATTCACTACCCAGAGTGCATCCCCATGGGAGAATCCCTGTTGACTGCCTTGAAATGGTGTGAAATTTCTGCAGTGGATTTTCCTGCCAGCCTGGCGTTGTTATTTTTAGATAACATTATGGAAGAGAGATTGTAATGCTTTAAAATATGAAATGCTGAGGAGATAGAGGAAATTGTGAGTTACAATGGCCGGGAATGTAGCAGCAGAGTATTGAACAAGTACATCTGGAAAAAAAATTCCCAAATCTGTGCTTCCCATCAAGCTGGAGGAGGAAAAGGTCATTTTAGAGAGCCACTGTGGAAAGTGAAGTGTTCTGGAAGTTGAACTGCATGGAGGTGACATCCAGTCTATTTATTACTTTCCTACCAGAGTACAGGAATGTAAAATTTTCCTTTGGAAGAGTTTGTGTGATGAACTCAGCTGTACAAAGCTTAGGAACAGTTAATGACTGGAGCAGCCACACTGATCTGCTGATCTTGGGATGTTGCACTGTCAGTTTAGATCTATATCTGAAAAGTAGAAGAGAACTGTTATCACAGAACTGCAGATTTCAGAGGGTGTCAGCAAAACCTTGAGGAAAACAAATCTGCTCTTGCTCTGTTCACAAGGTGGGAAGCTTTAGGGGAGAGTCCACTGTGCTTCCAGTTGTGGAAATTCATGAAGAAGAAGGTAAATTAAAGCAGGAGGCCATTCTGGAAGCCAAACCCAGCTACCTATCAGACCTGACAAAAGAGCTTTTTGCAGATTTTTGATTTTTTTTTTTTTTTTAATTTGTCAATAGCAATAACACAGCACTGAATGTTCAACTGCTGCTCTGGCAGCTTTTATTTCAAAAGCTCTACTTACAAGTGTGGCTTTGATTGTTTTGGTGTATTGGGTTATTGCAAGTATTTTACATTTTCAGTTCCTGTGAGTGTGGTATCTGCTGGTACCTGTGACAAGCTGAGCTGTCACCAAAGGATTCTGTGCTGTGTTAACCTGGAGAAACTTCTCCCTGTGATTAATTCACCTTTTTGGGAGATGTCCTAATGACCTTCTGAGTCAACAAAATGGCCATAGGAACGTGGCAGCCTTTTCATTTATATTTTTGCAATGAGAAAGGCATTTCTTAATAGTGAGATTGGAAGAAATATTTTTTTTAATTTCTACTTAACAGGAAATCCTTATGTCTGATCAATTCCAGGCATTTTGAAGTAGTCATTGCTGCTTCTAAAGTTAATCAAAACTTACTGCTGTGTAAGAAAAATCAATGGAGAACAGATTGAGATCATATAAGGATAATTCTGCTGCAGGGCCTCTCTAGCTTCACCCATCAATAAGCGGAGACTGAGTGCTAAAAGTTTCATGTGTTCTCCTGATGTCTTTATCAATCACCTGAGTGCCAAATCCTCCCATTTACCAAACTTCATGGGTCTCTTTTCACTCACAGGGTGGGGGTTTTGTGATGATTGGGCCATACAATTTTGCCTTCAGGATCTTTCAGAGATTTCAAGATGTTTTCAGTACAGAAGCAGAATAGTGAGTTATCATTAGGTCTGGTTGGAAAGGACACTTGGATTCTGGGCAAAAAGGGCAGGGAAGCTTCCTAAAGGTGTTTCAATGTCCCATTTGAAGAAACCCTGAATCTTGAGTTTTGGTCTCTAATGTACAACATTATATTCTGCATTTATATAATTATAGTCTCTATTACTATATGAAGAATAGGCAATTATAGAAAAAATATTCTTGTAAATATAATCTATAATATAATAATTACAATTTTAAATGTACATATTAAATATTCTTCACATATGTATATGTTTATAGTAATTTTTTTGGCTATTAAGTGCCTTATAAAATAGACTGGTGGTATTTCAACAGGTCAGACTGCAGAGGGATTTATGGTTAATGGCAGAACTAGAAGTGTGCATTGCTTTGACTTTGTGGCATTTCTGTGCAGCCATTGTCATTGCAGGCAAATAATTGGCAATGCCATCTGTTCCAAAGGCAGGCTGAACCTCTGCATTGTGGATTTGAGTTATACAGTTATTGGCTTGGGAAAATGATTGAAAACAGGATTTGCCTAATACACTAATCACTGTCCATTAGAAGATTCTTTTTGGTGTTATCAATCTTTTCTTGCACCTCTCCCTATGCTTGCAGGCACATTACACTGGAATTCAAACAACCATTTGATGGCAGGCTGTGAAATTCCTCATCAGCTCCGTGTTTGTCTTCCTGAGAGCTCTTCAGTGGTTCCCTGTGAGTGTGGTTGACATGGATCACATGCCAGCAAAAAATACATTACTGCTATGGAAAAATTAAATTTCTCTCTCTTTTCTTTAGGATATGTTTTATTCAATCCCTCTGGGAACAAGGCAAAGCTGTAGTTTGTTTTTAATCCAAGGAGCTTGTAATTTCTTTTGACTTCATTTATTTGTGCCGAGGACAGGCAGCAATTGCTTCTTTTTGGGTTGTCCATGTGCTCCCACTGGTCAGCTAATCCAGGCTGCCCAAATCCCTGTTAAAATAGAATTGATGCCTTAATTAGTTGTAGTTCAGAAGGAATTTTGTGTCCTGTTGCTAGGCTGTGACAAAGAAAAACGAATTATAGCTTGTGCCTATTCATAAAAGTACTGCTCACGCTTAGCAAAGGATTTTGGGACAGTGGAAACAAATTTCCTTAATGTGCCCATTTAAAAATGGTTATTCTTAAACTTGCCCTAATTATGCATTTTTAATTATTTTAGGAAACATAATAAATGGTCTTTTAACTCTGCAAGCATTCAACAATCAAAATAGGTAAATACCCAGATATTTGCATGCATTTTCCTGTGCATATCAATGTGCCACAAGAGCCTACTCAGTGGAGTGGAACAGCATCTTTGGAGTCATTAGGAACCACTAATGTGTGGTTGAATAATGATAATTTTAAAGACCTATTTACCTGATAGATTTTATGGCCCTGATGGAACTATCAGAAGCTAAATAACAAAGATTTTCAGATGTCTTAAATATTTCTAGAAGACCTAATTGTTCCTAAGGAGCTGCATTTACAGTCAGCCTGGCAGGCTGCAGATGCCATTTAAGAAACTGAGTATGTGAAAGGATGAATAATCTATTTATGATGCATGGCATGCAGCAGCATGGCACTGCAGTTGTGGGGTAGGAAAAGTCAGGAAAAATAAAGATTTCTTTAATAAAAAGGGAGAAAAGGCAGGTATGGTGTGACAGTGTTCACAGGGTTCTTGGATGAGGGAAGAGATGAGGCTCTGACTCCATGTTTCAGAAGGCTTGATTTATTATTTTATGATATATATTACACTAAAACTATACTAAAAGAATAGAAGGAAGGATTTAATCAGAAGGCTGGCTAAGAATAGAATAGGAAAGAATGATAGCAAAGGCTTGTGTCTCAGAGAGTCTGACCCAGCTGACTGTGATTGGCCATTAATTAGAAACAACCACATGAGACCAATCCCAGATGCTCCTGTTGCATTCCACAGCAGCAGATAATCAATGTTTACATTTTGTTCCTGAGGCCTCTCAGCTTCTCAGGAGAAAAAAATCCTAAGGAAAGGATTTTTCATAAAAGATGTCTGTGACAGTATGGCTCTGTGAGAACATGATTTAGATGCTGGTTTCTTTACATTCTCTTGGCACATGTGTTGTGTGTCCCAGTTAAGGATCACTAAAGCCCTGCCCAGGTAGGAGGATGTTCAGGTGATGCAGCTCTTCCTTGGGATCTCTGTGGTTGAGGTGACCCTGAGGTGTTAGTCTCTTTTTCCCAGCCCCGAGATTGAAGGAGGAGTGAGGAGTTTTTGGCTGTGGTTTTCAAGGTTGTTTATTCTTTGTTATCTAAAGCATTCTTTTTCTGACCTGCTGAGGTCTGCCTAGCAGGTCAGTCAGTGGCACACTGCCCACCCTCAGGGTGGTGTTATCTTTTTATAATAAAAACTACCTGCATTTTAGTTACAATAATTTTCCAATACCTATCACCTATGTTAGACAGTCTGTCTCTACCCTAAACCAATCCAAAAGTGCCACCATCACCCAGAAGATGGAGGGTAAGAAGAAGAAAGAAGGACAAGGCATGCCCAAATCCCTCCATCTTGGCTTCTGAACCCCCAATTCTAAAAATCTTAAAATTGTCTTGTAACTTTTCTATCTTGTAACAAACCAACTATCATTCTACTTAAACTCTCGTAGCTTGTAGATCCTCATATAAGGTTGGTAATTTTGTCCATGGGTTAAAATCAAAGGCACAGGGGTCTTGGGTTTTGTGCCAAGGTCTCTGAGCCCCCTGGCAGGGTCTGGAGCCATCCAGGGCACGCAGAGGGATGTGCTGGGTTCTGACAGCTCCTGGTAAATAAGGAGTGAAATATCCTGAGATTCTTCATCCAGGAAGGCAGGGAGGTCAATATATCTAAGAAATGTCTAATAATTTCTCATTTTCTGTTATTTTAGGGTACTAGCAGAGGAGTTTAGCTATTAGCAGCAGTGGTTTTTGTGCTGTGGCCACTGGCCCTCAGGTCCTGTGTGTGTCCTGTTGGTCACTGTCCCCAGGCCATGGGCAGACACAGCCTGGGTGCAGTGCAGGTGGCCCTGCAGGGCTCCAGCCTGTCCCATGTCCCACAGCAGATGCTCAGCTGTCACTTCTGTGCCTTCCAAACCAATTCAATGACTTCCCCAGCTGCCAGTGGCCCATCCTGCCCAGCTGGGGCTGAAGGGAGGCATCTGTCCCCAGTACCCCTTTGCAGCTCATCTGCAATGGCATTTTCAGGAGTTTGGCTTCTCTTCCACCACACAGCCTGAACTTCTGGGAATAATAATAATAATCCATGTTAAATATAAGGATCACTGTGACCTGAGGGCCCTGATCTGAATGGAAAGGCAGGTCCATCCAGGCAGTGCCTAGGAATGTGAATGCTGCCTTTTAAGAACATTTTCCTGTGCTTAGGAGTTCTTCCTCTTTACTTCAGCTACAGATCTTTATCTCTTACCATATAAATCATTAAATGGATCTCAAATCTCATGTCTGTATTGCTTGAAACTGTGCATTAATTTACATTTTTTTTCCTTTTGTAAGACAGGAAGACTTTTTAATTTTATTTTTAAAGAAATGATCAGTGAGTACCATGTGAGAGCTGAACTCTGCTGTGACACTGGCAGCACTCATGGCCTGGCTGGGCAGCTGCTGTGCTCTAGCAGATGCTTCTTTTACCAGATTTAGGCTCTCTATTGTTTCCCCAAGCTCATTATTCTACCTGCTGTCTGTTTCCCTTTGTGCTGACAAGATCCAAGGCAAGGAGCTGTGCCAAGCACAGAGGAGCTCAGGTTTCTGTGTCCCAGGCTCCTGGGCATTCCTGCTGGACCAGGGCAGTTTAGCCAGCCTTCAGGTGACTTTGCTGCTGCCCAGGCTGCTGGCACAGCTCCACTGCAGCACCTGCTGGCTCTCAAGGCACCTGAGCAGGAGAAATGGCTTCTTGTCACTTCCAACCAAAGAAATCTTTTCCCTCATTCATAAATCATCATTTATAAAGGTGATGATTAAATAGGCAAAAGTGTTCATCGTGCAACAAAAGAATTTTTTGGTTATGGCATGCATAACTTCAAGGATATTTTGTTTTTCTCAAACTCTGCTACTAATAAATATTAAATTAAAAAATATTTGGCAAGAACATCTGTAAGAAGGTGCTGATTCTACTACAAGGCACATCCAATTTTGTTGGGCTGGAAAAGACAGTTCTTTAGGAAACCAGTCCATAATTTGAAATATATTTAATTTTAGTCCTGTAATTTGTTTTCCATGTTCTAAATCTCCAGTGACTTTGGTTATCAGGCTTTAGAAGGAGTAGCTGAAGAACTCTGTAGTTGCCAGCCCAGTGTTTAACACTTTAGGAATAAAATTTTAGGAATATGGTGTTGGTAGGTACAGATTGTGTGTGTGTGGAGTCCAAATAGCAGAGTGAAAGCTGCAGATACTATGAACAGAAGAAGGCAAGTACAGACTTCTCTGGATCTCATTATACAGGAATAGTCTCCTCATTAGCTCATTTGACTCAAGCATTTCTCCTGCTGGGTTGCTATTTCTGGGTTCAAAGTGAATAAAAAGGACAAATAATGTGTTTGCTCTTTGCTGCCATTAGTTGTTAATTATGTTTAGAGAGATATTTCTACAAATAAACCCTGTCTGCAGTGGTGTGAGTGCATTTCCATCTGTACCAGCAGCAGTGGAACAGAAGTCCTAGAGTGGAGTGGCAATGAGTAACTTGACATTGGAACATGCAAGAAGGGTTTTCCTGTGTCCTTCACCCAGAGAATCCCTGTGGCTCAGAGATCCTGGACACAGAACACATCCAGGATCTCCACACACAGGGCTGGGAGTGCAAACTGCACTGGGAGTTGATAATCTGAAAGACTGACCAGATTCTAAATTTCACAGCTGTCTCTGTTTTATGGGCCAGCTGAGAACTCTGCATCTGAAGGGAGCTGCTACTGGGATTTGGTGCTGGAGCCAGAAGCTCCATCTGTGGTTGTGCTTTCCAGGCTTGGATTAAATAACCAGCTCCTGAAAGCTGAATAAAGCTCATCTTTGGGAGCTCTGAAATGACCAATTCAAAACAATTCTCTAGTACTGAGGGCTGCCTTGCCTGGGTATACATGTGGTTAGAAATAATTAGGTATAGAAATCCTTTAAGGTTTTATCCACCAATTCTAAATATCCCCAAAGCAAAGAGGTCTGTGAATACATGTGCATATCTGTCTATGAATATTAATGATTCAGGTGCTGCACCACTTTCCAAAATTGTTGAAAAATTCAAGATCTTTCGCATTCAGCCTTACCTTCAACTCTTGTCATGCATTATCTGCCCAAACTTATGTAAAATAGCAACTTTTATTCATTGTATTACTGTGTGTGAGTTAGGAGTGAAAAAGAAGGGGTTGCTGAGATTAAGGAAGAGGAAAAGCTCTGAAATTGTACTGGCAGTCTTTAGATGCAGGAAAAAGTTGCTGCAGAGACTCAGGTAATGATAATAATGCAGATCCACAGGGAAAAGAGCAAATGGTAATGGGCTTAAATTGTAGCAAAGAGATCGAGATTTGGCATTAGGAAAAGCTTTCCGAAGGAAATGGAATAAATGAATTGGGGAAAGTGGAGTTTCATAACTGAAGGCTTTGAAAACCAGGTTAGATGGATGGCCCTAAGGAATGACTTGAGTTGTATATCTTGCTTTTTGAAGTTAATTAACTGTCTTATTCTTCTGGCTCCTATTTTATTTTCTTTGATCCTGTGTCTTTCTCTTTGTGAATGTTGTAGTGTTTGGGAAAAGTTCTTGGTCAAATGTACTATCAAAGGAAAACAGTTCATCAAAAAACATTGTTTTCAATGGCAGTAAAGCCCCCAGATATTTTCCTGGCTACTTATTTTGATTAAATACTGAAAGTCAAGTCAGCTCACTTAAGTCTTGCTCTGGAAATTCAAGGTTGTTTGCTTTTTAATTAGAAAAAAGCTCTAATTGTAAACTAGGAGCAGGAAACTCCTGTTACCCATTGCACTGCTCTTTAACCTCCTTAGCATCTGCAATGTAGAGCCAGCTTTTGAAACCCTGGACAATCAGTTAATTATGAAGAAAAAGTTATTGTGAGGTTTGCCCCACAGCAGTGGCTTTTGTTGAAGCTGGCTGAGATCACCAGGACACCTCTGTGATTATCCTGGAGCTGCTGTGGGGTGGGAGCCTGCCCTGGGCTGGCAGTGTGGCCGCTCTGTAGTTACAGGGCTGTAGTTATTGCTGTCACACAGCTCCGGGCTCTCTCCTGCTCTCAGAGCTGCCAATCTTTGCTCTGGGTGCTTTCTGCACCCCTGCCCTGCCAGCAGCAGCTCAGCCCCAAATGAGTGATGAGAACACCAGGCTGTGCTGGGACTGCAGCTGGCAAAGCCAAAGCAAAGCTTTGGGCTTGAGGTGCTTGGAAACAAAGCTGATTTCCTCACCAGGACAGGGGAAGGGGCATGGTAGGGAATGTGATTATTTGTGGTAGTTAAACAGTGCAATTCCATCCTGTTTAGCTGCAGCAGACTCACTGTGCTGAGTCACTCCTGATTGCTTTATGCAGAACATGCTCTGCCTGTGCCTAAAGAGGGTTATTAAAGACTGCTGAGTACAGAGAGCTTTAACAAAGAGATCTCAGAGTAAACACTGACATTTGTTACTGCCTCTGTTTAGCACTGCTGAAGGTCCCTGGGAACTTGGGAAATTGAGCTGTCAGATCTAGGAAGATGAAATGAAACTTTGTTCTGTGTCTTCAGTCCCTTAGGAAAGTTTTTCAGGTCATTTAGTGTTAGTGCTGTGAGGAGAGCTTATTATTATTTTCCTAAAAATTATTCCCTTTTGTTGATAAATGCAGAGTGACAGCTTGGCATTGCTCTCAGTCCATTTCTGTTTGGTTAAGGCAATGCCTGAAGGACTGACAAGGCATTTTGCAGGCAGCTTGCCTGGGCTGTGGGCAGGACAGCATGAGTGATGGGTGTCAGATGCAACCACTGCTCCAATTGACTTGTGAGCTGTAGTTAAGCACATTCACAGGATGACTTGGCAAGAAAGCACAAAATGTTCTGGGAGGAAGAGTCACTTCTCACCATTTCCAGCTGCTGTTTAAAAAAAGAGAATTCACGGGAGGGATGGAATGACACTGAAGCCAAGGTTTGACTCTTAGAAATTTAGACTGGGCCTTGCCTGAGATTTTGTCAATCTAATTTGTAAGGAAGTAAACCTCAGTGTTTTTAGAAGTCTTCTTTACACTGTCTTTGGATTGCTGCTCTAGTGAGTTTTTGTAAAACATGTATATTGTATTGCCAAGCAATTTCAGCGATATAAACATGAGCTGTTTAAAACACAAGTTTTCACTCTGAAAATATTAGTTGTGAATCAGAAAAACCCCAAAAGGCTTCTCAGTTTTCAGAGTGATTTTCAATTCCATGACTAGGGGAATTCTGAGACCGAGAAGGCTAGAAGGATGAAGAGTTGAACTAGGATTAGTGTTGTGGCAAAGATTTGTTTGCAGGTGATGAGTTCTTGTCCTAGGGCTTTAGGGACTTAAAAATAAGGATAGAGCAGCTCTGATCAACACTTGGCTCTCAGTATTCCCTGTTGTATGAACCTGGGGGAAGAGGGAGCTGCCATCCCTGCTCTGGTCAGTATTTTGTGTTAGTCCTGTCCTGCTGGGGTCCCAGTTCTGCAGGTTTTACCTGTCCCTCATTCCCCCTCCTCCCCAGCCATGCAGGCACAGTGGGGAGGATTCTGATTTCTCAGCCTTCCCTCCAGTGGGAGCAGAGCTGGGAAGATGGAGCTGCTCTCTGCACTGCCCTAGGTGTTGAAAGACTAAAAATGTAACACAGGCTTAGCATTAAATTCATGTTTCCACCTTCAGGCAGCTGCACTGTGAACAGTGGAGTTGCAGTGCTTATCAGTACTTTTCTGATATAAAGGGGTATTATGGCTCCTGGTATCAAGCCCCACAATCTGCATGCAGCATTCTTTTCCTTTAAGACCATAATCTCTTTTCCATTGCTTCCTCAGTGCCTGAGGAGTGAAAGAGTGAAGGCCAAAATATGAAATGTGCCAAAATCCACTGTTCCTCTGGACATGCAGCAAGAAAACCTCACCCTTTATTACAGAAATGTTATTTACAAGCTGACTGTTGTTAATGGATGCTTCATCACATGTAAAGAAAACAGTTTTCTTTGGGACATTAATTTTTGGCTCTGTGTTCATTTTCCTGAGTATCCTTTTCTGACAGTGCTCCTGCCAAACAGTGAGCTCTAATACTGTTGTGGTTATTTTTTAACTAGATGCCATTTGATTTATAGTCCAATAACTCTAATTTAAGAATCAGTAAGATCCAGATAACAGAGCAGGTCCCAGGTAGAGCAACTTCCCATGTAAATTCAGCTTTAGTAAATAACCAGGGGGCTGGTTGTGTGTTTGAAACAGATCAAAACACCAGGAGCCAGGCTGCTGGAATGTACCTGCTGTGGGTGGGTGGATATTTGGACAAGCAACAGGAGATATAAAACATAGATAGTTCATCTAGATTTGCAGCTGGTTAAATTTCAGCTATTTCCTGTGGGTATGCAGAAGCAGAGAGGTTTGCAGTGACTGGAAGTTGTTGTGTTGTCCTGACAATGCTGAATTTTTAATGCTGGAGTTGTGGTGCTGTCCTGCCCAACCCTGAAGTTGTGGGGTTGTCCTGCTCAATGTTGAATTTTCAATGCTGAAGTTGTGGTGCTGTCCTGCCCAATGCTGAATTTTCAGTGCTGAAGTTCTGCCCACTGCTGAATTTTCTATGCTAGAGTTGTGGTGTTGTTCTGACAATGCTGAATTTTCAATGCTGAAGTTATGGTGCTGTCCTGCCCAATGCTGAAATTGTGGTATTGTCCTTCCCCATGCTGAATTTTGAATGCTGTAGTTGTAGTGTTGTTCTGCCCACTGCTGAATTTTCAATGCTGAAGTTGTGATGTTGTCCTGACAATGCTGAATTTTCAGTGCTGAAGTTGTGATGCTGTCCTGACAATGCTGAATTTCTACCCTAGGCAGACAGGGCCCACAGCATTGCCCACATTTGTTTGAAACAAATATTCAGCCTTTTCTCCTGCTGCTGTCAGAGCAGACCTGCAGCTGCATTGTGGCTGTCAGAAGCTGTGAATGAGCTCGGGGTGGGATGTTCTCGTTCATTTTGAGTGCAGTCACAACTTTTT
This sequence comes from Zonotrichia albicollis, assembly GCF_047830755.1. NCBI lineage: Eukaryota > Metazoa > Chordata > Aves > Passeriformes > Passerellidae > Zonotrichia > Zonotrichia albicollis. Next base: position 13,023,944 of record NC_133834.1, on the reverse strand, counting down.
ACTCCACATTCCAACGTCTTAGAGCACTACAGAGACACTGAAAATTCTGGCAGAACTCATTTGGCTGCTGTTATTCCAGATTGCACAACATGCCATGGAAACAGGCTTACCCCGATGGCAGAGAGCAGGGAGTGCTCATGGGGAAGTGATACAAGGATTTTGCCTTAATTTCTATTCTTGGTGCATCCATTCTGTGCATGTTTCAGCACTTTCTCAGAGCATTTCCCTTCCTTCTCTCTGTTGCTATGTTTTACTGCTGTTTTTCTTTAGCTGACAGGTTCTGTGGTACATTAACAGCAGCTACATCATTTCATAGCTTGTATCCCTTCATAAACTCACTGTCCAAAGTATTATTTCCTTGCAAGAGATATAGATTTATTTTTCTTAAATATACAAATTTTAAATTGCCCTCAGGACTCGAGCCATTTATTCTTAAATTGAATCTTATTTATTGTAATCCAGTTCCAACTGATAGAGCATTCCTCATATTATTCTGACAGAAATAAACACAGAGCTGAAGTGCTATCTTGGCAGAGTTATATGAGCTTGTAATAGCTGCATGCAACTGAATTTTCATTTCACTTTTATTTATTGGAAAGCTATCCTAGGATTTTGAATTGATTCCTCACTTTTGTTTGCATTTATATGTATTTCTTCAATAAAAGGAAGAAATTTCCTGTTATTTCAGGCCTCATCAACCTTCCTGAAAAATAACATGACTGCTAGTATATAAGGAAAATTGAAATACTTAACTGTAGTTTTGCTATCCTTGCCAAAAGAAATGTGCTAAGGCAGCAATGGCTTGGAATTGCAGAAGGGGGTCGAAATGGCATTCAGAGAACAGGAATGATAAGGTTTTAACAAAGAACAGGTGGTGCATACGTTTAATTGTCCTGTGAATGAAGCAGACCTGGGATTACAATGCTCTGGGGGAGCTCCCCAGAATGCACAGAGCGCTGCCCTGATAGAGCTGAGGGAAGGCACTTATCAAACACCACAGCACAGGCTGTAATGCAGCAATATTTCACATCTATGTCCCCAACAGTTCTTGTTTCACAGTGATGGAAGCAGAGTCCGTGGGCTCTGGTAGCAGGAAGGGAAGATGAGGATGCTCTGGACAGGCAGGTGATGCTCTGTGGTGTCACCAGGGAGCTGAGGAGCACTCAGCTGTTTGCTCAGAGCACTGAAAGCAGAGCCACTGTTTAGCCTCTAACAACTGCTAATTCTCCACAGCAGTGAAATATTTCTATTTTGAGTCATGACTCTGTCATGTCAGACTGGAAGCAGTACCTACAGAAGAGATTTATATGCAGGTAATACAGCAAAGACTGGACAGGAATATTCTGGTCTTTTTTTTCTGAAAGACTCCATGTAATGCTTGTTAATTTTACAGTAATAAAAGAGATACCAATTCTAAATAAGTGAACTTCACAGTCATGGAATTGCTCCCAGTAATGTAACAATAGCCTTACATTGATTATTTTCTGAAGTCTCAGCCCCAGAAACTTCATCATATCTTGTCTAAGCATTTTGGGGCAGAACAATGCAAGGTGGGTGGTGGATTGCTATAGCAGAATATTAGTGCTTAGATTGGAACAGCCCTGCAAAATATTATATATATAAAAAATATAAATTATATTATCTATTCTATATATAGTAAATTATAATATATTATAATATTATAGTAACATTATTTACAATATTTTATATATAAATATATATTACAGATAAATGTATATTATATATCAATATATATAAATATTATATATATATATATAATATATGCCAGAGAATCAGATGAAAAGTATATTTTGTGAGGAGCATCCTGCAACAGTGATCAGGCAGGTAACAGATTTAAAATATAATAATTGAATTAAAATTCTGTAGCATAAGGAATATTTCTGTGCCTGGGGGAACAAATAATGTGGATATATCCTGCAGCTGATCTTTTGCCTTTAAATCCACTTAATGAAAATGTTGGCTAGTTAGTGAATTAACCATTTCCTGATGGAATGCAATGGGAGAATATTCCTGTGAGTATTCCATCGTTGTTCAGGATTCTGAAGCTTCTTCTTGGCACGTGGAAAAGACAATTTGATAATTTTCCATTTAAAAAGCTCCTTGTATTTCTTGCGCTCTCTTTCTGCTGTGCATCTGCAGGTAGTGGTTGTTTCTTTCAGTTTTGGTTGGTGAAATCAGGAATCATTGGAAACATTTTCCCAGGCTGTTTGGAGGAGAGATAAACCCAGCTGGGTTTATCTGAGCTTCTGGCAAAGAGAAACTTTTGATTTCTTATCTGAACTCAGCTGCGGTGTCACTGGGCTGTACCAAGGGCTGGTTTGAGATCCCTGGGGACCTTTGCTGCTGTTCCTCTGCTCTGTTCCAGCAAGGGCAAACCCTGTGATGGTTATCACTGCTCTGCAGATTCTGCTCCTGATTGTCTCCTAATGCTCCCAGATAAATGTTCCTGAGTGACTTGTAGGTGACTGAAATCTCCTGCCTCAGTAAACCTAAAGTAATTCTGCTCAGGAGATAATGGGCAATGTCAGACAGGCTCATCTGTGCCCTTTGTGATTACATTTTGAAAGTATTTATTTAACTCTCCACTTGTTTTGTCTTTTTCTTCACCTTGATTTCACAGCAGATCCTGCAATAATTTACCCACTTCATGGCCTGCTGGAGGATTAGGGAATACAGAATCATTCAGCTGAGCAGGAGTAGTTAGGAATATTCTGGGTTTCTTCTTGCACTGCTTCTATTCTTCCCTTTTGGGAGACATCTCCCCCTGTTATTTACAGGACTTCATTGTTCAGGATTCTGAAACTGCATCTTGGCACGTGGAAAAGATAATTTCCCATTAAAAAAACCTCTTTGTATGTCTTAGACTGCTCTTTCTGCTGTGCATCTGAAGTTAGTGGTTGTTCCTGTTCCTTCACCTCAAACAATTAAACCCTTTTTAAAAAGTTGCTCTTTTCTTGTGTTTCTAATCTTTTGAGCCCTTGGACAGCCATGCCAGGCTTCTGTTTGTTTTTCTACTGTGGAATCTCATGCTATTAGACACATTGAACTGCAAAATGAGTATTTGTATGATTTTGGATGATATAACATTAATATGCTTATCACTCCTACTAAATCTCATCCTTGTTTCTTGACTCACTGAATCAGTATATTGGCAGCTCCTGACTCACAGCCATTATCCTTGGCTTGTGATAGTGGGATTTCACAGAGAAGTTTGCATTAAATAGGATTCAGGACCATGGATTTAAAAAATGAAATATTTTCTTCTATCCAATAAATAAATGATTTTTTTTCTGTGATTTTATATTTTCCAATTTATTTCTATGTAACCTTTGACTCACTGAGTGTTATCTGAAGGAAAAGGTCTGCATTCCTTTTTGCTAGTGCATCATCATAGGGCAATCATTACACTCTATAAATATATGAATATATCAGAGTTGATTAAATTATATTTTGATTATTTGGTGAAATGTTGCCTTCCAGGTAAAGCTGAATGCATGCAAAGTCTATATAAATATGAAAATGGCTCCACATTCCAGTGCTAACAGGGATGGTGTGTATTCCCTGCTCTAAATGATAGAACTGGGATTTGTTTTCTCTTTGGGCACAGTAGGAAGGTATTCCTGCTGTGTAGAACAAACCCCTCAGTAATTCCAGATTCATGCAATAAATGCTGGGAAGGCCTTGGACACCACCTGCTGTTGCCCACAATGGAGAGAGAGCTCTGCTGCTGTGGCATTTCTGCATGGAGCATTGTTCTTTGTGAGCCTGGGGACACCTGGGGCTGTTCCCTCTCCTGGGTATCCTGGGTATCCTATCCTCTGTTAGGGAAGCCACAATCTGTTCCTGCTTTGAAGGGTTCCTGTGTCAGACCATTCTCTGTAAATTGATTTCAGTTTGCTGTCTGCTCAGCCTTGTGCATCCTTTTGTCTCAGCCCTTTTCAGAAGCCTTCAGGACATTGTTTTATTTTCATTAGAGAAGTCTTACAGGAATATGAAGTCCCCATTTCCAGAATATCTGAATATTTGCTTCATTCAGGAACTTTTGTTGCTTGGGTATTGATTTTCCAGATTATCTTCTGCTGGGGGACCCCGAGGAACAAATGAAAACCTGTCAGGAACTTCGGATTTACCAAGGCACCAGCACTGCTGTGAACGGGACATCGGAAAGGAAAAAATAGTTGTATTCTTATGGGAAAGAAGTACCACAGAGGGGAGGAACACAGTGGCCAGGCCACCCAGTCCTGGGGCTTTGGAGCTTTTCTTTCTACCCCAGAGAGGTTACAGAGTTCAAGGCAAACTTTTCAGGAGAAGGACATGGATGTCCAGCCCATTTAGAGCCACCAAATACAGTCATGTGCTACTAGGAGAGCACACTAATTATATTTAAAAGAAAGATTGAATAGTTTTGACCAAAAGAGAAATAGATTTCCACTTAAAAGAGGAATAAAAGAGAATATTTCAATTAGTTTCCCTTTTCTGAATTTTAGGATAGGGGAAGAAAAAAAATCATTATCCTATTTCCAGTCTCTGCCATTCCACTCTGCTTTCCAACAGAAGGAAAGATTTCCTCTTGTTCCTGCTATTTTTTTTTTGTCCTTTTCCCCTTCTCTGGAGCTCCCCTTGAGGCTGCTGACCCTTCATGGCCGTGAATGCTCCCAGCAGGGAGCTGGGGCTCCCTGGATGTCCCCAGCACCTGGCAAGGCACAAATTCCTTGCAGAACCTGCAGACCCCAGGCTCCCCTGGCGTTATTTTCTGTGCAAAGCCTCGTGCTGATGATGAAGAGGAGCGATGAGGAGGGCTCTGCTCTGGGCTTGTTTGCCAGCCCCACTTGGTACCCTGCAAATCAGCTGCCCTGTACCATCCAGCACCCTGATTTATGTGAGACATCACGTACTGATGCCTTTATAGACAGCAACTTAGTGTTTCAGAGGAGTCTGCATGTTACAAAAAGGGCAGCAGGTGTTATTTAGACTAAATTGACCTTGAAATTGATTTCTTTATTTTATGACTTACTGAGGGGAGATTAATACTTTTTTTTTTTCTGCAGCCTGAAACAATTTACATGGTAATAGAAGGCATAGTCAGTCAAATAAATTGCTGGAAGTAGTGGTGTTCCAAGAAAGAAAATATGGATCTTACTTGCATTGATTCTTTTTATCCCCAGGGAGTAGCTAAGACTTTTAACACTGGGGAAAGACTGCCAAAATTTATTTTTCCCATTAAAGTCAGAAGAATGGAAAGTAATGTCTGTTAGCTGACATTTAGTCCAAACTTTGAGTTTGAGGGGTGGGGAGAAGGCTGTGGCCCACATAAAATTTAGGGAGTGTTTTATTGCTATTTCTTGATTTCTCTAAGGGCAGATGGGCAGTAATGGGAATCATAAGAAACTTCTGGAAAGCCTGGCATGGACACAGCACAGCTGCCCTTGGTAACAGAACAGACCCTGAAAATAAAATAGCTTGTAAATGGTTGTTGCAATTCCATCTTCGAGTACCAAGTAGAAATCACCTCAAAATACAAATGTTAATGGAAACAAGAGACTCAAAAGAAATTACCTGGAGGAGGCACTGATAGGAACATGAAGTGTAGCTCTACAGGAGGGAGAAAGTTTTTGTTTATTGTGCTGCTGCAGCATTGAAACTGTGTAATTTCCATTTTCCTGCAGCCTCCAAGACAAGTGCATAGTTAAATGATTTGTCAGTGGCACAATACTCTGCATAACCTGAACATGTACCAGATATTATTGTGACACATTACCTGAAAATGAGTGTGAAAGCAACTCCACAAACCAATTTTTTGTTTGCTGTAAATACAGAAATGGTGTAGAGGAAAGTGTCTTAGATGTGAAAATCATTATGATGGGAATTAATCTCCTTTGTCTATCAGAGCTGAATGCTGCTGTTGCAGCTGGAGTGAGGAAACGGTGATTTCAGCCTGTGTGATGCAGGAGGAGGAGAAGGGGGTTTGGTGGGTCCCAGTCCAAGCACCTGGAATTACTGGAGAAATTATTTGGGCTCTTGCTAACAGGTTTAGATTAATCTGGATTGTTGTTGGAATTCTCTGCCCCCCCTAAAAACAACCTAAACCTGAGGAGTTTTGCTATTTTTGCTTTTATTTTCTGGTTCAATGTGCCTGGATTTTCACAGGTGGTGAGGGAGTTATTAACAGGGAGCACAGCACAAGCTTCCCAAGGAGCTGTCCCACATGCAGCACTGGCCTAAAGCTGTTTATTAATTTGTTATTACTGCTATACAGAGCTGTGCAATGCTTAGAGATTAACTGGGTTGGGGAGGAAAAAGAAGTATATTTGCAAAATAGCTGCTTAAAATGTCATATTTATTTGGAACTCGGGGCATTGCCTTCTGGAAGAGTGGTGTGAAACAAAAATGTGTTTTCTCTCTGCCTGCCTGCCTCTCCTAGGGAGTTTCCCAGGAGGAACAGCCCTGCAAAAAGGTTTGTTTGGATTGCCCCAGTCCTTCCTGAGCCCTGTGAAGCTGTGATCTCAGGGAAATGGTGCAGCCTGAGGAGCTCTGGAACCAGGAGGGAAGGAAATGGGCAGGGAATACCAAGAGCTGCACATCCATCCTGCTGCACAAAGCAGGAGCAGGGACACAAGGGAGGAGAGCAACAGGAGTGAAAACCTGAAAAGGCACCAAAAGCACAGCAATGGGTAAGGGTAGGAAGGCACTCTGAAACCATCCAGGGCTAGAATAGAGATTTGCTTGGTGGTTTTCTTCAATGTTGGTCTCAGTTTGCAGCTTCTTAGTGGACAACAGTGACTGCTGTCCTCTATGGAAGAAATGGAATTGGGCTGCAGGGGTTTGGGAGGTGATTTTGGTGGTACTTTATCTATTGACACCTTGTGAAGTTTTGTTGGCACTTCTGTAAAGGATTTGGTGTTTGCCATGGCTAAATGGAATGGATAGCGAGGGATATTCTAATTTGTGCAGCTTAGAGACTTGGAGATACTCAGGGTGAAGGATGGAGAATTACTACCAGCTCCCTGAAATATGATCTGTCTTCTGGGTCATAGCACATCTCCTATAAATAAAGGCTCTAGAAGCTTTATAAATGGAGGCATGCTTGATGATGATAATTAGAAGTTTATAGCAGTTACTCTTTGCTGTCTTGGATAGATAGGCCTCAATTTCAGCTTATCAGACTTTAATTCTCAGACAATAGGGGGAACTGTGTAGCTTGGCTTGCCATGTAAATCTGATCTTTATTGACAGGGATGCCATGACAAGAGAAGGCCAGCCCTGGCTGGCCTTTTCAAAATACAAATATGAGTGTAATGGCTGTATTCACTAGGGGAGATGCAAGAATTTGGTGTGCTAACTCTTCCTAACATATCCTTCTAAAATCAGAACTGTTTTAATTACTGCAGTCTTGCAGTTGAATTTATTGCTCCTGTGTTTAGACACTATGGCATTTCTATCTCCTGTTAAAAGCCCCTCCAAGCCTCTGTTTCTGTATTATCTGCAGTAACAGCAGAGTACTCAGCTTCTTCTCCTGCCCAAGCACCAAACTGCTTTGTGACTTGTGGAATGCCAGCTGGGCTGTAGGAGAAGCTTCCTGAGGGGTAAAAAATGAGGGATTTTACTTTGCTTTAGGGTGCACCTAGATGGAGATGTGACACAAGAATGGTGAGGCAGCATAGCCAGGGGCCTGCCTCCTGCTCAGCCTGTGCTGCAGGGCTTTGGAATAACATTTACAGGACATAAACCACGGTCCCTCTGATGGAATGGAGAGTCATTTGTCATCAGGTGCTGAGAGAATTTTGAGTGGCTGGGAAACTGTCACCCAAATTTCATGTGCAGGGCTGGTTCAGGAAGTGCAATGGAGCTCTCTCCCAAGTTTCTGAAATTCAGAAATCCTGTCCTTCCACCCCACTGCCTCCCAAAAGAGACATCAGGCTGCTGCCTTCCTTGGGGATAGTTACGGTGAAACCAAAAAAGTGTGTAATTCAGTCAGAAGGGTCTAAGGCACAAGATGAACAGCAATGAAAATCTCCATAATCAAATGTTTTACTAATGGCACCTCTGAGTCTAATCACAGTGGTGCTCAATGTTGGTCTTTATTCCTGACATGTAAAGTGCCATCTATTATCTTTAATCTAACTATTTTTTCCCCTTTTCTCTTTTCAGGACTATAAATCTGATGTTATGACTCTGGTTTCCAGTGCCAAGAACAGTCCTCAAGGTCCAGTAAGTAAAGCATTTTGCTGAAGAGATTAGATTTTGTAACTGAGTTTAGATCATCTTTTAAATTGCTTCAGTCATCAATCACTGGCACTAACTCTTACCTGTGACACCTTGCTGCTTTTGAAGTGACTGCACTTGAATTGGCTTAAATGCTCTTTAATATGTGAATATGTAGTACAGGGAATATCTGTCTTAGCAAGGAGAGGCAAAGTGATTAGAATTGTTGTAGTTGGGTTCATTAATAGCCCCGTGGCTCTCTGTGCTATGAATTGTGTCACCTGCACTCAGAGGGCTCTAAGCTGTGTCCCTGCTCTGCAAAGTTAGAGGAATGGGAGGGTGGGGTATGACTGGAAACACCTCTGGAATTCCATGTTATAGTGAGGAGGGCAGGTGCAAAAAGAGAAAGCAGAAATTTGGGTGAGTTCAGAGCCATGCAAGAGCAAAGCATTCACAAGGGCAAGGCCCCTGCTGGATGGAAACTGAGCAGGGCTGGACCAAAAGGAATCTGCCTTGTCCTGGCCTAAAGGTTGGGTATAACCTACCCTGTGTCTGTGCTGCATGCTCCATTTTCTCTATAATACCCCATTTTGGCAGGAAATGTGTGCCACAAACCAAGGTTATGCTGAGGTCTGTGGATTTACAGCCCTGTCTGATTTACTGAGGGGCTGGTGATACTCAGCACAGGCTGATGTCACTCAGAGTTAATCATTCATTGCAGTAAAGGTCCTTTAATATGTTTTTTGGTCTCTCTAAAGCAGTAATATTGTGCTACCAGGCCTTTCCAAGTGCCTCTCCTTGGATAGTGCCAGGAATTGAAATGATGTCACTGTGAACACTTAGTTTGGGTATTTCCCCCCCTCTTTTTCTGATTATCTAATCTGTATCCCCTCAGACTCGAGGTTGTAGGAGTGTGGATTTATGCCAGAATAAGGAAATACTCAGTATTTTGAATGTTTGGCAACCCCCTTCTCCCTGTTTGCAGGCATGATTAATGCTGTTTTAAACATGAGCATCAACCATTAACAGCTCCCTGAAAGGAGGAGGTGGTTGGACCCTCTCCAAATGAACACTGTCTTTCAGTTGGAAATCTCTGGCTTGGAAAGTGCTTAGTCACACCAACGGAAATACAAAAATATCTTGAAAAGTGGAAATGTATACAAGAGGTTTTTAGCTTCTCTGATGATTTGACAGGATCCTTTTTTTTACCCTGTATAGTAGGTTTTGGAATAATATCTTTCAATAATTCTTCCTGCACTGATGCTTTTTGCTGGAACGTTTTGCTACACAGTCACAGCCTTTCTGTTGGTTTGTCAAAAGTTAACTTTGAGAATGATGTTCTGAGAGGTGGAGGTTTATTTTTAGGAACTTGGGTTTTTTGTGCTTCATATATTTGCATGGAAATTAGGTTTGTGTCAGTTAAAAAGGAATGTTTTGAAGAATGATGTAGTGTTTCTCTGGCTGAATGTGTTCTCTGAACTAAAAAATGTTTTTACAAGTGCAGAACAAGATTTGATGAACACCTGTCATTTTGTACTGAGAGGGTGGGGGCTTTACTGAATTGCTTGGTCAAACTGTCTCAGAGAGTTCTATTTTTATTTTTCTTATTTTTCCTGTGATTGAATCCTTTTGTTGTCTGTAACAAAGTGTCCTCACACATTGAAGTAGTTACTTAACAAACAAGATTTCAATTGTCTTCCTTGAGCCTCAGTAACTTGGACTTTAATTATTTTTTGCTCATTTTTGAGTAATGGAAAGAGTTCTAGAGACACTTTTAGGAATGCATTTTAATGTATTGAAGAGGGTTGTGATGAGAAGAGGAAAAGGTTTCCTGTTTTCCATGATATTTCTTATGCCACACCACAATGGCAAAAAAATAATGAGTTAGGAGTTGAGCTTATTGCTCTTGAAATTACACTGTCTCTGTTGTTGCTTGGAAAATTGTTTGTTGTGATGGATGAGGAGGAATACGTAGATTTTTCAAGTGTGTTGCCAGATCATTGCTTATAGAACAGTCTGGTAATAAAAGGAGAGTTGACAGATGAGAATTCAAATGGACCTGAGAACGAATTATTGAATAATACCCTAGTTCCAGGGCCTGAAAAGCTTATTTCCAGGTTTTTTTTCCTTTTTTTAAATAATTGTTAGCTGCTTTTCCTGCTCTTAGTGACAGATTCTATATGAAAGTCTAATGCAGCTCAATCTCAGGCTGAATTCACTCCTGTGTTACATCACTGAGAGTGCATGGAAAGGGCTGGAGTCACTGTGATATAAAACTCCAGCAGGGAGTCAGATCTATCAAACTTCATGTTTCCTGATAGCTGGAGCTGCCTAATAGATTGTTTGTTAAATAATTCAAGATGTTTTCATTAAGCTGAGTGATTGAGTCTTTTAAAGCCTCTCTTTTGTTCTTAAATCTCATCAGGCAGTTGGTTGTACCTGCAGAGCTAAGAAAATCTAACTGGAGGAATTATTACTGGAAGCTTTAGGAAGCTGTAAAATTAAAGACTCTGACAGACCATGGAGGGATGGATTTGGGCTGGATCCTTGGATTTCTGTCCCTTTTTCTTCTGGTTTCCTTTAAGTGCTGCACTCTTCTATCTGCAGTTCACAGTCTTTCTTAGGCTGCTTTAAATTCTCCTTCCTGCTTATTAAAGGTTTATGTTTTCTAAAGTGCCTTTGCTTTTCCCCCAGTCCCCATTTCTCCCACTCTCGTCTATGTATTGATATTTGATAACAAATATCATGTACTGTTTTTTAATCAAGAAATGTTGGGAAGAGGTAGTGGGAGTAAAATAGAACTCTTCAGGGTAATTCAGGAGGGACAATAATGATTTTTGCTGAGAAATAAAATCGCTGCAAGAATTGCTGCCTGTGATCTGAATAGAAATGTGATAGTACCTGAAATTACTTCATCTCTACTGCTGCTTCAGGAGGGATATCTATTAGCTGGGGATAATGACTTGCAAAAAAAAAGAAAAGGTGGTTTTCTTTAAATTTCAGATTCCTATTGAATAGAATGCGTGTTAGCATCCTTTAAAAAAATATTAAATGAATCTGTCACTAGCAGGGAGAGAACAATAGAACTGAAAGCAAAAATAAGTCTTCCCTGAGCATTATCAGAGAGCATTTGGATAATGGCTTGGGTGGGAGGGGAGAAGGGAAAGTGCATTGTGCAGGCATCTCAAACAGTAACACAGAGTTGATCTAACCTGTGCCAATAAAACCAACAAATCAGGGGAATATCTGGCTAAATTTGGTTTTATTTCTCAAACTCATTTATATGGAAAATAGAGGAAACTATCTCATCTACTGAAAAATAGAGAAAATTCTTTACAGCTCTGTCATGAGGATCAGAGAGTGGTTTATGAGGGGAGTGATGAATATGAGGGGAAAATTTTACTTGAGGTGCTTATTGTGGGAAGATTTTGTAAAGTTTTCCATCTCATTACTGATTTGGGAATGCAGGCAGATGAAATGTTGCTGTGTTAATGCACAGCAGATGGGAGAAGTCAGAAGCAGGTACAGAATGCTGAGTTCTGCTCCTTCCACCTCCATCTGCTCACAGGGTTTTGCTCCCATGGCTGTGTTATTATTCTATATATTATGGAGAATATTTCCACATTTTCTGGAAATGTCTCCTAGAAAATACTCCAGTATCATTTAAATGCTGAGACAGTGTTACCATTAGTGGTTGTACAGGGAAAACCCTCAAATTAGAAATATTACTTAGTGATGAATGAAGTTAGGACAAACCGGTTATTCCTAGATTCAAACTCCTGTAATATATTGACACCTTTTCCCTGTTCCAGCAGCCTGTACTTGTGTGTTGTTATTAAATCAGGTGCTGAATGTTGTTTATCAGAGTTAACCTTGCCTGGAGTGGTAATGGTGTGGTGTCTACAGAGCTGGAGCTGATTTATTATTTGTAGAGAAGCAGATCTCCAGGATAAGTTGACACGGTTGAAGTTTTGAGTTTTTCATTGATTAAAATTGAGTCAGGTGTCATCTTTTCTGGCAGGAGAGATGAAACTAAGAAATTGCCCTGTTCTCCTAGCCTTCCTTCATTTCACCATTAGAGATTCTTCTGTGTTTGTGCTTTAGCCAAGGAGATGGGAGATTAAATAAAATAAGAATAAACAATTTCCAATAGCAGGAAATTCAAGTGCTAACAAGCAGGTGAATCCAGAGAGCTGCTGAAATGCCAGGTATGGTTTGATACAAGATCCTTGCATGTGCTTGAATAATCATGATTCTGGTGTGGAAAGAAAAGCTGGAGTTAGACAGCAGCTAAGCACAGACACAAGACAAGTCTAAAGAAGAAATTGGGTTCTTTTAGAAGGAAATGCAGAAAAAGCAAAGGAGAAAACCAAAAGCTTTTGCTGCTGTTAGTAATGAAATTTTGGTACTTCTCAATACTGGAATTTAGTAGGCTTTCAGGGAGGGGCTTGTGAGCATTCTCACAATCCAAGAATAAATGGATGGAGGTGAAGAAAACACAGGAAAAGGCAGCGTCTGCACCAGAGTTACACGAAAGGTGAGCAGAAGTTGATGTTCTTCACTGCCATCAGGACTGGGTTGGTTGCAGGTGCAGTGTGCACCCAGAGATGGATGGGAGAGGCTGTAACAAACGGGGCACAGAAATCCATCTCGTACAGCACTGCTGTCATTTCTGCTTGCACCATCCAAGTGAAACTCAAGGGGAAGTGATCACTTTGCTTTACTTGGTATTTGAATCTCAGTTTTCAGTCAGGTTTTGTGAAAATGTGCTATTGGGAGAATAAACGAATACAATTATGGATTTGTATAACAGTTTGCACAGCAAGACTCTCAACCATCAAACCAGGTCTGTTCAGTGTGCTGTGGGAATCACATCCCGTTCATTTTGATGCTTTCGTGTGTCTTAGAGGCAGATAAATCAATGCATCATTAATGCAGAAAGTATTTATAGTTCAGATAGTATTTTTAATTTTCTTTATATTTTGCATTCTACCCATATTAACAGTGTTTGTAAAATACTAATATCCAGGATTTGAAAAGAAAACAAAACCAAGCAAACCAACTCGAAAACCTGCTTCTGGGATCCAGCAATAAAAATTTTGGAGAACTCTGAGAATCAGAATTTCTATCTATTTTATTTCTATTTTATTTTAATTTTATTTCTATTTGATTTCTATTCTATATATTACTTCTAAACAAAATTATTGCATCATATTATATTATATGATTATATTTTCACATTATATTATTAGATTATTTTAGAGTACCATGTTATTATATTTATTATTATATTTACTTAGATACTTCTAGTTGTTTTATTTTTAGTATTATTTTTTATAATTTAGTTTTACTTAATTTTATTTAATTTTACCTAATTTTAATTTATTTAATTTTATATAATTTTAATTTATTTTATTTATTTTTCAATAATTTATTTTATTTTATTTATACATCAGGATGAGGGATATAAATTAGGCAGTTACCCCTGCCAATGCTTCCTCTTAACAGCAGTGCTGTCATTTGTACAAATGCAGTGAGATGTGTGTTATGGGCCAGTTTTTGGGGTAAATCTTGTGAATACCAACAGGACACGATGCAGGGCAGAGGAACCAAGGCAGGAGTTGGTGTTTGCCCAGCTGAGGTCTCAACAGGGTGCTGGCCAAGCTCTGGGTGGGAATTTATAAAATTAGAGGGATTTGGGAAAGCTGCAAATGGTAGGTTTTAGAGACAGTAAAACTGTGATTAGAGTTAAGCAGTAGCCATGAGATAAGTTAGTAGAAAAATTATGTAAGAAGTAGAAAAGTAAGGACAAATAGAAGAATGACTTGTGTATTAATGCTTGTTTAGAATAACTTTTTAGGTTGTAGAAAAGTATTTTTAGCATGATATTAGGAAGTTTTAGGCTTAATAATGGAGTTTTGTGCATTGTGTTTTAAGGTTCATGTGCAGGTATTGTATTTGAAATAAGCAAGCATTGTTTTAACTGAAGGTACTTGTGTTTATAGTGATTGGCTAGAGCTACTGACTACTGTCAAGGTGATTTTGCTCTGTGTGATTGGTTAAAAAACTTTTAAAGTAAGTTGTAACATGAAGTTTTTAGTTTGCTGCTTGGGATGCAAGTTGATGGCATTTTCTTATTGACATAACCATGTAATGAGACTGATGTTGGAAAATCAAACAGCTCAAGGCAGGTTCCCAGCAGTCCCATCCCGTTGGTGATTTGTACAGAGCCCTGGCCAGTGACACTCTGGGTGTCAGAGCCCAGGACATTCCTCTGAGCAGGGGGCTCAGAGACCTTGGCACAGAGTCACAAACACCTGTGCCTTTGATTTTAACCCATGGAAACCGTTACCAACTTTTTGTGAGGATTTACAAGCCACAAGAGTTTGAGTAGAGTGATAGCTGATTTGTCACAGGGTGAAAAAGTAGTATTTTGGGATGTAGAATGGGGGTTCAAGATGGAGGAATCTGAGAGTGTCCTGTCCTTCTTCTTCTTGTCCTCCATCTTCTGCAGTGATGGTGACACTTTGATTGTTTTGGAGTAGAGACAGACTGTCTAATATTTACTTACAATAATATTCCAATACCTATTACACAGGTAATAGGTATTGGAATATTATTGTAAATAAAGTATACATAGTTCTTAGTATAAAAAGCTAACACCCCCCCAAGGGCAGGGAGTGTGCCCCAAACTGACGTGCAGGACACATCTCAGCAGGCCAGAGAAAGAATGTCATAGATAAGAGCAAATAAACAACCTTGAGAAGCAGAACCGAAGTCTCTGCTGCTTCTTCGGTCTCGGGGCTGGGAGAAAAAGGACTTTCCAACATCTCGGGAGTCAACACAGACACAGAAACCCGACACCGGGTGTGCTCGGGATGCAGGAGGCACCGGGAGATGCGGAGAGCGATGCCAAGGTGCCACCTAGTGACAGCCGGCAGCAAACCGTGCCAGGGA
The DNA here is from genome assembly GCF_047830755.1 of Zonotrichia albicollis. NCBI lineage: Eukaryota > Metazoa > Chordata > Aves > Passeriformes > Passerellidae > Zonotrichia > Zonotrichia albicollis. Next base: position 13,008,764 of record NC_133834.1, on the reverse strand, counting down.
GCCGCGCTCCTCCTGAGCGCTGCTGCTCCTCGGAGCACAGACCCAGACACAGGCATGGAACTCAGAATTTGGGTTTTTCTGAAAATGGTTTACACTACACTGAGCTTGTGTTCATGCGCGCTCAGTGCCCTGGCTCTGGGTTGCTGTGCCAGGGCAGGCACTGCCGCTGCTGCCTCCCAGGCTCCCCAAAATGTGTGTCTGGTGAGTTTGGTACAGTAGTGCTCTCACCTGGCAGAGAACAGATGTAATAATGGTGGAAGAGAAGCTTTTTTGAATACAGAACTTTTTTTTTTTTTTTTTTTTAAACAGCCTAGATTCTTTCAAACTTGCAAGTATTTGTATGATTTTTCCTGTTCGTTGTTGAAAGAAAGGTTATCAGATTTATAAAATGTCTGGGGTTTATGTTTATCCACTGGCATGGAACTCAAAAGTTGGGTTTTTCTGAAAATGGTTTGCACTACACTGAGCTTGTGTTAAATGTGTGCTCAGTGCCCTGGCTCTGGGTTTAGGATTTTTCCTGTTCATTATTGAAATAAAGGTTATCAGATTCATAAAAGGTCTGGGATTTACTGTTGGAAATCTTTTATTTACTTTTGCAGGGAAAGCACCAGTTTGACAGAGACTGAAATGAGTTACCACATGCAATGGTCTGTGCTTTTTGCTGGTAATAGATGTGGTTTGCTTGGAGAGAGTCAAATCTGGGAAAAATCCCATCTGAGGCAGTTTAATTTTGTTCCAGAACTAATCTTTATTGTGGGTTAGGTGGGAGTGTGCAGTGACAGTGTCTTGTTGGCCATATTAGCACGAGTGTGGAGGAAAATATTCCTGTCAGATGATAGGAGCTTTTACAGGATAGAATTTTGACATCTGAGAGTTCAAGTCAGCCAAGTCCAGCACATCTCAGGTTCCTCTGGAAAATGGCTGTAATCACCCTCTTCTTATTTACTTAGCAGAGAACAGAATGTGCTGGTTGTCAGTGCACTTCCCAAAAGGGAGAGTGTGTACAGGAGGGGAGGTGGCTGAAGGGGTGATTGGATAAATGTCCTCACATCACAGAGCACTTGGGTATTCTTCACATGAAACTTGTGAACACTCTGCTGGGGAAAGGTCAACGCATTTGCTTGGAGCATTTCACCCAGGATAAAGATTTGTGGGTACCTGTTTCAATAGACACATCTGTGCTTGGATATTTGAAACAGAAATGCAAATGAGGTGCAAAAATTAAAACCAATTTGCAATTACCACACGTGGAGTATTTGGCAGTCTGACTGTATTAAGGGTGAAGACCAAACAGCTGAAAATAGTGGGATATTGATCTCCTCCCTTGGCAGTTTGTGTCCTTCCATGGGAGCTGTGAAGGAAGTATTTGTGCTGAGGGATAGATTTGCTTCTGAGGAGATGGCTAAACATCCATTTAATGCAGAATACTATTAAAAAAATGCAGGAAGAAATAAGCTCCCCAAAGCAATCTGTAGTATTGATGTTTTTAAAAAAGGAAGGGGTTATGAGAGTAATTGAAGCAATTGCAAGTTCTGCCTGTTGCTCATCAGTGTTTTCCAATTTACATCCTAAGAAAACTGCCAGTAATTTCCTGCCTAAGTAAGATGGAAAGTGTTGTTAAGAGCACAACAGTGAGAGTATTGTGCATGATTCCAGTGGGGCCAGATATTATGGACCTTTAAGAACTAGCAGATGTGCAAGGATCTTTATTGTGGTCCTAAATTTCCCCAGCTTAGGCCCTAGATGTAATGGCTTGTTGGAAATTTCCATTTTTGCCTTTAACAACCAATAAACATTCTTCCTAAGTTTTTCTCTAAATAGGTTTTGAACCTGCACAATTTTGGGCATTTGAAGTATTTTAATTCTGTCTTTTGATCACTCAGTTGAATGGGGCTGCTCCCTCCTTGGGGAGCACATGCATTTTTTACTACTGCAATTTTTGCCACTGTTTTATTTTAAATTTATACACAACAGTGGAAGAAATCTGCTGGTTTTTCTTCTATGTATACAAAAAGCCGTAGTAGAATAATTCAGAATTACAGTCTGTATCTAAGTGTCTGTTTAATGCCACATGATTTTTGATTATGTAAAAGCCACTGGAAAACCTCCCATGAGTGAGTTGCCAGTGGAATGTTTGTGGTGAGTTATAGCTGTTACTAATGCCAAATATTGTCAGAGTAAACTGTGGGTTTGATTAAACAGTTCCATAATGATGCTATCAAGGCCTCAAGCATCTGAAATATGGAAAACAAATGTGTGAAAGTACCCGTAAAGAGAGGAGTAAAACTGTGAGGCCTGAAGTAGATGTGCCAGAGCGTGGGCGTTTATTTCATCTTCATTGATAAAACACTTCATGAGCACAGCAACAAAACGTGAGTCACTGACACGAAGGCAAGGAACTGGGGTTTAGAAGAGATTGAAATCTGATCCAAGAATCCCCAAATAACAGGAATGGGTTGTGATGTTCTTTTACAATGTGGGAGAGAGCTTGAGATGTACCTGCTTTGAAACTTTTTTTTTTTAATAAATGGGAGCAAAACTCAAATATAGCTGGGAAATTATTACCTACAACTGGGTAACAGATCTAACCCCCAAATGAATGTTTAAACCAACAACTGGTGAAATAAAGGATTAACAGGGGAGTTTCAGTAAATGGGGTGTAGAGCAGTGGGATGAGATTGAAAAGCAGAATTACCCACTTGGAGAGGGAGTTTGTCCCAGTAGGAGCTGCTCATGTGGGCTCCAGGTGCACCTCAAGCACTGGTTTGGCTCTGGATCAGTGCGAGGGAGGTTTTGAGGTGAAAACATCAGAGGAGAGGAGAAATACACAGGGGAAAAACAAATCCCAGTGCCTCACAAGTAAACATTTTCTCTGTTACCTCCACTGACATAAACATCTGAAGTGTTGAAAATCCATTCTAGTATTCACAATGCCTGTTTGCTCATTAAATGAATAAATTACTACAGAATACTGGGATGAATAATAAATATTGAATTGAACTCCTGGTAGCATCATATACTGTGGCTAATCTTCCCCCTCAGCTCATTGGGAGAGTGCAGGTGTAAATGTTAATTAAACTTAACTAAAGTCAAATTATCTTTTTAAGCTGTCAGAACAAGTTTTTCCTCTTTCAATCAAACCATACTGTTTTCATATTTTTAGTACAGAAAACAGAATTGGTATTTTTAAATTTAAAAAGTAGTATTTTTATTTATCAATGAAATGATAATAATTATTTACCCTAATTGGGGGAGAATAGTCAATGTTTTGACAAAAGTCTTAATAAGTACTACAAAAAAAATATGCAAACATTTTCAATTTTTATTATTATTTTCTGTTTCTGCTTTTTCAAATCAAACTCCATGCAGAAATCTATTTCCTGCAGCACTGTATTTAAAGACAAAAGGTCAGCTGACCCATTTGCCGCCTGTATCTTTTGGAGTTTTTATATTTTTAATAGAATTATGGACAGAAAAGAACTTGCCATGTAATAACATATATCTAATGTCAGGGTTTAGGTGCATTTAAGTGACTTTTTCTCCCCCTCTGGCAGGGCAGGTGCAGCATTGTCACCATGAGCTGGGCTGGGGCTGCTGCTGCTCTGGGATTGTCACCCGGGGTGAGTGACACAAACACACAGTGCCATTACAGAGCACTTAAATCCCAGAATTTCCCCGGGCACAGACAGTTCCCAGTGATGTTTTCCATTGGAATTGCTCTGAGTGTTCCCTGCACAGCTCCAGGACCTGGATCTGTTACAGCCCAGCAGGATCGGGAACATCCCACAGGAGAGGGGGAATTTCAGTGCTGTGCCTGCCTCAAGCATTCGTGAATCCTAAATATTCAATATTTAAACACATTCTAAATAGCAGAGCCCTGTTTTTCTTTACCTGCCTCTGTGTGTGAGAAATGCCCCTTTTGTGTGTGAATTTGGTGAATGACCCCAGCGGCAGATGTTAACTTTGATGAAGTATTTGTGAAAGACACATTTGTAGCCTTCAGGTGTTATGTTTCTAATACCTTAAAAATATTTTAAGGCTACACTGTGTGCTTGCTGTTAATGTTAATTTCAGGAGTCTTTTTATCTTTTCTCCTGGGTCCTAAATATGTCTTTATGAATTCCTTTAGCCCTGAACTGACATCTCTCTTCTTCTCAGTTAGAAGTACATTTATACACTTGAAAGAACAGGGACAGAACCATTGTCGCATACATATTTCCTATATTCTCTGATTAAAACTCAGGTGGAAGTCAGGCATGTTTGGATATCCTCTATCCTAGCATGTAGCCAGGGGCCTTTTACTGCTCTATACAAATTGGACAGCTTTTATATGTTACAGGAAAAAAAATATCTTAGCTAAAAAAGTGATTTGTTGCAGCTCTGCAACCGTGCTCTGAGCAAGGGCAGGCAGTGCTTTTTTTTTTTTATGGAAATGTGGCACTAAATCTTCCAAGTTGTCATTAAGCCTACTGGAGGAACTGTTGTGGTTCATACTATGGTGATGGGTCATTGCAAAAAGGAGTTGTGATTGGTGATTTTTGTGGTTATCTGGAAGAAAGTAGAGCAATTTAGAGAACAAAGCCTCTGTGCTTTTTTGTGTCGTGCAATCCTACAAACCCACGGGTGTCATCTCTCCATGCCTGTAAACCAGGTAACCATTTTGGTCCTGATTTGGGTTACAGAACGTAGATTATTCTTCATGAGAAAACCATGGAATGACTGTCCAGTCTCAGGGGTGTTTACATCTCAGAATTCCACCCATCTGGGCCATCAATACACTGGCAAACTGCATCTCTTCCCTCAGGTTCATCTGTGTGAGAAGTGTTGGATGAGAAAGCTGTTTTTTCAACATTTGCTATTTGAAAAGATTTAACAAGGACCTAAAATGCATCTACTCTGCTTTAGGGTCATGGGCTTGGTTCGAGTGAGCTTGTGATCTGTTTTCCATTCAGGGTTCAGCCTTTCTGCACATTTCCCCTTTCCTGAGGGCCTCTGTTAGGAAAAGCTTTTTGAACAGAACAAGGCAGATGAACAGGCTACAGCTTTATTCATTGAGCCAGACAAGGCAGCTTTCCATGTTTGTATTTTTCCCCCTTTAAAATTAAGTTGGAATTAATATTTATTTTTAATAGGAAGGGTTATATGTGTCCTCAAGCCTTAACTAACAACCAAATCTGATGAGGGAGAGCCCTTCTGCTGTTAAAATGCTGGTCCCAGCGTTCTGGATTATCCAAGGCACGTGTTAATGCAGAGGAATTTGCTCTCTAGACCTGCAGGCATCAGGGGGAAGCTCTGCTTGATAATCAGAGCACAGTGTCAGTGTTTCCTGCACATCCTTGTGTTATCTGTACAATTTTAGCAGTTTCTGAGCTGGTGCATGACTGATTTCCCTGTGCATCTGATTGCCAAGTGCTGCTCTGCCCACCCCATCCTGCTGTGGAGCAGATGCTTTTTCCTCTCTGCAGCACCCAGGTCCTAATGATGGCATTTGCCAGGATTATCCCAGGTTCCTCTGAAAAGCTGTGGAATTAATTAATTGTCTTTGTTTAGGAAGCTGGCCAGTGAATAAAGAACTGGGTGAAATATCCCATTGCCACTTGTGTAGGAGCTGTAAGACAAACTCCTCTGCACAAAAAAGCCAACCAGTTGTGGTGGGAAGTCCCAGCTGAAGATACTGATGTGCACAGAGCACATCTTCCTAAATAAATAGGCTAAATGGAAAGCAGGTAAAAACTGATTAGTAAAGCAAATGATGGGATTTGTGGCTTTGAAAAGGGAACGTAGTTAAATTCCTGTGCTGTTGCTATAAGACACAAAATAACACAACATGGACATGCTGTTGTTCTTAAGGTAGAAAGGGAAGTTTATTTTTTGACTCCAACATTAATAGAATTTCAAAAGTGACAGTGGATTGGAGGGTGACAGTGCCACCTCTCCAATGACCCTGGACAAGCCAACAGTCTATCACATTTCTCCTTCTCCATAAAAGAATGCAAAACAATAAGTTATTTACAGAAAGTGTGTGAGAAAGTTCATTACAAGAATGTAAACAACAGAAAGCTTAGAAAAACTTAATCAGGGTGACACTGTGCCTCCTTTACAGAAGTGAGCCATAGATAGAGAAGGTTCTGGCACAGACACTGGGTTATCAAAGGCTCTGCTTTGGTCTGGCTGCTGCAGCTTCAAAAGTCTCATCTGCATCTGCAACCAAACTGAGGCGTTGCAATGTTTTACTGGGTTTGCAAAGACCTGGATTTTGTGTGCTCTGTCTAAATAAGGACAGAGCATTTAGCCTTCATGCCGTTGTGAATGATGTTACTGAAAGGGAGAAGTAGAAATGAAGTGGCTTTGCACAGGTCCTGTTCTCACATATGGGCGCCCTTTCATCTGCTTTTATCCCCGAGATTTTCTGTTTTAATGAATTCCTGACTTGTCTGAGGAATGGCACTGTAAATGGACGTGAATTAGCTGAAGTTCAAATCCAAGGAAAACATAGATTTTTAATATGTTTTTCCACTTCAGCTGCAACAGTATCTCCATGCTATCATGCAGGCTTTGTGTACAAAACCTTGAAAACTTCCTTTATACTCCCAGGATTAGACATGGGAACTCAGATTTCTCAAAGTGAAATGTTTACCTGTCCCATGTTGTTACGAGTGTGGTTGTTTGGTCTGTCCACCCCCAGGTTTGGCTGTAGTAATGTGGAATTTACTCCCCAGAATGAGCAACACTGAAATCTCCAGTAATCAGTGTAAAATCCTGTCATTTGCCCTTGACTTGTAATAGCAAGATCTGGTTTCACCAGTTCCTGGTTAGCTGTATTAGCAGGTTGGCATAATTTCTACAGGGAAATTTGCTGTCTCCTTAATGATAAATGGAGCAGCTCTCCCTTTACTTAACATGTTCTCCCTGGGGACTATTATGGTGTCAACAGCATTTTGAAAAATTGCTGCAGAAATAATGAGGACAGGGAAGTGTGTTTGTGCCCATTTCATTCATCCACTTCTGTCCCCTTTTCACTTACTCTGTCGCCCTCTCAGTCTTGTCACAGGCACTTAACAAAGGAAAGTGCTGGAAGATTTTTTTGCAGTGGTATTTCCCCTGTCTAATTTTGCTTAGAAATACCAGTTCAAGGTCAGATTAATTGGGATGGGGGAGGAAAGACTTTTGTCTCTTGATTTGTAAGAACTCACACCTGATTATTTTACAGAGCATTTATTTTCATGTGTTGGGTAACCTCTAAATGCTCAGTGCCATCAGTTCTGCCAATTTTTCCTCCTCACAAAGAGGAAATCACAGAAATGTAACAAGGGAGAAGGAATATGTATTTTCTTTTTGGCCAAACAAAGAATTGCAAAGGCAAAAGCTTTTTTTATGAATGTGATGGTGCCCTTTGATAACACTGTGTGGGGGTCATGTGTATCTTTTAAAGAGCTTTTTTGGGCCACTTTAATATTCTGTATTTTTTCAGAACTTTGAAGGTTTAGGATTGAGTCCAAGAGCCACAGACTTTCCCAGTGCATGTTGTGCATATAATTAACCTTCAGCTCAGACCTTTTCCTTCTCTAAGACCTTCCAGTTCAAGCCTTGGAGCTTGTGTTCTGCATGTCCCCTATGATCCAAAAAAAGGGCTTTGCTGCTTTTTATGATGCATGGCTCCTGTTTATCCATCACAGATGTGTTCCAATAAATCAAGACTGAGCTGTGGGAAGAGTTTACCCTCCTCAGGCTCTGAGCCTGTGCTGTTCCAATGCCTGGTGTGCAGTTTGGGATCATTGGGATGACTCTGACAAGGGGCTATGGGGGCTCTACAAGCCCCCCAAAAGACATTTATGATGGCTGAACCAGTCTTACAGCAGATTACTGAAGTTATGCAAAATTTACCACTATGGTGTGTAAGGAGTATGGAAAATTTTTGTTTTGTAGACTTTTCTACCTGAAGAGCTTCAAATCATTTACTTGAAATAAAAAAAAAAAAATATTGACTCATTTGAAAAGGGGATGAGAGTACAGCAAGCCTTTATAGCAGGGGATATTGGAATGAAAAGCTTGATGCAAAGACTCCTCCAGCCCCTGGGGCTGCAGTGCTGGGTGAGTGGAAGGGGCTGCAGTGGGAGCAGTGCATCCTTCAGGGGTAGGAAGGGCACAGGCAGATCACCTCAGGCTTTCCAATTGCATGAGCAATGATATATTTTAAACAGAGTGTGTTCTCAGCTCAGGGGATGGGGTTTGTTCTTTCAGTGTGTTTGTCAGGTGAGACATTAAAAACAGGGGTGTGGGTTCTGCTGGGTGCGACTGACAGCATCATTCCTGTGCTCTTGGTTGTGTAGATGTGGAGCTGTAAGAGCTTAAATGAGAGATGTGGGACTCCAGGCAGCTCTCCAAAATGCAGTTTATTGTATCCAAGATGTTACAGCAGTCCAGGGTTGTGGGCAGCAGAGCCTGTGCCTACAGCTGTCAGCTCCAGCTGCAGGCAGGCCTGGAGACCCTTTGGGTTTGGTTACAATGCATTATTTACTTTTCTTTTGGTTACATTGCATTATATACTTTTCTTTGCTGAGCATCTTAATACCGTAGAACTAATCCATACCTTAACTTTTACCTATAGTCTATCATAACTACTATAATTACCATATCCCTGTTGCTATTCTCCAATCACTAAAAGTTACTACATTACAGTTTAAGCTAGAAGATGTTTTTCAGTTTTCTTGCAGTGGAAAATTTCGAGACCTTTCTATCTGCCATATTTGCTGACTTGTTTGCCTGTGCTATCTTTCTGTTTGGTAAAAACATCTTCTTGTTTGGGGTGGATTTATCCTTTGCTCTAAGTCATAAAAATTCCTTTTAACTAGCATACCCTTTGGCTCCTTGGTTATCCAGTAAGACTGGCTCAGCAATTCTTTTCTTCTGTATCAAAACTTGCTTTCATTTCTATTCCTTCTTCAGATTCTACATTCAAAAATCTTCCTGCTAAACATACATGCCTGTGAAACTTTCTTGTCCAACTTTCATCCTTCCCAACATGGAGCAGTGCCTGGGAGCTGGGCTGGAAGCAAATGTCAGCATCCCAGGTGTGGGATGAGAGTTCCCAGCTGCTCCCTGGGTGCTCAGGTGTGCTGCTTATCCTGGGAGCAGCACGAGGGAATGGAAAATTCTGGAGATGACTGTGGTGGTGACAGCTCCAGCTCTGTGAGCCTGGCTGGCCACTCTGGGGTTAGCCTGAGACACAGCATAAATCAAAGACATAATTTCCTGGGTTTGGGGGGTACTTTTTGTTTTAAATTGAATAAAAGGAAGTGCAGATCCTCATGTTTTAAAGACACTGACAAGTGTTGTTGTACTGCTGGCCCTAATGAAGCATGTTACATTTTTACCTTTTCAAGGCATGTCACTATTTCCCAGTGTCAAACATAACCTTTATAACCAGTAGACAAACTGAGGACCTTGTAAGGCTGGTTATTCTCATGATGCAAATTTCAGAGCCCATTAACAAGATTAGCAATGCAAAAAGGCAAAGTGCAAGGTAAGGAAAAAATCCAAACTTTTCCAAAGGTAAAACTTGTGTTCTTGTGGTCCAGCTAGGTGCATAATGTTTTTTCTTTGGTTTCTTTTCTCCCTTTAGAATAAATTGACGTAGAATAGAATGCTATTTATCTAGAAGAAATCAGCCTTTTAGAAGAGAAAGTAATTCTTAGGACACTGTGTTTTGCTCTTTAGAAAGCTATGATTTCCAATCCATTGCAATATTAAAATAGGCAGCTATTTAGTAGTTTAAAGTGGTGAAAGAAAAGAGTTTGCTCTTGAATAGGAGCATTTATGATTACAGAGGGTATTTTTTTTTTAATATGAGGAGGGAACATGCAGGGGAAAGAGAATCCCAATTGCAGAAATTGAACAGTTTTCAGGGAGGACAATTATGCCTTTAATTTCCATCCTCATTATTTTAATAAGGCCATGACAAGGGTCTTTAACCATTGCACCTTCAGCTTTTGTCTTCAGTCATCACTGAAGTCTGATTTTGAAATTACATTCTCCTTTTACAAAGGCTCCATTCTCTGAAGATACTTGAATGTGCTGAAAGGATTGAAATTTTGGATACCACGATGAATTAATTATGGGTGTAGGACATGCTGTGATGATGCTGCTGCTGAGGCTCTGTTCTGAGCACTTCCATTGCAAATCTCTGCTTTTTGCTGTTTTATCTGTTGTCATTGTAACTTCATATTGTAAACACTTCAGAGTGATGAACTTATCTCGGTTTTGGGGCTTGGCACAACTGGGTTTTGATTCTTGGATGAAATGAGACACTAAAGGACTCAGAATGTTATCAGAAGAAACAGATGCTCATTTTAAGGATCTTTTGCACTTCCTTATTCATACTTTTATTCACTTGTTCTGCTCTACAGGTGCTGAGTTTTGAATCTCTCCTATAGCATCTCTGGACCTCTCTTCCAATGTTTCACCATATTCCTGATTAAATTTTTCTTCTTTCTGGTCAGCAGTTCCTGTATGTTCCAGGCTGTGTCTGTACCTCTCATTGCTGTTCCCCTGTGTTCAACTCTGGGTCTCTTTCCCAAAAATTGCCTTTAGGGAGCTGAAGGGAGCCAGGGCTGACCCATCCCTGCTGTGTCACTGCTCAGTCCTCAGTGCTGCAGTCCCTGGCATTTTCATGGGCTCTGCTGTGCCAGGGTCTGTGTCAGACTGTGAGAGCCCAAACTGGACCCACATTTGGGTTCACAAGTTCTGGACACAAGGAAAGGATCATTTCCCTCAACCTCAGTCTTGCCAGGTCCTCTGACACCCTCCTAACAACCATGAAAACATTACTGCTGCCTGGGGTCTGTGGGAGCTCAGTACAGCTCAAACATAGCTGCTCTCCTTGTCCCAAAACTGGTGCCTTTGGGGCTACTTAAAAACAGGCCAGACAGAATTAAGGGAATAAAAGCAGTTCTATTTATTGAAGGGCCTTCTGGTACATTTAGGGCAGATGAAGCTCCCCAGGGCCTAGACCCAAAATGAGCCACAGGTCATGGTTTTTTACACTTTTAGAAGTTTGGTCCATGTGCATATTGGGGGTTAATCTGCCAATTACAGATTCAGGTAATGAAGTCATTTACCCCAAATTTGCTCCCCGCCAGCTCACTTTTGTTTCCATCTCAGGCCTGAGGCAGTGAGGTGTCCTTGATTCCCAGGCCTGGACAGGAATTGTTGTGTCTGCCCAGAATGGGACAGCAGCAGCTCCCACTGTGTGTGGAGTTTGGAGTTACACACTAAAAACTGCAGGATGAGGTGTCCTTGATTCCCAGGCCTGGAGAGGAATTTTTGTGTCTGCCCAGAATGGGACAGCAGCTCACGCTGTGTGTGGAGTTTAGAGTTATATACTAAAAACTGAACGATGAGAAATACATGAAAAATAGAAAAGCTGAAATCCTGAGGCATCATGACCACTGATACTGTTGTTGGGAGATCTGAGGTGTTTTCTGTGAGAGATCAGCCTGGGAGCAGCTCCTCCATGCCCTGCACACCGCGGTGGCCACTGGGCCCTCACAGAACAGAACTCAGAGAGGATTGAAGCCCCTGCTTTGAAAGTGCAGAGTTGAAAAAGCATTGTAGCTTCCTGCAATTAAATGTGGATGAATTAATTATAGTGGGGAGAAATCCATCCACTTTACAGTTTCAGGAATGATTTTTAAATGTGGAAAAGGATGTTAATCACCACAGTAATGGTATTTGGGAGCCTTATTTAGTGCTGCTGGCTGCCTGGATAAATACTGCATAATGTTTGTCTCTCAGTCTATCACTCAGTTGTTCTCACTCCCTTTCTCTCTCTTTTCCCACAGTGTGATGCTTTTGTGTTTCAAAACAAGGGCTCTCACTTCTTTCACTGTGAACATTTAAACTATGCCAAATGTAAATTTGCCTACTAAATACCCCACTTCTCTCAGAGCAGAATGGCACTTTATTGTGTTCTAAAGAGCATTTAAAAATGCACTTTAATTTCAGGAGAAATGAGCCAATTTTGATATGAGTCAGTTGTACACATAGACCCAGCCCTTTTCAGTGTACCTGCCCTGCCTTACCCAACATTATTGTCCTCTAGGAATGGTAGAACTTTTCTTCTCTTACCTTTCTCGTAGCAAAGACAATTCTGCCTTTATTTTGTTTCTTTCCCTACAGCTTGTGATTTATGAAAGCAAAAGGATATGGCAGTAGCTGTCTCCCCAAAATTCCAATTTTTTTCAGCTTTCTGAACTTCAAGCATGTTGGGAGATCAGCAAATAGTGTTTGCTCAAGTTTTCTTTACTCTAAGTCTGAATATGGAATATAAATCCATGTTAAAATTCAAGTCCCTGGATTTAATCTAAAGGTGCTATAATTGGGGAATCTAAATCCCCAACTCTGCACTTTGCCAGGGATCTTTCTTTTCAGATACTGGCCCATGAATATTGTGAATTCTTTCTCCTTTCCAAGTGGAATTTATTATGTAGTAGCTGGAATTAGTGACCAAGAGATTTCCTCTTGTTATTAATGTAAATAGAGAATATTTCCACTGAGGGGACCCTAAATTCTTTCAATCCATTAGAACACATGAGCAGGATCTTTCTGGAAAGACAAAACAGGTACAAGGAATTCTTAGCAAGGAGCTAAAGCAGACAAAAAAATCCTCAAACCAACAAATTGTATAATATGATGGCAGCAATTGTCTGCTAAAATTGAGAAACTAGGAACGATGAATCCAAGTCCAATTTTGATTTCTAGAGCAGGATTAATATAATTCTATGGCAAAATGGGATTTCCAACTCTCTGCAGTGAAGCTCTCAGTAGACTGGCAGCATTTTACCCAGCAAATGCAGTAACTGCTCACCTTTCTGAACAAGGCAGTATCCAGATGTGCACCTTCCATCTGCACATATATCAGCCTGCCCTTCCTTTTAAAGATCTTTTTTCACCCCTTTTTTTTCCTGTTTAAACTTCCAAGCAGGGAGACTGTTAGCAAGAGGATCTCTAGCAAAGTATATTCAATAATGTGCAATATAAGGAAATATTTAATTGGCACTGCTTTTTAAAATGTCTGGCAGTCTCCAGACATTAATTTGGCAAATGCCTAAAGCCTGAATAATATTTCTCCACGCACTTTAAAAGCCTAGGGAACACAATAGGAAGATCTGAGTCATTAAAATAGTTAACTCAATGTTTTAGTATTTGAACAGTAGCAGAGCTAAGGAAGGACTGAAATTCTAGGATGGTTTCAAAGTATCTCTGTCTCATTTCCCTTTATAGCCTCATGCAGATGCTAATCCATCATGTTATTTTGTAGGACCTCAGAAAGTTTAAAGGTTGTTTAGTTGGTGGAAGTGCTCAGGGTGATTACTTCTGGTTTGCTTATTCTGCACTTTTTTTCTAAAACAGTAACATTTTATGCCCAGTAAGCTCTATTACTCCTCATTTGTTTGTAATGCTTCACGTCACACGCAGGTGCCAGGTACCTGGGTTATTATTCATTTTTGAAAAATGCTTAGTGCTGTTCCTTGCCCTGCCTCCTGCAGCAAACTGATTGATGGTGCTCAGCCCCTGCAGCTCCCTGGGCTGGGGCTGCCAATGCCACTGTCACAGCTCCCCAAAAACAACCCCCACACACTGCTCCTGGCAGCCTGAGCAAGAGTCTGCTCACCGGCGTGGATTTTGGGAGTCATGGATGTATTTTTCTTCAGTATTTATATTATACTATAATATTAACATATATCAATATTAGCTATATTTAACACTTTTTGCAGGTGTCATTTATAATTCAAGTGGCCAAAATATTTAAGGATTTAGTGGGCATTATCTATGATCTAGATCATATTTATTAAATGAAAGAATACATTTTATAAGTTTTAGCTGGTTAAGTGTACCGCAGTTTATTAGATCATCTATTAAAAAACTCCAGATCATATAATCCACCATGTAGGTGTTTCTTCTTTAAGCCCATGAAAATAAGCAGTGATGGGCAGTGATGACAGTCACTAAGCTGAGGCTCTCACTATTGATTGCCTCTCTTGCTGTGCTGGTTTGGATGGAGAAAGGGTTGATTTTCCCAGCACCCTGCAGCAAACAGTGCAAGCTGAGCCCCAAAACTGGGAACTGTGTGTTATGAGAGTGAATCAATAACTGGGATGGAAATAACTCCTGCTCTGGGGTTGAGGCCAGGGCCTGGGCAAGCTGCAACCATTAGGCAGGAGAATTTATTTCTTTCTTTAGCAGGGCAGCTGCTGCTGCAGGGAGCAGAGCGAGGCCTTCTTTGGCATTCCTGAGCAAGACACTCACAGGTGCTGCTTGTGCCTCCTCCTGTAAAGGCACCTGTTGTTAAATTTTCAGTGCTGAATCCATTAGACCTCATTAGGGGGGTGGAAAGCCTTGAAGAAAGTCAAACTCAATTATCTCTGTATTTTCAGATGCTGGGGAAGGCAATCTTTAAACCTCATTGCTTTATTCAAGCTGTTGCTTTAATGGTACAAAGCTTTTTACTCTCATTTTTTCACTGTAGTGCAGAAGTTTAAGGAGTGATGACAGGTTAAAATGGAGCAAGGTCAGAGGGTGAATTATTGCTCCACAGAATGATGTAGATTTGATATTAACTTGTCATCTCTGTTCCTTCCAGTGATGCCACTTTCCCTAAAGCCTCAAAGCAAAGCTTTGTTGCTGAGCTGGTTTATGTCCCTGTGTGACACCAGGGTGGACACACCATTCCATGGGGCAGCCTGCCAGGAGGGCTGGGCTCTCTGCTGGCTGTCCATAGGGAACTCTGGGGAGCAGACGGGAGGATGGGCTGCCCCATGCCAGAGACAGACTGCCCCCATCAGCTCCTTGAATACCTGGTGATGCCTAAAGGGGCTGACCTGGAACACAGGCTGGACAGGGAATAAAATAGGGATTTATTAAAAACCTCCACAGGATACAGCTTGGGCAGTGCCTGAGCCCAGACAGGGCTACACTCAAGATGGACTCTGAGTCACGAGTTTTTGCACTTTTATAAGCTTTGGTCCATTTCCATATTGGGGTTCAGTGTCCAATTCCAGCTCCAGTTATGCAGTCCGGTTATGCAGTCCCATCCTCCCAGATTGCTCTCCTCAATTCTCTGCTGTCTGTACTTTATTTTGTGTGACTAAGCTGTGAGGAGAACTTGCTAACACTTTTTTATGAAGTTCAGAGTTACACACTAAGGCAGTACAGAATCTGTAAAATATGAATACTCAAACTTGAGGCATCACAGGGATCTCTCCTTGCTGTAGGGTAGAGTTCTATAAACCTCTTTACTGCTTTATGACATGCTGTTTAAATAGGAGTTGTTCAGCTTATTATTTTATTTTATTAGGAAGAATGCAGATAAAGTTGTCATCTGCTAGGAACAATCATTGGCTAAACTGGTGTGTAGGGAGGCACAGGATCTCCTTTAGCCTCTTGTGGTCAAGTCTGGGTTGGTACAGTCACCTCTACAGTGTCTCATTGAGGGTTCATGAAAACATCTGTCAGGGACTGACATCTGTACCAGCAGCTGCCAGGAGAGAGGGAGGGGAAAACTGGAAAGAGGCCGAGGATTTGTGGGGTTCTAGGTTATGAGTTTTAATTATTTACAACATTTTCCTGAACTGGGCACGGTTCCATGCATGAAATGAAAAGAAAAACAACCACTTGCAGATATTAGGCAATGCATGAGCAAAAAAGCAGAGATTGTTGTCCTTAATTCTAAAGCAGTTCTACCATTTTTAGGTGTGTTTATATGATTTACTATGAGACATACAAAAAATAAATGGGGAAAATGTTCAGGCCTGGCTCCTGAGAAGGAATATACTGCATTTAGAGCCCCTATTTCCAGTAGCAATGCCTCAAACTCCATTTAAAAATCTGGGTTTGATGTCTATAGTTGGAATCTGAGTGTGGCTCTCCTTTGAAGAGCTGAGGAGCAGCAGTGCAGCAGCTCAGGCCAGAGGCTTCTCTCTGCTCTGTGTGCAGTGGAACCTGCTCAAGTGAGTCACTTGCAACCAGGGAATACAGACTGTGGCCATATTTTACTTGATGATGGACTTAATGAGTTAGGGAAGAATCTTAACTAAGGCTTTCCAACAGTTTTATTTTTTCCAAGTGGCAATCAGGAGCTCTTGCCAATTTATCTGCCACTTTGGGGTACTGAATCCTTGCATGCATTTCGTTCTGCTTCTCAAGGTAATGAAACCACTGAACCCTTCAGGATTAACAATCTCTTGTCATGAATGGAGACACCCACACCACCACTGCCCTTGTGATTAGCCATGGAGAACCAGAATTCCCAAGGCAGCAGGGATTTCAATAGTGCTGAGCACAGGAGAAATGATCCCTATCGACACAATTGCTTCAAGGCTTTTTAGAGGGGGATGTTTGCAAAGGGATCCATTAAATGGGTAATTCTTACTGCCCAATTCCTCCCCAAAGTGCAGCTGTTTTGCAGGCAGAGTGTGCTTCACTCTCATGTCCCACAGTGGAGCCTCCTGAACCCAGCACTGCTGGATGAGGTGGAGGTTCACAGTCATCATCACTGGCCCTCACTCAGCACCCAAAATAGAAATGAGCTCATGACTCCCATGTCCCAGAAGCTCTGCCACACTGTGGAGCACTCTTGTGTTCTCAACTCTTTGCTGTATTCAGAGCTAACATACATTTTCTACCAGGGTTCGTAACATTTTTACACACACAATGCAGAGAACATGTTCAAAATAATTATTTGAAGCCAAGCAGATAAAACAAGCAGTTGTAAATTGTCACAGATTGCACCCTGGGATACAAACAGTGCCAGCAAGGATGGATGAGGCTGAGATATATCTAGAAGGATGAGGATATAGATTAATTACATACAATAGGAGAAATACCAAGATGATTATGTGTGTTGCTCACCTGAAGCCCAGGCAAATGGGAACAGGATGGCAGCTGGCATTCTGCAGGGAAGAAGCAGATTAAAACCTCCTCTAGAAATAGGTAAAATAGGTAAAACCTTCTCTAGAAGTAGTTAAGAAATCAGAGGGTTTGGCAAGAGCTGAACAAAGCTCAACAGGACTTTGTGGTTTAATACGTACATCAGGTTCATCACACTCCTCCCAGAAGCACTGGCAGTGATGTCCCTGCATTTTGAGGATGCCCTTGTGTGTTCAAAGTGCCTGTTTGCCTGCATGCCATTTGCATTAGCATTTTAAATGTTAGTCTCCATAAAAAAGCCTATCTGGTACATTCTCAGCTTACAAACGAGGCTCTGACTTAGGGCAATGTTCACCTGGAGGACCATATATTTCATGCTTCATTGCTTTCTGCTGGTGATTTCTGAGGTAATCTGCAGTGTCTCTGAGAAGAGGTGCCAGTTACTGTGCCATGATTGCTGTTTGGGGAAGTGTGCTGTTAAAATGTCTGTCTGGCAGGCAGATTAACCACAGATTTATATGCATTTGCTGAGAAAAAGGTTTGGCCTTCTAAATCCTGATTTCTAATTGGAAATAAGCAGGATTTTAGACTCTCCCTCCCCCTCTACTTTTGTTTTCCCCCTCATGAAGCACAAAGAATAAGAATAATCTCAGATATTTACTGGGATCCTTTTGTTACTTGGCAGTGCTCTTTTAGGTGTGTATTGGTCATCTCCTGAAGGTTCATATATTCCTTCTCCCTTGATTCCTTTATTTCTCATGAATCATTGGGAAAAAGTATTCCTTTTATAGTTTCCCTGCTGTGTTTCTTTTTCAATATCAGTTTATCAGCTGGAGATGCTTATTATGTTATTTAAGTGAAAAACTTGCCATCTCCATGTAACTGTAAGTCAGAAAAGGTTTACTTGGGGCTGCTCTCTTTTCTCTCCAGTCAGCTCTGCAATATTGAGAAATAAGAGTTTTCTCTGAAAATTGAAACCTTCTCTTACTCCTCTTATGTTTCATCCATTGGTGAAACTCAGCTCTCCTGAAGGATTGCTGCATTTCCAGAATAGTTCCTTATTTTACTGAATCTCTTTTCTCTTGTAAAGCACTGGCCTGGGTTAGAGTTTCCTTTCTTTGCACATGATATCCTTTCCCTTAGTTTTAGTTTTACAGCTTTTCCCCAGGCATCCAGGACACATTGTAATCCCCACAAGAATCAAATTCCTAAATTCCTTCTTTTGGGAAGGAATTTCTTAAACCAGTAGTGAAAACATTGTGCATTCAACAACAGACTTTGTCATAAATACCGTCCTTTTTTAAAGAGAAGACAAATTAAAAAAGATTTTAAAAAATAAGTAAGCCTTGAATAAAGGCACTAAAAGTCTTGCTGGAATAAGTAAGAGGAATCATGTCAGAAGTATTTGATGCAAAGGGAAAGCAAAACCAGGAGAAGCTCAGAGTAAAGCAGAAGGGGCAAAAAGAACAGATGCTGGAACAGTGGTGGTTTGGTATTTTTGTTGTTAATGGTTTGTTCAATCATTTAATTATGTTCTAATTTTAATTTTTTTTCAATTTGGCTTTTCACTGTCTTGAAGTCCTTCAGCCAATAAATTCTGGGGCACAGGGTCTGGTGTCTGTCTCAGACTCAAATCAGAAGAGACTACTTTTGAATGATAAATATTTTCTGCAGAGCCCAGTGACAGCAGCTGTGTTTGCTGCGGTGTCAGCCTGTCAGTCTGGCAGTGATGTGGTCACCAGAGGGGTCTGCAGGGACAGCCTGTCTCTGCCATGGAGAGCATCTCCCCAGCACAGCCCCAGGAACGGGCAGAGAGCCCCTGACAGCTGCTCTGAGCTCTGAGAGCAGCTCAGAGCACAGGGACCCTGGGTGTGGGATATCAGGAGAGGATTGGGAGGGGAAATGGTGGCATGAGGTGAAGGGTGGAAGACAAAGATCATCAGAGCTGCCACGGGCTCCAGCCTGTCAGAGCTGTGCAAGGGGAACAGTCAGCATTCTAGAAACGTATCCATGGGGAAGCTCAGGACTTGATGGGGCTCAGAAGGAAATTTTTTGTGACATTTTTCCTGATAAAAGCTTTTCTCAAACCACACACCACAAAATGCTGGGCTGCAAAGGGACTGGAGCCTCTTCCAAGCTCTTTGCAGGCTTTGATGGAGATGACATTGCAGACAAGAAAAAAAAAGGCTTCTGACATGCAGAGGCTTTTGGTCTTTGAGTGTTGTGATGACTGAATGACCTTGTGGAAAAAGGAAAGTGTTCAAAACAAGATCTGTGGGTGGATGCTCTACTTGATATTTGCAAGGTTGTGGGTAAGGCATTTACTAGGACTGGAAGTGCATTTGGCATTTTCCTACTTAGATGGTTTGAAAATGAAGCAAAAGGACATGTTTAGAACGTTCTGTCTGTGAACTGAGTTTTCAATCTGGCACATTTTTTTCCCCCCATTGATTGATTTCATTATTCTGTTTTGAAATTTCAGTTCAATTTAGATATGCATTTAAAAGTAAAAGTGAAATATAAGTTAAAAGCAGATCAAAACTATTTAACAAAGCATGATTTACTTAAACTGACAAGTTTGAAATTGAAATTTGTGACCTTTTACTGAAACTCAGTAGGTAAATGTACATTGATACCTTTAACTAAGGTAAAAATGGGCTCAAATGGAATAAGGAAGAAGCCCACCACATTTTGTGCTCAGCCTCCAACAGAGCAGCCCCTGCAATGCACTGGGTTCTCTGAGTGCTGCTGCACACCAGGCTCCCACTGCTGAATGGCATTTCCAAGCCTTGCTGATCTATTTTTGGTTTTGTTGGTTCTCATGAAAGCAAGACATTTGAAAGCAATCTGCAGAGTTAGGAACAGGAGACATTGAGCTTTCCATACACAATTCCAACAGTTAGACTGAATCTCTAAGTATTTGAATGCTTCACAGTGCTTGGCAGTTCTCTGTAGCTAGCAGTTTATTTAACTCTTTGTGTCATGAGTTCTGAGACAGGTGTGAAAGTTCCATCACATTTCTTTTCCTGGGAGCTCTGTGCTGACAGAACTGATCTTTCCAATTTAGAAAAGAAATACAGGTGGTTTAGCACATCAGCTACATGGTTTTGTGTGGTGAATTTGTGTGTAGAATATTCTACTTCAAATATTTTTCATCAATATGCAGAATGTGTACAGTCAACACTATGATGTTTTTCACTTTATTTCGGATTCACTCTGTCAAAACCAATTATTGAAAGTTTTGTACCTAAAACTTAGAGGTCTTGGTATCTGGACTGCTAGAGGTCTGTGGGAAAGTAAAGCAAAGATTTGCTCATTTCCAGCTGATCTTGGTTGTTTCCTACATCCCAATCTCAGCAAAGTGATTCTGTTTCATTCAGCCCAAGTGAGACATCACGGGTTTCTAGGATGCTTTCGGTTCAACTTAAGTGCTGTGGGTTTTTGGCCCATTTGGGAGGCCAGATCATGGTAGTATTTATAAAGAAAATAGTTTTCAGAGCACTTCTAGTAGTCAATCTGCTTTTCACATTATCTTATCTTTCTATAATTTTTTTCCCACCACTTGCATAAAAAAAATCTTATTTAAAATTAAAGGTAAAAATCCAGTTTAGCATTTCTCAAATGAGAGGAATTTTTAACATATTAAAATTTTAACATATTAAAATTTTCTCCTGCTGCACAAAGTCTGGCCATGAAATCAGGAGCAGTTGCCATTCTCACAGATCCTGTCCAGTGCAGAGGGATACAGAAATAAAGCCCAGCTCTGCTCCTGAGTGAAATGTGGAGAGATGTCAGCTCAGAGTTCTGCTGCTGCTTTTGAATATGCTGATTGTGCCCCTGGAAGGAGGCAGGGATCCCTGGAGATCTGTGATCTCTGCTGCACATTAGAGCTGTCTCCCCAGCGAGGCAGCCTGAACCAGATACATAACTTTGAGTTCTCCTGGCCTCACATCTACACTCAGCTGACAAAAAGTAGAAAGAATTAATCAGGGCCTAATGCAGCAGAGCGTTCTGCATTGTATCTTCATTAGGCTGCTTTTGCTTTCCTCTTTTGGAAGGGGCTTTTATTTACAGATTTCAAAGCCAGATGAGAAGGAGAGCTGGTAAAGCACTTCAGCCACTGCAGCACTGAAATTCAAAGGCAAGGACACAGGAGGAGAAAGATTATCATCTTATTAGTGAAGGAGGATAAAGATTATCAGGCTGCAATGATCCATTATTTATAGGAATGCTGTCCTTTCCTGTGTTACTGAGGCATTTAATGTATTTGTGCTGGAGATTAACATTGATGTTATTTTCTTTAATGTCTGTTTTCAGTCTATGCTATGGAGGTTGCCATTCAGGAAACTCAGCCAGAGGAGAGAAACAATAGTATTAATTAGGAATGTCAGTCATGGGTGTTATGAAATTCAAAATTGCCAAGTTTCCAGTGCAGTTTAGTGGTAATTATAATGGAGTGTAGAGACAAGCTGTTCTGTTCCCTCTAAAGAAATGCAGAGTTTGTTGGATCAAAGTGCTAATGCAAATCCTGGGGAATGCAATGCTGTTTCTAGAGTCACTTGGACTTTTTGGGTTTGTTTTTGTTTTTAAAGGATGTGTTGCCACAGCTAATTCATCAACAGTAGCACTCCCTTCTTCTTCAGGGTTGTTTATCACAGGATCTCGGTCTGCTCCATAAATTATCCTCAATTTGCAAATGAGAATTTTGGCATAATAAAACAGAACGAGTTTAATGGGGCTTATCTGAGTCATCAGCAGAGCTGGACATTGGAATTGGGTTCCATCTGAGCATTTCTTTATTTCTCCTGAGAATTAGAACCCTAAAGCTGCACTCCTGAGCGCCTGGGACTGCTTTTGGATCTGCTGTAAGGAATTTTCAGTGAAATCCAGGCAAAACAAGGCTTGTATTGCCTTGTATATCAGAACACTTGTATTGCCAAGGATTTTTTCCCAATGAAAAATCTGTCCTCTTCCCCAGAAAACCCTCAGACAAACAACAGAAAACCCTCAGACAAAACAAAACCAAAAAATCCCCCAACAACAACAAACAAAAACCCCGACCCAACCAAGAAACCTCCCAAAACCCAAACCAACAATCAAACAAAAAACCACCCAAACCCCACAAAAACCAAGAAAACCAAACCAGAAAAAGTTCAGAAACATTAAAAGGAAAGGTGGTGCTCTGAGACTGTTGCACTCTTTGCTGAAAGCACTTTGCTGTTTGCAAGGTTGGGTTTTGAGCCTGAAATGTGAAAAAGGGTGTTTTATTGACAGCAAGTTAATTTAAAATTTATTGTCATTATTTTTAATGAAGAAAAGTCTTCACAAAGCTATGCAAATCATAAGCAGTCTAAGGGTCTCTCTTGCAAAAGGAAAACATCAGGCTCAGCCTATGTTTGCATTTGAGTAATGCATTAAAAATCAATTAAATCCATTTGAATAATTGAGGTAAATTGGTAGTAGTGAACTGGGTTGTCCTGACTGAGGATGTAATTAACTTCCAACTAAGTAATTGTAAATTAATTAGAAACAATGTATGCTCTCCATCTTGTAAACATTTTAGTTAAGGATTGTTGGGAGTCGAAATAATAAGGTTAGATTAGAATCAGCAATTGAATTCAGGGAACATTTAAGGAAATAACCCAGGGAATGATCTTATTATAGGAGAGGATTCTTGATTTTCATTTTCCACATCAGGGAAATGGGAAGAATAAAATTTCTGATGCTTACATAGCTTTGCTACAGTCCTTGGTTAGTATTTGACTGAAGTTCTAAAGTAACTTTTCATCTGAAATATTTAATTTAAATGCTGCTGATGGAACAACCTCCTCAAACCTCAGTTTTTGCTACAGATTTGTATTTCCAACACTGCTGTTAAGTTTCTGATATTTTACAGCTACCAGGTTGTTCAGAAATAATTGGGTACTTTAATATCAGAAGAGACATAACTTAAATTTCTTGAGAAATTTTATTTTAAAATTCCTTTAGTGATTACTTCTCTGTCAAATTTCAAATTATTAAAATGCTCTGATCTAAAATATTGAACAAATGTTTTAAAATAAAATTTTTAAGTCCTCACACAGGTTACTTGGTAGGATTTTCTTACAGGCAGGTAAACAAAAAGTTTTGGTGTTTTTTTTTTTTTTTTTAGTGCTTAATAAACTCTCTTAAGGGTAAGTTAAAAGTGCTGACATCTATCACTGAAATGAAACTGACAGCCTTAAACGTTGGAAAAAATTTCCATGACTGTCAGTTTTAATGCAAAAGCAGCTGAACAGAAATTTCTGTAATTTTAACTCCTCTAATATATGGAAAACAGTTTGTGAGCATTTATTTTCCCTCAGATTATGGAGAGGACTGCAGTGCCACTTAGCTGCCATGTTTATTGCTGAAGTGTTTATTTTAGTATTAATGCTTAAAAGCCAATACAAATTTAATCTTTTCATAGCTGTAGCATTTTGTGATTCAGAGTGAGTGATGCGATGAGTAATGGTAATTCTGCTGATTGCACAGAATTGGGTATGAAATACTTTAATCAATGAATACATCACTGAAATATTTAAAGAGGACCTGCCAGCTTTCCAAGCACTGGTTGGTTTTAGAATTTGGCGGCTTTATTTTTAATAATTTATTTTTAAATCGGGGGAAATGATTTTGTATGTGAATGTTCTTCAGAGCGAGATGATGGGAGGGAGAGGGATGATGAAAGCCTGCACAGGCAGTGTTGTGCTGGTGAAACAGGGAGCAGTGGAAGGGGAACCATGCAGGAAATGAAGATTTTGCCTGCATTTATCTGTGTTCAGATAAATGCCCTGAGCTCAGGGGAGAGACACGAGCTGCTGGTTGGTGGCCAGGCAGCACCAGGACACTGCATTGGGAACACAAACCCTGTGAGGAACGTTTGAAGGAGTTGAGGGTGTTCAGCCTGGAGAAGAGGAGGCTCAGGGGTGACCTTATTGCTCTCTGCACCTTCCTGAAGGGAGGCTGCACACAGCTGGGGTTGGTCTCTGACAGAACCAGAGCACACAGTCTCCAGCTACCTCAGGGAAGGTACAGGTTGGATATTAGGAAGAAATTTTTCACCAAAAGAATAATAAAGTGCTGGAATGCCCTTCCCAGGGAGGTGGTAGAATCACCATCTCTGGATGTGTTTAAAAAAAGCCCAGACATGGCACTTGGTGCTGTAGTCTGGTTGAGGTGTGAGGGCACAGGTTGGACTCGATGATCTTAGAGGTCTCTTCCAACCTCATTGTTCTGTGATTCTGTGATATCAGGAGGTGCAGGACAAGTGCCAGGGCTTGGATTATGCAGGTTTAAACTCTGAGGTTCTCGTTAGAGTGCCATCTCTCCTGGGTTTCTGTACTCTCTTTATGTGCTTAACAACATCACAAGATGAAAATTACTGAGCAAGTCCTGAAAATGATGAAAAAAATGTTTTGGTTTTGATCAGCTCAAGCTTTATAATAGTGAGACAGTTTTATGTATCTTGAAGTGTCATGATCTGAGCCTGATGTTCCATTACTACAAGGGTCTCATGGATAATCTGGGGTGAAAACCAAAAAACCTCACCCAGTTTGCAGGAGCACATCTGACTGCACAGGGATGAAGGACAGAGCTCATTGCAAAATATCTTCAGGCTTGTTCAGGGCTTTATTCATCCCAGCCTCAATGAGCAAACCTTGGCCATTCAATTGGCAACAGAAATTACTCTGAGCATCACAGATTTGAACTAGAAGGAGAGGCTGTGCAGGCAGATAGAGAAATAGGGGTAGGAAAATGCTAACAAGCAGTGGTGACAGCTGCTGTCCCAATATTCATGGTGGACCAGAAATACAATGGTGGATCAAGCCTGAGCACTTGAGACTGCAGACAATTGGCACTGCTGCAAACACAGCTGTCCTAATCCCAGTCAAGCCTATTCTTTAAGCCAAATAATAAATAAAGCAGACAATGTTGAGGGCAGAATAGACAGATAAACATAAACAGGAAAATTGAACTTGAATACCAAGCGGTTTTTGTTTGTTTTGCAGTATCACAAAACAGCAAATGCAATGGCTTTGGAAGTGCTGTGGAGATTTCCAAGCCTCTACAACAGTTCCATCTGTCCTGAGATTTATGATTAATTACAGCTGCTGGGAGACACAAATATGGGCATTTTTTCTTTCCAACTGTTTTTTTTTTTTTTTAGTAAACTCAGTGATAAAAAATGCATGTAGGTTCCTACAACTAGAAAAAATTCCCTCTGCTAATTGTGAAATAAGTGGATTTTCCAGCAGGCTGTATAATCCTCTACTTGTGGAAATATGATGTAAGTAATCACATAGCACTGATGTTATGAAGATGGGCTCTTGGCATTTGCTGAACAGTATGGCTAAAATGTCTTTTTTCAGGCTAATCTCTGAAGCAGTATGAACAAAGTAATCAGATTGAGATGAAAAAGTTTAAGTGGATCATCAATATGACAGAAAAGGTTTTGAGAACACTTCAAAAGATGGAAGAGAAGGGTATATCTTCTATTTCAGTTTTTAATCTCAGTGAATTCTATTGTGCTTGTCTCTAAAGTGACACATTATTTTTCACAAGGAATCCCAAGTGAACCCAAAGTTGTGTGCTAATACACTAAAATCAAATAAGGTAGCCAGTTTTTTTTACTTCATATAAACAGGAATTTGGTTTAAAAAAATGTGATAAAAGTGTTCTGTTAATCAGAGACTAAAGATTTCAGTGTTGAAAGAGTATTTTTGCCAGAAGCAAACCTTATAATGATTCTTATTAATTAGTTTAATACTTACTTTGAGGAAATAGAGGAAAGCGACATAAGCTATATATGTAACTACTATAAAAATACTAAATGAAATTAAAGACTTAAAGCATCACATTTATTTTAGGAATGCACAAACCCAAGAGATAGATTTTTCCTGTTAACAGGATCACAAGATAAAGAACACAGGTTTGAAAATAAGTGCCTTTTTCATTTACTTGATCATGACAGAAACAAATGTCTGCTAATGTTACTTCTCCCAGCGATTATTTTATTTAACAGCAGGGATGAATGAACTCTGTGAGTGTGAAATTCCAAGCCTTTGGAAATGTCTCACTGCCCTCAGTGGGCTCTGGGTCAGATCCTGAAGTGACCCTGGCACCTGTTTGACCAGTTTGACTTTTCTGAACCTGCAGTGGGATGTTTCCATAAATGTGGCATTTGAACAGAGAGATGAATGTCACTGGGCTCCAGGAGGAGCTGACTCACGCCCTGGCCTGGCAGGAGTCACTGGAAAGGGCAGGGCCAATTTCTTCCAGGTTCCCCTGAGCTCCTGGGATGCATTAAGTGCTGGTGATTTGCAGAGGTGAAAGGGATGGGAAGATTCTGCGTTTTGCCATTTTACCTAGGTTGTACTGGAAGTCAAATCGGGTTTTGGAATTCAGATTCAAGCATGTACTTAAAAATGTTGCAGTTTATCTAAGACCAACTCTTTTAAAACTTTCTTTCAAGTCACAGTACATGGTTACCACATGTTAACCTATGGTAGAAACCCCCAAACTATGTGGCCATGATGTTTTGTGAAAAATCCTTTTGCTAGGATTTTTTTTTCTCCTGAGAAGCCTCAGAGGAAAAGAAAAATAATAATTATAATAATCTGCTGCTGTGGAATGCAACAGGTGCATCTTTGATTGGTCCATGTTGGTTGTTTCTAATTAATGGCCAATCACAGTGAACTGGCTCGGACTCTCTGAGAGTCAGGAGCTTTTGTTATCCTTTCATTCTTTTCTTTTCCTTGCTAGACTTCTGATGACATCCTTTTCTTCTATTCTTTTAGTATAGTTTTAATATAAAATTTTATTTTAATATAATATATAAAATAAAATAATAAATCAGCCTTCTGAAACATGGAGTCAACATTCTCATCTCTTCCCATGTTGAGGCTGCCTCCAAACTTCCACAAAACTAAAAACCCCAACTATTTTTTTTCTTTCAGCTGCTTCCCAACTTGCTCCTCTACCCCAATGGTGCAACACCTATTTCCCTTAATGCTGCTAAACTGGTTTAGTCCCATGCTTTGGTTTCACCTTCAGCTGTTACTTTATTCCCAGATGAACCCAGGAGATCAGGAAAGTGTCACCCATTCTTTCCCAAACCCTCTGCAGGGTCTCAGCTCCATCTCTGCTGATGTCTCCGGGTGCAAAACCTTTGGAGAACAGCAGTGTTCTGTGGCACCAATCAGCCTGTAAGGATTAAGGGTTAGTCTTTGACAATAATTGTGATTTTATTTTAGATTAGGCCTTCAGGTGCTAATTCCAGCTGTAACAGAGCAGTGCAGGGAATAAATTCAGCAATCTGCACTTTCCTCAGGGGATGCTGTGCCTGCAGCTCAAGTGAAGGATGGGATTTTGCTCAAGTGCTATTTTTACAAGTTTAACTTCTTTAGTCCTGCCTGAAAAGAGAGATCCTTTCAGGGCAATCAGGAGTAGAAGGATGCTGCTGTTTCATCCCCATGTGATCCATTTCAGCAAATGTGCAGTGCAGTGTTTGTAGAGCTGGTTACTATTTTAGTAGTTTGTGGGATGAAGGAAACACAAATGATGGATATATTTCAATTCTTTTACTTGGGCTCATGCTATAAATTTAGTTCATGTCCTCATTTCTGCATATGTTTAATGTGGAGGTGAACACTAAAAAGTAAAGTAATTATATTTTCTTGGCCATCACAGACTAGGACATCGCAATTTTTTGGTCTTCTACAAAATCCCCTTATAATCAGTTATTCCATTGGAAAATGCCAGTGGGATTTGGCATTTGGTAGTGGTTTATAGTGCAGATGTTTTTAATGTTGATTTTTTTTTTCTTGTCATACAACAAGGCATTTGAATCTAATTATCTTACTTTTTCTAATTATCTTAATATTCCAAATACCACTGTAAGGAGTTCATGTCTATTCCAGAAGAAAGAGGGGGTAGAAGATTCCCTAGGAAAATTAAAACTGGAACTCAGATGTCAGACAGGATATAGACATTATAAGAGTGAGAATAGTTTAGCCTTTGAATAACTTCATTATGGCTGCAATATGTTCTCAGTTATTTGACATTTAAATACAGATGCCTTCTGCATGGCACGTGCCAGAACTCTGAAGTTCTTTGTCATGCACAAGGCTCAGTTACCAAGTTTCCAAATTGTACAGCTCTGACTTAAATTTTAGGAATCAGACCGTGACCCCTATGCAAAAGACCTTTCATATTAGAGGGGGATGAAGATTACCTTAGGCAAGTTTTTATTTTATAAACGTGAGTTCCACTGATCTCTGCCTGTCTCCATTCAAGGACAGGACTGGTGATTTTTTTATACATTGCTGCTCACCACAGTTAGTGGGGTATTCCTGCCTGATCCAGGGTTTTTTATGCAGTAAATATTACAGGATCAGTAGCACCTTCTTCTGTATTAAGCCTTTCTAGTAGGATGTAAAGTTTCATAAAGCTTTCAGGAGCACTAGTTGAAATTAGTATTGATGTAATGCAATAAGCCCTGTTTATGTTAGCTTTTTTAAATCAAAATTTTTAAATTAGACTTCTCTGAAGTGGGAGGTTCTAAGGAGCTCCCATGTTTTTTCATTCAGTTTCTTTCCCAGGAATATGAATGTATTTGGTCCCAGACAGAGATACATTTGCATCATAGTCCCACTCTCAGGTATCCCTTAGTGCTTTCACCTTTCTGTTTTGCAGCTCTCCATCTGCAGAGGACTGAGGTGATATTTGGTACTCTACAGATTGCCCCAAACCTGAAATTCATCTGTCTTCCTTACCTCTCTGCCAAAGTGAAACTCAGCACTGCTCCAGCCAAGGCTGCCCTCAACCTTCACAGCTTTTAGTTCTTATTTCTGCTTGTAGCAAATCCAGCCCAGCAAATCCTCTGGCTGCCTTGTCCCCTGCCCAGGGCTCAGTGATGGAGAAAAATGGAGAGCTATAAAAACCCCAAAGACTCTGTGCCTTTCAAGAGAGCCCCTTTGGAGCTTGGTGCATTTTCCTTAATAAAGCCCAAAAAGGATCCAGGACCAGGTTAATGACATCCCCACCAATGCTTTTCTCTTGCAGCCACAGGTGCTGCTGAAGTGCAGCTCCTTGTCCATTTTAGGTGCATTTAGGAGAAATTTCTCTCCCAAGAGAGCTTTTCTCTGGATGTGAGAGACCTGAGAGGAAACTGTGGTGTCACAGGCATTCTGTGGTGCTTTGGGGATAGGGATGGCTCCAGCAAAGCTCACACATTTCTATTCCTAGAAATACTAAACAGCACCTTAACCACTTTCCCATGGAAAAAAATATGAGGATTGTGTGCTGTAGATCTGTGGGGTGTGTGCACCTGAGCCTGCTGCAGCTTTGGTGTGATGGGCACTTCAGAGAGGACTCAAGTCAACATGGATCAGCATTCATACATAAACTGTTCTTTTGTACCTGATGTTTTTTGAAATAATTTCTTTATTCTAGACCTTAGAAAATGTGTGATATTCCTCTTGAAGGAATACAGCAGATACAAGAGATGGGGCACTTGAAGCGCTGCTTTGCTTAAGTAAAAGTAAAAAGCTAAATAAATGCTACACTAAAATGAAACTTAACAAATAGAAGGTCTGCAACATGATCTCACACATTTGTAAAGCTCCACTCATGCTGCTGCATGAGCAGTCAGGTTTGTAAAGTGGTAGGGAGCAGATCTGAGCTCCTCCTGCACCTGGAGATGAGGTTTGTGTTGGTGTTTGGTTTGGTTTGGTGATGTGTGACCAGCAGTTCCTGCCTTCTGCCCATTCCTGTGCCATGGGAGTGTCACAGAGCTGGAGAGGGGACTGGGAACTGAATCAAACCCTGAAAGAGCAGAGGAAGTAGAAAAAAGTGCCACTATTTAAGAACAAGGTAGAGAACATGAATTGAAACTTCTCTACCCAGAGGAATTTTATTTGCCTTCCCCTGAGGCCATTAATTAGCTGGGTTCAGAGCCCCCTGAACATCCCTGCTGCTCACACCTTCAGGAGCAGGGAAAGCCCTAAAGCACAGTGGTTGGAAAAGGAGGTGAGCATAGCAAAGTGTTTCCGTCTGCTAAAAAAAATCCATATATTCCCCTGGGGGAGTGTGCAGCTGAATGCAGCTGCTGAGGAGATTCCTGCAGGCCCAGGAAGATGTGCTCAGCCTCCCCCACAGCTGGGGAAGGCTGGCAGTGCTCTGGCACCTGTTTCCTCACCTTCTTCTCCTCCACTCAAGCCACAGGAAATGAAAGACCAGTCTGGAGACATCACCTCACCGTGACTTTCTCTTCCAGTGTGGATACTTTGCAATGTTTTTTCCTTGAGAGCAACCTACCTAACCCTGCCCCCACATATTTCATTCTCACTCCACTGATCCCCCTTTAACTCTATCTCCCATTAAGATAATATTTGCCATAGGAAGGGAGCAGTAATTCAGCTTTCTGTAAGTGTGATTAATGCAGAACAGATTGTAAGCATATTGTTTTCATTAGGAAGCAGCCACTGAATGTTTCCATTTAACTTGCTGATTGCTGCAGTTGTTGCCATATGACAGAAAGTCTATTAGTCTCTGTGCCTCCTTAATTCAGCCATATGATAGAAAATGTTTGTGTTCTGAAAATTTTGTCTATTACAATGACACTTATAGGAATGATCCATAGTGGGAAGCAAAACACAGCCTGTCACATGGAGAATGGAAATAAGGATTGGGTCCTTGGCTTGCTTTAAACTTAGTGATCTGAACTAAATCCACCACTTTGGTCATAAATGGTCACACCATGTCATATCTGGAGTCACTTGTTTCTCTATTAATAGAATGATCAGAAACAAAAATAGATGATGACTTGTGTAAAATGATTTGAGATTATTTCTATGGGCCCTCTATCTGTAGATAGATTCTGCTTCTCATAATTTTCATTTATCAGAAGAAAATATTTCTCCTGGTTCTAAAGTGTTAGGGTGGACCTAAAAGTGACCTAAATGAAATACCATTTGAAACCAAGAGTTTCAATAGAGCTGTTGCAGATTCTGACCATATTTTCATTTGAGACTAGTCCTTATTGTAGTTTTCAAGGTGGTATTAAAAGGGCATGAGGATAACATCAATTTGCATTATTCCATTCAGTTGCACAGGGAGTATCACACTGTGATACAACCATGCCATCAATATTTCGACTCCAAAAGCCTTTGTGAGGATGATCCTTGGCTCATAAATGGTCACACTATGTCGTATCTTGACTCACATGTTTCTCTGTTAATAGAATCATCAGAAACACTCTGGTTCAAAAATAGGTGATGGCTTGTGTAACATCATTTGAGATTGCTTCTATGGGTCCTCTATATGTAGATAGATTCTTTGCCATAATATTCATTTATCAGAAGATTTCTCCTGGTTCCAAAATGTTAGGGTGGAGCTCAATGAAATTTGGACCTGACCAGTTGAAACCAAGTGTTTCAATAGAGCTGTTGCAGATTCTGACTATATTTTCACATGAGAATAGTCCTTATTGTAGTTTTCAAGGTGGTATTAAAAGGGCATGAGGATTTAATCCACTTGCATTATTCCATTCAAAGGGAGCATCACACTGTGATACAAACATGCCATCAATATTTTGACTCCAAAAGCCATTGTGAGGATGATCCATCAGTGGCCATCACACAGGATTACCAGGAAACTCTCTGGAATTAGTCCCTCCTTGTGATCCCAGTGCTGTGGAGAGTAGATTTCCCCTGTGGGCTCATTGCTGGGTTCCTTCAGTTTGCTGCTGGCATTTTTTCCTCTCATTTGGGTGGCTCAGGTGTTTGGGGCTGACTGGGTGCTCACAGGTTTGAGACAATCATAAGGTGAGTGCAAGGGTGGAGTCTTACTTGTTGCTCTCCAGATGATTTAATTTTTTAACTCTGGCACTACACAAACCACACTGAGAGCTATTAACAGAAATTAATTATTGCTCCTGCTGGCTTCTTTACAACTTACTCAAATGAGGGATTATTAAAATGCATCATGCCTTGCAAATTTGCATGCATTAAAAGCTTTATCATTGCCTGTGCACTGCTGGCCTCCAGCAGGGTCCAGAACTCAGAAATTCCTGCTCAGCCATTGCCATGGGCAGTGCTGGTCTGGGTCCACTGGCCCCAAAACACAGCAGAGCTGGTCCCTGTGCCCAGGGACCCTCCTGACATTGTGACATCCCAAACCTGCCCTTGGCCTTGAGGCTCAGCTACCACGGAGAAGGGAATTATAGACACAGCAGAATATGTGTTTTTCTGACCAAATGTGATTTGTTTGCTTTTTTTTTTTTTTCCAATTTCTGGTTGAAACAAGTAAAGGAAGCAGATAACCATGGTAACCCAGAAAAATGTGGGTGTAGATCTGCTGGTGTGTGTCTGTGGAGAGTTGAAGAAATGTGTAGAAGGGTTTATTTATTTGTTTACCAATGTATGCTATTGGTGGCTTTTTGATCCTAAATGAGGATTAGAATTTCTTGAAAATGGAGAGCTATAAAAAAACCAAACACTTTCTGTGCCTTTTGTAGAGATTTTTTATTAACACAGTTGTAAATAATTTAATTTATGAGCTTTCTGCTTTTTACCATGATTTTAAGAAGAGAACTCTGAAATGAGGCAATTAAAAAATTAAAAAATATATAAAATGCGGCTGGGACAGTTTGTTTTCAATTTTAGCAGGAAAAGTTTCAAGTTTCATGTGCACTTAGGTAATGCTTTGAAATAAACCGGCTCTGAAGTGTTATTTTTGAGGAAATCTCAATTATTCAATCTCCTAAGCTTTTCTGCCCTCCACTGAAGCTTCTGTCCCCTGTGTCTCCCCAGGCCAGCTGCAAACATGAGCACACAAATTCACACCAGAATATCACACAAATTCACACCACAATATATTGTTTAGGAAGGTCCTATCCATGGGAGTTTGGGGAAAAATGCTGAATTTCTGCTTGGCTGCAGCATCTGTCATTTTTACCCCTGTGCATGTAAAAGGGACTCTTGTAGTTGTTCAGGATGTTTCTAAAAGGTTGTTCCAGGGATTTTCATCACTGTATCATAGTTGTTAATGATAATTTCTTACTGATGGCCACTCACACAGAATTCAAAAGGCAAAATAGCAATGTTAGAACTTTATTTCATGCTTTACTGCAGATTACTTAACCTAATTTATCTTCCTGTTTCCAGTAATGTTACAGCAAACACATGGACAGCTTTCTAGCTGAGGTCCTTAAATCCTTCTTGTTGGTGAAAAATCTGTGCATTCTGATTTCCTTCCTGTGAGAGCGTTTTGAGAAATATTTTCATAGTGGTACTTTTGCATTTCAGTATTTCAGGAATGTTCAGAGTTTACTATTCTGTTTCCCTATATTTTTTTTTTAGAATGCTAAATGCAAAGATCTAGACATTTTGTTGTTGTGTAATGCTGTAACAATCAGGCATTTGCTTGGCTCTTAGAGGTGGTCAGAGGGGTGAATAAGATGATTCCTGTGGGTTTACCCCAGTTTTGTAAAAATCTTAATTCAAACTGCAAGTTAACCCAATATTTTAAAAGCAAGTTCTTCAATAGAACATGTAACAGCACTGCTTCTTTTGGGAATATAGGCTCTATTATCAGTAATTCAACTATCAAGAGTTTTGTACTGAAAATAGTGATATTTCTTTTATAATGTTGTATTTTCCAGCTATGAGGTCTTCTGTGGTTGTTACAATGTTGACAATAGAGAACCTGCAGCTACTGTTGGTAAAATTTGGTTAATTTCTCTGTCTTTATATTATGGTAATGCAAATTAATTATAAGACAATATTCAAAGGTGCACAAAACTAGAGTAACTTGATTACTTCAGACTCCAGTCTGAGTTTTCAGTCTGCTGTTAATTGAATTGAACCCTAACTTGAAATTTGGGAACTTTATTTCTGTTTGTTGTTGAACTGACAGAGTAAAAATAAAAATGGAGAGTAAAAATTGAAACTGATGCTAGATTCTGGGAAAGATTCCATTTTCCCCAAAGCATGACTGATGTGTGTGAGCAGTTGTGGGGCTGGGGTTTTGGAAGGTTTCAGTCCTGGGAGATGGCAGCAATTCCCAGCAGGGAGGCTGAGCTGGGCACAGGCACCTGTGCTCCTGAACTCAGCTATTCCTCTCTGCTTGCCTCTTTTGAGACAGGTTTCTATCTCAAAATATGAGCAGATATTTCACAATCTGGTGTTTCAGCATGTTCCTGCTTCCCGGCCCATTGTGCTTCCTTGTTACCAGTTTGACTTTCTTCTGAAATGGGGCAAGCAGCAGGGAGCAGAATATCCAGTTCTAACTCAGATGTTAATATTGAGGGAAATGTCAGTGTCAGCTGGAGATGTTGGCATTGCAATAGCAGCAGGAATTCTTTCTGAGATTTGACCTGTATGGGTACAACTTTGTGTCCCTGGAAGAGTTTGGGATCAGCTAATGAGCTTATTAATGGCTCCTGGTTGTTTCTGGGGGTGCAAACTGAGTGGGGTTTCTCTGATCACACACCCTGGATATGGGGTGTGTTATCAGAGAACCAGGGTTTGGTTAGTACTCCTCTTTGTCACATAAAAAGTTGAGACATGGATATATTTTCCCTGAAAGTAAACTTTTTACAGTATTCCTTGCAATGACACACTTCAGTCAAACTGTGTTGATTCCTTGGGGATTTTGTAGAAGCTGAGTTTATTTTATTTCTCTAATAACACAGAAACACTAAACAGTTAATAAATATATCAGAAGACTTTCCACTGCATTTTGTTTCCCTGATAGCAGCATATTTTGTGCCTATAGCTACAGTATTCTACTGGGTGAAGATAAATGGATTTCATAATCTCTCACTGGGGAGAGAAGTGAGACTGGAGAAGATTGGAGCTGCATGAGCTGGATAACTTAAGATTATAGCTCTGAGAGGCAGAGCTCTAAAAAGCTATTAAAGATGTTACCTTCTTGATTGGAGATTCAGGGCTTGATGCACTGCCTCAGTCCTGCTCTGTTTTCAAACTTTCATTGAGTTTATTTCATCTTCCACCTGGCCCCTCTGAAATGCTGCCCTGAAAAGAAGTAATTTTTGTCAATAGTGTGTCTGTTATAGGTAGATTCATCTTCCAAAACCTTTACAATTTCCTAAAGACTGGATTTAAATCCATCAGCAGAATATGAGGGAAAACACATTGGATTATTTTGACATATTCATTGAGATAATTTTTTATGGGCTTGTGCTTAATATGTTGAATTATCACGAAGGAAGTCCATTATCTGAAGAAATAACATAACTGGTGATTACAACTGTAAAAAAAGTGAAATCAAACTTCAGTTTTGTAAAGGAGGCTCATAAATTTGTCCTGTATTAAAGAACTGCTGC
The DNA here is from genome assembly GCF_047830755.1 of Zonotrichia albicollis. Classification (NCBI taxonomy): domain Eukaryota; kingdom Metazoa; phylum Chordata; class Aves; order Passeriformes; family Passerellidae; genus Zonotrichia; species Zonotrichia albicollis. The sequence goes on along the minus strand of NC_133834.1, from coordinate 12,973,468 downwards.
CATTACAGAAAGAATTTGGGTTGGGATAGGGAAGATTTCTCTCCCAGTGTGATGAACTTAGTGAGATTAAGTTACCAATTTGCCATTTGATTGCTGGGTGCATTCAGAGAAACTGGAGCTGTCAGGTACAGTCAGCCATCCTTTAAAAAATGCCCAGTAGCTTTATTAGCTTTAAAAGTGATTAACAGCTCATTATCCATGGATCTGGGGTACTGTGTGGGGTGGGGTAACCTCACCTTGGCTGCTGGGAGCTGCTCTCACTCCCCATCCCACGCAGGACCGGGGCAGAAAAAGACAAGAAAAACTCTTGGCTTGAAGTAAAGGCAGTTTCATGAAAAAAATCAGAGGTGATGTGTGGATTCTTTGTTCCTTTTTTCTGCTAAGGTCAGGATTAAATGTGTGAGACAGTATTTCTTGTTCTGACTCAGATGTTCATTAGTTCTTATCTATATTATAGTTTTCTAAGCTGGGAGTTCTACAGCACTTCACTAACAAACTAAAAAATGGCGTCCTATCTCTCTCTCTCTCCAAGGCATTTTAAGGATAAATGGTCTAATTAAGAAATGACACTTAAATTTTACTTTTAACCCAATAACTACCTACCTGCGCCCTGCAATGGAGACTTTACCTGATTACACAACACTACTCAAACTCATGAAGAAGGTGAAGAAGGATTAGCTACTGCCCTAAAAATTCTATCTTGCTTTATATATATTATTATATTCTAAAGCCTTAAACTCTGAGTTTTCCACCATGTGATATTGCACACTTCTGTTTAAACTACACAGCTATAATCCTAGTTCTGCCATTCCATTTTGGAAGATTTCTCCATGGTCTCAGGTAAAATACAGTGTTCTCTTGGGGGTCAGTGCCTGGCAGCACAGGAAGTCTCAAATTCTCAGCAGCCAGGGATCCAACAGTGATGTTGTTATAAATAAGAAGTTTGACTTAGGCCAATATTCAAGCAGCAATCAATTTATTAATTAATAAGGTAAAGTATGAGCAATACAGAGCTGGGTACAGTGGGGGAAGTTTTCCCTCCAACTGCACACCCATAGTTGAGGCTTACAGGTGTTTATAGGGGTGCTCATCAGCTTTCTCAGCAGTTTCTATTCCAATTTTTACTCATCAGCAGTTTTCTATTCCCAATTTTTACATTCCAATTCTATACATTATTGTGATTTAGTTTTTCTCAGGATGTATCCCAAAAGGAGCATCCCCAGATGGTGCTGGTCTGGTTTCTGAAAGGAGAAAGAGGAATCCCATCTGGGAAAGTTCCAGCTCCCCAGATGTGTCCACCCTTTAATTACAAGGACTATAAATCTCCTAACAGTGATGTCCAGCTTCCCTTGGTCGAAACCATAAATCCTTGAGTTGATGTTCATCTTCCTTTCTGGAGCTGCTTTTCTCTATTTTGTTAAGGTGTGAGATCAGCATGTTTCCTTTATATATATTCCAAAGCTATAGTTTCAAGGATACAAGCAATATTCTAAAGTTATAGTTCAAAAGGTTATTATTGCAAAATTCTTTAAGGCTTAACTACAAGCAAAAAGCAACATCCTTAATGCTTTAATTCCAATGCTCCCAAATCAGCTAAGGTTAATTGTGAACAAAGGATAGGTTCAAAGGCCTTCTTCCATGCTTTGGTTTCCTCAGTTATTATTAGAATTTATTTTATAACTGTCCCATGGTCGGTCTCTACACATCTCACAATCACAAATACACACATTGCCTGTATGTACCTGACACCAAACACAGCTTGGTATTTCACAATGTGCAGAATCAAAGCAAAACCAAAGGAAATTTAATCTCAACGTCCCACCAGCTGCCAATTTCCTGCCCATCCCTGGAATCAGCTGTCCCTGTCCCAGCCTCCTGCAGCCCCCACTGCCAAACCCTCACCCCCACACCCAGTGCAGGACACAGGGCTAAGATGCTCTTGCATTAATAGAGAATCAAATAGTCTGGATTTGTGGATATGACCTCTTAGGTGACGCCAACCTAACCAGATTCAGTGCTACTGGAGGGATGAAGTTGCCCCCTCCTCACTGTCTGCAAGAATATTTCAGTCTGTTAAGTTTTAATGTTCACTTTGGGGAAGAAGATTGCTGGATGGCCAGTTCTTAAAGTGTGATTTTCCCCATTATTGGCCAGGGATTTATCAAATCCCTCTATCTTCTGCCCTGCTGATACATAAAGATCAAAGAGAGAGTCTGCTTAGGTGAAGATGTTCTGGGATAGAAACATGTTATAAAAATGGAGAATAGGGGATTTTTCACACGTCTGACCTATTCAGCTACAATCTTCACTGAAAACTTTTAGTTTTTAATAGAAAACTCTTTTCCCGAATTTTAGGTCTGTTGCAGAATGAGGCCTTTGTCGGGGATGAGCCATTTGTCAGTGAGGGGAGACTCGGACACTCAATATGAGTGATAAGCAAATTCCATTTATTGAAGAGAACATCAGACACTTCGACAGCAAATAATAAGTTTATGAATACTCTGTAAGCCAAGCGATCTATTGGTTAAACTATACCATCAACTCTTCCTCATTCCTTTGGGCTTACATTCCCTATTTCCCACGTCTCTCTGTCTGCTTGTTATCATACCCAGCTAGGCCCAAGGACACGCTATCTTGCAGGTGCAAAGATTCAAACCAGCTGTGTTTGGTACTTTCCCAGCTCCTGGTCGGCAAACAAGCGAATGTCTACGTGACCTCTGTCATGCAGCCATTTCTCCACATAGGTCTAGTTTTAAAAAGCTCTGTTTTAAATCTTCTTGTTTGTTTTAACTTTGGAATAAAATCCAGAAATCATGCAAATTGCAGGTAGTTAAAAGGGAAAATGTTCTTCTCACTTCTTTCAGAAGAATCTCCCAGGTTCTCACCTCATGTTTAAGTACAAGAGATCAGAGAGACTCAAGAGTCAAAGAAAACTTCAAGGCACAGGGAAAGACATTTTGGATAGATGTGGTCCACAGTGAACCCATGCAGAGTGCAAGAGGGAATACTGTACAGAAAAAGGAGGTTGAGAGTAGAAATTTGGAAATCACCTGGCAAAGAGTGTGAGATAAATTGGTTAAAAGCTCAAATCTTCCATATCTGGTTTTCTAACTGCTGTAATTTTAGGGAAAGCAAAAGACACCCTGGGTTTGAGGGACGCTGTTAGTGATGGTTCTGGAATGTTTTGACTTTATTTGCTTTGTTCCTGTGTTTCATTTAGAGTAAAACGCTGCTTTTAGGGCTGCTCAAAGCCCATAATTCCTACTGCATGGGAAATGTCTGTATTTCAAATCTTGTTTTCCTTCTTAGCTGAAAATATTTTTGCTGCTGAGTTTTTGCCCTGCCTTAGGTGATGTATTCCCCTGTTCCTCAGGCAGCAGCAGCATGGTGGGTTTGTACTCCAGTGGCAAAACACTTCTGGGGTTTTGGAAAGCCAAGAATGTTCTGTGTAAAGAAGCAGCACAATGCTGAACAGGGCTGAGGATTGGAGGTGTTCTGGGGAGGTCAGAGAGAAATCCAACCTGTGACTGGCAGTATGGCCTTTGCATTCAGCAGAAATGATGAACTGCCAAAGCAACTCCTAGTATGGATCTGGGAGCCCACTGGAAAAACTGGGTAGGCTCCCAGCTGGTGGTTCCTGAAAAAAACCAGAAAAATCTGCAGCAAAAGTGATCTGGTAAATGGGAGAGGCTGTGAAACACAGAGCGGCCACTAAATAAGTGGGAACTTGAGCCAGGGAGATGTAAAGAATAAACTGAAAATGTGAATCAGTGTGTTTACAAATAGGTCAGACTAATCCACTGTGTCTGGTTTTATCAATGAATAATTAGTTGGTTGTTTCATAGACTTGTTTAGCTTGGAAGAGGACTTGGGAGATCTTCTAGTTCAGCATTGTACTCAAACTCCAGAGTTAGATCAGGATTGTGCCCTGCTCAGCTTGTTATCTCTGGTGAATAGAATTCCACAGACTTCCTGGGCAACTTATTCCTAATTATATAGAGAATTATTACTGGTAATTAATCAGAACTTATCTGTTGCTTTCTGGCCTTTTGCTGTGCATGTTTGAGGAGAAACTGGTTCCTCTTTCTATGTAACCACAGCTAAAGCAAGGCCAATGCCTTTAATTTTGTGACTCCATGCTGACTAAACCCAACTCTTGGCATTTGCAGTCTGGTGGCCCTGTAAACATCTTGGTGGCCCTGTAAACATCTTGGTGTCCCTTCTCCTCTGGACTCCCTCCCATTTTCTGTGTGCTCAGTACAGGGAGCTGGGCACAGTGCTCAGTGCAGCGCCAAAGGTGACAAATGCAGAAGGGATAAACAGAGCAGAAAAAGGCAAATAAATCTCAACTCACTGAAATGTCAAATGTGAATTCTGACAAAGGGTGGAAGAAGACTAGTTTTCAGCTCTTCAGTGCTTCTACAGACCCCTCATTCTCCTGTAGGAGTTCTGTGGAGTTGTAGGAATTCAGGGATCCCAAAAAAGGTTTCAGTTTTAAGTTGCCCAGAAGATAAACACTGTCTTCATTTCAGAAAGAAAGATCAGAATTTCTAGAGGATAATGCTAGAGATGTTTGAAAAAAGGAACTGTGAAAAGTTTTTCTCAAGAAATGAATTCATCTCCATTAAGATAATAAAAATTCACATTTGTGGTATGAAGTTGGAGTTATTTTTGAAGAAACAGTTTTCAGTTCTAACAGAATTACAGGTTTGATGTAGGTAGTGTTGAACAAAACTCTGTGAGGGTACAGGGGAGCAGAGTTGAAGTTTTATTATTCACTGACTGTAAGGCAATATTTTTAATGCAATTGAATATGCAGGACAAACATCTTAGCTTTCTGACAGACTCAGCTGCCTTGGACTTTCTTTTGGTGTTAATTTTGCTCATCTGAGCATCTCTCCTGCATCTCCTGGATGCTTTGCCATGTATTCCTCATGCACCACATTCTGCTTGTGTTTCTCCATCTTAGACTTCAAGGATTGTGGATCCTCCTGCTCAGGGCTTGTGGTTTTATTTTATTTTAATTTTTTAAAATTATTTTTGTCTTGTGCCTATTTCAAAAGGAGCAAATCCTTGTCCAGTCCTCGAGGATTCTTGCCAGAGGATCTGATTCCCTGGTGGGATAGATGTCAGTATTGGGATATGTTTGTAGACTATTTTATCATTTATTTTTAAGGCCCAGGAATGGCTTGATCTTGACCCACAGAATATCTGCTGGAGTAGAAATATGTGAAACTGTGGTATTAAAAACCATGTTGTTAAGACCCAGGGCCCAAAAAGTGAAAGTGTAATTTGCTTTACCCTACACAAGCTGTTTTTCCAAACTTCTGATGTGGGGAAGGCCCGTGTGCCTCGTCCCTGCACAATGCACCGCAAAGCCTCCTCAGTTGTGTGATCAAACCCACAATGATTTGGAACTAAATTTCAATAATTTAAGTAATCCTTCTGGCATTGCAGCTCAGGGCACATCAAATTGGAAATCCTATTAAGAAAAAGTGTCTATATTTATAAGGACAGGAGGTTCAAAAAGTGCAGTTGAAGCCAAAGCTTTTAAGCTGTTTGATTCAGTGGGACATGAAAAACCTGTTAAAAATAATGGGGAGGAATTTACTGCACTTACTGAGAGTTTTGACAATTAAAAGAAAGGGTAAAGAATCTCCATGAACATGAAAAATGGCAAAATAGCTTTTGTGGGAGTGGGAAGCACAAATGGAAACACGCAAATTTATAATGTGCAAATTCTGTTGTCATATGTGCAATAAATAATCTATGCAAAGAGATTCCAATTACTGGACAAACAAAAAAAAGTTTGTTTCCCTAAAATAAACGTAAATTTAGGGTATTTTTGTAAAGAGGTAAACTTCTCATCCTGCTTGCCTATTTAAGGGCTTCAAAAAAATACACATACACATCTAGTTTGGAACATTTTTTTACTAAAACTTTCTCAGCATCTACTCAATCCAGAAGGGTGAGAATGGCAAGATATTCCTGAAGATGGTAGTTCTGGAGTTGTTGGCACTAATAAAGTGTTAAAGCTAAATATGTGGCTGAGGAGTTTGCATATTGTCTTTTTCACACTCCAACAACAAAGTGTGGAAGAAACCTGAGGGATAATAATTTCCTGGTCTCATTTCCCAAGACTGTCATTCCTCATCTTGACATACTATTAAAATAATTTCATTATCAGTATTTTTTCTTGTCATTAAGTTACTGATGCTTCTGTTAGTTTTATTTCTAAAACCTTGAGTGCCTACATACAGACCTTCCCTTCATATTCATGTCCTTTGCCAAATACTTGTATTGGATCATCTGGTCCCCGGTAAAACTTCTGCCTAATTATAGTTGAGTGTTCTGAGGGATGACAGAATCCCCACAGAATCAATAGGAATCTGCACAAAAGGAGGAGAATTTGATTGCTTGGTTGATTTCCTAGCAGGTTTGGTTTGGTTTTTATTTTGTTGTAGTTAGTGATACACATATACACAAGCAATTTATATTTGCAGTTGCTAAAACTCCCAGAAGAATTCTTAAAAACAAATAGTGGAGTTTCCTAAGTATCACTTTATCTTTTGGTCCATCATTCTGTCTTTGGTGCAGATAACAGGATTCAGCTCTGCCTCTCCTAGGAATTCTTTAGTTTTGTTGCACTTTCAATTTTAAAATGAAAAATTGAGAATTTAAAATTTGTTGCATTTTCCATTTTTCAATTTTAAAATTTCAATCTTGAAGCCTGGTGTAGAGGTGCCTCTGTTGGAGCTGTGTGGGCTGAGGTTTTGGGGAAGGGGGTGGTCAGTTCTTTGTGGCAGAAGCTCTGGCCACAGAGAGCAAGGCACAACTTTCCCAGGCATTGTCCTGGGCCAGGCTGTGAGAAGATCAGAGAAAAGAATGATAAACAATTCTTATCTTCCATTGCTGCACCTGCTGTTGTGCACATGGGGAATGTGTAACAGAGATTTGTTTACCAAAGGGTGATTTCTTAACTGGCCAACAGTGATGGTGTTTGGATTCAAGGACTAGCTGGGTCCAGACTGTCTGGAAGGGTGATGGGCTTCTTAATGAGTATAGTAAAATAAAGTGATTGATCAGCCTTCTGAGAAGCATGGAGTCAATGCTCATTATTACCCAGCTGGGGCCTGTGACAACAGGTCCTTGCATGGACACTGAGCAGACCCTGAGGCTGTTTGGAAGCACAGCAGCGTGTGCCAGGCTTGGATTTGGGATTTCAGGACTGGCTGCTGAGCTCCCACAGCCTGGCTGCACAGAGATCCCCACATCTCCACCTCTGAGGTTTGAACGTGGTGTGGAGCAGATCTGCTCCTTGTGCCTTAGCATCCAGAGCAGCACCAATGATCACTGAAGGTGTGGAACCTGGGGTTCTGTGGGGAGTGGTACAAACTTAAGGAAATCTTGCATTGGTACTGGAGGGAACTTGGTAGTGCTGCTGTGATTTTAGTGCCAGGCACATTGGTTGTCCAAGGATAGGAGGCAGAATGTGTGAAATTGCATGTATATATATCTATATCAATATGTGTGTGTGTATTCATATCTGTATGTGTGTAACATCTTTATCCTGAACTGGAACAGACGGTGGGTGGGTGGAGAGAAGGAATGGCAGTTATTGGAGATACTCAAATGCTCCAAACTGGACCAGGCTATTCCTGGGCAGCCTGCTCTGAGTGGAGGAGCACAAAGCACATTGGGCTGGGTGAGTGCCAGAGGTGCCCTCCAAGTGACATCCCCCTGGGATTCTCTGAATTGTGAGAGCAAGTCTAATATGAAAGACAGTGCAATTGTGTGGAAACTGAAAACTATTTCAGTCCACTCATCTTTCTGAAGGTGGAAGATGAATGATGCAGACTGGGGAAATAGTGTGGGTGACCTGCCCAGGGAAATAAGAGCTCCTCAGTTCCTGTTTTAAGAGGCTAATTTGAGAACCACATCTCTCAGGTGTGGTGCTGACACTCTCAGTATGATGAAATTTCCAAGTTCTCTTTTTTTCTGTGCTCCTTTCAAGCTGCAGAGCCAGTGAATAACTCATCTCAGCAGCCCAGCAGGATGTGCCTCCCCTGAGATCCCCTTGTCTGACAGCTCACACATTTGTAGTGCAGGTAGTAGTTTTGATAGATGCACTGACTATTAATGTGTGACTCCACTCAGAGCAGCTGAGGGGATCTGCTCAGCTGTTCACAAAGTTTCTCTGAGAAAACTACAACTATATTTTATTAAATATTCCTTTTTCCCCACTATTGTTATGGAGAACACCTAATTTATAGCCAATTCTTAGCTCCCTCTCCATCTGTAATATTTTGATTAAACACTGTTTTTAAAAGATGAGCCAATGGAAAATAATTAATCTTTTTCTTTAAACTGCTAATTGTACATTCTTGAAGTAGAGCTGGGGTTTTTTAGATGGGCCATGTTTCTTCCCAGAAATGAGTCATTCTGTTACTGAAGGTTTTATTTAATAGTTCACCTTTTCTTTTGTGTGGCTCCTGGCAGCAGCCCTCTATAGGTTTTATTCTGTCATTTGCTGATATGTGTCTATAAAGATGGAAACACAGGAAAAAGCGAATTTGTCAGTAATTCCTTTTGTGAGGAGTGTCTTAAAAACACCTGAAAAATCTTTCCTTCACTCTGTTGCTTCAATTCTTCCTTCTTTATCATATTCATTTAGACATACAAACACAAAGTGCTTAAAAATGTTGTCTTTCAACACAATCACAGATTCCTGTGACTTTTTATAAACTTTTGCTATTTATCAGAGAAAACACTGCCACTCTTGTGAAAATAGAAACTTATACCACTTACACCACCTCTAAAGAACTAAAAATGTCAAGGGGGCCATAAAAGGAGAATAACACAGTTTGTTTTGGAAATTGTTCCATGACAACTTCTGTAATCATTTTGACAAAAGCTCTGTAAACTGAAACCTTTGTACTTTTTCAACTGAACGAGCTCTGAAGGCACAATGCATCACTGGAAATAGAAATTAAAGACTTTTTATTCTTGGCAAGAAGCTCTGCACTCTGTGCCTCCAGAGTAAAGATGTTCTCTGAAACAAACAGAGAATTTTTGTGTGTGATATATTATAATGGGCGCTGCTTCCTTGACTTTTTATCCTTTGTGCTGCTCTGGAAGCACAACAGATCTGCCGTCTTTGCATACTAATAAACATTGCTGCTTGTAATTATTCTGTGGTTACAGTAGCTCTCCTTTGAGATGAATCTTTGCTATGTTATTTACTTTGTTTCAGTTATTTGGAGCCTTTAGTTCAACTGTAAAACAAGGCTTTATTTTTGTTGTGATGTTTATTACCTCGGTGTTTTTTCCATCTGTAAGGCAAGGATTGGAGCAGCTGTTTAGGACCTGATTCCCTGAAAACAAAAGTCACTTTGCAGTACTTTGATTTTTAAAAAATTGGGCACCTGGTGTAAAAAAATCGCTTGGATGTTTTCTTCTATGGTTTTAGTAGAAGTCTAAGATCAACCTCTACACCACACTAGATGAGAGTGCAGAAACTCCTCATGAATTGCTATATTGCTATAAGTGATCAAATAAATGATATTGATTTTATATGATGGAAGATGTGTATTATTTATAATTTTGGTTTTGATAAGCATCCCATGTTTTACTATATCTGTGATCCTTTCCACGATGTTTGCCAAGTTTTCATTTGACAAAGCAAAAAATACAACTGATGACAAAAGCTCATCTTAGTTTAAGGTAATTTCTTTGAACATATGGTATCAGTTAGTCTCAAACAGGTACAGAAATAAGAAGAAAAGAAAGCTAAACAGGTAGATGATTTGAAGAATAAACACCTGTAATAGGGGAAAACTTCAAAATGTATTATTTACGAAAATCATGAACAAAGCAGTTTACTGCTTTATTTAATTGGCAGGCAATCAGGGAATTAGGCACTTGGACAGAATGAGCCATTCTGTAGATAAACCCCAACAGATGACATTTGTAGATATGATGATGGAACGAACTATAAATTTCTAATTCCCTCTGTAACTTGTCCTGGGTTAACTATATGATGCTTCTATCCCCAGTCGTCTCATTCTGTTTATGCTGAATAATAAGTTTTGTACCTTTAGGAGTGTTCCAGGGAGTGAAGGGGGGAGAGAAGAAGTGCGCAGTTTGTTTTCAGATACTCCACACCTACACATTCCTGCTCCTGGACTGTTTTGTCTGCTGAGGGACATAAAGAGGAACAGAGAGCTCTCCTTTGTTTTGTAGTTAGTTCTAGCTAGCTGAGGCAGAGAAGTTCCCTGGACTGTATTATTTTCCTTTTTCTTTGGACCTCTTGAAACCTGCTCTGGACTGAACACCCAGGAGAGCACCGGCAGCTGCAACTGTGGCCCACCGGGCCGGGCCTGGCCTGCGAAAATTCCAGCACCAGAATTCCTTCACTACCTGGAACACTCTTAAAGGTACTAAACTTATAATTAAACCTAAACAGAATGAGACGATTTGGAATAGAGGATAGATTTTGGGATAGAAGCATCTTATAGTCAACCCAGGACAAACTAATCCCTGCAAGTTTCTATTTTCCCGGCCACACTTGCCCTGTTTTGTGGTTCCCCCTCTGCCAGTCCCTCTTGTGGGGTCCAGCCCAGCTCTCCACTTTGGGATTCCTTGTGCTTAGCTGGGTTTTCATGCTGGGTAGGAAATGGAAAGACAGAAGCTCCCACAGACACTGAAGGGTTTGATTTGCAGCCTTGGGAGAAGCTTGGATTGGTGTAAAAATAGAATATGTGATGAAGAAAAATTCTGCCAATTTTTTTTCTGTGAGAAAAAGGTTACCAGTGTTGCTGCTGGGGTGCTGTTTGTGTTATGGTAATTACGGGTCGTTGTTGTTAATAGTTGTTTTTGTATCAGTAAAAGCCCTAGCTGGGGCAAAGTAATGGCCCTTCTCTGAGACAGTGAAGGGTGGGGACATCCCGAACAGTGAGGAGAAGAGACTCGAGGGGAGGGATATGCAAAATAACTCCAAGGAGCAGCATGCCAAGTACAAGTATGGGGAGGCCTGGCGTGCCACAATTCCAGCACAGAGGACTTCACTCCTGGAGAACCCTGGGCGTGGGGGCATCACCTTGTGGGTCACCGATCTCACCGCCACCGTGTAGGGCTCCTGTGGCTGGCAGGGCTCCCTTTGGGACACCGGGAGCACAAAGTCCCTGGGCTCGTGGCCTGCCGCGGCGCCACAGATGACGTGGTAGATCTTCTCCTTTTCACCCACAGCCTGCAGGACCTCACATGCCAGGCAGTGTCTGTCCCAGCGCGGGCGGAGCCTGAAGTCGGACAGCAGAGAGAAGGCCACATGGGATGGGACCTTCACCTCCATCTCCACCTTAACTGACAGAACACCACCCTGCTGGTGGGTCGAGATTCCCCATCATCCAGAGTCTTGGTTATGTCCCACCCTGGTTTTCCTGCCAGGTGTGTCAGTGCAGCCATGCTGCTGTAACTCAAATATGCGTGGTTGTTGAATCCCAGGCATCAGAGGGCTTGGCTCCTTTGGCTGATAGGATGCATTTAATGACAGAACACCACCCTCCTGCTGGATCCAGATTTTTCCAGCATCCAGAGTCTTAGTTATGTCCCACCCTGGTTTTCCTGCCATGTGTGTCAGTGCAGCCACGCTGCTGTAACTCAAATATGGCTGGTTGTTGAATCCCAGGCATCAGAGGGCTTGTCTCCTTTGGCTGAATGCATTTATTGACAGAACACCACCCTGCTGGTGGGTCGAGATTCCCCATCATCCAGAGTCTTGGTTATGTCCCACCCTGGTTTTCCTGCCAGGTGTGTCAGTGCAACCACGTTGCTGTAAATCAAATATGACTGGTTGTTGAATCCCAGGCATCAGAGGGCTTGTCTCCTTTGGCTGAGAGAATGCATTTACTGGTGAGTAGAATCCTCCTCCTGGCAATAGCTCCATAGGATCTTCTCACACCATCCCAATTCATGTGTTTGTCCAGGTTGTGGGGTCCAGCCCAGCTCTCCACTTTGGGATTCTTTGTGCTTAGCTGGGTAGGAAATGGAAAGACAGAAGCTCCCACAGACACTGAAGGGTTTGATCTGCAGCCTTGGGAGAAGCTTGGATTGGTGTAAAAATAGAATATGTGATGAAGAAAAATTCTGCCAATTTTTTTCTGTGAGAAAAAGGTTACCAGTGTTGCTGCTGGGGTGCTGCTTGTGTTATGGTAATTACGGGTCGTTGTTGTTAATAGTTGTTATGGTATCAGTAAAAGCCCTAGCTGGGGCAAAGTAATGGCCCTTCTCTGAGACAGTGAAGAGTGGGGACATCCCGAACAGTGAGGAGAAGAGACTCGAGGGGAGGGATATGCAAAATAACTCCAAGGAGCAGCATGCCAAGTACAAGTATGGGGAGGCCTGGCGTGCCACAATTCCAGCACAGAGGACTTCACTCCTGGAGAACCCTGGGCGTGGGGGCATCACCTTGTGCGTCACCGATCTCACCGCCACCGTGTAGGGCTCCTGTGGCTGGCAGGGCTCCCTTTGGGACACCGGGAGCACAAAGTCCCTGGGCTCGTGGCCTGCCGCGGCGCCACAGATGACGTGGTAGATCTTCTCCTTTTCACCCACAGCCTGCAGGACCTCACATGCCAGGCAGTGTCTGTCCCAGCGCGGGCGGAGCCTGAAGTCGGACAGCAGAGAGAAGGCCACATGGGATGGGACCTTCACCTGCATCTCCACCTTAACTGACAGAACACCACCCTGCTGGTGGGTCGAGATTCCCCATCATCCAGAGTCTTGGTTATGTTCCACCCTGCTTTATCTGCCATGTATGTCAATGCAGCCACGCTGCTGTAACTCAAATATGGCTGGTTGCTTATCTCCCAGACATCAGAGGGCTTGTCTCCTTTGGCAGCTAGAATGCATTTACTGGTGAGTAGAATCCTCCTCCTGGCAATAGCTCCGTAGGATCTTCTCAGACCATCCCAATTCATGTATTTGTGCAGGTTTAGAGCAAATCTGGGGGAGAATCCCCAAAGGAGCTCTGGTGGGGAAAGCATATCCAGTTGGACCCTCCCCCCTACTGGTCCTGGAGGGAAAATTACCTCTTTGGAGAAAGGTGGAAAAAAACTGTTTCTTAGACAATAAAACTAAAACAATATCAAACAATGAGGCGCCTTGCCACTCTAAAAGAGATGACAAACTGAGAAAATCCTTGGTTGAAGCTCAGCTCACTCAGTCTCTGATCAGTCCCTCCGGTGCTGGAATTGTCGCAGGCCAGGCCTGGCCCGGTGGGCCACAGCTGCAGCTGCCAGTGCTCTCCTGGGTGTTCAGTCCATAGCAGGTTGAAGAAGTCCAAAGGAATAGGAAAAACAAAACAGTCCAGGGAACTTGTCTGCCTCAGCTAGCTAGAACTAACTACAAAGCAAAGGAGAGCTCTCTGTCCCGCTGTCTGTCCGTCCGCAGACAACGCAGTCCAGGAGCAGGAATGTGGAGGAGGAGTGCAGTATCTGAACACAAACTGCGCACTTCTTCTCTCCTCCCCTTCACTCCCTGGAACAGTCTTAAAGGTACAAAACTTATTGTTCACCATAAACAGAATGAGACGACTGGGGATAGAAGCATCTTATAGTCAACCCAGGACAAACTAATCCCTGCAAGTTTCTGTTTTCCCTGCCACACTTGCCCTGTTTTCGATTTCCCCCTTTGCCTGTCCCTGTTGTGGGGTCCAGCCCAGCTCTCCACTTTGTGATTCCTTGTGCTTAGCTGGGTTTTCATGCTGGGTAGGAAATGGAAAGACAGAAGCTCCCACAGACACTGAAGGGTTTGATCTGCAGCCTTGGGAGAAGCTTGGATTGGTGTAAAAATAGAATATGTGATGAAGAAAAATTCTGCCAATTTTTCTCTGTGAGAAAAAGGTTACCAGTGTTGCTGCTGGGGTGCTGCTTCTGTTAAGGTAATTATGGGTGTGTGAGGGAGCAGTAGCTGTATGAGCGTGAGTGACACGCAGACAGCCTCACAGGTGAATGTGCACCAGAGTCAGGGCCCTTCCAGAGGCCCAGAGATGCTGAGACGTCTGGGCCAACCCCAAGGTGAGTGGAACCGTAGTGATTTTCTAGCAATAATAATCCAGTTTTTGTCTTGAGGGCGTGAAGGAATGTGTGATAGTGAATGAGAAATAAAAGAGAGTGAATATAAACAAATTAGAATAGACGTAATGTAAATTGTGCATTATAAGTTTTACCACATCTCCTTTGAGGGAAGTGTATTGTGTAGAAAAATGGTGTGAAAAAAAAAAAAGAAAAATTAAGTGAACGGGGTTGAAAGAAAAGTAGTATTTAAGCTGTAAGTAAAAGTAAGAAACAGATGCAAGAGATAAATAGGTAAGATCTTGAAAATAGAACAGAAAAATCAGTAAGTTAGCTAACAGAAATACAACTCCTTGCAAAATACAGAGTATGCAGAAGTTGATGAGAGAAACATGCAAGCTATGGAAAAAGAGAAATTACCAATAACATTAAACAGAGAAACAAAGTTTTGATAGAATCATAAAATAGCAGACCATTAATGCCTGTGTTTGAAAGCCCGTTTCAGGTACTCTTCATTACTAATTCGACTGTGCAGAGCAAAAGAAAAAGGTTGGCCCACATCACTCTCAGCCCCTGGCATTGGACCAGGATTCAACATCAGCTTTTTTCCCTCTGGCATTCTGGCATTGGACTGGACTGCACCCCATTCTCCTTCTGGCATTGGACCGGACTCCACCCCATTCTCCTTCTGGCATTGGACCAGACTCCCAGTTTTTCCTTCTGGCATTGGGCCAGAGTCCACACCACTCTCACCTCTGGGCACTGGATAAGGATTCAACCCCATCACAAGCTAAATCACCTGAGTATACTGTGATAAAAGGACCAAAAGATTTAAAGTTGACTCTCAGAAGTAAGAGTCGAAAAGACTGAACTGTGTGGAAAAATTGGCATCAGAGCTCTAACATTGCTTAAAATGTTTCAAGATGGTTCTGTGTAAACTATGTTGGTAAAAAGTTTAAGACTGTAAATAAGTAATTCTGGTTAAGTTCCCCAATTTATTTCTAAAGACTCCAGGTTCATCCTCTACAGAGCACTCCCCTAGGAGAAACCAAAATTAGTAGGGAACAGACCAAGAGAGGTTTAACCAGAGAAGCGGGTAGAAGGGACTCTAAAGAGCTTGGAAGCTTCTTCTCAGTAAAATTCCTCAAGAGGCAAGGCCGGGTGGGCAGGCTGTGCAAGATGACCCATACCGGACTCTTGGGAAGGGTGGTACTGATGGCTCTGATTGCTGGTGGTGCTCCGGGAAGCCCAGCTGAGCCGTGCAGTGAATGCTACCAACCCCTCCATGAGGAGGGAGAAGTGAGCTCCTTGTTGAGAGTCCACATCAGTTCTAACCCTGATTGTGTCAACCTCTCCCTATTGGTCCTTTATCAGAAAAATAAGAGAGTGTATTGGATAGCACACAATATTGCCACTTTTAGGCAGCCACTCCTAGGAGAGTGTCCTATAGGGGAAGCCTGGTTCTGCTTTGAATGTGATGCTGCTGAAACAAGCTCAGTAGATCTAGTAAAAAGGAAAGAAATGGTGAAAATGGTAAGAAAAATTGTTTGTAACAAATATTTAGCAGTGAAGTATTCAGCTACCCAGTGGATCCCAAGAGATCCAAACAAATTAGAGTCTGTTGAAAAAAAAGAAAGACACAAGTATACTCACCATGAAGTTTATGGATGTTATGAGTGTACTGAAAAAGAGATAAACCCCTTTTGGAAAATGAAAGAACTATGTTGGGAATGCCCAACAGAAGCTGAAAACACATTTCAGGGGAGCTCTAAAATGCTAGGTTTGATCTCTGATACCACAGCACACACCAAATTGTCAGGAGACTGGACTAGCAGCTGCACCGCTAGAATGATAAAACCAAATTTCTTCTTATTACCCAAAGAAACTGGATCAAGTTTAGGAGTTCCTATATATAATGATTTGGGAGAAATTAAACAGAAGAAGTAAAGTGAAATAGAAATTGAGGAAATTCAAAATTGTAAAGGACAAGGTCAGATCCCAATATCTATGTTAAACAAAGTCATCAGGCTCCAGGCTGTATTAAAAATAAAGAATGCAATTATTAGAAGCATTTCAAATGAAATAAAAAGATTAGCGTGTGTAAATAATCAAGAACAAACTCTTACACTTGATTCCAGTTGGTGGGAGAACCTGGAGATTTTCAAAAAGGATGTATGGGAAAAAGTAGTTTTTCTCACTGTGTGTATACTTGGAGGATTGCTCTTTTTACTGTGCTTATTCATGTGTTTCATTAAAATAGTATTTGCCGTGCAGACCAACCTAAAGAAACCAAGGAAAGCAATAAAGTTAAGTAACTGTGATTGCCAAAGTGCTCAAGAAATTTATAGTCAATACAAAAAATTAAATATGAAGCTCATGAGTCAAAAATTGTAAATTGATGCAAGCTTAAAATTTAAGCTCGATCAAAGAAAAAGAGGGGGGACTGTTATGAAGAAAAATTCTGCCAATTTTTTTCTGTGAGAAAAAGGTTACCAGTGTTGCTGCTGGGGTGCTGCTTGTGTTATGGTAATTACGGGTCGTTGTTGTTAATAGTTGTTTTTGTATCAGGAAAAGCCCTAGCTGGGGCAAAGTAATGGCCCTTCTCTGAGACAGTGAAGGGTGAGGACATCCCGAACAGTGAGGAGAAGAGACTCGAGGGGAGGGATATGCAAAATAACTCCAAGGACCAGCATGCCATGAGAAGCTACTGCTTCTAGCTTACTCAAAAAGACCCCAAAAACAACGAGCCACCTAAGAGCTGAGAGATTGGAGTGATGTCTGCACGTCAGGAACGGAGTGCTGAGCCTGCAGAGATGGAGAACACCTTCGGAGTCCCTCTCACCCTGACCATGGGAGTCGTCCTGAAACCGGGAGTGGACAGGGTGAGATTGGGGCAAATTCAACATGGGAACCTTGGAAGGGCTCTTGATGCCCCAAAAGCTCCCACGAGGATCGGACCCCCAGCTCTGCCCCTGGTGGACAAAGCTGCACATCTCCTCCTCCTCCTCCTCCTCCTCCTCCTCCTCCTCGCCCTGGGAGAGATGGCGGGAAGCTGTAGCTCATCCGAGCTGCCCAATCCTGAGTTGATCACTTATCAATAAAGGCATTAAAAGGAGAGAAAGTCTCCCGTCCTGTTTATTTCACAATATGCAGTCATTAAGCAGAAAAATTATAAAACTTATGTTTCTAAAGTTCTAAGTAGGAATATGCCTTATGTGAGAAAATGTATTGATGAGGTGGTGAAGGGTTTTTAGTGTAGTAATGTAATTGTATAGAGTAAGCTTGGAGTTTAGAAGTTAAAATAGAAGCATTTGTGTGTACATGAGATAGCAGCCCATTGGATGAAAGTATCAGCAGTGCAGCAGAATTAAGTAAAGGAAATAGGTTAGAAGAACAAAATAAATAAACTTTGTGGCAACGTGTGAGGGACCCACGCTCCTTGCCCTGGAACCCAGATCTCTCCAGGAGGGCAGCAGGAGAGGGCTCAGGCTCATTTGTGGGACTGAGAAGGGTTTGGGTTCACTCCCCACCCTTTGCTGCTGTGCTCATCTCTAATTTCACTTCACACCAGGAGCTGACACCTGCAGGAGCCTGTTCTGGGGTAACTCCTGAGTTACTTCTTCTTTTTATTGAAGATTACATTTATTTTCATGAAGATAAATGCATGGAGGGCTTTGACAGGGGGAGAACAGCACTCAACTCTGCTCCATCAACATTGTTCTCATCTGCTTTTGGTGCTCTCCTTTCTGTGTGCTGGACTCCTGAATAGACCCTGAAATGCAAACAATTGCTGATCATGCTGCTGGCTCTGATAACACAACTCATAATGTTGCCCTAATTACTTACATTATAAAACTGTCAGGTCTGGAACATTTGGTCTCTCAAGGCAGCTCTCCAATTAATCTTTTCCTTTTTATTAGAGATCTTGTTATGTGATTCTCTTTTGGGGAGGAATTAGAAGGTTTTATGTCATAGTGGTGGGTGGGTTTTTTTAAAGCTTTCACTGATAATAGAGCAAAAAGACTTCAGAGTTACCCTTTTAAAAATTATTTTTATTGCAGCATCTGAAAGAATGTTGCCTTTACTATTAATGTCTAACTGCTGAGGGAAAAATCCTAGAACAAGCATAAAAAAATCATAGAACAAGCCAGGTTGGAAGGGACCTTGAAAGATCATCTGGTCCAAATTTTTAAGGAGAATAGGAGCCTTTTTATCACCTTGTCCAGTCATGTTTAAAAAAGCCCCCAGTGAAGGGGATTCTGCCACATCCATGGGGAGGTTGTCTCAGAGCTCCCTTGTTTCCAATGTGGAAAAAAATCCATATATAAAGGTGAAACCTCTCCTGGTGAAACTTGTACCTGTTGTTTGTCTTTAAAATGTGGCTCCTTGTGAGGCAGAGCCTCCATCCCCTCTGCAGCTGCCTGCTCAGCCCTGAACTCTGGGAGGTCATCATCCCTCATGGAAAAGGGATTGCTTCAAATCTACCCCAAATAAAGTAGTTTTCCTCATTGTGGTGTTTGTGAGGTCCCCAGGATGAGGTGAGAGATGAGAATCTGACTTCATGTTCTCAGAAGGCTGATGTATTATTTTTTGATTTTATATTGCATTAAAAGAAATGTTATATTAAAACTATACTAAAGAAAGAGAAAGGATACATCAGAAGGCTTGAAAAGAATGATAATGAAAGCTCATGACTGACTCAGAGTCCAACACAGCTGGCTGTGATTGGTCATTAAGTAAAAACAATTCACATATTTGATAAACAATCTCCACACCACATTCCAGAGCAGCAAAGCACGGAGAAGCTGAGGCTTCTCATCTTGCCATGAGAAGAAATCCTGGTGAAGGAATTTTTCAGAAAATATCATGGTGACAGCTCAGTATTCAGCCCAACTTTAGCCCACTAAAGCTAGAATTTTAGCTTTAGAGTGAAAGCTAACATTTTGATTTGAGTAAGGAAGTCTGTTTGGTGGCTCCTTTTCCCTCCCCTGGTTAAAGCAGAGAGTGAAGGTCCAGATCCTAAAAGAGGCTGCTGGTGCTATTCCTTTTATTTTATATATAAAATGGGAGGATCATGTTTAAATCTCAGCTTAATTCAAAATACATATTTGAACCAAGGTCTTTTATTTCTAAAATTGTGCACCTGACTGCATTATTATGGTATAATCTCTCCCCATCTTTCTAGAAGCAAATGCTTCATTTTTCTTCTAAACAATGAAATTATTTACTGAAAAATAAGCTAGCAGATCATCGTGCTTTATTCAGGTGTCTAAACCACTAAAATACAAAGTTAGCTTTCCCTACCTAGATCTAATTCAGTGATTTTTAGACTATTTTATATAAATAATGGTTCTGAAATTATCCAATTTTGCCAGGATCTGGGTCTGTAGGCATAAAGCCTATGCCTCTACTTGTTAAATAGAGGTTCAAGACTGATCAATGTATTTTTCCACTCTGAAAGTCTTGATATTCTTAAAATTAGCTTGCAGAAAAATAAATTTAAATCCTGTCCCCCTCACAGAATAACAGCACTGGGGTTTTTCTCTGTCTATAAATCTGGATATATAAAAGATGACAATGATAAAAATGTGATGTAGATTCAAGAATCTGTCTGCAATATACTGTCCTTTTGTTCAGTGCAGCTCTAATGCTTCCGTTCACCTTGTTTGTAACTATTTCCTTTATAAATTATCATAAACCTGAAAAGGTGGGCCATTTTTTAGGCTTAACATAACCAGCACTGCCTTATTTCAAAATCTAATACAATTATGAACACACCGTAACTTTTGGATGATTAAATTGCAAATTGTGGGTGTCCACGAGGCAAGCAGATATATTAAATTTGTTCACCTTCATAACTCATCCTCACACACACTGGATATTTTTCAGGATCACACCAAGCTGTGCTTGTTCTGCCTGAGGTACATTCTACAGTATTTATGGTTTATCAGATGTACAGGAGATCTTCTTCAAGGAGATACTCATACATCATTTGAACTTCAGTAGTTATTACACTGTTTTAATGGAAAAATGTTATAAATGAATGAGTTTTATTCTCTCTGAGACACTTATATTTTTGAACATGACTTTTTCAATGATGTTATTTTTTCGTTCTATGAGAACATGAACTTGTTTATTGCTCGCCGATTTTATAAACATATCTCCTTTTCTCCTTGGAGAGCTGTGAAGAAAAAAAAGGTCAGCAAGCAGAAGCTAAGTAATCTGAGTGTAGTTTTCCAGAAGTTTTGTGGAGTAAACGCGACACCTGTTAAAAATCAAAGAAATCAAGACAATTTCCCTCTTATTTGCATTGTATTTGAATGAGGAATGTAATCTACAAAGAAATATTTAAAAGTGAGGTTTTGATTTACAGCTGTAAATTAAGGGATATCTGGCTTAATCCACATGGAAAACACCTGTAGTCAGTATGAACTTAGACTGTGAGCTCAGCAAATAAAAAAGATTGAGACTTGTCTTGCAAACAGAGCCAAGATCCCCAGGAAGAAGGTGGTTTAGTGTTTGTGGATGGAGCTGAGGCATTTTTCCTGTACCTTGGTGCAGAACTCTCCTCTCTGCTGTTGACACGCATGGGTGTCAGTGCTGCAGGTGCCAGGCTCACCTGCCTGTTTGAGGGGCTCCCTTTGTCCCCATGTCCTTTCCATTGATGCCTTGTGAGGGCTGCCCTAGAGCAGAGGCTGGGCAGGGCTAAAGAATAAAGCAGGGATTTATTAAAAGGATCTCCTCCATGGATGCACCTTGGGCAGCACCAGAGCCCAGCCAGGGCTGCACCCAAAGTGAACCAAAATGGTCCCAAAATGCACAACCAGTCACAGGGTCTGTCCCTTGGATCAGTTCTGCTCCATTTGCACCTTGCAGTTCATTGTCCCATTCCAGCTTTAGCCCAGGCAGTCCCACCCTGCTTGTTTTTCTCTCTCCAGCCCACGGTGTTTGTGCTCCTGGGCTGAGATTTGGGTCATTTGTCCTTGGTGCCCAGCTGGAGCAGGAATTGTTTTGTCTCCCTGCTCTGTGCACAGAGCTCAGCATCCCCTAACATAAAGCTCAGAACTACACACTGAAGCAGGGCAGAATCTGAAAAATATAAAAGCTAAAACCTGAGGCATCACCATCACTGTTATATTTGTGATTTCTGACCAAGCCCTGTGCAAGGCAGCAACCCTTAGGAGCTCATGTTGTAAATACATTTTTTCCCAGCGTTTTGCTCGTGTGGGACTCCTGACCCAGCACTCAGCTCCCCAGCCTGCCTCAGGCAGTGGCACTGCAGAGCTGTGGGGGAATGGGCTCTGCCCACCCTGGGGTCTCCTGATCCATGAGGATCCCTGTGCTCCTCTCCCACAGCATTCCTGACTCTGGGAAGGCCTGAAGAAGGCTTGGGGGGTTTAAAACTTTTGGCAAGGGCAGTGACAGTGGTGCCTTAGGATTTAGCTTTTATATTTTTCAGATCCTGTACAGCTTTTGGCTATAGTTCTAAACTCCAGAGCCTGTCAGCCACTGCTCTCCTGTTTTATTCAGACACAACAATTCCTCTTTAGACCTGAAACTCAAGGACACCTCATTGTCTCAGGCCCTGAAAAATGTAAAAACCAAGGAATTGTGGGGGTGCAAACTCAGAGTAAATGACTTCATTAGCTGAAGCTGTAATTGGAGGATTAACCCCTGATGGGTAATGGACCAAGCAGAAAGAAAGAACCCCTGATGTCAATGGATCAAACTTATAATTGTGTGAAAAACTTGTGCCCATCATCCATCCTGGGTGCAGCCCCTGGGAAACTTTGACTGCCCAAGGTGTATCTGTTGAATAAATACTCACTTTTAATACATAACTCACATTTAATAAATACCCACTTTTATTATTGTCTGGCCTCTTCTAGGCAGCCACTCCAGGGCATCAACAGAGACAGGTTTATTTCTGCATGCAGTTTAGGAAACTGTTTTATAGCACAACAAAAGGGGAAAAAGTCCCCTAAATTCACATTAAATAATCCTTGTTAAGCTCCAGTGTTCTGCCCAAATCTGCAGCAGTCCTCCCAGGGAGAGCTGTTTGAAGTAGGGATGTGGGTAGCAGAGAGAACCAGGAATGTCCAGGAGTGCTTGGACCCAAAGAAGTGTGCATTGAGAGATCCTGAGATTATTTACACACGGATTGGAGCCACTGTGTCTCCACTTATTGGGACAGAAATAGGTCCAAGTCTTATTCATTTCCTGGGTCTTATTCCTTTCCTGTCACAGGTGGAAGAGGTTAGAACATTTTGTGTGTCTTCTCCAGAGAACTTAATATTTGCTTTTTTTCACTTATCTTTTCTATGATTGCACTGGATAATACTGCAAAGTCGTATAAAATTAAAATTAGGTTTGAAATAGAGTTTGTTAATCACAGTATTTAACTGTTGTGGTTATTGTTTCCTAAGAGATTAATGAGGTGAATTATTGTCACATAATTAAACCACAGTTTATCTAATCTCTTCCATACCCTTGTGGTTTACTGTTATTCAAGTATCACTTGAAGGTTAATTTCACTTAGCTCATATATAGTTGACTTTGGCAATACAGTTAATATCAAAATATGTTTTTAAGTCTATTTGAAAGTCATTAGGCAACAGCTTTGCCAAAATTATCACTTTAGGCTTTACAAGTGAAGGTAAGGACATAAAAAACAGTTAAACCAGCTGAGTGACATACAGATACAAATTCAAAACGTCCCATAACATGTTTTTGATTGGAGCCTTTTCCTAGAAGCAAGGAATTCCTCAGTTGCTGCTCAGAGGCTGAGTCTGAGGCTGCTCAGATCAGCTCACTGGCTGTTTCCTGGGGTACTTGGGCAGAAAATCCTTTTGTCCTGCTACACAATAATTAGGAACATGCAGTAATATCTTTATAGGAAAAAAAATGACAGTCATCAAAACATGTCTTTTCTCTCGGAGAAATAGATTAATTTATATACTTCAATTTTTTTAATCCCCAAACCCAACCTTTTTTTCTCCTTGAGCCACACTCAGCACCATTTTAATTCCCTATTCCTGATTTATTCTCACCCTGGATCTATTTGAAAGATGGGTATTCTATTTATTATACTACAATAGAAAAGCTGCTATTTTGTCCTTGTATTAATCACAGGTTTTTTACATCAATTTTTTGCTTTCTCTTCAGTAAGCCTAAGAAATTACCTACTCAAACTGTGTAATTTCCTCTAAGTTATGCTGCCAAAGATTTCAATCTACTATTTTCTCTCATTTCTCTCTCATCTCATCCTTTTATAATATGGACAAAATTAAAATTATTTTCATAAAATTATAGCTAAGCATAGAATCAACCCCAAAGTGAGACCTTTTAAGAAAATAAGAATTCAGTGGCATGGAATTTAATAGTTTTGATATTCATCCATAGTGCAGAAGCTAAAGTCGTAAGTGGTTACACAATTCTGAATCCAGAGATTTTCCCTCTTCTAAACAGAATTCACAGATCTTTGATGTCTGAAAAATACAACATTCTTGAGCGTTTAATCTAAGTTGTATTTTATTTTTAGGGATTAATCAGCCAATATTGAAACAGTGAAATCACTCAGTAAGTTTTTGGTTATGATTCTCTTAAAAGACATCCCACTGTGCATTTCTAGAATAATTTCCTCTTCTATATACTTTTCACTCCAAATACCCTACAATTTGTTTCATTTTTCTCTGTAGTGAGTTAGAAGAGGATCCTGTGTCAGGCACAACACTTTGCAGTTTTTCCCAGTTTTCCCCAGTGGTTTTCCCCAGTTTTTTTTCCCCAGTTTTTTCTCCCAGTTTTTCTTCCCAGTCATTTTTACCACTTGTTTTTCCCACTCTCATGTTTCCTTTGGGGTCACTTTCCAATACAGTGGAATTCCTTGGGATGCCTGCTCGTGGCCTGTATGCCATGGATATCTAAACCACAATTATCCAGCTCCCTCTGAAATTGTTTGCTCCTTCTCCCCTGCTTCTGTTGCCTCAGAAATGGCGTGCCATCAGCAGATGGGACAATTGTGAACACAACATGCCAAGGTCAGGGCTCCAGGAATCAATCTGAAGTTCCCCCCTGCTCTCACAGCTGGCTGCTCCTTGCTGGGTGTCTCTGGAACCACTGGAATTTGTTTTGTCACTCCTTTGCAAACATGTTCAACCCCTTTCAAATCAAACTGCTCTGTGCTGTGCTACCAAATGCTTTCCAGTGCCAGATAAATTGTCCATTACATTGGGATTGTCTCCAGGTGTGTATGGAAGGAATTGGAGTTGTCTGCCTTTTCAGAAAGCTCCTCTTTCTCTGTATTCAGCCTCCTTGGGGTCTTCTAAGTCAGGCATTCCTAAATCTGGTTTAATAATTTTCTGTCTTCTGCATAGCTGAGTGCAGGATAAGAAGCTTGGGTTTCTGTGGTCTTGGAGCCTTTTAAAGTCAAAAGAATTCTATTAACTGCTCCTCTAGTTCTCAAATACTCCCTTCCTTCCTTGTGAGTTATCACAAATCCTGCCCAGGGCTTTCCTTTTCCCCTCACCATTTTTCTACTGATTTCTCAGTTGTAATTCAACCAGGCCTGGAGCTTTGGCAATGTTTAATAGTTCTAATTGCCTAATTAAGGTATCAGCTCTAGTAGACCAGAGCCTTCTTTCTCCTCAGTCTTTCCAGTTTGCAGGAGTGTGCTCAGCACTTCTGTCAGATTCTCCTCCTTTGAGTATTCATTATGAGCTGTCTATAAAGATATGAGTAATCTGTCTCTTTATTTTTCCAACTGCTTTGCTTGAAGATACTTCTCCCATTCCTGTCAGGCTACAAGAAGGTGAACAAAAAAGCCCCACAGTTACACAGAAAAATTGCTATTACTGTGAAACAGAGGAAAATCTGTCTTTTTCTTTGCTTTTCAGGAAAAATATCAACTCTGTAATACTGGCATGTGTGCATGAGAGAGGAAAGGAGACACTCGGGGACTGAGTGTAGCCTGTGATGGTAAGAAGGGGTAGAGATAATGAAAGTTAATTGGCAAAAATGAAATCAAATCCTGCCAGGTGAGCGTGTTTTGCCTGTGACAGTCACTGCTGGGTGATTGCTGTCTTTGCTCCATCCTGGGAGTTTTTTCTGTGCAGTTTTTCCCACTCCCTCCCTGTCCATGGGGGGACAGAGCACTGACCAACAGCTGGGTGGGAGCTGACACAGCCCCCAGCTAGATTTTTCCTCTTATAAAGAAATCTCCATAACCTTAACAAAAAAAAATCCCAAAAAACTTCTCTCCCTAAATAAACTAAAAAATCCCTCTATTTTAAAAATAGTTAACTAGCTAAAAATATAACTGATGCCTCAGGTTTGAGCTTTTGTATTTTTGAGATTCTGTGATTTTGATCACTGTCCAGACACTGCCTCTCACTTCCCTTTCAGGCTGCTCTAAGCACAGCTACCAAGAGGTGTAAATGGATGCAGTACCTCTGTTTTTCAGTGCCACAGTGGTTAATTGTATTATTTGTAAATGTTTCATAGAAAAAATACTTATGTTGGTAATTTAAAAACACTTTAAATACTAGTCTTCAAAATGTTCTCCATCAAACACCACATTTTGAAGAGATGCATAGAACAAAAGATATACTGGCCTCATCAGAGACAGACATTCTTCCTTTTTTAACATTTGTTGGGTAATCAATGCTCCTGTTTCGCTGTTTGTCTGCTTCTTAAATTTTAACAAGTAATTCTGCTTATAATTGTGGCACTTGCTGATTTTGTACCAACTGGCACCTGCTGTGTGCAGGATAATAGCACAATTCAATGTGTACTGTAGGAAGAACATTCTTGCTGCTCATTCTACCTGAAATGTCTGAATTTATAGGTGGAGTTACCCTGTTGAAACACACAATTACAGGGAATGTAGGTAAGTAAGAGTAGAGATTTTTACTTGTGAAACAAAAACAAAACCCCAAATAAATGTGATTTTCTTTGTTATGGATGCAGGAAAGTATCAAAAATTATTGTGGCCCAAAAAAGTGATTGTCTTACTAGATTTTATCTTTTATCAGTGATATCCATTGGTTGTAATGAAGGTGATGCCTTGAGAAGGCTGACCTAGAACAGGGGCTAGACAGAACTGAAGAATAAAGCAGGGATTTATTAAAAGGATCTCCTCAATGGATCCACCTTGGGCAGCACAAGAGCCCAGCCAGGGCTGCACCCAGAGTGAACCAAAATGGTCACAAAAATGGATGAACAGTCACAGGGTCTCTCTTTCATAAATTCTGCTCCATTTGCACCTTGCAGTTCATTGTCCCATTCCAGCTTTAGCCCAGGCAGTCTCATCCTTCTTGTTTTTCTCTCTCCAGCCCACGGTGTTTGTGCTCTTGGGCTGAGATTTGGGTCATTTGTCCTTGGTGCCCAGCTGGAGCAGGAATTGTTCTGTCTCCCTGCTCTGTGCACAGAGCTCACCATCCCCTCATATGAAACCTCACACACTAAAGCAGCACAGAACCTGAAAAATATGAAAGCTAAACCTGAGGCATCAAACCTGTCCCATCCCAGGAGACTGGTGATTTGGGATCCTGTCCCATCCTGGGGGATTGGTGATTGGGATCCTGTCCCACCCCGGGGGATTGGTGATTGGGATCCTGTCCCATCCCTGGGATCCTGTCCCACCCCGGGGGATTGGTGATTTGGGATGCAGCAGTGCCTCCCTGGTGCCATGCCCAGCTCTGGAGCCCAGGCTCACAGGTTCTGCAGTTCCCTGGTGAATTTGCAGCCCAGCCTGAGGACAGCAGAGCTTTGCCTTTGCCAAGGACTGCTCAGGGCAGAGCTTTACCAGCAAGTGTTAAAGTGAACAAAACCACAGCAGCTTTAGTTGCTGAATATTTCCTGTTTATCTGCCTGAGACCCAGGCAAATTAACAGCAGCCATCTCATTTTTGTTTCTTACAGATTATTCTCCTGTGACTTTTAATTAAAACTTCCCTTAGGCACAGAAGAACCATCGGTGATTTTATTTTTTTTTTCCTGGACTCTCTCAGCTTTAATTACCTTTTAGGATTTGAAATAAGCCTTATGTTTGCACCAGATCATGTTTACTACAGAAGAAAGTGGCAAAGGGATCAGCAGGGATATTTACTATAAAATCAAAATTTCACATAAAATATATTTAAAATATAGTCAAGTAAACATTCCCCTCCTAAAAACCCCATGGCCAGGTTTAATAGTCTTTCATGTATTTGAGACTGAATAACTTGTGTTGGATCTCCCATTCCCGCACTATTCAATTTTTACTGGGAATATGATTACATTGAAATGAGACTCCATCGGAGAAATAAGATATTGGATGGGCAGTAGACCAAGGCAAATTTCTGAGCAGTTTGCATAAATGCTTTCCCAGCCATAATAGCAGCTTCAGAACTTAAGCAGAAGAGCTAACCTGTCAGAATGCAATTCCTATTCACTGCTGCTGCAAACACCTTGTTTGCCAGAGAATCATCCCGTTTGTTTTGTGTTCACCTGCAAATAAATTTGGTGTAAAAAGAGCTGCAGTGGGTACAATGTTATTCCAGCTGGAGAGAGGAGAGGTTTTTAGCCACTAATAGGTGTGTAAATATGGGGCACAATGTATTCATGCACATCAGAGGCAGGGAGAGCTGGGAGTTAATGGGATGAGCTCCCCAGGACACCAGCAGGGAGCAGGCAGAGTGGGCTGCACTGTGAGCACAGGATGAATAAAATAGTCCTAATAATTCCCTGCTGCTGACTGGGGAACTGCTGGCAGGTCTGCTAAAAACAGTTGAATTGCCTTAGAATAGGGATAAATGAGTAATGCTGAGGAGATGAAATATTTCTGGGAGGCATCTCTGGGCTGAGGAGAGCCCCCTCATGCTGTCCATAGCAATGGGCTCCTTGGCAGAGAGGCTTTGCAGGTGGGGAGGCACAGCCCAAGGTATTTTATGAATTTTATTGATTTTAGGGACAGCTTAAGGTGTGTTTTATTCAAGGTTTTGGGGTGTGTATGTCCAGGCACTGAAAGCATTTGTATGTGTACACAAATATTCCCAAAGGGCACAATACAGGCTCATCAGCAGTTGAAGAAGCACTTATCATTTTGCTTTTTGGTATAGAAGTGAAGAAATCTCTGAGGGAAATAAGGTCTTGCATTGCCTTATAGAATGGATGATATTTTGGTGGCTGTTGTTAATCAGATGATAATATTTTTGTAGGCTTCAGCCTAATGATTTTTTTTTTTTTTTAATATCATTGACTGGCTGGCTGCTTCATGGGCTTTTCAGACAAATAGGAAATATGGTTAGGAAAAAAAATAAAATTAGCTTTTCCTTAATTTAGTTATTTCTGAGCCAGTGTATTTTCCCCAAATCCCCACGTAACAGGCTTAAGTTTTGCTTTTCAGGTTTTTTAGCCACTGAGGAACTGCACAGGGAAATCACACTTCTGAACTCAAAAATGGACTTGATTTGGAATTATCTTTTCCTGCTTCTATATAATGGGCATTCTGCACACAAATTGGTTTTTCACAGATGAATATTCTTTGCATTTAATTTACATTCTGCATATGGCTGTGTGCATTAAAGCTATTTAGCATAAAAGAAGATGAAGAATGGAAAAAAAACTTTTAAAATTAATGGTACAAAGTTAAGTGGTGTGCTCCTGTTTACCCTTGCTAGCAATAGAACAAGCCAAGGACATTCATCAAGAAGAAGGGCCGTAATTAATTAAGTGAAATATGATGCAATGCACAATTAACATGTGTTACAGCATGTCAGTAGACTCATGCCAATAAAACAGTAATGTCAGCTAAAGGATTTGACATTTATGTGGATAATAAAATATTGACAGTTAAATTAGGGGGGGTTTAAAATAGTTTTCTGAAACAAAACTTGGCTTAAAAACCTGTAGCAGATATCTTTAGGAAAAGCCATCACCTGCAGGCAGGTGATGTATCCATTAAATTCTTATGAATCCATAAGAACTCACTGGGAGTCAGGCAGTAAAATACCTTAAGAAACAATCTGGCATTAACTGACACCTCTCATTGTAGAAATTCTAGAAAAAATAATCTCTCATATGTAGAATTTTTTTTTCCTGTGTTAAACATTTCCTTCCTGTGTATTTAATCATCTTGAGTCCTTCCAAATGATCTTTCCATCTGAATAAATGGCATCACCTCAGTCCTCATCTCCCCATCCCATTTCCTTTTTTCTGGTGTGTTCACATCTCCTGCACCCCTCCCTCAAGGAACCTGCACATGGTGGATTTGGATTCTGTCAAACACAAACACTCTGATCCCATCTTGTTTTATTTGTGCCAAACTGGAAGCACAAAAGTTGTAAATTTGGTGCTAGCCTGCAGGAAAGCCTGAAGAGTAGGGCTACATTTTCTCTCTTCTTAATTACATTATGGTTGCTTGAAGGAAAAACATTCCATGGAAATCACATTTCTGTCAGAAAATCTTGGATTTGTTATTTCTACAAATAAGCTTAAGATTAATGAAACTGAAAGCAGCTCTCTTGTACTTATTAGGGCTGCAAATAACCTTAAGATTGATGAAAATAAAAGGAGCTGGTCAGTTCAAAAAGGCTTTTTCCTCCTATTTTTTCTCCATTTTGGTTAGACTGCACAACCAGGGGTACTTTCTGAAGCATTTTTCTATATTAAAGGAGAAACTCACAGGAAAGGCTTTTAAGAATATCCACAGGTGAACAGATGGAGACCCTTCTGTCTTTCTGTACCACTGCTTCAAGGGAATTTTAGGCAGAATTTTCGAGCCACCCACTCTTTGATGCATCAAGAGAAATCACAGGCATGTTCCCTTAAAGGTTCTGATGGGAGCTCCAGCCTACCTTGAAATTCTCCACTGGAATAATTTGCAGGAATCAGGGTCAGGGAATTGATTTGCTCCAAAGCAGTTTATTTCAATTTGAATATTTTGAAATTGTGCTGGGCACCTCTGGTAGCGTGCCTGGAGCAAGATGATCCTGTTACCATGGTTTCAGGCTGAGATTTGGGTTACTATGGTGTCAGCCTTTCCTTCTTGCTATGCAGGAAAGTAGAGTGTGACCTGGGCAAGGTCATGGAGACTTAAATCCTCAAAGAGGCTGAGCTGGAGCAGCAAAATGAGTCACTGCAGAGAAGGGCTGGGAGGCAGCTGGTGCCTGAAGGAGAAACCCAACTCCTGTGTGTGCTTTTCTTGGGAAGGGCTGGGTTCCCAGCCAGCAAAGCCACTGGAGAGAGAGGCCTGGCAGGGAAATCAGCATTGCCACTGGAGAGAGTTTATTGCAAATCCCAGTTTTGTCCAGCCAGGATTAACATCCAGGCATCAGAGGCTTGCTGCTCTCTCCAAAAGCTCTGGTGATTGCATCCTCTGCCCTGCAGATGGGCAGCAAAACTGTGGTGTGTGTGCCCCATTCCAAATGGAACAAACAGCTCCTGGAGTGAGAGCTGCCACCATGAACATGTGACTGTTGCCTTTCTGTTTTCCTTTGTCATTTTGATTATTCCCAATCCTAGAAGTGGGTTTTTATTTTTTTTTTAATGCTTTTTTAGTCCTTAAAGTGAAGCAAGCCGACCTTTCATTTCACGGCAATAAATTAATTCCCTGTATTTTTATAAATTCATTCCCTGTATTTTTAAAAATTAATTCCCTCTGTTTTGTTCTAGCTGTCTCAAGCAGTTTATAAAGCTTGGGTTTTTCTGCTTGATTTCTATATCTTTGTGTCTAGATAGATTGACCCAAGCAGTTTAAATGCCTGGCACACTGTAGTGTGCGGTGCTGCTGAGCAGCTCCAACTGGGAACAGGTTCCACATTGCAGGATTGGATCATGGCAAGCCAAAATATCCCTCAGAGATTTTTTCTCATAGAAACCCAGGCTGGATCACAACACAGAGGTTTGGGATTGAGCACCATCTGTTCAGCACCAGGAAAAACCCCAAATCTGATGCACAACTGTTCTCCAGGCCCAGAGAAGCCTGCAGCAAATATTTAGACACTGACAGGGGTTCCTCACTATTTGGTTGATTGACTAGTTACTGTTGAGTTCTTTTTTATTGCTAAGTATGTTTGGGTTTGGTTTTTCCTCCCTCAAATAGGGTTTTTAATTTTGCATCCTGAGATTCAAGTATGTAAATTCCACTTAAGTCTTCTCCCAGCTTCTTAAACCCTGCTGCAGCATTTGCCTTTTGAGGTTTGATTTTGGCTTTCTCTCTGTAATCTAGAGATAGAGTTCCATCAGAGGGCTGCTCCAAGGATGATATCAGAGCATTCTGATGCCATGGTAATAGATGCAGACTCAGTCTCCTATCTGCTGATTGCACCCGGAGAAGTGCCAATTTATCTATTTCATCAGAGTGAAGCAGCTCTTCCCTCCTGAGTGTACAGTTCTTCTGAGTGTTATTCCCAAGTAATAACATTATCTCTCCAGCTTATACCTGGAGGGGAATTATGTGAAGTAGCAGTGCAGTGTAATTATTTCAGTGCAAAGCTGCAGCCCTGACCAAAACAAACAAAAAAGCAGCTCAGCCCTAGTTCCACACCCACACCAACAGGTTTAATAATTGGGGCCACAGCAGTGATTTTCATTATTCTAAATCAGCCTGACTGGAAGTGATCCCAGTGGCACTTTGGGAAGCATTAAGGACATTGCTCCTGAAGGAAATTGTGTTACTTGCAATGAAACAAATGTTTAATATTTCTGGTTTCTCTCGCTTGTCTCACATTGTTTCCTTGCAAACCTACTGCTCTCCCCAGGTTTCTCAGGGCTCTTCTTTGGCCTCATTCATAATTGTGTTGCCATTTGGAAATATGGAAAGGAGCCCAGAGAATCCAGGGAAGTGTAGTGCTGGAAATGAGCTCCTTAACACTTTATTTCTTGGCAGCACAGTGGACAGGACCCTGCCATGATTAGAGGTGTTCCTCAAGAAGGGGACATTTGTAGCATGATTCTTTGCTTTCAGAACCTTGATCACCATTCCACTTCACTCTTGGCTTTCCTGTGTGCTAACCTCCTGTTCCTTCTGCATTTTTGATTTTGTATTTGCATTTCTGATGCCCTGAAAATCCTGCTCTCTGAGAAAGGAAGAGCAGAGTGTGGCCCTGACTGATGCCTGGACTGGTTCTGCTGGCACCTACTGAATGCAATCATACCCTGGAGTTATTTTATGGGGTACCCACAGAATTTATTTTGTCTGGGCAGTATTTTGGGGGCTTTTCTAAAGGTTTGGATGTAAAGATGGGGATAGTGTTGAAAAGCTGTGTGAATATGAGTTTTGTTTTCTCTGAAAAAGGAAGATTAATTCCTGACAAATCAGAGGAATCTATCCCATTGTTAAATGGAAATCTTCATTGTCCTATTTGTTGTCCTGCTTAAATTTAGGAGTTGCCAGATATTTGCTCACTAGGGAGTAGAAAATCAATGCCAGAGGTAAATGTGCAATGAATCGAAACCACTCCTGATTGCCAGGCTAGAAGATGATTGTTGTTTTAGTCTTCTCATGATCATTGTTTTCTAAAGAGTAACTAGGAATGAAAAAGGCACATATATAAAATAAAAATTTTAGCTCTTTTTTTTTGCACCCCTGTAAAATTTGAAGAGTTGCTATTCCTTTTTAACCTAGTAGCTTTTAATAACAAGCTTGCAGGTTTAAAAAGCAGAAAAGGTGGCTGAAGCTCAGCGAAGAATGGAGTAATTTCAGGTATTTCAGTTTGCACAGCACTCTCAGGCTGGCAGCAGCACAGCCCTGACTGTACAGATGGACCTGAGAGCTGGGCCTTGCTATTCAAGGGGGGAACTTTGCACTAATTTAAATCATTAAGATGAACTGGCACACAACAAATTGGAGTCCCAGGGGGGTCTGAATGTGCCAGCAGTTTATACAAGCTGACCCCAGAGTCTCTCATGTGTAAGCAAGTCAAGGGGCACCATCTGCAGCTGGCCTTTGGAGCTGCTAGGGGTCATGGAGGGCTTAGCACTGAATTCCAACCAGTTATTTATGGAGGAAAAACAGACTTTAAACAGCCACTCTTTAAAGGGAGTTATTCCAGGCTTTGTGGCAGTTAAACGTGCAAGCAGCCTCTTGCAATCCTGCTCATTTTCAGACATACATGTGATTAAACTGCTTTAAACATCTGAATTGTTTTATAAACCTCAGTGTTTCCTAGGTGAGGTGTGTTCAAGTGTGCACACTGAATCTTTTTTCATCAACTGAAGTCTATGGCTGCATATTTTACTTAATTTATATTGTCTGCATTGAAGGTTGGCTTTTTAAAATGTCTTAACACTAAACAATTTCACATGGCAGGATGGAGGTGGCTGTCATTGAAATCACTCATTTTTACCCCAAATTATCATGATTTTTATAAGTATAAAAAATAAGTATAAAGTGAGAACTTTCTGTAATTATTCACTTTTTAATGTTTGGGTTTTTTCAAGATGAAACCCCAACAAAATGAGGCACAAAACTTTCCAGCTATTTCTGAGGGATATTGAGGGGGTGATGTGGTACTGACTGCTGATTAGAAATCGTGGAGCTGCAATGAATTTCATTTTTCACCCTGAGGAAAATTTTCACTGAGGAGTGTGGCTCCTAACCTTCTGAAAATATAGGTGAAGTGACCTTCTTTATGCAAAAAATCTAAATCTATCTATACCTATATCTCTCTATATTTAATCTACCTATATCTGTCTATATCATCTATATGTATCTATCTATCATCTATCTATATCAATATCTATATCCATATATATATATATCATATATATAATATATATAATCTATATCTATATGTCTATATCTATATCAAATATATCTATATCTTATATCTATATTTATATTAATCGAATCTAGATATAATCTATACCTAATTGAAATCTATCTAATCTATATCTGTATCTACACACCCCCCTTCTGACACAGGCACCCCATAGGCCACAGGTGAATATAACCTTGCAATTTTTACATGTAATGGTGTGGAGCCCTTCCTTATTTCTCCTTGAATATCCACTCAGGCTGTTCTTTCAGTAAAGGTTAATTGCAGGAAAAGGCGTTTTCCTGATGTTAACACAGGTGTGTGTTAGTCCCATCTGTAGAATGCCAGAAAACACTGGAGTGCTGTTACAGTCTGGCTTTATCTTGTTGTAGAACTCAAAAATCCCTTCCTCGCCTAAAGAGAACACAGAAATTGACCTTTTAAAATCAATGTTGGGAAAAAATCTAGACACAAATCATTGCACTTTTGTAGTGGTGTGGGTTTTAGTACCTCAGACTGAATTCACCAAAAAGATTTTTAAAGAATAAAATGGGAATAATATTATTCACCTGTGAGTAACTTCATGAATTATTTCTTAGCTGTAATTAAATCACCAGTTGAGCTCAAGTCATTGATTTACCATCTCAGATAATCCTGGGTGTTTTGTGCACTGTGATAATGGCACTGTGTTATGAAGAGCTGACATTCCTCATAGGTGAATTGTAAGGTTTGATCATTAGTCAAAAGAGAGAAGAATAAAAACAACATGAGAAATCTGTCTGTTGGAATCTATCTGAGCTGAGCTGCTTTCAAACCCAGAGTGCTGTTTAAAAAATTAGTAAAGGAAATAATTTAGAGTCTCTTGCCCATAAGAGAAGATTATCTGACTTTTTGAAATGAGCTAAGCCAGATTTCCTGTCAGTACAGGCAGGCTGACAAGGGTTTTGGTGCCTGGATCCCCTGCAGAACCCAAACCACACCCTGAGCTGCCTGAGTTTAAATCTTTTACTCTAAGGACCTTTAATCCAGTCACAGGCTGGAAGGGGCCTCGCTGTAAGGGAAAAAGTCTGGTGGTGGTGCTGCAGCCCCTGTCAAATGGAAATCTTTATGTTAATCTTTATGAAATCTTTATGTTGCACCCCCTGTTAAATGGAAATGGGGACTGTGCTCCCTCACCCCATGGTGTGATTCCTTTGTCCCCTGTCTCTTCTCAGAGTCCAGAGATGACTTTTGGACAGCTGCAGCCCATGACTTTCCGTTTGGTAGATTATCCCCACATGATATTTCCTGTTTTCCCCTGTGTGTTTGCATGTCTGTGGTAACTTTACATCCACTCCTGCAGCCTCCTCGTGGAATTAGCATGTGACTTCTGTGCTCAGGAGCTTTAGGAGCCTGTCAGGACTTGCAGAGATGGCAGTGTTAGTTCTCCCTTCCAACAATGAACCACTTGCTCATTTTCTGCTGTGCTGTTTTTATTTTAGCTTTGCTCCTTACAGTCAGAAGTGTCTGTATTAATGCATTTCTTCTGTTTGTGGATCTGGTACACCTGAATCACCCATCACCAGGCTGATGGATCTATCACGGCCATACTAGCACAGGGTGTTTCATGTGAAAAGTGCCAATCACTTGTTTTTAGAATTTTAAACATTTAATAGTAATAAAATGGTTATAAAAATAGTAATATAATTAGAGTAATAAAAAATTGGACATTTAGGATTTAGGACAATAAGAGACAACAGAAACAAAGAGTTACAGACAGTCCGGGTACCTTTCTCTGGGTAGAAATGAAGCCCAAAAAAGGACCCACGTTGTTAACAGAGGATTAACCCTTAAAAACAACAGCCTGTTGCATATTCATACACCTCATACATGATGCATAAATTCCATTCAAACACAGGATTCTGTCTGGTCAGTGTCAATTTCTTCCTCTGAATCCTGACAGCACCTTCAAGGCTGAGCAAGGCAGGAAGAAGTTAATTTCTTCTGATAAGAGAGCAATAAATTCTCTTTCGCTGAAAGATTTGGGTGTCCTGTGGCTGCCACCTCACTTCGAGTCCTTTCTTTAGGAAAAAAGTATCTTACATAGCACAGTTTCTATTTTAACATTGTTATAACCTAAAACTATATTTAACACACTACTTAAGAAAATGAATATAGCCTAACTTTCTAACATAATACATATAATATTCATTTTAATATTTGCAAAAAGCCAATCATAATATACACATTTTTCACATTTCATTTTCCTCCTGCTTGCAGCAGTCCCACTCTGTGCCTGCTGCTGTGTGGGGCACACAGTGCCTGAATGGCATTATTAGGAATTTAGGAGATAATGTTGTGCACAGTATTTTTTTCTCTATTATTTCCTAATCAAAAGTGCAGAACCAAGAGCTCTGGACTTGAGATGCTTCACTGATCTTTGTGTCCTTGTAGTAAAGAACTGTAATTTTTCTCAGTGTTTTGGCTTTTTGGTGTCTCTGACTTGGGACCAAGAGGCCATCCCAGTTTGGGAC
Source organism: Zonotrichia albicollis (assembly GCF_047830755.1). Classification (NCBI taxonomy): domain Eukaryota; kingdom Metazoa; phylum Chordata; class Aves; order Passeriformes; family Passerellidae; genus Zonotrichia; species Zonotrichia albicollis. The sequence goes on along the minus strand of NC_133834.1, from coordinate 12,937,148 downwards.
AGAATTGCCAACTGCTTTCATTGTGGCCACGTGCTTTGGTCACGTGCCCTCCAAAATTTTTGATTCTGTAAGTGCCACTTAGGAATTTCTATTTCTGCTGGTTAGGAATTTATATTTCAGACGCTGCTGAAAGCAGCAGTCCAAGAGGATCTATGTATAGCTGTCATCACACTCCCTCTTCAAATGGAAAAATGTGATACTGTGACATTTTAAGAAAACAATAACAAAAATCACAAATCAGTGGAAGCACTATTTAGTTCAGTGTAATAGATGAATAACACTGTGGATAATTTTACCACTCCTATATTTAGGGAAACAAGGCCCTGTAGTATGTTGGTAACAGCAGAACTTGATCAGTGTGAAGCACCAGCTGGTGTTCTATAAATGCAGATCTTAGGGCACACATCTGAAGAACTCTCAAAGCTCTGTGAGCACCAGAGAAATTACAGAAACTGCCACCAATTTGGTCACTCCATGGAAATCACAGTCTGGGCAGGAAGAATTTCCCTTTTGGGGTCAGAGTAGCAGGGTTAGCTCAGTGCTTTACCTGGAAATGCTTCCCCAGATAAAACCTGGATTTTTGTGGGCTTGGGAGGTGAATCCTGGCCAGGAATGCCCTGGTTTGGAATGGTGTGTCCAGCCAGGTCAGGTTCCAGCTCACAGCTCTGCTTTGTGCTCTCACTGTTGGACAAAGGGAATGCCTAAGCCTGAGGCAGTGAAATACGGACAGTGGAGTGAAGGGATCTAGACAAAACTAATAACTGCTTTTCTGTGTCAGTCCCAGAGTTTCCTGGGAGTTTAGCAGTCACTGTCAGTTATGGATTTAACTTCCTGAAGGCTGTGGGGAGTTTTCCTTAACTTCAGTGCTGTATAAATGTCCCTGAGTTTGTAGAAGCTGTTTGGGGAAATTGGCCCAGCTAAATTGACATTTACCTCTTCATACAGAACAGGATTCTTTGTTCCCTGGGGATTCTTGCCAAGATTTTCATATGATTAACAGAATAGAAGGATTCCTTCTGCAAATCTCTGGTTCCCTTTTCTATGGGAAGTGGCAGCTTGGTGGCTTGGTCCTTTTCCTTTGTGAAGCTCAGTTCAGCTTTGCACAGGGTTTAAAAGGTGCCCAATGCAGGCACATGCAGGATACACCTCTGGAAGTTGAGATAAACTGGGAATTGGGTAAAAACTCTAAAAAAAATAAGCCAGTTGCTGCTCTTCCCTTCATGCAAATGTGTGATCAGTCCCTTAGTTACTCCTTGTAGTAAATTTGCTGGTGACATCTTCATTGCAGTGAATAAAAGGGTATTGGGACAGCTCTTATTTGTAACATCCTATTTAGACAGAGATTTTTATTTTCACCATTTGAAATTTTTTACTGTTGCACAGGAGTGGCAAAAATAATTATCTTCTACTCAAGGTTTCTTTATTTATCATTTTGCCATGCATTCATAGTGTTTGGGAACAAATGAGCCTTGCTGGTGTGAAAGGTCTGTTTTAAGATAGGTTGTTAGACAGATTTCTAGCAGCTGAGTGAGAAGAAATGTAGATTTTGACAAAAATTAAAGGTATGCATCCATAAAGTTCTACACCTCTGTTCCTAGTTTTGCTTTAACTATTCCTTTTATTCACTTCTTTAACTATTAAGCTAGGTGACAGTAGTAAAAAATATAATCACATCCTAGTGCAGATGAATAAAAAGTAAGAAATATTCCCTCTGTTTGCTCTATCTCACACTTCTGAACTTTCTCCCAGAATGTGTGGGTTGTAATTGTGGTGACATCCTCACCATAAAACATATCCAAGATCCTTTCCACCTTTGTTTAAGAGTGGTTTTTAAAGCACCACAGGTTTCACTCTGGCATGTGCTGTTATTGGGCCGTCCAGTTGTGATGGGTTTGGCTGGCACAGGGTTATTTTTCTTCTCAGGACTTTTGGGTTTGTTACCAAAACGCTGTTGATAATGCACAGATATTGCCTTTTTACTGCTGAGCTGTGTGGTGCTAAACTGAGCTGTGAGGTTCCACAGCTGACCTGAGGGCTCTCTGTGGTTCTAGGCTGAGCTGAGGGCTCTGTGTAGTGTTAAAATTGGCTGTGTGGTTCTAGGCTGAGCTGAGGGCTCTGTGTGTGGTGCTAAACTGAGTTCTGTGGTTTTAGGCTGAGCTGAGGGCTCTCTGTGGTGCTAAGCTGGGCTCTGTGTGGTTCTAGACTGAGCTGAGAGCTGTGTGTGGTGCTAAGTTGGGCTATGTGGTTCTAGGCCGAGCTGAGGGTTCTTTGTAGTGCTAAATGGGGCTGTGTGGTGCTAGGCTGAGCTGAGGGTTCTGTTGTTAAACTGAGCTGTGTGGCTCTAGGTTGAGATAAAGTCTCTGTGTGGTGCTAAACTGAATTCTGTGGCTCTAGAGCTGAGCTGAGGGCTCTGTGTGGTGCTAAACTGTGTTCCGTGGTTCTTGGCTGAGCTGAGGGCTTTGTGTGGTGTTAAACTTGTCTGTGAGGTTCTAGGCTGAGCTGAGGGCTATGTGTGGTGTCAAGCTGGGCTGTGTGGCTCTAGACCTGAGCTGTGTGGTGCTAAACTGAGCTCTAGGCTGAGCTAAGGTCTCTGTGTGGTGGTAAACTGTGTTCTGTGGCTCTAAAACTGAGCTAAGGGCTGTGTGTGGCTCTGAGCTGGGCTGTGTGGCTCTAGGCTGAGCTGAGGGCTCTGTGTGTGTCTCTAGGCTGAGCTGAGGGCTCTGTCTGCTGTTAAACCGGGCTGTGTGTTTCTAGGCTGAGCTCAGGGCCCCCAGGCACAGCAGCAGTGTGCTCAAAGCCCAGCAGAACCTTGCCCCCAGTGTCCATCGAGGTGAGATCCATGCCAGGCTGATGGCAGGGGCTCAGATCCATCCCTGTGATCACTGCCTGTCCACGCTGAGTGCTGCTGTGTGCCACACACAAACAGAGGTGGCAGCAATTGATTGCCTTGGAATTGTAGGAGAAATCCCTGTGTGCTCATTTGACAGTGGTGCTGATCTTCTTTTTCTGTGATCTCCTTTGCCATCATTCCCACCAGTTCTTATTTATGGCAAAACTTAATAGTAGTTTGAACAGATTTTATTTTTCAGCTCTCTCAGGTTTATTTGTGGTGGTTTGGGGTTTTTTTCATTATTATCATGGAATGAAAGGTCTTGTAATCACTCCCAAGTGGCCATATCTGCTAGAAGGTTTGATAACATACATTCTAAAATAAAATGTAGTTCCCATGTTGTATTAGAATAGCTTTGTGCATGGAAGGATTGTGGTTTACAGCTCATACATTTCTTTGACAGAGATCATTTCCATCTCCTTCTCTTGCTGAACTAGGAAACTTCTAATCCTTTATGTGAAGTGCATGTGTGCGGAAATATTAATATTTCTAAGAGAACAAAATCAGAATGATCGTGTGAACAAAATGAAATTAATTGGGTTACTGAAATGGGAAAATAATCCCATGTTATCACCTTGTCCCCTCATTTATCTGCAGCTTGTAAAAGAATAGTGGGGCCATGATTTTGCTGCAATATTATTTTATAGTTGCGTGAGCTTTCTTCATGAACAGGGAGAGGTTTTCCAGAGATCTTGCAGTCTTGGTTCCAAATTCTTATGTATGAAGGAAGAATTGAAATATTAATGTGATAATTTTGTGATAGAGTTGATCTCAGTGTGGAAAGGATGCCTCCGTAGCAGTGAAAGATGATCCATAACATCCGTGGGGTGCTAATAAAACATCCCATGTGCCAGGAGAATCTGTTCCTCTATGTCCTTAATAAGAATATGTCTGCATCTAATAGTAATACAATGAAGTTTAAGCTATTAACAACTTCTGTTGCATCCTTTTAATGAAAAAATAAATCACACTAAAAAGCAGAAAGGTGGGAAATGTTTGGTGGGGCCACACCAAGGATGAGCAGCAGCCAAATGGATCTTTGGCAGGTTTTGCACATCCCCAGAGAAGTCTGCAATGTAGTGCTGGGTTATAATAATGTTAATATTTAGTGTCAGTGACAGTGTGCAAGACAAGGAAACACACAATGTAAAAAGTTTCTAGTTCCATAAAATTCTTGGAGAGCTGGTGGGATTGCCTTCCTTTTCCTTCAAGGATGGGAAAGAATTGAGGAGAGGTTATGACTGATGTGGAAAATGAGCAGCAGTGTTTTAATGTCCCATCCTCTTTATTCTGAAGCTGCACAAAGCTGCCAATAACAGTGTAAATAACAGGAATTTGAACTCTGTCTGAAATTTTTTTCAGTGCTTTTGCTTTAACTAGAGAGTATTTTGCTGGAAGTTTAAGCTTGCTTCTTTCCTTCACTTTTTCTTTGAATCTCTGTTATCTTCATGTATTTATAACAGGTACATTTACTCTGTGGTCTTCATTGTGAAATTGTCCCTAGGGGAAGCTGATGGCACTAATTACCATTTTTAGTGTTAGAAACAACCAAAGCACAGTTTTAAAAAGCACTTCAAATTGGTTAAATCCTACTTTCCTAATTTTCTCAAGACTGAAGTTAAATCAGTCCTGAATCCTAAAAATCTGACATTAAGATATTATCATCCATTGAGTTCCAGAGATACTTCAAACTTATCTGTGTAATTCCTGCCACAAACATGCTGGAGAACAAAAAAAAATTGATGTTTCTGGCTTACAGATTTTTTCAATAATTTCCAGGACACAGGAAGTTGGTTTTTACAGTTTTTACATGGTTTCCTTGCTTATATCAGGTGTGTGTCCAAAATCCTGTGGTCTTTGTGTGCCTGCCCTGGTGGCCATGGTCCTGGGACAGGTTTGGCCCTTGGTGTTGGATCTGTCACCTCCTGCAGACCCAACAGCATTCCTGCTCTCTGGAATGTCTCTGAGACACTTTCCCAGATATTTTTCTAGTTTTCTGGCACCTCCACCTCCATTTGCACCCGTTGCTCCCTGCAGGACCCACAAATGCTGCTGGCTGTGCAGTGAGCCCAGTCCCTCGTCCAGAACTCTCCATTCTGCACTGCAGGAGCATCCTTTGCCAGGATGTTTGGAGCCCTGCACCTGGCAGCAGCCGGCAGTGCCATGGCAGGTCCTGGAGCTTTCATCTGCAGATATTTATAGAGCTGGCAGCTTCCCTTTATTGTTCACTGAGGTCCTGTTTGTGTGCTCAACACAAGTGTCCCTGCTAATGGAGTCATGGGCAGTTTAATCTCATTAGGCCCCAATTATGTCCGGAGCCCATGAAGGAAAAGGCAGGGATCAGGTTTGCAGTTTTTCCTGCTGGAAGTGCTCTGATTCCCCAATATCTCTGGGTGTTTCTGCCCCAGATCTTCCTGTGGGGAAAACGTGGATGGGATTCACCCAGGCAGCACAGATCTCCATTGACACAGATTACAGCAGCCCTGCCCAGTACTGCAGGGGAAACTGGGGAAATTGGCAGTACTTTTGGGAAAACTGACCCAGTTAAATTGAAGTCTTAGGGGTTTCAGTGAATATTTGGAATATATTACTACTGCAATTTAGAGAAAACTTGCTTTTCCACATTTAAAATGACTGTAATGTATTTAAAAACAGACAAAAATCCCCACAGTGACTTCCCCCTGCCTACCCCACTGCCCCAGCCTGAAGGGTTTACTGGGATTCCAGGATCCATTCCTGACCAAGCTCCATCTGCTTTTGCCTTTTTCCCTTTTCTTTCCCACTGATATTCCTGGATGGATAGCTTTTATTGATGTCAGCTTCCATGACTGTCAAGGAACAATCTCATAATTTTCAGCTGCCCCTGTTTTAAGAAAATAAAGCAAGGACATAAAGGTTTTTAAGGCAGTGAATTAATGGCAGTGTAGACTGATCATTTATTATATCAAGCACTGCTTTTGACCTAGAGAGAGTCAATGCTGTCTGTTCTGTCCATGTCTGTGGATTCCTTGGGTTTGGAGTTCTCCTTTTACCACAATGTGAACATTCCTTTGTCCTGGGAGCAGAGCTCAGCCCAAGGGGGATGAGCTGTGGCAAATAACAGGGAGCTGTGGAGAGGAAGAAAGCAGGCAGGAAGCACTGCCAAACAATGACAGAATTCCATAAATTTCCTTTTTATAGCAGGCATGGCTTCAGTAATGTGGGTCATTGATGGCAGTGGTTCTGTGGTCCTTAATGGAAAGCAGATTTTTTTCAAGTCAACAAATAAGATCATCAGGATTAGCCTCATTAAAGTCAGTGCAATTTCTGGCCAAAGGATTGTGTCTATATGTTCAAGGAGTAAAAGAGCATGTAAAATCTAACAGCAGTTTGCAGTGATTTATTGCCTCTAGTTTTCTATGATTTTTAATCATTAAAGAGTATGTAAAAACATATTTTATACACAATCTTTTATCTTACATTTATTTTTATATTTCTCCATAGCAATTTATTGCAATAGATATATCACCATTACTATAGACGTTTATAGTGCCATTAAAATTCAATGCCACCATAAATTTATGCTCCTTAAAGTTTGACATTTGTAACAGCTTCCACAAGGGCATATTTTATACTGAAAGTGAAACTTGAAGTAGAAACTTTTCTTAAATTTTAAATGTAGTCAAGGAGAGAGATATCTTTTATCAGTTTTAATAAATTCAATAACTTGGTAAGCTCTACTTTTGGATTTATTTTGCTCAAGACACTTCAAACAAGTTCCAGGTAAAACAGGATATGCAAAGCAATTTCATAAAGCTATTATTTACTGCCTGACACACAAAACATAGATAGTATATAATGAATTCCAAGAGTATGAATGAATATTTTGATTCTTCAGCTAGAAAAGTTTAAAAATGACAATTCTGAATATGGAATGTTTAAGATTATTTAAAGATCATTTCAGAACCAGGCAGGAATTTCTCTCTCTCTCTCTCTCATACTAGTTTCTCTATTCATAGAAAAAAAAAAAATAGACTGCTGAGTAAGTATCAGCATGGAGCTGAATGTAATGTGCAAGTGAATAGCAAGCTGATTTTCCTGTTGCTAATTTTTTTAAATAGAAATTCAAAAGGGAAAATATGTTTTCATGGTTCAGAGTATGTTGATAATGGTCAAAATTACCATCCACCTTTCCCTTGCACCCCCTTGACTGCACACAGGGGGATGTGTCAGTTCTCCATGGGAGGATTTTCCTTCTGAGATCCGGCAGAGATTCAGGTGCTCCAAGCAGAGAGGGCCTGAGCACCTGAGAACAGAATCCCATGGGATTGCAGCTCTCGGGCAGGAGAGTCTTCAAGGACTTGTTTGCCTTCATGAGATCTCAAGGTGCTCTTATTTCCAGCCTATTACTCATTAAGTGGCAGGCATTACCAAAATTTATTATTCTATATAGAAAAACATAAATTTAGTTAAATGTATTGTGTGAGAAATGTTCAAGTAGCTGATATGAAGAGCTGCACTTGTAGCATCTAAGAAAAACTGCATGAGAAACAGTTCTGCTGTAGCAACATAACCACCCTGAATTTGCAACAAACCTGCATTATGTTTAACAGGAGTAATATTTCTATAAACCCAGGGATAGATTTGATGGTTGATGACAAAAGTGAGAGTGCTGCACAAGTGAAGCAAAGGGAAAGACAGAAAAAAAATCAAATTGTCACTAATAGAGTGAGAAGCAGATTTTATCATCTTTATTTCCTCCTGTGGTTTATGAGATGAGCTGCTCTGAAAACAGAGATTGCAAGGTGGTGATAAAGCACAGCACAAAACAACAAATGTGCTAGAGAACCACTTCAATATTTCAATGTCAGGAACCTGGAGTTTGTCATCCTGTACTTGGACTGCTGTGTTTTTACCACACACTCACAAAACTGGAAACTTCACAAGGTAATGAGAAAGGAACCTCAGTGGAGTGCTCCTGGCAAAGCCAAAACCAGAGCTGGGATTCAGGAGAGGGTTTTGGCACAGAGTTGGTGTGGGACGTACCTGTGTCTGTGGAAACCCAGGGCACTGGGAATATTTCCCTGTCTGTTCTGGGGTGCCCTGGCCCCCAGGGGAGCTCTGACTTTGACCCTCATTCATAGAGAAAGTTTCCTAAACTCCAGAATAGACCAGAATCCATTAGGATGTGGAATAGATTGTAGAGAGTAGTGTAGGTGCATCACTTAGGAGGGAAATTGAGGTTTTGGGATTTTTAGTATGTTGTGGATGGAAGCAAGATGGAGGGCACAGGGTGTTGTCCTGGGCTTCTTCTTCATGCTCCTTCTTCCTTCTTCTTCATGGGTTTGGGTGGCAGTTTGTAATTGGGTGAAAAAGCCCTCATTGCAGCTCTTTGGGACCAGTTATTGGGTTAAAAAGGAAATAATCTAGGTGTCAGTTCTTAGTTAGATAGTTTAGCTTTAAAAGACCTTGTAACAAGAGATTGTTGGCCATTTTTGCGGTGCTTCTCCAGTTCGCTGAGCCTGGTGTGGACAGTGTGCAAAACTCTAGATAAGACAGATAAGATAACTCTAGATAACTCCAATAACTCTAGATAAGATAACAATAATTAAGAAAATAACAATAATCAAGAACCTGAAGACAAAAAAAATATCCATTTTGGATTTTTTTCCAAATCTTGTGTCTCTTTCCTGACACAAGACTGTTCCAGGAGGGTCTCCCAACCAGGGGAGCCTCCTGGGAGGGCCCAGTTAAATCCCAGAAATTGGGGGACCAGCAACAAATCCCTCAGGCTGTGCCCCAGCACAGCTCCCAGGGCTGCTGCTCCACTCAAAGCTCCCTTTAGAGCCAGAATGAAGGGACCTGCAGGGCCTGTGGTCATTAGTGGTGCCACAGCACCTCCCACACCCCGTGGCTCATTAGCGCTGTGCCTCTGACCAGCTGATGTAATTAACTTAGCCAGCCTAAATTAGCCACCAGCTCCAAGCACACTGAGACATTCCAGGAGCAAACTCTGATGAGGTTAACCAGGAGGAGGTGATGGGATCACAAATTATAAATAACGGCATCAGGAGCAAAGATTGCTAATGGAGGTTTTCCAGTCCACCAGACAAAAAGAGTTTTACCAAGTTGACATAGAAGGAGTTTATTTTGGGGGGAAGAAGAAAAAGATGTGAGTCTTTCAATTGTAAATGTGATTATTTGTTTAGGTGAATCTTCCAAGAAAGCTTGTGGAAAGTTCTTTATTGATAGGAAAGTTAAAATCAGATTTGGATCTCTTCAAAGCCAGGTTTGGATGCTTTTTATGCAGTAATTTGAAGTGATTTCAGTCAGAACTTGCTGTACAGGAGATAAAGCTTGTACAACAGCATTATCCTGTATTAATGTAGCATTTCCCTGTGCTCTTCCATCCTAAATCCTGCTGTGTTGTTGGGCCAGGGGCTGTGACCTTTCAGATCCCTTTTTCCTTGGCAGCAGGTGAGGGACATTGGGATTTGCCTCTCCCAATTCCTGCTGTAGCCAGGACATGTGTGGAGTTTAGAAAACCTTTCTCATGGCCTCTGTTTTGGTGTCACATGGTTTTACCTCTGTTTGAACATCCCTCACAACATTTAGATGAATAAACCTATCATTTTATTTCCATGTTGCATATAGGGTATCTAATCAGTATTTATGACATGGGAGATTAATCCCACTCATGAGGAGAGGCCTTTAAAATTCATTAGTGCCATCACCTTGTTTGAGTTACAAACTGTTCATTTCATTCAAGACAGAAAAATCCATGTCCTGAGAATGTTCATCATGCCTCTTATTGGTGAATTTATTGCTCTTCTTAGTGGGAAAAATGTGAATGTAAAGGGATTTTTCAGTGGTAATTATTGCATCAAGTCTTTGAGCATTTCAGTGTAAATGTGGCTGATTTGGCAGAAAATAGCCTGGTTCTTTTGGAAACATCTCAGAGTTGGAGGAACTGGAGATCTGGCTTGAATAAAAGGGGGAGAAGGAAGGAAGTGGTGGTTGAGGGGTGTGTTTGGGGTTGTGTTTGCTTTGGGTCTGCAGTGGGATCAAAGCTCCCCTCCCCTTTCCTGGGCATGAAAATGCTTCTTTACCTTCTTCATAGAGAAACAGGGATTTTTGGAACTGGACATGTAACCTGACATGATCATTTAATTTACTTAGCGGTTCCCATTTTTAATTTTTGTATTATTTTTTTTTAAATCTGTTTTTTTGGAGTTATTTAAAAAGGACTGAAACTCTGCAACCATGCACACTTGGGTTTTTCTTTGTAGTGGTTTTGGTCAGACTCTTCCTTCATTGGAACACTCCCAGAATATCATCAGTATATCATCCTTTCAAGAGCTGTCTTCTTCCTTATATTGAATTTACATTTTACAGCACATCACAAATTCTGGGGAAACACCACAAGATTTGATCAGTTTTCATTCCATCTTGGAATATTTTGTGAAATTTAAAAATTGTAATAACTCTGTCTTTAAGAAAGAAACAAAATGTTTGGGGAGATGCCTATGAGCTGATCTGATGTGTCTCAGGGAGAGCTCTTTCCATCAATTTAACTGTCCTTGTTCAGGTTTGCAACTTGCTTTTTTCCTAGAGCATCTTACAATTGCTTTTCATTTTTCAGGCCATCTTACACTGCTTTCCACCTTTTCAAGATGAAATTTTGACCTGTGTTGAGCAGCAATATATATAAAAATAGTTTTACATGCCTTGCTGTGTTTTCTCCTGTCCTTTGCATTGCTGTTGTGAGCCAGGAGACTCAATTCAGTGATCAGGGGGATTCTGACTCCTGTGCTGGTGTTTGAGTCCAGGGGTCACGCTTGGACAATGATCACTTTGTGATCACCCACTGCAAAACCCTCAGTGGTTTGAATTTGAAGCATTCTCTCTTTGAAACATTTATTCATTACCTGAAGGTGATTTTTCACTCTATTCCTTGTACCTGTGGGCACAGAGGATTTGTTGCAGAAAGCTGTTCAAACAGATCTTGCTGCGGTTACCTGCTCTTCTGAAAAGTTGGATCTGAAGTTGCTAAATTGCCCTTTGCATATTTGTGTGAAACTGATGCTGTTTAGAAAGAGCAGGAGCTGTTTGACCATGCCTGAGCTGATGCCTGTCTGTCAATGTATCTTCTCATGTGGAAAAAAATAGTTTTGTGAGGCTGGAGCTTTCCTGAGGGTGAGCATCCCCTCTTTAACAGTGATAAAAGCAGACTAGACAAAAGCAGATAAAATGCACCAAAACCCAGAAATCAAACCTGCAGTACCAGGGGCCATCTTGTACCATTAGTATGCTGAGAAGAGTTTTGGTTGCATAATAACTGATGATTCATCCGTGGTGAATTCCTTACCCCAGTTTACTGGGATTTCTGATGTACCCTGCAGTTTTTATTACTGTGAGATCCCCATCTAAACCAAACCTCAGTTAAACACTGCAGTAATGGTGTAATTTTTCTCCAGTTTCTACCAGTTCTTGTCAGGACCCAGGGCATCCCTCTGGCTGTCCTGAGCAGCCCAGACCCTGCCAGGGGGCTCAGAGACCCTGGCACAGAGCCCAGAATGCCCCTGTGGGTTTGATTGACCCGTGGAGCAAGTTACCAACTTTAGATGAAGATCTGCAAGCCACGACAAATTAAGTAGAATGACAGTGAATTTATCACAAGGTGAAAAAGTAGATTTTGGGGTTTTTAGAATGGGGATTCAGGGGGGCAAGATGGAGGGAACTGGGCATGTCCAGCCTTTCTCCTTCTTCTTCTTCTTGGCCTCCATCTCCTGCTGTGATGTTGGCAGTTTTAGATTAGTTTAGAGTAGAAGCTCACTGTCTAACACAGGTGATAGGTATTGGAAAGTAATTGTAAACATTGTATATGTAGTTTTTAGTATAAAGACATAACAGGGGGCAGGCAGAGTGCCTGGACTGTTGTGCTGAACAGACCTCGGCAGGACGGGAGAAAGAATTTTATAGATAAGATACAATAAACAACCTTGAGACTGAGAAATGAAGAGCTCTGACTCCTTCAAGTGCCAGGCTGGGAAAAGAGACTTTCTAACATTTCTCAGGGTCACTCTGACCAGCAAGAGATCCTGTCACATTCGGCAAGTTCTATTAAATTAAATTCTATTAAAATTTTTCTGCCAGTTCTATTAAATTTTATTAGTGTAGGAAGTTTGGCAAAAGGCATGGCACTTACACGGAGTTAAACACAAAGCTTCCCTGAGTTTAACAGCAGGCTCCAGCTGTGCTGCAGTGCCAGCTGTGGTGGGGCTGGGGCTCAGGGCTGTTCCTGTCTTGGGCTTCTCAGACCCTGGTGAGCTCCAGGAGCTGCCAGCTCCTGCAGCAGTGGCACAGAAGGAGGGATGGAGCTGGCTGGTGGCACTGAGTGAACCCCAGGGCTCTGCCACCTGAGGCAATGCCTGACTGCTCTGAGACTGCTCCTGGACCAGTTTCAGACAGTTTGCTTCCCCCAGGCAGCTCCTGCACTCCCAGTTCAGCTCAGAGCTCCTGACTGGGAGCCTGAGAGCCCAGAGGCTCCTCCTGCTGCACAGGCACCCCACACCTGGGCACAGAGACAGGCAGCAGGAGAGAGCCCTGGGGACACACAACCCTGGGGACACAGGACAGGCTCTGCACACATCTGGCACAGCTGGATGCTCTGTCTGTGCTTTAGGGTCATGCCTGATCTGGAGGGGTCTCATAGGACATGCAAGGATTCAGCAGAATGGTTTTGGGGGGTCTGCCTGGAAATGGGACTGCAGCCCCCCTGGAGACTCCTGTCACCCTCCTGTCACCATCTGGGCAGAGCCAGCTGATCTGGGTCAAGAGGTTTGATCCCCCAGGCAAGCACTGCCCCATGCTGAGCTGCTCACAGTCAGGTTTAGGGATTTTGTTTGTTTGTTTTGTTATTTTGATTTGGTTTTAAACAGTCCATGAGTTTCTGTGCCATAAATAAAATTCTGCAGTTGCATTTAAAGCAGACCTTCCCCTCAGGATATTCTTTCCCAGCTAAAAATCATTTTTTGCTGACACCAGAAGCGTTCTGAGGTGTCTGGCACCTTGCTGTCAGCCTCACCTGCACGAGCAAGAGGCAGAGCCCAGGGCAGATCTGCCAGGAGCTCCTGGGCCCTGGGTGCCAGTCCTGGGGGGGGCCCAGAGCCTTGGCAGCCTGTGGGTGCCCTCCAGGTGTGTGCCCTCCAGGTTTCTCCATCAGTTTAGCAGTGTCAGTCTCAAATGACCTCCTGACAAATGAGATCACGGCTCCAGTGCAGTCAGGGGGGGTTGGTTATTCCATGTAGCCCTCATTACCTGGAGGAGACAGAATGGGGCACCAAAGCCAGCTCGTGGCTTGGAATAGAAATAACAATCTATGAAAGCTTCTAAATAAATAATGTCATTAATGCAGAGTGTGCTCGGGGTATTTTGCTTTATTTGTTGAAAGGAATCCGAAGCAAAGTGTTATTTATTCCCAGAACAATGTTACTATAGTAACTATGGTCCTTCATTGTTAGCTGTGGACAGGAGTTGTGAAGTTACTTGGGGGGAGATGAGAAATTTGTCCAATAATTGGTTGTTTCTCTAGAACAGGTGTTTGCCTGCCTTGAGAGCAGCAGAGGCTCTGAGAGCTTCGGGAGAGGAGAGCAGAGTGCTGCGTGTGCTGGACATGCACTGCACAAAGTTGGCTCTTGGTTATAATTGTTGTACCCTGGCAGTTTTGCACCGTGGGCCGTGGGGGTAACCATGGAAACACAGACTCCACAAATTGAGGACTTAAACATGGTGTCGTGAGAGTCCTTCTGAGGGGCTGAACTTGATTATTACAGAGGTAAGGCTGCAGAGGTCTCATGCAGGGAGGGGAAAAACTGTTGTTTTGCTGTGATCCCGTGTCTTGGTTTGGAAAGACAGGTGTCTGCTAAGGAAGGCAGGAGCCTCCCTTGAAATGGAAAGTGTAAACCCCCTCCCTCTGAATTATTATCATTTTGAAATTAAGGGGGGTCTCAGCAAAGATATGGGAGTAGGAATAGCAGTTCTTTACTAGGAAAAAATAAAAATACAGATGTAATAGTACAAACAACAACAACAAAAAACCAGTGCTAGAGCCAGACCAAGCCCTGGCCCCTGTGTGTCAGGGGGTGTCCCAGCCCCATCCACGGGGGCTCAGCCCTCCTGCAGTGCCAGCTGTGGCTCTGCTGCAGCAGGGATCCTGCACAAGGGGGGAGTTTTCCTCTGCAGCTCCAGGGCTGCTGCAGATGGGCCTGGGCTCCCTCTGGCCATGCAGGGCAGCAGAAAGCTGCTCCTCTGGCAATGCAGGGGGCAAAGGCTGCTGTGCTGTGCCAGGCTCAGATTGGATCCAGGCAGGAATGCTTGGCTCCTGCCCTGGGCACAGCATCTCCCATGGGATGCTGGGATTGGATCAGCCCTGCAGGGACACTCAGTGGCCATGGACAGCAGAGATCTCCTGGAGGGAGGGTTGGCTGGGGGAGAGAGAAAGAAAAAACTGCCCCATGGACAGGAGAGAACTGCCCCAGCTCTGACAGATGGGGACAGAACACACAGCCCCAAACCACATCTTGTAACCCAGAACATCCCACAGAGTGTCCTGACTGCCCAAGGCTGCCCAGATGTGCAATCTGGTGGCACTGTGGGGTGGAGGTGGAGGATTAGGGTGCTGTGAGATTTGTCCCATGCACTGAGAAGCAGCCCCTGGTATTTGGGATATCCAGTGGCTTCACCTCCCAGGCCCCATGGGATTATTGGGAAGAGGGAAGGACAGGACATACCTGTCCTACAAGAGCCAGGCATGCTGTTTGCCCGGAGAAGGTCCTGAACAGGTGTGAGGAGAGTTGGGAACAATCTCCTTGGCCTTCATTCCTTTTTCTGCTTTTTCTGGCTCAGATTTCCACACCCGCTGGTGTGTTTCCTGCACCTTCCAAGGTGGTTCATGTGCTAAAACTGTCTGTGCTTGCAGAGTGAAATTTGGAACATATTTTGCACCAGCTAAGATTATATTTAGCAGCGTAGTAGAATCCAAATCCTTGGAAGACTCTTGTGTGCTGGCTTGGTTTTTAACACTGTGAGTGCTGTGCTACAAAAATATTTCCATCCTCCCCTTATTTTAGTGGAATTCTAAATTGAATTCAGGCAATTCATTAACTGCAAAGCCAGGGTGGGGGGGAAAACCA
Source organism: Zonotrichia albicollis (assembly GCF_047830755.1). Lineage (NCBI taxonomy): Eukaryota > Metazoa > Chordata > Aves > Passeriformes > Passerellidae > Zonotrichia > Zonotrichia albicollis. Next base: position 12,922,085 of record NC_133834.1, on the reverse strand, counting down.
AACAATCCACAAGCTTAATTTGGGGTAAGCAGGAAATTAATTGTATTGGTTAAAGAAAACCCCCAAACCCACTTATCTTCTATGATTGCAGTGAAGAGTAATTCTGTATTAAAAGTTAAGAGGTTTAGGCATTTAGAAACTTGTCATGATACACTGAATAAGGTGTTTCAGGGTTATGAGGGCTATGGGAAAGGATTAATCAAACAATTTGTAAATTTTATTACACGCCAGTGAAACTTTCTATTGTCAGCAACCATGGCTTTTTTTTTTATGTCAGAAAAAAAGATTTGGTTAATTAATGTGTCCCTGATTACTTTTAGAGTGCAATATGGGGTCGGTAATATGCAAGCTGGTTATTACCTTAGATTTATTTTTATGTCAGTCTGAATTATTAAAGCAATTATAATTCACCATTCAAAGGTCTGAAGGAAGTAATATATGCTTTAAATTTCATGAAACACTTTACTAATGAAAATCCCCAGTGATGTTAAGAGTAGTATTAATGTGCAGAAGGTGAGCAGGGTTTTAGCTGGTCTGACAATAAAATGTGATAGACTGGAAGAGTTCTTTATGAATAAATTTTAAATTAGTACATGTCTAAACCACTTTTGGATGGAACACAGTATTTGCTGTAAAAGAATATGGTCTATAGCAGTTACCCAGGGGATTCATTGACATATTTCCAATTAATTTTTAGAGTGAAAACCAAAATGGAACATAAATATATCAAATATCTGAATTGGAGTAAACTACTTCCCTGGAGAAGGGTGGGCATTGCCCATAGTTCCCCAAGTCTAGATCCTGTTACCCACATCAGTGTTCTTTTTTTTACTTCTGTGATGTGTTCATTGAAAAACAGAAATTGAAAATTACAGTGGCTGTCTGAAATTTATTCTGGACTAATACAGGAATTCAGGAATATAATGGTAACAAAAATTATGTTTTTGTTCTTTATGAACTTTGTTCTTTGCAGTGCCTATTTTTGCACAAGACTGAGTGCTGTTGCCCTAATAATTCAAACCACTTAAGCAAACATTTTAGTTGATAAAATGTGATGTTATTTGTAGCTTTTTAAAAGACTTGAATGGCACAGAAGAGGATGGAAAGGTAAACAAGGGTTATACAGGCATTTGTGTCCCAACCCTTATGTGTTTTGTGAGAAAATTTTACTAAATTCAGATAAATATTTATCTGAAGAATTTATATATATATATATATATATATATATATATATATATATATATATATATATATATATAATATTATATATTACATAGAATAGATAATACAATATATACATATATATGTATCTGAAGAATTTACACTTATATTTATAGGTATATTTATATGTCTAGGTACATTTATATTGTTTATATTTTAATTTATAAATTATTTTAGATTTTAATATTTATATTTATTTTTTATTTAATTTTGATTTGTACTTATTTTTAATTTCATTTATTTTTTATTTTAAAAGTCAAGTGGAGCAGCATGCCAGCAGATCCAAAGCAGGTTTTTGCTCCAGCTGGTGGTGCAGTAGAAAATCAGTGAGGGTGCTCTGTGAGGGTGCAGCTGAGCTGCTGATTTATAACATTTCACACATTTCACCAGTGTGGAACTGATCTCCTCCAAACTGCAATTCAATGTCCAGACCCAAGGGAAAACAAAACTTTCCCCATTTGATTTCCACAGCTCCTTTAGTCCAAGTGTGTGGGATTCCCATTCTCTGGACCTGGGAGAAGCAGAGGAAAGAATGATCAAAACAATTCTTATCTCATTGGCTGCTCCTGTGTTGTGCCAAAGTAAAATAAAATATAAAAATTGTTTACCCAAATGATGGTGTTTTGTTTCCTTGGCCTGTTGGGGCAGGTGTGTGTTGGGACTGTCAGTGACAGTCATGAGATTCTGTGCAGTGTGTGCTTGGCAGATTCAGTTTAGATGTAATGTAATAAAGAATAGAATAATATAGTATAATAAAGTAATTAATTAACCTTCTGGTAAAATGGAGTCCTCCCCATCCTCTCTCCCCTTGGTTGGGGGTGCCATGCTTTGCTATACAAGTGGTTGATATTGAAAATGCCTTTCCCTCCCCTTCATCAGCCCTGAAGGGAAAATTCCCCCTGGGATTGAGGAGGGAATTATTCAGGGATATTTCGGGGTGATGCAGCCCTGAACGGAGCTGCAGGGTGGGCTGGCTCAGGCACTGAACCCCTGGCTCTGCAGCTGAGCTCTCAGTGCTCCCCGGGCAGGGCAGGGCAGGGCTCGTCCTCCACCTCACCCTGCCGGCTCAGCTAATGGCCCGGCAGCAGCCCCATGGATCTGCATAAAAAATGGAAATGGGTTTGCCCCTTCATTTTAATTAACATTATGTCTACATTTCGATGATAATGGATAATTAAGTGAGTTACCTTGACATTGGAATGTTCTTGGAAATAATTTACTATGCAATTTCATTAGGTTAAAGACATTTGTCTATTTTATTTTGAGTGGAAGTTTCATCATAAATATTTCTGAATATGATTTATACATAAACTAATTACCATTCACAGAGCCAGGACTTTCCAAACTGCAAAATTCATTGTGTGCATTTTAAAAATCTTTTTGTGATCATACAGAGAATGTATCTATTACTCCAAAGAAGTATTCCTGGTGGATTTGGTTTTGATTTTGGGGGGTTTTGGGGTTTTTTTTGGCTTTTTTTTTTTTTTGTTTGTTTGTTTGTTTTTTTTTTCCCCTCTAAAGTTGCCAGTCATCTGTTATTCTGTAAGCACATAAAGAGGCACACAAGCACTCTCATGGAGCATTTTTATTTTGGGGATGGCAAAGTTTGGCTTCAGAAGGGGTGGTTAACTGCACTTCAGAGAAAAGTGTTAATCAATGAAAGTGGTTCTTCAATAAAACCAGAAAGAACTGTAAAGAGGCAATTTTTACCTGTTTATTCACAGAAATGGTTGCCTTTTAGCCAGCTGTGGTGTTGCCCTGTAGCATCCTTGTTCAGGCAGAAAATGAAAATGATGAAATGAACTTTTCTGTGCTTAGTAAGGACCACGTCTTGTTCATAAATCTTCTTGCATATCTATTTATAAAGAAAGGGGGATCCATCAGAAAAACCCTTCAGTAGCAGTTCTGCTCCTCAGCTTCTTGCAGGGTCGTGGCCTCAATTCACAGAAATGCTTAACTGGGTTTTGTGCAATGGAGAGACTCTAAATGCTGCTGCAGAGCTTTGAGAGGTGCCCATTGCTCACCTGAATAATGATGGCATTGCAAATTGGTACTGCTGGGCTGTTTTTTTAGTTATTAGGCATAATTTTGTCAAAATATGCATTTCACATATCCCATGGAGGAGGTTATTAGAGACAATAATTTATTGGTAATTTCTGATGTGTGAGAACTAAGAGGAGGCCGGTTTCCTTCAAAGAAATTGTCAAAATCACTGCAAAAATCACTTCTAATGTCAGATTTGTAGAAGAATTTTTGGGAGATCTGCTACTTTTGTGATGCAAATTATCAACTGCATTGTGGAAAAAAATCCCACAGTTGTTTGTTTTGAAATGCAGTGAATTTTCCTGTCCTGGCACTGCTGGTTTGCACACCTTTGAAAGGAACAAGGGCAGGGGATGAGGAGAAAAGGAAGTGAATAAGATTTTGAGAATAAGAACTTGAGGACAGTATTTAAAGAGATGGTGTGATACAGTGATCTGTGAAAGAACATTTTATGGCAGGAAATAGAGTAGCAGTCATAATCAGACTATTGAATGCTGCAAGACTATCAGATGTCTCCTGGAAACTCTGTGGAGTATTGTTTGGTAACACTGCTCTGTCTGTAATTAATCTCTCTGAAGCCTAATCCTGCAGCTGGTTCTCTCAGGGAAACTGGAAATTCAGGACCTGGGGTGACTTGGGCCACATTTTGCCATTGATGATTGAATTGTCTGCTGGATCTGTGGGAACAAAAGGGCAATTTAAGTTTCCACAAGGCAGATGAATTCCTGTGTTAATATTTGAGATGGACCAATCTGTAACAGTCAGTGACACACTTCCATTTCTTTGTGTGTCTCTGCTAAAGTCTGGACTTGTAATACATAGAATAAAATAATAAATCAGCCTTCTGAAACATGGGGTCAGATCCTCATCTCTTCCCTCATCCTGGCACCCTGTGAACACGGTCACAGTGTGCAGCCCCTGCCACCCACCCAGCCCTGCTGATTTGGTGAGCCCCTTTTCTCTGGTTTGTTCCACATTAGGAACTGAAGATCTCCTTGCAGCTCCTTTTACCCATCCCCATAAGACATCTCAGTTTAGGCAGCCACCGAAAAATGGCACCAATTTGTGCTGGCAGCTGCCCAGCATCAGGACTTTGCTGCAGAGGGATGCTCTGGAGAACTGCTCTTGCACATTTTCTTGTTTGCTTTCTCCCCTCACAGCTCTTTAATGAGGAAATACTCCTGGTCTGAAATTTCTCTCCTTTTTAAATATTGATTCATGCATTGGCTTTAATGGGAGCAGAGCTGGATAATGCTAATTAATTAATAATTAATACTAAATAATTCCTAGCCTAACCTAAACTACAGATCAAAAATCCACTCACACTGGCAGAGCTATTTAATAAGGAAAACTGAAATGAGCACAGTATTTAAGTTCTTCTCTAAAAACTATCCCTGTCATCCTTCTGCCCTCTCCAAAGATTACCTTTCCATCAGTGATTTGTCATTAGGCCACCTAACTGAAATAGACATCAAGAAATTTACTTTTATTTTCATGGGGGAGTCAGGCTTGCCAAACATAAATAGAATGGAAGGTTTTTGGAAAGGCAGATCCATTAGCATTCCTGCTGAGAGGATGAAAAACAAAGGTAGCACTATAGCAGGATGGTTTTTTTCTACTGCAACAATTTTGTTTTGTACTTGAGATACCATATAACCTGCTTTAAAAATCTAAAATTGAAAATATTTATTCAATACTAACTATTTTCCAGTGTCAGAGTTTATTTATTAACTTAGACACTGATATTGAAAATACTGCGTCCTGTGCATTATCCATGACCATTATAAGAGAAATTTCCATAAAAAAAATGCTTAAATGTTTCCCAATAGCTTAGATAAGTCAGTTTTATAGAGAAATTTCCAACAGAAATTTCCATGAAAAAAAGTTTAAATGTTTCACAATAGCTTAGATAAGTCAGTTCTATAGTTCTTTCACAAGTTTTTTCTATGCTGCAGCTAATATGACTTTCAGATCAATTTAAATATATTCCCAACTTTATATCACATTGAATAGTGTTGCTCCATACAGAATCGATAAAATATACACTATTCTTCAGATCTCAAAGGGGAGCCAGTTCACATTTTTTGAGGGCAGAAATGTTGGTTTAGCCTCTGTGAATACCTGGATGACACAAAACACGGTGATGGCTGAAATGCCTGAAGTTTGTGTGATTTTGGGAAGGAATTGTGTCTGTGCTCTTTCTGTCTGTGCATAACAGGAGCCTCATTTTGCTCCTGTGCCGGTGTCAGTGCTGGCAGCTGATGAGATGTTTGACTCCAGCTCTGACATCAGGGTGATAGACAAGGCTGCCATGCTAACAAAGCCTTGATCACAGTCCTACACTCCTTGTACAAAAGAAGGGTTTTTTTTTTTCTTTCTGCCTTTCCTTTTTTTTTTTTTGAATAGAACACAAAGTATGAAGGCTCATCTAAGTAGGAAAGATTCATCAAAATCTCTAATTAAACACATGACAGCTGGTGAATTAGAGCATTCTGTCTTAGTGCTGCCATCCTATAATACTTCATAATCCTGAGAGTCCAAAGTATGAATTAATTATGCTTATAAGTATCCTGATAACCAACTAAAGGGGAAAAATAATCAAAAGCCACCCTGAGAGGTCTCTGAGAATGTAGGCAGTGCTGCTAATCACCAGTGACTACCACCAAATTATTCCCAGATTACCAGGCTTTGGAGAAGCTTTGAGAGAGAATGTGCTGGTATTACAGGAATATTTGGGTAAAGAAACTGCTTGTTTTTAACATCATGTGTTAGAAAAGCACTTTTGGACGTGTTGGGGTTTGACCCCAGCCAGCAGCTGAATCTCACATTGCTGCTCACATTGCTGCTCACCCACTCTATCTATGGTGGAGAGAATCAGGAGGATAAAAGGGAAGAAATAATAGCAAATCAATGGATTTGGATAAAATAGGCAAAGCAAAAGCTGGAAAGCAAAGCAAGGAATTCATTGCCCATTCCCCTGGGCAGGCAGGTTCAGCCAACCCAAGGCAGCTGAGCTCCATCCGTGACTTGGGGACACTAAAATGTGTCAGCCCTGCTCAGCAGTGACCAGAACACCCCTGTGTCACCCTCCCTGTGCTATCACTGCTGTGTTTTACCCCTGTGTTATCCCCCCTGGGTTATCACCCCTGTTACCCTCCCTGTATCACCCTCCCTTTGTTTCACCCCTGTGTTATCACTGCTGTTACCCCTCCCTGTGTTATCCCCCTGTGTTTTCACCCCTGTCTCATCACCCTGTGTTATCACCCTGTGTTTTTACCCCTGTGTTATCACCCCTGTGTTACCCTCCCTGTGTTACCACCCCTGTTATCACCCTGTGTTTTTACCCTGTGTTTTTACCCTGTGTTATCACCCTTTGTTATCACCCTGTGTTTTTACCCTGTATTATCACCCCTGTGTTATCACCCCTGTGTTTTTACCCCTGTGTTATCACCCCTGTGTTTCCCTCCCATCACCATTTCCAGCACAAATCCAATCCACAGCCCCTCACCAACCACTGGCAGCAAATCCCTGCTCCCCCAGCCAAAGCCAGCACAAAAAGCCACGTGCTAAACACCAGTCCTCAGCCCTGCAAGGATGGTGCTAAAAAGGTGATAAAAGGTGATAAACCCCCCCCCCCCAAACTCACAGTTTCAGATTAGCCCTGTTGTCTTCAAAAAAAAATAGAAATTTAGAGACAAATCTGTGCAGGTATTCAAGTATTGGAAGTTTGGATTTACTGGTGAAGAGGTTTTGGTTGCTTGTTGCTACTTCAGGGAAAAAGGAGCAGAACTAAAGCAGGAATTTTCATGCACTTCAGAATTCTCTTAAACTGAAATACTCTGAGATTGGGGCATGTAATTTTTTAACATTGATAGCCAGAGATTAAATGTTCCACTGAAACGTTTGCTTTAAAATTGCTCCATCCATAATCCAGATCTGAAACAGATATTGCGAAGGAAAAACTTTTAAACAGCCCTCGTGGTTTGTATTCAGCTGCTCTTTGATTTTTTTTGCTGTCAAGACTTAAGGGTTTTTTTTCCCTAGAGTTTTCTAACTTAAATTTTTCTCATTAAAATTTTTCTTACTAAAGTCTATCCTACAAAATATGAAACCTATATCATTAAATTTCTGTTCCTGTATATTTTGAACAAAATTGGACCTGTATCATAAATCTTACATAGGCTTCTTCCTGCCTGTTTATTCACTGTTTTACTGGTTATTCAGGGGCCACAAAATTACATTGAAAACACACTTGGGTTTTTTGGATGTCCTCAAAATCTCTGTACAGTGAATTGTTTCTGTGTGAGGGTTCTGCCTCAGTTTGCTCAGCAGATGGTCAGGTGTCAGTGTCACGACTGGAGTGTGAGGAGATGATTAATTTCCGACAAACTTGGCCTGAAATCCCCTAGTTCACATATCCCTGAGTCAAGAACACTTCTTATGAAGCATGTTAGAGCTCTCTTTTGAAGTTGCTGTGCTTCAATCCACTAAAATTGCTATTTATTTTTCAATTGTTGACTGGCATCATTCACGAGCTGCAACCTGGTTATTAGAAGCCAGAAAAAAACTGCAATTCCTGCCATTCAGGTCCTTTTTGACCTAGTTTGTAGATGAACTCTGTATAGAACAAGAGAGAAATGCCAAAGATTTCTCATGATTAAGAAGTCTTTGAGGAAACCAGCAGATTTATTGGATTCTATTTGTAAGAAGTCCGGTGTTACTGAGACAGGAGCCCATTCAGGGGCATGCTGGGGTGGAGAAGAACCACTGGGTAGCTTTCAAGTGAACTGATTTCTCCCTGCAAAGGTTCTCTATTTTCCCCAATCCATCTGCTGAGCTGCCATTTTGATGTAAGCAATGGTGGGAGAGTCTGCTGATCCTGAATCAGCTGCACAAGAATGACTTTCCCCACATGAGCCCCTTTCATCATCCTGGTGGGCTGAAAAATCACTCATCACCATCCTGAGAAATGCCTGTCACAGAAACACAGCATTATTCAGGCTGGCAGGAGCTGGGGGAAGCTCCTGGTCCAGCTTGGAGTCCCGTGAGCTCAGCAGGCAGCCAGCGTGCTCAGGTGTGATTTATCTCTGTAAATCCATGACAAGTGCTGGTGGCTTTGGCTGTGCTGCCACCCTCGCTGCGTGCCTGAGCAATCCTCATCCATCTCCCTCCCCATGGCCTGTCTGCCTCCTCCATCCTCATCCTCTTGGGCTGGTGAGAAAAATGCGTGTATTTTATGATTGGCTTTTCACAAATATTAAAATGAATATTATATGTGTTGTGTTAGAAAGTAATGCTGTATTAATTCTCTTAAGTTTTAGGTTATAAAAAAATGTTAAAATAGAAACTATGCTGTGTAGGATACTTTTTTTAAAGAAAGGACTTGCACTGAGATATTAGCCACAGGACACCTAAATTTTCAGAGAAAAAGAATTTATTGCCCTCTTATCAGGAGAAATGAGCTTCTTCCTGCCTTGAAGGTGCCATTGGGATTCAGAGGAAGAACATGTACTAGTTGGTTACCTGGGCTGTAACCAGTCATGTGCTCTCAGAAATGCAGGCAGAAAATGAGAGAACAAGACAAAGGCGCCAATCAGGAAGTGTGTAGTTAGTAGTTTGCACACATATTTATAGATTCTACGATGTCAACAATAAACAGCTTCTGCTTGGTCATATTGGTCAGTTGTTCAGGAGTCCTGGATTCCCACAGTAGCACCCCTGGGAAATGCTTGGCATCTTTCACATCCCATCATTTTAACCCTGTGTTCTCCTCCCCAAGGCACCCAACCAGCCCAGCAGACCCTGACACATCCATCATTTTCACCCTGAGATTTGTGCCTCAGCAGTTCTCTGCCCCTGAGTTCACCACAACAGGGAAAAACCAAAAAGTGTACACTGAAATTTTTCTAAACTTCCCACGGGGCTAAGTGCAATGCAAACCAATGCACACCTGCCAAAAATTTTCCTGGGCAACACGAAATTTGCTGTCAGGTTTGGTTCCCAGTGCAGGTGCCAGCAGATGGCACTCAGGAATCTGTAATGTTCTTACCTGTGGGGTTTTCTGTGACCGAGGCAGCTCTGCAGTGCTGGGAGCTGCCCCCTCCTCACTCCAGGGCTTTTGTGGCTCCAGAGGGACAGAAACACTCACTGGGGACAGCTGGTGGCTGCCAGAGGTGGCACACATGTGGCATGGTGTGGTTCGTTCTTGGCTGGGAAAGTACTGAGACCTGGTTTGAATGTTCTGGACTCGTGGCTGTAAAGAGAGCTGAAATGTTGTTTGTGTATTAAAATATTGTGTTGGCTTTTTGTTGTTTGTATGTGGGTTGAGTAATGCTGTCCAGTGGCATAGATTGCATCATTTAATCAGTTTTTAGTTTTGATTACAGCTACCAGCAGGAGACTCAGAGTTGCCAACTGTAATTAAAATGTAAAAAAAACCTAAACGAAACCAAAGAACAGAAGCAAGAAACAGTTCAGAGATAATTAAAGCTGAGAAACGTTTATTTTCCTGTGAACTTTTGTGCTGCTGTGCTGAGGAAAGCTGAATATTTTCTGTCTTCAAGCACCCCTGCCTTGGGTTGTTTGGATCTGGGGTTAGATCATCATTTCCATCTTAGTGCAGAACTTTGTCAGTGATTAATGCAGCTAACACTGGATTAATTTAAATGAATATTTTCCAGGTTTGCAATGTAACACAGTTCTTTATTCTGATTCTTGTTGCCAGCAAAGGTAAAAGTTTTGCAGCGTCCTCTTTCCAGGTACCACTGGACTTTTCTCTCCCATTGGGAGCAAAAGGATAATGCCACTGTCTTGTACAACAAGCAGATTGACCTCCCTGGCTGCTGGTACCTTGTGCTTGGGCTTTATCAGCTCTGGGAGCTGATCTGCAATGAAAAGATAAGGGCTGACCCTGTGTCCTGGCTAAAGGTCAGACATTTATAAATGTACAAAACCCCACTGCAAGGCTGTGTCACAGCCTGGGTCTCTCAGTGAGCAGAAACCTTTTATTAGCAATCCTGAGCTTATTCTTGGGCAGTTTATATGGTTTAGCACAATCTTGTTTAGTTTTAAATAGCTTTGCCCCTTCTCTGGGCTGCACTTTTTTTTTCAGTATTTTTCAGGTTTATCTTCATAGTGTTTTTGTTGCTAAACTCATTTGTGATCTCACAAGGAAGACCTGATGGTTATGGATTATGATAGTATTATTCCCAGCCACCTTTTTTTAATGTTTTCACTTAGAAATAGCACAGCCCCCTCAGTAACAACATGGATTTGCAATCCCTTGGTGGGGACCCTGTTACTTCAGCCCTATGCTCCATAAATCTGGAGAAAAAATTATCTGTGGGGGTAGCTCCTCTTGTGCACTTCTCCACCTGCTGGACCTTTCCTTTTCCATGTTGGGTCTAAAGATGAAAAAAGTATTTAAAGTTATCCCTGTGCCCAAAAGAGCTGTCTTAGCCTGCAGTCTTAGCCAGGAAGCACCTGCACATTTGAGAGTTTCCACCAGTAGTAGTAAAGTCATTTATTTGTACCAGGGCCAGATGAAGCAGGACTGGAAGGCCTGGGCAGGCTAAATCTGAGGATCTGAACCATTTTTGGTTGCCTGCACTACAGAGAAAGGAGTAGATTGATGTTTTTTTAATGTAGATGATGATGTGCTTGAAATATTCTGAACTGTCAGCTTGGCAGATCTTCATACACTTTTGTTAGCTAATCAAAGACAGATTGCAGGCAGGAGCCATATCTAAATTTATTAAGAAAATTAATAGACCATTTAAATTTTACTAGAATTAGGCTAAGATACAATAAGCATTTGCACCAGCAGATCCTCATTAGCTGTGCCATTGACCTGGTGCCTGGTGTGTAATGGGGAATTGACATCTAGATTTGGGGACAATGGTGCTGCTAATGTGAGTTTGAATCATTAGGGGGGAACAAAAGACTAATTTTATACATGTGTCAGATTTTACTTTTCATATTCATTTCACTGTGGGAAATTATGGACTATTAAGAACTGCCAAGTTAAGGTTTCAAGGCTTTTTTTTGGCCTAATCCAGAAGTGTTGCTTGCTCTCTGTTCTGTAAATCTCTGTACACTCTGGAAGTGAGGGGGGGTTATTAATTTATTTGTTGTTGTATTATTTATTTACATAATATTTTTGGAAAGTGATCAGCTTGCTGAGTGTTGACACCCTAATTCTGTGTTTTTCTGAGTGTATCAGCCTGCCTGGTTTAGTTCACCATGAAAACAGATCCTTGCAAAGTTTCAGCAGATTTTAAATTGGGTTTTAGCACACTGAAATCTTCATGGTAATCTGTCTCTGCTTTATGCTGATTTTTTTTTAAATCTTAGGAAAATTACCCCCTTCTCCTTTATTAGGTGACTTTTTCAAACCTCCATAAAGCTTTTGGTTGCGTAGTAAGCTTCATTCAGGTGAGTCCTCACTTTCCAAGAAGCTGCCTCAGCAAGCCTTAGTAAGAATTAGAGTGTGCAGTGGGAATTAGTTCCCCCAGGAGGACTGTTCAGCACTTTACAGAAGATTATATAATTGAAGCCCAATTATTTTTATACTAATTTTTTTTCTGTCTTGAAATTGCAACCATGATCAACAGTGAATTCTGTGCATAAAATTCTGAACACTGACAAACAAGATGGCCTGGATTTGAAAAGTTGATTGTTTGTGTCATTCACACGTGCAGGTAATGCTGAATTTATGAATTGTGCTTTATAAATAACTTTAGGAGTGGCACTGGTGATTTGTTCTGTGGTCCAGGGACAGGAATGAGGATTGATAGTGTTCTCAGTACAACTTGTGCTTCTAGCTGCACACAGCCACACAAACATGCATTTAAAAAGATATTCCTCTGTCCTTTTAGAGGATGTTACCTCTGAGAGGTATTGCAAATAAGCTGTACAGCTCTGAGAAGTTTCTGTGCATGTTGTCCAAGTACATTTAATTTCCAGCATCTCAGCACCAGCCTCATCCCCATTCATGTGTTAACTGTCTTGTGATGCAGGCAAATCTTGTAGTTGAGATGGAGACAATACAAAGCAACACACACCATTTTCAGAAGGCTTCAATCTGTTTTTATTCTAGCATGCATGCTTTTTATATATTCTTACAAAGCTCATAAGTTCACACTTTACTCATCACAAGAGACAAAGTGCTCATTGGAACAGGCAGCTGCAGGTTTCTCTTATTTATCCTTCTTTCTTTCTTGGTTTCTATGTCAATGACTGTTGCCCTGATTTTTTAAGTTTTTCTAAGCCTTCTGATATTGACATTCTTGTAGCAAACTTTCTCAAATGCTTTCTGTAAATAACTCATTGTTTTGCATTCTGTTATGGAGAAGGAGAAATTTGATGGACTGTTGGTTTGTCCAGTGTCATTGGAGAAGTGGCACTGTCACCCTCCAATCCACTGTCACTTTTGGAAATCTATAAATGTTAAAGTCTGAAAATAAACTTTCCTTTTCTTCTTCACCTTGAGAGCAGCAGTGTGTGCTCGTGTTCTTTTGTGTCCTATAGTGACAAATGACCTTGATAGGAAATTCTTTCAGGGGTAAACATGGATCCTCTTATCAAACTTCTCTCTGGCTCATAGAAGTTCCTGTAAAACCTCCTCCACAGGCAACAACCAAACCCATTTGTTTTGGGGAACATGAGCCACTTGGCCATCAGCCCTCTGCTGCCTTCCAGCCACAGCTCCTCGTGCTGCTGGCTCTGCTCAGGGCTGCCTGGGGACAATTCCACGAGGATGTGGATCTGAGCTGGTTCTTGCTCCCAGCAGTGCTGGTGGCAGCAGTGGGTCCCTCCTGCCCTGCTCTCCTGTGGAAGGGATTGGGGAGAATTCCATAATTCCTTCAGGATGTGGATCTGAGCTGGTTCTTGCACCCAGCAGTGGGTGCCTCCTGCCCTGCTCTCCTGTGGAAGGAGGGGTTCCTCAGCTGAGCCTGATGGAGGGCACGGTGCTCAGGGTTTGGGGTGCCAGCCCTGCCTGCCTGTGCATCTCCTGGGCTCTCAGGAGGTGCTGGGTGCTCAGCTCTCCATGGCCCTGCAGCTGAAATGTTTTGGGCTTGGGCCATGTGGCTTCAACCTCCCTTCATTTCTTTGTGCAATCCAGATGAGTTTGGTCCAACACGGAGCAACACAGTTTATCGTGCTGCCAACAGCTCAGGACACACATTTCAAAGCAGGCCAGTGTTTATCTGCCAGCTCTGATACAATATTTAGAGTTCTATCAGAGTGCCAGAGCAAAACTTGTGTGAGTGAATGTCACTCTTCTCCCTGGTCTGCAGCTTTCAGTGTTTCTTATCTTCTCTCCTGCTGCTCTGCAGGCTCAGCCCTTATCCTCTGTTCCCTTCCCACTCTCCTGCCAATTCACACGTTCTGCACTCCTGGCAGCCAGTTGTGTGCCCAACTGCTCAGCAGAGCCAGCTCTGTCCCTCAGGCAGGAGCTTTTCTAACAGTTCAGTCTCACCAGGCTAAGCCAGCCCCCAAGCCCTGCTGGTGTTTGCCATCCTTTCACTCCAGACAGGACTTCAATCCCTTCAGTCCCCCTAGGTAAAAGCAGATATTGAGTGAGCTGAATAATTTCCCTTCTATTTCAGAACTATTAGAGATATTCCCACAGGTGCTGATGGCTGCTTTACAGCTGCTGGGAGGGATTATAAAGGAAAGGAGTGAATGTTTGTTTTTATGTAAGTTTAACCTACTTATTCTGTGTATCTCATTTTCTTTCCTGTGATGTTCAGGCCAATAAACAGTGATCCCAGACACTGACCCATCTTTACAGCTGCTAGGGAGCAGGGAGCCTTTGAAAGCTTCATCTTCTCATCCTGAGCAGGAGGATGTTCTCCTGTTCAATCATTCTCCTGTTTTTCCTTCCTATTGAAGACTGAGACTCTTCTGTTTCAGACAGAGCCGACAGCTCAGGGATTTGTAATTCCAGTGATTATCCCAAAACTTTTGAATCCTGCTGCTTGTAGAGAAACAGAGCTGGGCTAGCAGAGGATGTATCATATGAAAATGTGCCCTTCCTGTTTTGCTCCCCTTGGGCTTTGCTCTCAGGAGAAGGTGTGGAACTCGCTGAGGCAGAGATCTCTAATCTTACTGAGCAATCATGCTGGTGCTAGAAGGATGTTAATGATGTTTTACCACCTAAGAGGGTGATGAAAGGAGAGCATTTGAACACCTGAGCATGTATAATTTAAATGTAATAAAATCACAATATGAGTTCTAAGTAGAAAAATTAGCATCGCTAATTATTGCTTGCTGATTATTGCTGTAAGCTGTTCCTCAATCTTTTTTTTTTTTTTTTTTTTTTTTTAATCCATGCTGTTAGTGGATCCAGACATCAGGATAAATACCTGTGCTCAGCTTTCTGGCTGTCAGCAAGTTCAGCTCTGTCTCTGTCAGTGATGTGAGGCACAGTTTGAGTCGGGGTCCCTGAGAGGGAAAGGCTGGGAATCCCAGAGTGCTCCTTGGAAAGGGAACCAGCCCAATTCTGCTCATGATTCTCTCATCAAAAGAGCAATATGGAATGTCCCAAACCACCTCAATTAGTGCAGATGGGCTGTGAGATGAGAATAGTCACATATCATGTGTTATTTGTGCCCTGTTGAAGAAAAAAGTTATTTATAACATAAATACAACCCCTCCTCTGCTGCTGCAGGAAGGCCTCAAGGTTACCGAGCGCATGTGTGACATAAATGCAGCAGAGCATTTTAATTAGATTCTTTCACCAGAACTCCTGACCTTCTGTGTAGCACATTAATGTATTTTACTAATTATAAATGCAATTAAAAAGTACTGAAATAAAATTAGGCGGATCTATCTAATTTACATTAAGCACTTTCAAATTATGCAGATTTTCAAAGTCTTTTTCTTTCTGTCTTTTTTTTTTTTTTCTTCCCCCTTTACAATTTGTGTTTCAGGAAAAAATTGTCTGCATTAAAACAGCTGGAAAACAACCTTGTAGCAAAACAAATTTCTTTTCTGTGATTATTCACAGTGTGTGAGTTAATTTTGCAGGCAGTAATATGCTTAGCTGTCGTTAGGGCAGTGACTCACACAATAGATCCCATATGTGCACTGGGTGCAGTGCTGGCTCCTCTGCTGCCTGGGTGCTCCTCCTGTTTTTCCTCTTGGGAATCAGGCAGAAATACTGATATAATGGTCAAAAATAGAGATTTATAAACAACAAACAGACAGCAAAAGTCATGTGTGAATAACACAGGGGAAACATCTGGTGTGCTCAGTCATTAAAGCAGGCTGGCTGTTATCTCTGCTGCCTCCATGTTTTGGTGGTACTCTCATAGAATTTTAGAGTTTTAGACATGAAAGTAGGAAAAATAACAACATTTCATTATTATTTTTGTCAAGTATCTAAATGGCAGCAGGCGCTGAGCAGCAAACAGAACACAATCCTTACCCTGGAGAGCTTCTGATCTAATTTTAGATGGGCTGCAGAAACAGAGGCAGCTCTAAGTACTGAGCAGAGATAGAGCCAAGCATAAAGGAGGGAAATTTGTAGAGCTACCCAGGCATTTTAGTTCATGTTGCTTATTCTTAAACCTTTTCCATGATAAAAGATTAATTTCTTATATGTGTTTTTTAATGAAAATTCACTAGTTTTTCACTTAAAAAGGAAGTTCAAGTGCTTAATTTTTTTTGTCCTGTTTTATCCCTTCCTTAAAGAAGTAATGGAAAAGAGTAGTGGAGAGCAGAGGAAAAAACTGAAATATGAAGAGATTAGGGCAAATGAACTAACTCAGTCTTCATCTAATGCCAAATGTCATGCAGTAGGACCATACCATTTTCCTGCTACATTTTTTCTGTGTGTTTATTGGGTTTTGATTTTCTCCCACTCAGCACTGAAAGTAGAAAACCAAGAATAAAGCTTTGCTAATTTTGAACCATCTCTAATGTGGTACCACAGGGAGCAGTGGGGTGATGCTTCCTTGGTGGGTGTCAGATCTAAGAAAGACCAAGAATTTAAAGGGAGAGGAAAGCATGTGAGCTAGTTTGCTGGTAAAATTAGAAATGTAAGAATCCATCCCCCTTGCCTCAAATATCTTACTGCTGGACAGATGTGCAGTTTCCCCACACTTTTCTGGAAGCAGCAAAGTTTCTGCACAGTGCTGCATAAAGCAGCCTTTGCCTTGGAGCATGGGGCCCCTTCTTGTCCCTTTCTGTGAGAGGAACAGGGTGATTTCCGAATAGAATTTTGGTCCCTAAAATTCTGAGCTTTTCCCCTTGGTATAGCAACCTATGCAGAGCATTCACTCTGTATCTAGCAGCTATTTTGAAGTCAAGTAAATACTTGAGCTTGGAGAGCTCCACTATGTAAATTCAGGTGTTTTCATTGATGCCCATGTTGGAAATTAAGGTTTCTGCATGGGTTAGTGGAGGAAGGAATGGTTTCAACTTTAAATCACCCTCTGAAGGATGTGTCCTGTACACAATGGACATGTGGTCTGTCTCAGAAAGGATCTGATTTTGGGGGACAGCTGCTCCTGTCCCAGAGCAGGGTCATTGCCAGAACATCATTGCTGTGGCTGCTGAGGGTAACCATCCCCAGCAATCAGAAAATGTTGCTGTGTGCAACAGCCAGGACTCCCCTGAAAGAAATTTCCAGCAGATCCCAAACCCTGCTTAGTTAGGCTGGATTCTCAATTTGGAATGAGCCCTTTCTTTCTGCAGCGCCCTGTTCTCAGTAAAATATCACACCCTGGGCAGGAGAAACGATGCTCAGCCCATCCTCACCCCACAGCCACTGTAAGCCAGTGATTACCTACAGAAATATTCACTGGTACCACTTTCCTGTCACAGACATATTTTCTGAAAAATCCTTTCATTAGGATGGTTTCTCCTGAGAAGCTGAGGAGCTTCAGCTTCTCCATGTTGTGCTGCTTTGGAATGTGTATGGAGAATTGTTTACCCAGCATGTGAAATTGTTTTTACTTGATGACCAATGACAGTCACCTTTGTTGAGGCTGTGAGCAATCACAAGATTTTATTATCATTCCATTCTTTTCCTCTGCAAGCCTTCTGATGAAATCCTTCTTCTATTCTTTTAGTACAGTTTTTAGTATATAATTTTCTTTTAATATAATATATATCATAAAATAATAAATCAGCCTTCTGAAACATGGAGTCAAGATTCTCAGCTCCTCCCTCATCCTGGGACCCCTGCAAACACCACCACATTTTCCTGTTTGAGACATTATCATAGGGCAGTGTTTTGGTGTCCTTTTGGCACAGGTTCATAAATGGAAGCAGGAATTGCTGGGGTTTTTTGTAAGTGAAATGTTTAGGAAATGTTCAGTTAAAGACATGGAATATTTGAAATGTTTTGCTTTGAGCTTTCTCCTTCCCCAACCCCAAATATATGTAGTGACACATCACAGTCAGAAAGCAAAAACTTTGGGAATTTAGATATTTCCATAAAAAATACATATTGTTGTACAATCCAAATTTAAAAAGCTTTTCTCATATTTTAACTATGCCGGGCTCTGCTGTCAGATGAGGTTGTTTCATACAAACAATCCACCAATGAATTATCAATAAAGTTTGCGTGGTTCCTTATTTATTTTTAAAGTTTTTTTTAACATTGGACTGTGCGTAGTTCAGAGCATGGTTATTTTAAATGTGCCATTTGCCAAGGATGAGATTTAATTGCTCCATCAAGAATGAATGCAGAACTCCAGAGTGGCACAGCCTTGGTAGGAGCCCCATCTGCCCTCCCTGGCCAAGCTGGGGGTGATTAGGAAGTGAAATCCTGCCAAAGTGCTGTGTTTGAACATCGGTGTGCTCTGTTGGCATGGGATGGATTTAGGCACTGGGTTCAGTCCTCTGCTGAACAGAAATCTCTTTAACTGTGAAATTCTTCATGGGGAAAGAGATTAATCACATTTTAATATTAGGGGAAGCAAAGCTTAAACTATTTATTTGAATGTGTGGCTGAAAAAATACAGTTGGAATAGGATATTTAAAGTTGCCCTCCTTTAATTTTGTTTTTCTTCGATGTAATTATTCTTGCTCCTCATTTTTGTTAAACTTTATCGCAAGGGCTCATCCAAAAAAATGATTTGGGGTTTTTCCAACCCATGAGGATGTTTGCAAATGAGTATTTTTAAGATGGGAGTTGGTGAGGCTTTGAAAGTCTACTTTTCTTCTGGGAATATGGGTCACTGTGCAAGCAGGATGGACCTGTGTGCCAAATTACACCAACACAGAGCTGAGAAGTGTGATGGTGTTCACAGGGGTCTGAGGATGAGGGAAGAGACGAGGATCTGACTCCATGTTTCAGAAGGCTGATTTATTATTTTATTATATATATTATATTAAAACTATACTTAAAAGAATAGAAGGAAAGGTTCTCAGAAGGCCAGCTAAGCTAAGAACAGAAAAGAATGAATGATATCAAAGGCAGGTGCTTCAGACTCTCTGTCCAAGCCAGCTGACTGTGATTGGCCATTAATTAGGAACAACCACATGAGACCAACCACAGATGCACCTGTTGCATTCCACAGCGGCAGATAATCATTGCTTACACTTTGTTTCTGAGGCACCTCAGCTTCTCAGGAGGAAAAATCCTAAGGGAAGGATTTTACATGAAAAGATGTCTGAGATAGAGAAGAAAAAAAAAAGATGAGACTTAAATAACCA
The DNA here is from genome assembly GCF_047830755.1 of Zonotrichia albicollis. NCBI lineage: Eukaryota > Metazoa > Chordata > Aves > Passeriformes > Passerellidae > Zonotrichia > Zonotrichia albicollis. The sequence continues at coordinate 12,903,149 of NC_133834.1, read as the reverse complement.
ACCTTAAGTATTTAAAAGCCAATTTTCTGTTTTCTATTTGAAATGTCATGGGCAAAAACTTTTAAGGCACCTCAGAGCGAGCTGGACTCTGCAGGCTGTGCAGTGAAATATGACAGGGAGAGTGCTCTGGGTAATAACAGCCAGGCTGGGTGAGAGTCCTGCACTGAGAGAGGGTGAGCTGCTGAGACACTGGGGTTATATCACTGGCTGGGGCTCTGTACAAATCATAAACAGGACAGGACTGCTGGGAACTGCCTTGAGCTGTTTGATTTTCCAGCATCACTCTCATTCCATGGTTATGGCAATGGGAAGATGCCACCAGCTCACATTCCAGGCAGCAGATGAAGAACTTAATGTTACAACTCACTTTAAGAGTTTTTTGACCAATCACACAAAGAAAAAGCACATTGACAGTAGTTCCATCCAATCACTATAAGCACATGTACCTGTGGTTAAAACGATGCTTGCTTCTTTTTGTATTGTTTGGTACAATACCTACTTGTAAGCCTATAAACACAGAGCTCCATTATTAAGCTTCAAACTTCCTAACATCTCACTAGATAAACTTTTCTACAGTTTAAGAAGTTATTTTAGCTAAGCATTAATACACAGACCATTGTTCTATTTGTCCTTTTCTGCTTTTTACATAATTTTTCTGCTGACCAATCTCATGGCTGCTGCTTAGCTCCAATCACAGTTCTGCTGTCTCTGAGGCTGCCTTTTGCAGCTTTCCCAAAACCCTCTGATTTTATAGATTTCCACAGAATTATCCTGCTGAGGCCTTCAAACCAAACCAAAAAACAATGAAAAAAGTTTTGGGAAATGAGTTCTGATTGTTTTTTTGGGGAGGAATTTGCTGGTTTGTTTGTTTGGGTTTGTTTGTCGGTTTTTTGGTGGGAATTTTTTGCCTTTTTTTGTTTTGTTTTGTTGTGGTTTCTTTGTTGTTGTTGGGGCTTTTTGTTTGTTTTTTGTGGGTTGTTTTGTTTTACTTTTTCTTTGTTGCCTTTAATTTAGAGATCAGGACAACTCTATTGTTATCCCCGCAGTCCCTGCATACAATGCTCTAGTGCTGGAAACAGTAGGAATAATTTGTGGAAGCAGTAGACAAAATTGTCTCCTGAGTGGTGCTGTTGCATGCTCAGAATTGCCAAGTCTTATGATGAGAGAGTCATGATTAGCTGAAAAAAACTGATTATTCCCAGGCATGAAAAATAAACTATTGGAAACAGTTTTCCTGAATTTTGCTGTAGTTCTGTTGTAATTTTCTGGCTGTGAGAGATATTTGGAAACCAGCACTGCTTGTCCTGTGTTAGCTTTGAAATTGCTGTATCCTACCTGAGGGCAGGGGTTCTTATTTTAACATTAATGAAGCAGATTGCATATTGGAAATCACACCCATGGCAGCACAATATTTATTTAAAGTTTAGCCTCCATCTCTTTTGTTGTCTGCACTGGGCAGCCTCAAATCATAAATAAAAACTTGAACATTTTTTTCCCCATAAACTCTATCCTTCCACAGCTTTGCCAGGTCCTCTCTGGTCCCCTTCCTTAATTACAGAATCCTTCTGAGGCACAGGATGCATGTTATTTTCATCAGTGAGAGATAAGGGATGTCAGCACAGAACTGAGCTTTTGCTATACTTAATCATAATCCTCCTATCACTTAAAAAGGCAACTGGAGATCTTTTTCAATAAAGCCATCAACAGGGATTCAGACATAAACACTGGATTTAGGCACATAAGCTTAATTGACTTTCAAAAAGAGATGAGCATCTCTTCCACTTAGGCTTTCCTGATAACACCACCCTGAGCAGCTCAGGTTTATGGATGCAATGATTAACTTGGGGAGGAGGAGCCAAAAATGAAAACATTCAAAGATCAATCACTATCTGGCTCTGCTCTTTATAGGGAAGTTAAAAACAAACCAAAAAAAAAAAAAAAAAAAAAAAAAAAAAAAAAGAGAAAGAAGAGACATTCTTCCTGTACAATTATTTTCAATGTGAGAATTCTCAGAAGCACCTGCACACTGTTATCTTTGTATTGATTTTCTGCAGTATCACACTGAACTGCAAAGGGTGCTGCTGATTTAATTGCAATTACATCTCACTGGAACTTCTAACATGAATTCCATAACAACCCTTAGAACGTTTTCTTTCCTTTTTTTTCCTTTGCTTACAGTTTTATTTGTTCCCTTTTCTCACAGTCCGGGTTTATTTATCCTCCCTTTCCTGTAGTGCCAGGTTTACAAGGTCATGGCACCGAGTCCCACACTGAATGAGGCACTGAAACCAGGTAACCCTGAGTGCAATTGATCCCTGAGGAGCAGGGGGATATTTCCATCTAAATGAGGAGGATGAGCTTTGTGGCTCCCATTAAGGTTAATGGGGGTTATAGAGCTGGGTCCTGGTGCACCATAACAAATGTTTGTTGCCTCAGCTAATCCATTCCAGCCTCTGAGTACTGAGAGAGAAAAAAATATTTTCAGGGGAAAAAAAAAAGCAAAGATTGTGATTTAGAAGCAGATCTCAGAGTTGTTCCATGTTTCTCCTCTAACTTTCAAAAGTGTTAAAGCAGCACATTTCACCACTTTCCACTTCATCTGCAAGAGTGCTCAAGTTATTGAGGGTTCTGTGAGAGCCATTAAAAATCTGTCAGGGAAGTGCTGGTCATGGCAAAAACATTTTTCAGGAGCTGTCAATTTCCCCAAATATCCATCAGTGCTACCAGGCACAACAAGGGATTCCTCATTTAGAATGTGTCAATTCTTATTATTAATGTCATGATGAAAACACCTGCTAAGTGTCTGTGTCTGGCAAAGTGAGGCTGTCACAGAAATGAGAGGGTGAATTCCACTTGGATTAGTGAGCAAGGAAGAGATGGAGATTTTTTTTTTTTTTTTAAGTTTCCCTAAAGACAAACACCTTATCTTTATCCTGAGCTGGGCTTGTAGAGGCAGGAGACAGGGAATGCAGCAAGGTATAACTGATGAGAGATTATGTGAAAATAATGTGTAAGATTAACTCTTTGGAAAATTCCACATTTGGATGAGTTCTCCATGGTTTGTTTTGTTTGCCCCACAGCCCAGCACCCCTGCAGATGCTGGGGTTTGTCACAAGGTTGTTGACTGCAGCTCCTAAGGACAAACCACATGAGTTGGGTTGGCTTCTCCCAGCAGGTAAATCGATTTTAGGTGTGCCAAGTGCATCCTCACAGGAACACCAAGATTGCTGTGAGTCTTGGGATGTGCCTTGGCTGGCACACAGAGCACTGCAAGCTGGGCTCTGCTTTTAAAAGCACGGAGAGAGAGGAAAAATGCATCCTGGGACTCACTCAGGCATATATTCTGGTATATATAGAGACAAAATTAAAATGCTAGCTCTGTCTTTCATATAAATATATCCACAAACATTATACTCATGGGACTATGAGAGCTAAAAGATGATATCACCTGTGAAAGGTCTTACTGAGACTCCAAGGCAGGGTTTGGAAGAGAATTGAGATTTCTGCTTTGGATCAAAACAAATCATATTCAGTAAGAAAGGTAATCATTAAGGAAACTATTCTATACATCTCTCCTTATTCTTACACCCATGAAACAACTTTGAGGCAGAAGAAAACACTGTAAACCCCAGCTGGCCACATCTGACCGGGAGGAAAGTGCTGCCCAGAAATGCAGATGCCTTTCCCTGCCCTTGGGTGGGCACAGGCAGCTCTGCCTTCTGCTGCTGATCCCACCAGGCTCTTAAATACCTGCTTAACTTTGAGCTCATGGCTTTAAGCACAAGGCATTAACTGTAATGAGCGTTCTTATATTCTTAATCACACACTTGGATTCATTGCCAGAGCAGGCAGGAGGGCATAATGGGCCGTGGCTTCAGTTTGTGCAAATTGGTGGCACTTAATTGAAATGAATGGAGTTGTGTCAATTTGCTGCCAGATCCCTGGGGCACAGAACCGCCCCAGACTCAGCCAGGGCACAGTGCAGGGCTCACTGCAGGGCTCACACTGACCCCAGAGCTCACACTCACTGCAGAGCTCACTGCAGAGCTCACACTCACCCATGCAGCTCACACTCACTCAGAGCTCACATTCATCCCATGGAGCTCACACTTACTCAGAGCTCACACTGACCCCAGAGCTCACACTCGCTGCAGAGCTCCCACTCACTGCGGAGTTCACTCTCACCGCAGAGCTCACACTCACCCCAGGGAGCTCACACTCACTGCAGAGCTCACACTCACCGCAGAGCTCACACTCACCCCAGGGAGCTCACACTCACTGCAGAGCTCACACTCACTGCAGAGCTCACATTCACTGCAGAGCTCACACTCAGCCATCCAGCTCACACTCATAGCAGAGCTCACACTCACTGCAGGGCTCACACTCACCCATCCAGCTCACACTCATTGCGGAGCTCACACTCAGTGCAGAGCTCACACTCACTGCAGAGTTCACACTCACCCATCCAGCTCACACTCACCCATGCAGCTCACTCACTGCAGAGCTCACACTCATTGCAGAGCTCACACTCACTGCAGAGCTCACACTCACCCCAGGGAGCTCACACTCACTGCAGAGCTCACACTCACTGCAGAGCTCACACTCACCCCAGGGAGCTCACACTCACTCACTGCAGAGCTCACACTTCCCCATGCAGCTCCCCCAGGCCCCCAGTCAGCAGCAGTTCATGATGCCACATCTCATAATCAATCAGGAAGTGTGCGCTTAGTAGTTTGTAGAATCTATAAATATGTGTGCAATGTGAACAATAAATGGCTTCTGCTTGCTCATATTGGTCAGTTGTTCAGGAGTCCTGGATTTCCCACAGTATCAGGGTGAGACTGGTCTTTTCTTTGAGCTCTGCAGGCTGGTTGTTCTGTTTTCAAACTGCACTAGAAGTGCCATTGCAGGTGTGTAATCACATCTGAATGCCCAAATTCCCACTTCAGTGGTGGTATCTTGGGATCTTCTTTGCAAGTGCTGATTTTACTTCTAAGAAATCCTCCTGGGGATGGTCACTGGGATTTTATTTTATTGAGAAATGGAATATAGAATTATATGAAGAAAGGCATTTTAGTTCCCTTTCAGAATGTTTTCCAGTGCTCTGTTTACCGTGGCTGGTTTGTGCTTTTCCTCCAGTTATAAATAACTGCTAAAGACTGATGTGTTTACTTTGTTTAACCATGGCCATGATGGGTCGAGGACACATTAAATCATCCTCAGGCTCTTATTTGCAGCCAATTCTGAAACAACCAGAGTAGTGACATAAAATTACTTCATACTGCAGAGATTTTTATATTGGCTTAAGCCTCTGAAGTCTCCAGTGTTTTACAACACACTTTAATGGTGAAACAGTGACAACAAAGATAAAAGTCCATGTGGAATTGTCTAATAACTCAAGGTTTGTTTGAGTTGCAAAGATATGAAAAAGGGATATTATTTTCTTCAGAGGTTTTCTTTGATGAGTTTACAGATCTTGATGTTTATTCAGATTTAAAGTTTTTTCATATTTTAGAAATAGTGATGAAGAACAGGTACACTCTTATTCTGCTGAGATTAAAAGGGGGAGATGTTCTTTCATGGCAATTCCTACAAATACAGCCTCTGTGTGTGCACATTTGTGCTCTGAAAGCACCATCTGCAGATGCCACTGTTCCTTTAACAGTTTGATCTGGATTTTGTTTGGAGTTACCTGCATGCAAACTTCTTTCTGTTCATAATTGTCTGCTGTCATCAAAAAGGAGAGTGACTGTGAAAATCAAACTGGTGCTGTTCTATGTGGTACACACACAATTAATGCATCTCCTTCCCCCTGTCAGTTTTACATCAGCCCAGGACCTGCAGTGTCTCCTTCCACTAATATATGAGTAAGATTCTATCACTGGTTTATTGTCTGTAATTAGCAACCCCTTAATGACTTGTGTCTGGGAATTCTATCTCTATTTGTTTGTACTAGAAAATAAATGGCACTCAAATGTGTTCCAGGACTGCTCAGCGCTCACTCTGAAGGTATTTACAGGAATCAGCCTCTAATTCTCACTTCACTTCTTTCTCTGATCTCTGAGAAACAAGGTAGGCTTTCTCCTGAGGCTTGGAAAGTCTGATCTTGGTGGTGTCCTGCTGGAGAATGAGCTGCAGAGTTTGGGGCCATTTCTGGAGCACTGTGGCCTCAGCTCTCTTCACAGAGAGCAGCATGCACAAGCTCCCCAGGATTTTTCCTGCAGAAGCACAGAGAGAAGAAGAGAAAACAGTCCTTATCTCTGTTCTCTGCTCCTGTTGATTTTGCACATGTGGAATGTGTTATGGAGATTGTTTACTGAGAGGGAGTTCTTAATTGGATTCTGCTGATGGTTGTTCATATAAATTGGCCTATTGGGTCTGAGCTGTGTCCTGGCTGTCTGGAGACAGTAATGGGTTTTTCTTTAGTATCTTTTTAGTATCCTTTTAGTATTCTTTAGTATAATGTCTCTTTAATATAGTATAATGTAATATAATATAGTTTTATTAAAGCAATTGTTCAGCATTCTGAATCATGGGGTCAGATCATTCCCTGCTTTGGGGGCTCCCTGCATTCAGCAGAACACCACCAGGTAACAGTGCAGTATTTAAATCAAACAATCTGTAGGACAGGACTCTTCCCTGGAGGAATGAGGCAGTGCAGGAGCTGGAGGGTCACCATACAGAAGTTTGGGAGGAGGGAAAAGTGCTGTCTTGAAAATCTTTTTGTTTGCATGTATTTCACTGAAATTTTCTGTCTCACGGTGGTGTCAATCTGTTTTAAGGGAAGTAATTAAAACTGCACACATCCTATTTATTAATGCTAGTGAGAACAGCAGATGGTGAAGCTGAAACTATCTGAAGTTACCCAAAAGAAAATTAAGGCTCTGGACTGAGGGTATACTGAAAACCCCCTTATTTTTGGAAGGGTTTTAAAGGCATCTGAGATTTTATCCATCTACGTCCTTGTAAAGGTAGATAATGGTTTTATATTTCATCTGAGATGCTGTAAATTTTGCTACCCTGCACCAGGAGGAAACACAAACAAATATTCAAGTTCTTCCTGAGCATAAGTTCTTGGTTTCCCTTCTTGGACATGAACATATCCAGTACCCACAAAGCTTCATGGCTTGACCTCAATTTTTTATCCATAAAACTGCATTTTATAATGCTCTGGACAGATGTTTTGGATCCTGTAAATTCCCTTGACTCACCTATTAAGCCTTGCCTTTGGTTTTGAAGGTGATTCAGAAAAACACATGGTCTTTATTTCTCTGTAAGATGGAATTTCAGTTCAGCTTATTTTACTAAAATTATCCCTAAATCGCCACAGATCTAAGTAAAAAAGGTGAAAATTACAGCTCTTTAGAGGATGGATATGGGGCATTTTACATAGAGTCTGAAAACTATTTGCATAATATTTTGAAATGCAGTTCGGTGAGATAAGGCATTTTATTTGTTATGAATAAACCAGTCTGAGGAATGTGAGACAGTGAGTGTTGTCTGTGCAAAAATGGCCAGAGCAAAGGACAGGGATTCTGATCCTCAGTGGAACTACCTGGGTTTGATCCCAGAGATACCTGGGCTTTTTCTCTCCATGCTATCAATGTTTAGTGCAAGAGGGGGGAAGGCAAGAGACAAAGGATGAAAGCTCCAGAAATGCAAATTATTACTTTGAAACAAAGTAAAGGTGTCAAGTCTGTGTAAAACTCAAAATTGTTCAGAAAATTTAAAATAGGTGGTGCCTCTGGGTAATAGAAGCTTAAGGTTCTAGATCTGAGAGCAATTTATCTTCAGACAGAGAAGTGAGTTCTTCAGAAACAGTCAGTATTCACAAACCTTTTAAACCTATTACAACATTTTATCTGACACCTCGTGGTTACTTTTAATGCTGTTCATAATAAAACACTTTATAGCGAAGTACTTGAGAGACATACAGAAAAGTTTTTAAAAAGCAGAACTGGCTGGGCAGGGCTCAAATTTGGTTGCTCTGTTGTTGAGCAAGGTTACTCCTAATATTTGTCCATTCACCCTGAGTTCTTCGAGCTTTTCCTCCAGAGAACCTTCCCATCCCTCTTTGTCTTCATGGCAGGATGAGGGTTTGCCTCAGTAAACATTGAATTTGGAATATTTCAGTGGATTATTCCCTAGCACAAACCCCTTCCTTGCCTGGTTATAATTTTTACTTTTTCCCCTGGCTTGTAAAGGTGGGCAAAGTGGGTGAATGTGTGTGGGATGTGGAGAAGGATCTGCTGCTCATAAACTCACAATAATAATTTTTGTTTCATGAGGCCCAGGATGAGATCAGGGGGAGAGGTGGGACTTTCCAGAGCCTGCTTTCTCCACAGTTCCATGGATATCCAAACAGGAACTAATTTTCTTTCAAATAGCCATAATTCCCATTCTGTGCTTGCATGCCCTTCAGGGAGAGGACAACTACAAAGCTGAAGCAGGAGCTCAGCTTTTACAGACTGTGGTGTCAGGAGGATAGGCACAGGCAGTTCATGTTGTATTAATAATAATGAGGATGAGGAGAGGCAGCCTGAATCTAACAACAACACACAGGAATTTTGCAAATGTTACATTGTGAAGGTTTATAATTGCACCAGATATAATTCAATATGAATTCTTTATACCCAGTGTGAGTTAGAGCATAAAGTGCTCATCTTGCTGAAAGTTTCAAAGCTTTGTGGAATAATTCTCCAGGAAAATAAATGGATGCAAATTATTTTGCAGAAAAATGAAGACAATTTAGTTTGGTGGAAGAGCCTTTTTTGGTGTTTCTAGCTGAACTGCTCTGTAGGACTTGGGTAAGGGTGACCCATGGGCTGGGCTGCAGTGGCTGCAGTGCCCATTGCTGCATTTTGAAATCTGAGTAACAAATGCAACCTGTGTGAATTCATTCAGAACAGGAGAATTCTGACTGGCAAGTGATGCCAGAGTCTGCATTCTGTAAGTCAGTTACTGTGATTTATTATGCCTTCTGTTGTTTCCAGTGCTTTTCTCTCTGGGTTTCTATTTTATTTTTTATTTTTCAGTTAAGTAAATTTGATAAAATATACCATCATGTGACAATAAGAGAACTAAACTGTAAAATAATTCACAGTGCAGTATTGATAAATGCCTGGTGCAGTAATAGCAATATGTCATCAATCACCTGGGCTCCTGTTTGATGGCATCATATAACCTAATTCAGGATGAACGTCCTTTGCTTTAACCTTGGTTGTATTTGCAGCTTACTCTAGAGGAAAGTAATAATCCTTCATTAACTGGTAGGTGTGAAACATTCTCTATCAAGAGGGTAGAGGAGGAGGCAAATGAAAATTGGTTTCAGAATGTGTCCTGAGTCAAAATCAGTCTCTTTCTGCAGACTCATAAACTGCATAAATTATTATTATTATACGTTTTTGAAGGGTGGGTAAGTGAATGAATCTTGGTGTTTTGCAGCTTTGCTCCGTTTCTCTTTGTCGCTTTTCTCCATCTGTATTCAAATGTACGTATAAAAAATTCAAGGACATATCAAGTCTTTGATCCTGTTACAGCTTTAATTCTTAAGAGCCCATATAAGACTGTGCTTTACATTATGCATTAAGGTGCTTGTAATTAGGAGCTTGTGGTAATGACCCATTCTCAGGCAAAGTAGTGCTGTTCCTTGTTTTCCATTAACTGCATTGAGGGTTTATTTGCTGAAAATTGAGTTTAATTTGATTAGCAGGAATTGTGAAACATTTGCAACACAAGGTATATTAGCATAGCACTTTGTTTGTAATGAGAGCCAAAAAAGCAGTTAGGGGAAGAGCTAATTACTGAAGATTTTCCTTTTAATAAGGAAGGTCTAGCTAAATTTTAGTACTCTGCTCTCAAAATCCCTTCAGCTTTAACTGGTGGCTGAAAGAACAACAAAAGGCTCTGCAAAAGTTCAGCAGATGTTCTTTGAAAGTCACTGTTGGGAAAATCCAATAATTTACTGAAGAAAGAATTCGTTTAATCTGAAAATTTAGCGGCACCAGCAGGATTTTCCACATCTTCATTGTTCTGATAGTGGTGGGTGTTTGCTACAGAGCAGAGACATTAGTGGTGTTCAGGAGGGATCCCCACCTCTTTACTTCCCCCCAGCCAGGGTGGTTTGTTCTGAACCAAGAAATGTTCTTTACTCACCTGACTGGAATTTCCTGGAAAGCCCATCTCAAAATCCCATGAAAACACTACAGATTTATAATAATTTATAATAATAACTCACTGGGAAGGTTTTCCCTCTGTTTTTAACTGAGGGGCAGTGGTGCTGTCCTGTGTGTTGAGTCACTTTCTGTCTGCCTGGGTTGCCCAGAGTGCTCAGGCTCCGCCTGCTCAGATGAAAGGTTGATAATTTTATTGTCCCCAGCAAGTTCCTCTCTGTCCCTCTGTGAGTTCCTTGGAAAGAGCCATTGGCAGAATCTTGTGAAATTCTAGGTGAAACATATTTTCAGTCAAATAAGAGTCAACAACCAGGTCCAAGGTAAATAAAGAATACCTAAGTACCACAGAACATTTAAACAACCTTTACAAAGCTTAAATCAAATCACTTATTGATAAAATCAAATCCATGGCATCCAGAAGGAAGATCCAGATAATTTGTTCATGGATCAAAGTGTTTTATTCGTGTTTTCCTGCTCAAGAACAGGCACTCATCTCTTCTGGGAATAATTTTCACTCTTCCACCCCTAATTCTTCTGTTCTGCCGTTTGCATGAGCTGACAGCCAGGAGGTAGCTGTGCTCTCAAGCAGGGTTCTCACCATCCTGGAAGTTCTCCAAGGTAAAGCAGCCACTTCATTAAATCCACAGTGGCTTTTCTTCTCCATGTCCTCTCTGCCTGCTCCAAACCAAACACTCCTGCTCAGCTCTAGTCTCTTTTTTATTCCTTTGTGTTCAAGCTGATTCATTTTAGCTGTAGTGATGATCTGAGCAAATAATCACATTTTTGTCAAAGGGGGATGCAGCTGAGCTGACAGCTGGCTTTAACCTGAAGCTGTGGATGTTTCTGCACATCCCATGAATCCCCAGAAATGTTTGGAGCAGGCGATGGCAGTTTAGCTGCCCTGGTGCTGGAAATCCAGGCCTAAATATTTCCTGCTTTACCAGAAATCCTCTTTTGTTTCTGCTCAAAACAAACTTAGGTTCTGAGAACTGGTGCTCAGTTATTACATTTAGCCTGAAATTTTGGTTGATGGCAATTATTAACATAATTTTATTAGTAGCTAATTAGTTGTGCTAACTAAGATTTCCTAATTACAACTTGCTTTATATTTCTTTGTTTGGAGTTTTGGTGTTGTAGTAACATTCCCTCATTAACTCTGTTTACATTACCACTACACCCTTGTTTTTTTCCTTCTTTAGCAATGGTTACTTTGCTCAGCTTGCTGCCAGACTCTTTTTTGTCTTTTGCTTAATTATCCTGCTTTGACTGGATAGAAATTGCAATTACAGTTAGCCAAATATGAAAAATACATCTCCACTCATCTTCTAACTTTTGTATTTGCTTGAAGTTTTGAACAAATTTAATCAGAGTTCATTTGCACCTGCTTTGTGTTTGCTTTTCCCAAATACTCTGGCAGATGGGTTTATTGGTATTCAATAAGCATGCTGGCATCAAGTTTTCAACAAATACTTCAGAATATTTGCAGAAAAAGAAATTTTTACTTTGATTATCCATAGAGGGCTGTTAATAACACTTATTTTATGGTGAAGCAGAGTTATGTAACTGTGCATTTACTGCTCCCAAACAAACTCCAACTCAGCTAAAGAATTAATCACAAAAACATTGAGAGATTTGTTTCAGCAACTCAATCAGGGACGTTGCAATGCTTCTCAACATCTTGCTGCTGCTTTTCAAAATTATGGGTTTAGACTTATTTCATGACAAAAGCACTTCAACCCCGCAGCTGAAGTTCCAGCACAGTTCTGGATTATTATTTGTAATTTGTGATTTGCCCACACAAGCTGTGGTGTGTGTATAGGTGAGCATTCACTGCTAAGCAAAAGGCAAACAGAACAGGGTGATAAGGAAATTAGGAAATTGCTGTGGCTTCCCTTTATTGTTGTTATCCTTATAAGGTGTAGTTTTGCTGAAATCTGGTATTTTCAGTGTCTTGGGTTTGGTTTTCCAGTCTTGTGCTTGTTGATGCCGCCACAGTTCACACTGAAATTAATGTGAGTTTTCTTTTTTCCCAGGGTGTTTACAGACTACTCCAAATGTAGCCCAGCAGGATTCTGGTCTGAACTGAAATTAACTGTCATACATAGGATTTGTTTATCTCTTCACATCCTTCTGTCACAGATGTTTGTCCTTTGGCTTGTTCCTTTTTCTAATTATTTTTTGATTATATTTTGAAACACCTTCTGTCTAACCAATTTCTCCCCAAATCAAACAGTGCATTTTTCTCCCCTTCACCCACAGTGATTGCCCCAAACCCAATGTTATTTACTTCTGGTGGAAAGTGACCTTTATATGAATGTGTTTCAGATAGGAGTTGCTTTTTGTTGTTTATTCTTCTTGAGTTATAAATCCACATGTGCTGTGCTGTGTGTTGATACACAGTGTAAGGTGAGGAGGGTACAGCTCATTTTCCATGTTCATGCCCCAAAACTTCTTTCTGGGGTCACCACTAAGTCACAGGTAGATGATTGGAAAATTCAGAGCGATGCAAACAGAGCAGCCCTGACCAAAACAATGTGACAGGCCACCAACAGCTCCTAGAGCAGATAATTTCCTTATTTCCCAGCCAGCCTGTGGAAAGCAAATGCATGAAAATATATGAATTTCCCCAAATGACATCTCAGACAAGCATGCAAAGAAACTGAAATTGGGCTGCTGGAGCTGTTTGCAACTTCAGCTTGTGTCTGAGCAGGCAGGGCTGAATCCTCTGCACTTGCAGGGGTGTGTGCTGTTGAATCCTCTGCACTGCTGCCTCCAGGCTGGGGCAGGAGCCTCCCATCAGCAGGGCAGGGCTGCAGACAATCTCCATAAACCATGGGAGACTGCAGAATGCACCAGGGGCAGGTGGAAACAACCTAGTTTTGGAAAGGCCACTGCAGAATGGGTTATACTGCAGCACAGCTCCCTTCAGAGAGAGCAGGGAGGCACAGCTTCCCAAGCATAGTTCCTGGGAATCACAGTGAGGAACCTCAGAGAAAGAGAAAACAATTCTTATCTCATCTGGTGTTCCTGTGTTTTTGCACATGTGCAACGTGTTGGAAGATTATTTACCTGAAGGAATTTTGTGACTGGATTCTGCTGAGGATTGTTTTGTTTCCTTGGGTAATCACACAAAGCTGTGTCCTCGCTCTCAGGCAGAGAGTCAAGAGTTTTCTTTTAGTATTCTTTAGTATTCTTTATATTGAGTATAATATCTTTAGTATTCTTTATAGTAAGTATAAAATACAGTATAGTATATCTCTTTATTATAGCTGTAATGTAATAGAGTATAGTTTTATTAACGGGAGTGTTCAGCATTCGGAAGCCTTGGAGTCAGATGCCAATCATTCCCTGTGTTGGGGACACCTTGCAACTTCCAAATTGTTAAAAATAGATTAGGAACTGTTGTAAAATAGTTGATATATTGTTAAGCATATACTGTTAGTTTGGTTATTATATTGTAAAAGGGGTTAAAAGGGTAGTTGTAAGAAATACAGCACTCAATGTACCATACCACCCCTCAGTAAAGTGCACCACGAGCCAGCCTGGACAGAGCTGTAATGGCCAATCAAGCACCTTAAACCTTCATGCAAATGAAGGATCCAAACAGAAACCAATCCAAAGGGACAAAAAACAGGATAAAAAGGGGCTTCTGACCCACTGAATCTGTGCTGCTCCATCGGGGCCATGACTGCTGAGCAGCCCCAGTGCTGCAGCATCCCCAACAGGAACGCTCCTGCCCAGCCTGGGCCCCCTTGCTTTGGGCATTTCTTGTTCTTATAATAAATGCTGAAATCACTTCAGCACCGGGAGCTTGCTCTGGTTTTTATCACACGTTACACAGTCCCTGTTTGCAGTTTGCTGCTGCTGCCCTTGCTCCTTCACCCTGAGCTCTGGGCAGCCTCACCCTGCACAGACAGGAGAGAGTCATGGGGAGGAGCAGAAAGGGTGCAGGAGACAGCACAGGAACCTCTGCACGGCAAATGTAGGAGCTGTGTGACAACTCATTGATATGCAAGTGCAACTGCTGCAGATGCTGCGAACTCCACAGACAAAAAGATAATTTGACAGCATTAAGCAGAAAGCTCATACGGGGCTGATGGCAGAGAAGAGCACTTTGATTCTTCAGTTGTCTGAGCTGTTCAGAGCACTGTGGAACTTTCCTGCCAGGTCCAGGTGCTTTGCTGAGTTGCTGTAGCTGATTTCCAGCCTCACACACATGCAGGGATCTCAGGCCTGAGCTGCTGGACAAACCATGGGGTCACTGTGGCTTCAGGACTGGTGCTAATGGTGACCATTATTTTACCCAGTGGGTAAAATAATTCCTGCCTGCAGCTGAGTCTCCTCTTGCTCTGTATTGGGATGCTCTGATTGCTCTCTAAATTTCTTATGTGAAATAAGCTGGGTTTGAGAGAGGAAAACAAGTAACACACATATGGGGGAAGTGGATGAGTCTTTCTGGGGATGGGACAAGGTGGGACTTTGAATATTCTGTAGTTTTGCTTTGGATGATGTTAAAAAAGTGAGAGGTTAAATTCAGACGGGTTTGTGTTTCAAGACAAATTAATATGTAATCAATGGAATTGTTCAGGCAATCAAAGCTTATGCCCACAATATTTAAATCACAATTACAATAGGGAAGTTTTCTGATAAGCACAATTAAGATAATTTCTTCTTCTGTCACTTCATTCTTCTAAATTAACATTTTTTTCCCTCCATTTGCATTTGGAATTAACTCTGTTAGCATCATTTAGATAGATATTATTTTGGTAATGAGGAAAGTTTTCTGATTTTTTCATTCCTTTATTATGAGCCTTGCAAGGTTTCCATTAACAAGTATCATGTGAAGTGTGAGAACAAGGGAATAATAGGGGAAGATACAGCCTTTTCCTTTCCAAACTTTCCAACAACAGGATAATGGCTATCAGGGATCCTTGAAAGGAGAAGCGGAATATGTCTCTTACAAGTAAGAATATAAAAAAAAAAATCAATAATACATGTTTTCTGCTAGTCAGACTTTCCTAGTATCCTTTCCAGTGGGGAAATTAAGGAAAATGTTTTAATTATTTTCAATTCTCTTTGCACAGAAAAACAAGTGTGGAGAAAAATGTGAAGTGTTTCTCTGACAATTGGTTTTCTGTAGTGTACACAGCAGTAAAAATAGCTTAATTGTGTAATACTTTCCAGGAAATACATCTTTCAAATCTCCTAGGTAGAGAAGGATGGGATTTTTTTTTTTTAAGCAAAAAGCTGGAATTTGTATTAGGCTCTAAATGCAGACAGAATTCCAATTGAATCAGTTTCTTGCAGAAGTTTTAGCCCACATTTCTCTATAGAAAATTCTCAGTCACCAGAATGCAGAGGATGCCTCACCTCTTGTGCTATCCCTTGGCCTGTCTAGGGGTGGACATTCATTTTGGTCAAGTTTTTAATATAAATTAAAGCCTAATTTTTGCTGTGTGTCCCAGGTGCTTGGTTGTTACCTGTATATTGTTGTCTTTTGCACATTGTCAGCAGTGAGTTTTCCTTAAGGATGGAATGGGAAAGTCTGGAGCCTCAAAGACTCAGAGTAAAGGCAAATTCAGGGCTAAAACACAGAAATATTAATTGAAAGGCTCCCAGCTTTGGTGCATGAGTTGAACTCTGGATCAGTCACACAAATTGAATTTAGAAATGCAATGTACGCTTTTTCCTTTTGATTTTGGACTTAGAAAATGGACTTTGGAAGTGTATTTTGGACTTTGGACAAATGGACTCCTTACTTCCTTCACATGAATTCAAGATATTTGCATCTCTTTTTTTGGTTTTTTTTCTGTAAATGGAGAACACAGTTCTCAAAAACTAAGGCTAGAATTGATCATTTAATGCCTTGAAGAACCTTTTTAGCTTGTCTGGATCTCCTGCTAGTTTCTTGCTGGCTTTGATTTTAGCATCTTTGTCAGGGCTCTTACCAGACCTTCTGAAGATCTGATGCTATTGTATGAACACCTATTATAATAATAATTTATCTCCTGACTGTTGCTACAGTTATCTAAGTTATAATTTAGAGTTCCACAGGAGGCTGGGGGCCATTAGGTTTGCAAAAAGAAATATCAGGTACAATTTCCCCTTTGTGTTTTTTTTTTTTTTCTCCTGCAGCTGATTTGTTGTATTGCATTGAACCTTCAGGAATCTCAAGGCTGGCACAGTTTTCTCCTTTTTTCTCTGCCCCTCTCATGATGTAACTCTGCAAGAACTTTTCCAGTCACTATCCAGTGTGCCAAGGAACAAACCCAGTGATATTGCAGGGAATGCTGAAATATTGTTTGTGTATTCACAGCTGCCAGTTCAGATCTGAGAGATTCACCTCTGACAAGTTAATATAAAGATTTAAAAAGGCTGGGGAGGTCTCCATCATTGGCAAGAAATACTTTTACATTATGTCATTTATTATCAAGATGTTACTGAGTCACAGGATAATTGGTGTGAAAACAACAACTTGTCTGAAGCAGCATTGTTTAGAGTGGGATTTTTCTGTGTGTCTGAGGAGGCTGAGGGTTGCTATTCCACCCACTCTACCAGCATTTTATGCAACAACAACAAAAAAAATATATGTTTTAAATATATATTTAGTTTTCTAGGGGAAATAATATCAGCAGTAGAATGCTGAAATATCAGAAAAGCCATGGTACCAGCACTCCTGACATAGCAGAACTTGCCTCATTCTGCAAAATGCAATTACTCTTGATGAACTGATGAACATTTTAGAGTAATATATGGAAAACATAGGTTTAAATATATTTTAAAAATTCCTTTAGGATTAGTAACTGCATTAAAGACCCTTGAGAATTAATCCAGATTTTCTAAGTCAGGACTCAAAAAAGCATTTGAAATGTTTGAGTTGTTAACATTCAATAACTCCCTTTTCTTTAGAATGTATCCAAAGAAACAGATTCATTTAATTAAAGGCTGTGTTAATAATTAGAGCTGGAAATTTGATTGATTACAGAAAACAACCCCAGCAGGTTTGTGAGGGCTCAGGTTGGTGCAGGAGCTGTGCTGAGGAAGGAGAGATTTGCAGAAGGCTCTGTTCTCCTTTCTGGGGATTCTAGATAGGAAATCTGTCACTTTTTATGTCTTTCACAGCCCAAGTTCAAAACTTGACAGCAATAACCTTCCAACTGCATCTACATGAATTGGATGTTATGGCTTCAATGCTAGACAATCTCGTGTGAGATTCTTTTAGTTACATTTCAAAGATTTATTCAAACTATATGAGGTTTTGTAAGAAAGAAGCATAAAAGATGATTTTTTTTTTCCAGGCCCTGGTTCAATAAAGCCCAGAGGCTTGAGCGTGTCATTGTGAGCCTGTGACTGGACCTGTGCACAGAAATGAAATCTTAACATCATCTTTACAACAGGCAGATTCTTGTGACTTAGATAAAGAATGGCTTCAGAGAGGTGATTAGGGAGAGAGATTTTTTTATGAGTTAAATGAAATCTCCTGCACAGAACTGGCATGAGATTCATGCAGGAGGTTTCTTCTGCCTGTCAATAATCTGTCCCCAAAATGTAACAGAATAGGTAATTTAGGTAGGAGAATACTCTCTAAAGTTATACAGTGTGTATATTCTGTTTGTAAGCTTCATAATGAAGATATTTGTGTCTCCATTAGTTGATTTTCAGTTTCCCAAGGAGTCCTGCAGGATGTTAAGGGCAGAAAAGAGTCTTTGTCACATCACATGAAGCAGATCACGAGCGTGAAGTCTCTGAACTAACCTCCCTTCAAACAGCATTACTGCAGGTCAGCAAAGTTCAAGGATTCTTCAGATCAATCTTTTTCTGTTCATGTGCAAGAGAAATTTAGGACAGAGCTCTTTGTCGTGAATAAGAAATATTCTTGGAATCTAAGCTGCCAGAATCTCCAAAGTGCACACTGTAAACATTTCACTGCCTCAGTGACAGCTAAGTGAGGATGCCTTGCTCATTATCCATAAAGAATATGTGGCACAGATGAGCCCAGAATGTAAATTTCTAAGGAAATGGAGAAAATATAATTCATTTTTCATGCAGGAATGTGAGAATTTTCTTCTTTTTCATGCTGAAAGGTTCATGGAAAATTAATTAGGAGAACTCTAACAAATATGTTGTGTTGGTAGTACTGTAAAAGTACCTTTCAACACCAAAGGAAATAAGGGAGGCTGCAATCATTGAGGTTAAATGGAAAATGGGAGGAGCAAATGGGCCCTCAATAGTAGCTGTTCATTATAGAAATTTTTTTAAATAAATGCTAGAAATTAGCAAAATGTAAAGAGGGAGATATAGTTTACCGGAGTGTGGTATGAAATGCAGTAACTGTGTTAAAATTCACCAGAGCTCCTGAAGATTTGTTAGCATTTTGCAGAACGCATTCTGAAGGGAAAGGAGATGGTTGCACTCAGTGCATCTTTGTGAGCTCTGTCACAGTGAGATCTCTGTGTGCACTTACCAAAACTACAGCCATTTCAATGACACATTTAATTTTCCTGAGAGATGAGGCATTTGCTGCAGTGCAGAGAGAAACCTGTTTGTTTGCTGGCAGGTGAGCTGGGGCAGGCACGATTTAAGTGTCCCAAACCAACGAGAGGCTGGTTGGTATTTCTGGAGCCCTATCCATTATTTACAGTTACCAGGCTGCCAGGGTATTTGCAGCAATGTCACACTAACCTCCATGAATTCTTGATTGAGAAATAAAAAATTAACAATATGGACTGATGGGAACACTGGTGGATAGAGACAAGTGGTTTTAGAGCAGGCACAGTGCAGGGCTGGTAACACACACACACCCCCAATGTCACATTTTCTGAAAATTTCCCTTGCCCAGGATTCTTCTCCTGGGAAGCTGAGATGCCTCAGAGAAAAAGGAAAACAATTCTTATCTCATTTGCTTCTCCTGTGTTTTGCTCACATGTGGATGGTGTTTGGAGATTGTTTACCCACAGGTGATTGTTCCATTGGTTTCATGCGAATTGTTTTGATTTATTGGTCAACCAGTGCCAAGCTGTGTTGGGACTCTGGAAAGAGTCAGGAGTTTTCATTATTATCTTTTAGCCTTCTGTAAGTATCCTTTAGTATAGTTTAGTTAGTATTCTTTAGTGTATATAGTATATATATATATATATATGCACTATATATACACTTATATATATAGTATATACATAATTATACATATATTATATATAATAATATTCTAATAATAGAATATTATTAGTATAGTATTCTTTAATATACTATAGTATCATAAAATAATAAATTAGCTTTCTGAGAACATGGAGTCGGATTCCAGTTCATCATTCCTTCCTGCCACCGGGCCTTCCCAGCAAATACAAGATCTCCAACCTCTCAAAGCAGCATTTAGTGCTGCAGAACCTCCCCTGCCAGCCCTGCCCTTCTCACCTCCCCACACAGCTGGGACTGGACAGGAGTTGGCTTTTCCTGCCATTTCTAGATCTGCTGGGTTGTCTAAACTTCCCTCAGCCATGGAAATGAGATTCAGAGCAGAGTTTGAGCTGCAATCTCCCTCTGGCAGGTAATGTCACAATATCCTTTGGCAGCCTGAGGTGCTGCTGGTCCCCTGTGCCCCCTCCATTCTAGGCAGGGGCTGTTTCCCTGAGCCTGGCTGTGGCTTTGGGGCTCCTGAGGAAATCAGCAGAGCTGGATCCTGCGGGGGTGACAAACAGCCTGCAGCCAGGGACACCACAGGGCAGGTGACAGGCTCGCTTTGTTAGCCCGTGCAATGGTGGTGGTGATTAGTCAGAAGTGCAGAAGTGAAAAGCAGAATTTTTGTGTGATTTGTTTCTTAGTAACAGCTGGAACAGGAATTGCCTGGGATGCCAAGGCTGGTGCTGAACATCACCAGCTTTAGGAACTGTTTGTCCTGGACTGGGCTGCTCTCATACAGGGGTAACTTTTTGGCTGCTCCTGAAACATCACCTGTCTCAGGTTTTGTGTCGCTGAAATGGCTCCCAAGGTATTAAAGAGTCTTCTTTTCCCAGCCCCACGACTGAAGAAGAAGACAGGATTCCTCAGCTCTGGTTCTCAAGGCTGTTTATTTTCTCTTATCTGTTACATTCGTTCTCTGACCCACTGAGGTCTGTCCTGCAGGTTGGGTTGTGGCACAGTCACTGCCCTCGGGGTGGTATTGGCTTTTTAAACTAAGAACTGTGTGTAATTTATTTACAATAATTTTCCAATACCTATCACCTATGTTAGACAGTCTGTCTCTACTCTAAACCAATCCAAAAGTGCCACCATCACCCAGAAGATGGAGGGTAAGAAGGAGGACAGGACACGCCCAGAATTCCTCCATCTTGCCTCTTGAACCCCCATTCTAAAACCCCAAAATTCTACTTTATCACCCTGTGACAAATTAGCTATCATTCTACTCAAACTCTTGTGGCTTGTAAATCCTCACACGAAGTTGGCAATGGTTTCCATGGGTTAAAATCAAAGGCACAGGTGTTTGTGACTCTGTGCCAAGGTCTCTGAGCCCCCTGGCAGGGTCTGGAGCCCTCCAGGGCAGCCAGAAGAATGTCCTGGGTTCCAACACATCTGTAAACTTCTCTCTCATTTAAAGCAGTCACCTCCCTCAGAACTAAAGAAATTTCAGGATATAAAACGGAGCCAGGCTGGCGTGGAACACCTGAGTTCCGTACAGTGCAAACAGCTTTGTGTTCCTGACCCTCTCTGGCTCTAATTTGGGCCATAGTGTGGGATTTCAGGGATGCTTTTGTGGTCTTTTTATTTCCAAACAGCAGCTTCCACTAAAATCTCCTTCAAGTGGAACTGAATTTACTGTTATTTTATATTGACATGAATTCTCTGTCCAGAATCTGGTTGTTGGTGGCTTTTTTGCTGGTTTATCACCTTGAACTGATGCAGCCCTGCAATGTTCCTTTGGTCTAAGCAGAACCCTGGCTCAGGGTTCATAGGCAGGAGAGCTTTCATCTGCTTTGAAAGGGGCTTTCAACAACACCTGGTTTAGCATTAGAGCCTTCTGATCAAGAGTGTTTAAATGGTGCATTGTAATTGGAAAGCATTTGCAGGGACTTCTTAATTATTTTTAATCACCCACTGTACATAAATCCTGGAGTAGAGAGCTTAAAGAAAAGCTGATTTATTTTTGAATATTTTTTGCACAGGGAAGATTCCAAAAGACAAAGCTATTTCTGCAGGACCCTTGAGGGACACCACTTGGTACTGCATTTTATTACATTGCTTAGATTTAAGTTCTGGAATGTGCAGAATATTATCTGTACATTTTCCTGCTTTTTAACCACACCTTTAAAGTCAGAGGATCCTCTCCTGAAGAGAATAGGTGTTGCTTATTGACACTTTCTGCTTCCTAATTTAAGGCTTTCAGTAGTGCCCACGTTTAAAGTATTTTACATAATTCATTGCACTATTTTCTTCCTGCCCTAGGAAATTATAAGCATCTCTTGCTGTGATCTTTCACTTCAAGGATTAAGACTCTTTCCATATTCATAAATGTGAGGAATTCTAATATCTGGTGTGTCAGGGAGCTCTGGGTGGTGGTCAGAAGGGGCAGGGTGGCTCCTGCAGCAGCTCTGGGAGCGCCACAGTGCTCAGAGAGGATTTTTGGGACATTTTCAAATCTGTTTGTCCAGCTCACAGGGATGAAGGTTTGCAGCATTAAACACAGCCAGGAGACAGGTATAAACCTACTAATGATGAGAAATCAGGAGTGAAGGATTTGAATAGCTTACATCTGCCTTTGAGACCGAGTGATCCATCTCTTATTTTGTATGCCTATCAGTCCTGAATGAACAACAGCTGTAGCTTAGAAACAGATGAGACTTTCTCTCAGGAAATGCTTCTGTTAAGGGCTTTTTACAGCCCTGTCACAGTTTAAATGGACTCTCAAGCTGTGCTGGTGTTAAGTCCCCTGTTTGGGGCCTGGCTGATGGAAGAATTGCTATCCATTTCCAGCTACAGTGACTGCCGTGTTGTCAGAAGTTCCATATTTTAAAATATGACTCAAAATTCTGAATAGTTTGACACATGGCGCTTATGTAGCTAACTCTTAGGGCACTGCTGCCTTTTGTGTAATTCAGTTTGCAGTAATAGCTCCCAAATATAGTAAAATTCCTTTAAAATAAGTACTTTAGGTAGTTAAAACTGAACAATACTGACCGCAAATCTTAAACTTCCCACAGATAAAGGGGCTGTGATTGCTTTATCCTGGTGAAGCATCTCCCTGCTCTCATCCTGCTGTTCTATTCCCTTTTTTAATGCTTTAAATGTATTGCTGCTGTGAGGTTATTAAGAAGAAAATGTTTATTTTAATTTAGACATCAAAGTACCCCAGTTCTGCTCCCTCCCAGTGCTGATTTCCCTGCTGACTGGAATACTTGGGAATGGTGGTGCCTTCCTCCTGTGCAGTTTACCATGAGAATCTCACACCATGGATATGCACCCTCAGCTCTGAGTCCTCCCAGCAAAAAGATGGAAAAATACTTGATTATTTCTACCTCGGTGTAAGAGAGCAACCTGAACTGGAGATACACTCAAGCTGTGAATGTCAGGGATAAATAGGCAGCTTACAAATGGCATTGAAAACTGTCTGTGCTGCTGAGAGGGAAAAAGATTTGGTTTCTTATTGTTCTGCTGGCTTTGGGTTGATTTTTAAAAAAGAGAAAAGTGGCGTGTTTTGATGAGGATGATACAGAGCGATGGCTTTGCAAAGTGCAGCTCTTTTCTTCAAACATTTGCCTTTTAGACTGAATTTCTTAGGCTGGGCTGCTTGGTTGTGCTCAGTGTCAGGCAGGAGCAGCTCTGTGCTCGTGCAGCATGGGCTGGTGGCATTAATGTGTCAACATCTGCTCGCTACAGCAGAGGTACCACGACCTTGCTGTATCATCATTAATTTCCCCAAACCAAACCAGCCAGAACTAGTGCTGGGAGAAACAATTTGGAGGACATCAGCACACAGTTGAACTTGTTTAGTCTTTGGCATTGATGGAGGGGTTGTTTCTTTTGTGACCAAAACTTGTCAGGACCATGAAGGGAGGGCCTTGCTTTGCCCACGGGCTCTGGACATGGTGGTCCCAACAGGAGATTCATCCCTGGGAAAGGTGGGAATGAGCATCCCAACCTGAGAGGAGCTTGGCTGACTCCACAGGCTGTATTTTAACCAGAACACATGGGAATGCTGGCAAAGAGCTCTGTCTTTGTTTCTGTGCCCCACGGCCTCGAGCAGAGATGGAGAAATGATGGAGGAATGTGGATGTGGATATGGATACTGGTGTGTTGCATTTGCAGGGCTCCCATGGCAGGGAGGAATGATGAATCTGATTCCATGTTCTCAGAAAGCTAATTTATTCTTTTATGATGCTTTATTATATTAAAGACTACTATACTATACTAAAGAATACAGAAAGGGTACTTATTGAATGTTAAAAAGATAATAATGACAACTCCTGACTCTTTCCAGAGCCCTGACACAGCTTGGCCCTGACTGGCCAAAGAGTGGAAACAACTCCCAGCAGAATCCAATGGAACAATCACCTGTGGGTAAACAATCTCCAAACACATTCCACATGAGCACTGCACAGGAGAAGCAAATGAGAGAAGAATTGTTTTCCTTTTCTCTGAGGCATCTCAGCTTCCCAGGAGAAAAATCCTGGGAGAAGGGATTTTTTCAGAGAATGTGAATGCCACACTAAGGAAGGATTTACCTTCATTTAAACTTGTTCTGGGAAGGAGAAGTTAAGTGCACAAAGGGGTTCTCTCTGCCCCTCATCCTTGGGGCAGCTCAGAGTCCCACTGAAGAATCTGGAAAGAGTCAGGAGTTTTCATTATTATTTTTTTAGCATTCAGTAAGTATTCTTTCTGTATTCTTTAGTATAGTATAGTATTTTTTAAAATATAATATAGTTTCATAAAGTAATAAATTAACCTTCTGAGAACATGAAGTCAGATGCATCATTCCTGCCTTAGTCAGGAAATTCTCATATGGGAGATTTATCTATGGGAATATAACACTGGGAAAAATACTGTTTGGCAACAGTTTAAATTTAAGGCAGTTATAACGGTATAATTGAATTGCTTTGTCCCACAAGCTCTAATGATGGCAAATCAGATATACTTGTATAAAGATGAATTATTTATCAAGACAAATGAACAGACAAAAGATAACAGATGGAAGATCTTAATCAGAATTACTTCCTATACTGCATAAAACTAAAAAAAATATAGTTGATTAGAACATCATAAAACAGTGCATGATATCAAGGTACTTATATTAAAGCTGTCAAAAGAAATGGTATGGATTAGGAGTTGAATGTAACTTACCACCAAAATAATGATAATGCACAGATTCCATCACTTAACCCCAGGGTAGTAACCATGGAGCAGGCATCCCTACTCATGGGAGAAACTCCACACATTTCCAGGAAAATGCATGGAAGATTTCTACTTTGTGAAAGTTTGCTGTGGCTTTTATGGTTGTAAGGTGGATGGCTGTCAGTCAGAAATCCAGCTTGCCTTGTCAGATGTCCTTTCAAACCAAGATGTTTGTTGGCACTTGGGAGATGCCAGCCCAGTGCTAACCCCCTGGCACCAGAATAACTCCCTGTGAGACATCTTGTCCAGTTTGAGTTATGTGGAATAACTCAAATTTTTGTTATGCTTAACAAACAACAGATGAGATTTTATGAGGGGTAGGATGTCCTGCTACTCCTGTTGGTGGTGGCTGCTGGCATCACCTTCCTGTTGATGCCTAGAGATTCAGCTTCTATATTTCTCTGTACAGCTTTAGTGTATAGCTCTAAACCTCCATAGCCTGTCAGCTACTCTTCTCCTTTTTCATTCAGAGAAAACAGTTCTTCTCTAGGCCTGAAACTCAAGGAAACCTCATTCCATCAGGCCTCAAAAAGTATAAACAAAAATGAGTTGTGGGGGAGCAAACTGGGGGTAAATGACTTCATTACCTGAAGCTGTAATTGGAGGATTAACCCCTGATGTGTAAATGGACCAAACTTAGAATTGTGTGAAAAACTTGTGCCCATCATCCATCCTGGGTGCAGCCCCTGGGAGGCTTTGACTGCCCAAAGTGTATCTATTGAAAATACCCACTTTTATTTTTGTCTAGCCTCTGTTCCAGGTGGCCCCTTCAGGGCATCAGCATGACCTGGGCAGAGCTGGGAGTTGTCTGAGCTCTGGCAGTGCCAGCACCCAGCTCCTGTCCCCCAGCAGAGGCAATGAGACCCCAAGGGTGCAGGGTGTCCCCTGCCATGGCACTGCCTGTGCCCTGCTCAGCAGCCCAAACTCACTCCAGGGCTGGAATTGTGCAAAGTGAGCGCTGCCAGGGCACTGCTAATGCAGCTCCTGGGTGGAGTTCATGCCCTGGAGCCTGACCTGGTGTTTGGGAGGCTGATGCTGTGTGAGTGCCTGGATGCTGCATGGTGCAGGGGGATGCAATTTTCGGGGCTAATGATGGTGCTGACCTGATGTCCTCACACAGCTGCTTTCTATTACTGCTGCTTAACTGGGCCAGGGCAGGCTCAGGGGACTGGCTCTCTGTAATGAGCTGCTGTGCAATTACAGCACTTACTGCAGGACACCAGGGCTAAATCTGCCTCGTTTTTGCTTCATCATCTATTTTTATATTATTCTGGCATAATGTGGGCATTCCGAAAAATGTGAGTTTATTGCTCCTGGGTGAAATGGATAGTGCTAATAGTGCTGCTGAGTGTGGTGAGGGAATTGTTTCATTGCTGCCTTTTCGCTCTGTCCTCTTGCCTTGGAAAATTATTGACACGTGAAAAAATACCATCAGAGATCTTTTTGTTTATATTTATATTCCAGTTTTTTTTTCCCATGCTAAATTAAGCAATTAATGTCATTTCTTACCAGAATCCATAGAAAATCTGTCATAGCTCAACAGTTTACTTCAAAATGCTTTGTTTACCTTGAATTTCAGATTTAGTTTATTGCAGTTGCATTCTGGATCATGAATTTGTACCATCTAATAAGTGTGGAATCCCACTTTTGCTGACTTCTAGAAATTGCCAAGATTATCATTGGCAGCAGTGCATGAGGATATTTTGCTAAAGGTATGGATAAAGTAGGTTTAGGTTACTTTTAAGAGGACAGCAAACAAAGACCATACATTTTATTGCATACAAAACCTGTGTATTTTTTTGTGGCTAACTTATTGTGTATTGATGTTTTTTCTCATTACCTCGTTATAAGAATAATGGAATTTATTACCAATAATAAAGAGGAGCCATTTGGCAAGTTCTGTGCAGATCAGGTTGCTTTGTAAAAGTGAGTTCCAATTTCAAAGAAAAAACCATGTTGTTCTCCAACTGTTTGGTACCAGGCACACAAATATACAGAATCTTTAATGAAAATCATTGTATAAGTTAGTTAGAACAAGTGTTTTAGGGATTGTTTTCCTTTTATTTATTTATTTTAGAGAGTTTATTTGGTTACACTACAGAATTTTTTAAAAAGATGATATTATGACTGAGATTTCATACATTAAGTGAACTATCCATGATAACTATTCCACTCTTTGCAGGCTGATTTATAGAGCAAATTTAAATTAAAGATCTTAAAAGGCCAATATTAATTGAGCATCACAAACACTACTAGGATGTAGTTAGGAGCAGATATATTTTTCATCAGCTGCTGAAGTCATTGCCTGTAGACTTACTGAGTTAACAGAAATTTAGAGTAACCTAATGCTGTTATCCATAGCAGTAAATAAACTGAGCAAAATTTAATTAAAGATACATATCTATGAAATATGAGTCTTGGTTCCCCCTGTCCTCCCTTCAGCATATTCCATTCATGTATGCCTTTAATAGATTGGATTTTTTTGCTGGCCACTCATGTGTAACAGCCATAGGTGGTTGTGTTTAGCCTTGTGGGAGCCCCAGGGAGCTGATCCTGCAGGATATCCCTGGAATTTCTCACTTGTGCTCTCAGGAGCAAGTGCTGAAGGGCAGCATTTTACCTTCACAGCTTCTGTGGGGCCCAGGACTTTGCTTTAAAAAATTAAATCTTGGATTTAAAAATGTAGGCGTTCATTTTCACGTCCCAGGCAAAAATCCATCTGAGAGTTTTCCTTCCTGGAGAGTCGCAGTTTGGCTATCTTGTTTATATTGTGAAGAAAGGAGTTGCTATAAATAAACCTCTTAAATCCTTCACAGACAGTTTTTAAAAAACATCCAAGGTGTAAATCAAGAAAAATAGTTTTAGTTTAGAACTTCATTTGAGCATTAGTCAGAACAAGGGTAAGAACACAAGCCCAGCCTTGATGAGTTAACATTTTTGGGTCAAGTCCCACCTTCCTGCCCTCAGGACCTTTGGTGACCATTAAGGATTAGGTTTTTAAAGGGTCTTCTAGGGCTTCTTGGTAGGCTTAGGTAGGGGTGGGGATGTAAATGTTCATTTTGTTTCACTTTGCACAATTGCTTTTAGAAATCAAGGAGGGGGTGAATGAAAACTGATGAATTGGCTTTAGCAAGAAGGTGATCTCTCTTGCATGCATATTTTTCTATGCTTTTGATAGAGAGACTTAAATACATTTAAAGAACAATTTAGATTTATAGCTATATTTATCATGATTACTTCACTAAATTTGGCAAGACACATTAGAATTCCACGTTTCAAAGGCACAGTGCTTTAGGAAGTGAAATATTACAATATAGTTTGGCTTAGTTTTCTAATTTTGTCAACACTAAAAGTGCCAGACAGTACATTGCTGTAGGGGAATAGAATATAAGAAAATCAAGGTAGTGTAGAAAATAATCTCACCCCTAAGGAGCTGCAGCTGGGCCAATTATCAAAGATCAGGAACAGGCCTGACTTTACCAGGCCACAGCTGTAAGCAATGAGAAGCAGATGCTATAAAAGAGTGGGGTGGGTGAGAAGGGAACTGGGGTCAGTGGCTGCTTTGAGAAGGAGAAAAAGTCTGTGCTGTGAGGAGCTGCCCATGAGAAACACCAAGAAGGTATGGAACTTTTGTAATAAGGAGACAACAGTGTGGAACCCCTGCAATAGAATGGCAACACATTGCAATATTCCTAAAGGCTTGTTGGTTGGTTTGGTTTTATCTTTTTTCTTTCTCCTGTTGCCCTGCTGTTGTTTATCACAGTGGAGCATGGAGGTCACATCATGGAGTCAGAGCTGTGGTTTGGCTGGAGCAGGGATCCTGGACAAGGGTGAAGTTAAGGAAATGTCTTTTTTAGAAAAAATAGGGACAGAAAAAGGGCTTCACACTGTGGTGGGTGAGATGGGACAGTTCAGTGAAATTATCACTCATCTTCAGGCACAGGATAGATGAGAATCCTGGCTTAGAGTATCTTCCTTACAGTTTTTTCCTGCTATTTTTTTTTTTTTTGAGCTTTGACGCATGGAATTTCTTGTACTTTTAATACAAAATTGATACAAAATGAGCTGTCCAGTCTCATGTTTGAGGAGCTGACTTAATTTAAGAGAGCTTCCTTTATTTTTTTTTTTGGTAAGGTGTTGTCTTGAGATATGTAACAAATAACAGCCATTTTCTTCCTGGTTTAGAATGGCAAATATTGTCCTCTGCTCATTCTGGAGAGAGGAACTCTGCATGGCACCTCAAGATAAGACCTCTCTATATGCTAAAAGCAGTAAACATAGTTTAAAAGACTCTTTTTGCAGGGTCATCACCATGTCTGTGTTTTTGTCAGTATTTGCAGGATTCTTCATGTAGAATGGGAAGTTCTGCATCGAGTACAAGTTGCAGGAATAGCAAAAAAGCCATTTTTGAAGGTGTTTTCTGTGTCATGTCTAGCTTGTTGCGCAGGAAGAATGAATTGCATCTTGCTTGGGGAAGTGACATAAACCCAGGGTTTTGTTGTGTCACAGAGGGATTATGGTGAGAGAGACAAGGATCCCTCACCTGAGCCATGATTCCTCCTGCTGAAATTGCTGTGGTTTCAACCAGGGCATCAAATGTCATGGGGAGAGCAGCAGGAGAGACAAAATGCCGATCCCTCATAGGAATCACAGGGCAGAGCAGTGGATTATTGCAGAAGGGGATCTGCAAAGGAAAATGAGGTGAGATGATGATGCCACACCTTTGTGAAATTGCTGTGGGTTTCATTTAGGGCCAAATGTTTCAATTAGGGTGAAATGTAGGCAAATTTTCTCTCTCCTGCTACTCTCCCCAAATGTCATGGGGGGAGCAGCAGGAGGGAGAAAATGATGATCCCTCACAGGAATCCTGGGGCAGAGCAGTGGATTATTGCAGAAGGGGATCTGTAAAGGGGAATGAGGTGAGCTGATGGTGCCACACCTTATTGAAATTGCTGTGGTTTCACTGAGGGCATCAAATGTCGTAGGGGGAGCAGCAGGAGAGGGAAAATGCTGATCCCTCACAGGAATCCTGGGACAGAGCAGTGGATTATTGCACAAGGGGATCTGCAGAGGGGAATGAGGTGAGCTGACGGTGCCACACCTTGTCTGCAGCCCAGCTCTCCTCTATGCCCACTCCCACCTTCTCTAATAATTTCTTTATCATGGACACATCACTCCAGGTGCTTCTGGCCTGGGGTGGGAGTGAATAAATTGTTTTTGTGTCTGGGGTGGCTTGGCTGCAGATCTTAGCTCTGCCTAAGGAGCTGGAGAGCTGGCAGTGCCTTCTCAGAGGATTTAATTGAGTGATCACACTGTGACACACAGACACTTCCTCAAAAGCCTCAGCAAAGGCTGGCTTGGAACTGCAGCTCTTTGTCATCCCATTACACTGCTCCCATGTCTTCATTCACTGCTCCTCAAAGGTGACAGGGGATGCAGTTGCTGGGCTAGAAATTACAAGTTTCAGGAACAGGGGGGTAGGAGTGAGGGGGAGGAAGAAATCAGTCATACAGATGGAATGATAATTCACTGCGTTAAGACACGTAAATAAAAATCACTGTTAAAACTTTTAGATAATTGTCAGGTCTTCACAGACTAACAATAGTCAGCCCATTAATTTAATGAGTGTTATTTGACCCATAATATTAAATGAATGTGTTTCACTGTTTATTAATTCAACATTAGCCTGAGGAATGCCATTATTTTAGGTAGAAACACTCCATCTCTGTCTCTGTTGGTGTAGTGGTGAGTGCACTATCAAAGATCACAATCCCTGTGGTGTGAGGATCATTCTGCAGAGTTCCCAGAATAACTCAGGGTCTGTTTGTGCCCCTGTGTCCAGCCTGGGTGCAGATGTTCTCTCAGCTGTGCTGCTGCAGATTTCAGCAGGAAAACTCTGCTGTGACAGCCTGGCACCCTGACCTGCTGAACCAGGTCCACAGAAAGCTCCTCTCTTTGCAGTGTCACTGTGTTATTTGTCATTTTGTTTGATAATTTTTCATTAGTATGCTCGGCCTAAGGATGTGCTAATGGAATTTGATAAAAATGTAAAGCTGGGAGGAATTGCTAACACAGAGTGTGTTACCCAGGAAGAGATGGATGGGCTTGCAGACTGAAATAAAAGTGAATTAATGTTAGTAATACTGAAGGAAAGGTCATGCTTCTAAGAACTAACTGGAATTCACCTGCAGAGCAGGGATTTATCAGACAATAACTTGGAGAAGAAAGATAGGGACATAACATGTCCAGTGGTCCAGCTGACCACTGGGTGACTGTAAAGCACCAGGAAGGTGCAAAAATATAAAAGAGAAATACAGACTTTGGACACTTAAGGTGAATTATTAAAACAGAAGAGTAATTGCCTTGCAGGGCATTAGTGAGTCCTGGAGTAGTCAAATTGTTCAGTTTTATTCATATTTCTTGCAAAGCTGATAGAGGGAGAAGATGGGCGCCTTTGACGGAGGGTTTAGAGCAGGATTTATGGCAGCTTCAGGAATCTCCACTCCAAATTCTGCTGGTTTAAGACAGGTTTTTGGTATATCCTCTACAATATAGGCTTTTAGTCATTTGCCTCGAAGAAAGATGTAATTAAATTGATATAAGTGGAGTGTAACTCTATGAGTCTATCAGTAGAAAAACCTTTTTGTGAGGGGATGTTACCAGAGTGACCTAAGGGAATGGATGGGATGGCTTTTTGTATGGTTTATTTTGGAAAAGAAAAATAACTGCTAACACCAAAAAATATTGATGAAGAGGAACAACAACAAAAAGGAGATAGGTTGTTTGTAAATAAATAGAATTTAAATAAGGTCAGTTCAGCTTGTGTGAGAGAAATTCTTGAACAGCTTCAAAAATCCCATTAGTGACAAAGATACACGTTTCAAATAGAGCTGAACCTGGGTTTGAATCAGGTTAAATTAAATAACTGTTTGTGATTGCAGGTGCCGTGTGGTGATGTGACAGGAGTTCATTTCCATTCCTAAATTCCTCTGGAATAAGTTTTTGATGAATCCGCAGATGTCTTCCATTGAACAGCAGCTCTGCACACAAATTGTCTCCTTGGCTGTGCAGGCTGAGCTCTGCTCAATAAAATCTGAGCTCTGCTCCACCTTCCCTGAGCCAGGGTCATGGCTGGGCACTCCTCCTGCTCCTGGGAGAGCTGGGGATGTCCTTTGGAAGGGATGATTAACACCAATATAAAGGAAGATCTATTCTCCTGGAGGCAGAGTTATAGCTGGGTGTCAGTCTGGAATTTGTGAGGAGACTATTAAGGGCTTTTCAACCTAGTACAGTGGTGACAGTATTGGGACACAAAGTTCTAACAAAGATTTTTGTCTCACAACGTGGTTAAACAGCCTTCAGAGTCTAATATGAGTTTATTAACTTCGTGTCTGTTGTTTGACCTATGGCAGTGTGTATGTGTCTTAAAATGTTTCAGTTGCTTTAAATGATAAATTGTTTAAGTTGTTATAAATGATGAATTTCTCTCTATTGCTAGCAGTGGATTTTGTGCAGTTTTTCATAGCAGTTGACTTTGTAGCTCCCTGGTGTTGGACAGTGACCTGAGCTCAGTGTAACCCTTGAGTGACAGAACTCAGTGATGTTTGGGCAGTTTTGGCTGCTGGAATTCAGCCCAGCAGACTCCCCCTAGTGAGAAGGATCTGGCCAAATTTCAAATTTATACCACTCCACATGGAACTTCAGGCTTTCAGTGTGTTGCTCCTACCACTGTGGAACTGAACTCTTACCAGAGAATATCCTGGGAATTGTGTCTGGCTTGGAAAGCTTATGGGCGCATTATGCTTGTCATCAACAAACTAAAAATTAGTAAAAATAGAAACATATATTCCCAGTTCTCTCTTGGTGTATTTCCTGGATTTTTACCCAATATTCCTGAATTTTGCTGTTTTAATTTATGCCTGGTTTTGCCTTCTGATGTGCATGAGAGGTGAATATCTCAGTGTGAAAGACAGTTCTCTTCAGTTCTGTTCCTTGAAGCCATCAGAACCAATTGATGTCAGTTACCTCAAAAGCCAATTAATCCCACTCCTGTTTTGTTGGATCAATACTAATGCATTTTTCCTGTAATTTTCAGGTTTTGACATCGCTGGATGCCAGCAAAGCTGAGGTAGGAAATTCTGTCTTATACTGGTGGAATATTAAATAGCTCTCTGTGCTTCTGATAGAGGGGCCAGCTTGCTTACAGTCTTGGGGTGAAAGTTTAAGTTACTTCAGGATGGCATTTGTGCTGCTTCTAGTGCTTAATGAGCCAATCTTTGGAAATCTGGTCACGGTGTAATAATATTTAAGCTCATAAAGCCCTTCTAGGAAAGTTTTGCCATTGTGCATGTCTTTCTGAAGGTTTCCATGGCATCAAAACCACACAATTCAGAGGTTTGTTCTGTGTGTGTTTTATTTCCCACCCCCAGAAGGTGCAAGCTGACCTTGCCCTGTGCCCTTCCCTTTTTCTCCTTTGATATAAGTGGGGTGGGACTCTATGAGTAGAAAGAGCTTTTAGTGAGGGGATGTGACCAAAGGGGATGGATGGGATGGCTCATTTTGGATGGTTTATTTTGGCTCCTCAGCCAAGCAGGTTTGTACCTGCTGCAGAGGAGGTTCTGGGCTTGGCACATGTTCTGTCCATCTCCACATGAGCTGCTTTGCTCACTCTTCTTGTGCCGTGAGCTGCTGGAGCATGGGAGAGCAGCTGGATTTTGTGCTGAGCTCTCATTGAGTTCTGGAGTGCCATCAGCAGTGTTGTGTGTTAGGTGCTTGACATTGCTGCAGGTTAGCTCGATCGTTTTGGACTCTCGTTTATTTTGTCAGCTTTCCTCTTGATGTGTGAGTGTTTCTGAATGGTCTGGAGGTGTTCTTAGAGGTGAAAATATCCTGATTATTGGAGTATGTTTGGAGTAACTGACTGCTAAAGGGAAGTGGCAGTCCTCTGTGAGCACAAAGGTGCTCAAATGCATTTTCCTCTCCTGAACAAGTCACTGCACTTGTAATGACTGGCAGATATTTTAATTTGGTGCAGAGTGCCTGAGTCATTTATTTGTAACATCAGTTGGAAGCTCAGAGTGTTCCTTGTGAAACCCTTCTCAGACTCACAGTAGGGAATTTGTGGTGTGCTCCAAAGCCAATGTTTAACTGTGACAAAATGTGTAGGTGACTCTAACTGCTGGATAAATTTTTAATATGAACCTTTGGTAAATTAAATTGCATTATTAAAGAGAATAGATAAACTGTGCTGGTTACTTCAAAGAACATGAGTTCACTTGCATACTGCAAAAGAATGAGATCATTCATTTTTATTTAGATTGAGACTGTAATATCAGCGTTCAATTTAGCTGGTCTGATTCAATTGCATACTTGGCTTGTCTCAGGGAGTTTCAGCAGTAGGATTTGTATCTGTTTTTTCACTGTTGTACTGTTCAAATGTTTGGTGCTGTTCTATCAAGAGCCTGCTAATAGTCATTTTCAGTTTCTTGTTTTGTAATGGGATTTTGGGGACTGAGATTTGTCACTGTGTGGGTACTGCTATTGACTCTGCTGCCTTCTATACAGTCTATTTTCTTATTTATTTGTCAAATGTTCTCATGTAGGTTTTTCTCTTGTGTGTGTAAAATTCTGGGAATATTGCAAATTTCTGCATTGGCCAGTTGAATTGCTTTGTTTGTTTGCACTCTGTTGATTCCAAAACCTTGAGTTAACGCATTTGGTTGTTTTTAAAGAGCTCACCAGCTGAGGTTTGTGCCCCAGCCTGCGGGGCTGCTACTTTGTAGGCACAGATCTGTGTGTGAGAGGTTATGGTTGGGTGCTGTTCCTCCCATTCATGGAAGGATTGCCAAAGTTCCTCAATACAAGGCAAATCCTAATTGGAGGTGGAGGGTAATTAAATATTTTCCTTAATGAGGGCATTAATATTGTTGGGAAATAGTCTGAGTTCAGTGGAGTAACTCACATAAAATAGCAAATAAAAAGATAACAGGCATGCAGAACTGGTTGATCGATTCCTTTGACATAATGGCAAGCTTTCCAAAATTTCTTCCTGAAGGCCACACGGGCACAGCACTACAGTTCCGGTGGGGTTTGAGTCCTCACATAACTGTGGGGGTGACGGACACACAGGACATTTCCTCAGCTTTGAGAATTGTGGCCCTGTGTTTTGCCTGATTTGATCTGATTTTGCTTTACCTTTGTGTCTTGATGAAGAGTTCTGAGAAAGGTACAGCCCCAGATCCCCTTGTTCTGGCTTACCTTTGTGCCAGGTCTTGTCTCATTGGAGCTCTTCTTTTGTTTGCTGCTGGAGTGCTTGTGTGGAAGCTCTCTGCTCTGCTTTTGAATAAAAAAAGCACTTAGGTTTGTTTTCTAAAATCTTTTATCAGAGCCTCTACTCTGCTCTTGAACTGTTGATCTGAGTAGTCTTGAAATTTGTTTATTCCTTTTTCTTTGTTCTTAGGTGACACTGCTGTGTTCCTTTGCTAAATTTTGTATGAAGTCTGGATGAGGACTTAGTGTGTTTGTGCAGCTACTGAATCTTTCAGGAAGGTACAAACCCAGCTGGGCTTTTTCTAAATGCTGGTTGCCACATAGCACCACAGAGATGAGAACATCTAGAGGAAGCTGTCAAGTGATCCCAGGACCTTCCTTCCATCATTTAACACAAAGGGACAACAAATAGTGACAGAGTCAAAGCTGTAGGCAGCAAAGCCTTCCAAAAATAATTGCCAAATCTGCCCACAGTGTGTCTGTTAGGGTCATAGTCTTGTAAATATGCAAGCTGGAGGCATCTTAAAAACGAATAACTTATGCATAGGTAGTCAAACACAAAGATTTTATCACAGCTTACCCTGGTTTCTTGTTCAAACTCAGAATTTTTTTTTATTCTTGTTCAAACCCAGATTAGCAGTTTCTGTCAATACAATTACAAAATGGGCTTGAGATCAGTCTCAAATACCCCTGTACACTGTAGCAATTCCCATAACACACAATAAAATAAATTTTCATGTAATTTGAGGAGTACCTTTTTTCCATTCTGCTGACTTTATCTATTACAGGTATATGGCATCTAGTCCTTTTATTGTTTTTTGTATGTACATTTTTCCCCATGAAAGGATGTCTCATTTAGCAAACTATTTGACTTTCCAGAGTGTTCTTCCTTCTAATTAGCAGTGAGAATAAATGATCTTTATGTTAGGCAAAGCATAATTTCTTTTCCTTTTTTCTGAAACAAATGGTGTTACCAAAATAGAACAGAGAAAGCTTGTTGTGATTCCTCTTTTCCTCTGCAATATTTGAATAAATGATACAGTGAAGTTCAAGGCCTTCTTGTGAGAAGTGAGAGGTCATGCCTGATTGAAATACAAGTTCAGCATAACTGTGTGTTAGCTCTCTGCCTGCTTTAATGGGAGGAATGTCAAGGCAGCCTATTTTTTACTCTCATAAAGAAAAGGGTGCCAATATGTCTCAATAAAATGGAATCAAAATCAGCTCAAAGCCCAAGGAGGTTATTAAATCACAGTTTACAGGAAACCTCAGAATAATAAGGAGAATATGGCTCTAATGATAACAAAAGTGTGGCTGATTTATCCAGTGATCCAGCAGGTCCTTGATGACCAGGGAATGTCACTGTTAAGCCCCCCATGTCCCTGATGTGGCAGGAGCAGGTCAGGCTGGGGAGCAGCGTGCTCAGAAAAGGGCAGCACATGGATTCCCTTCTTCCACCCTCTGCTGCTCCCTGGGAGGGGTGGAGAGAGGAGAATCCTCTGACAGGACAGGCAATTTCATTGTTTTTGATTTGTAAAATGTGTATGAAAACCCCATCTGTGGGCAGGAAATGTGTTTGTGTGAGTGATGTGATGAACGTGCAAGGTGTCCATGGAAGATTCGGCCTGAAAGCCACCATGGGGTGGTGTGAGGGAGCTGGGGGTGCTCAGCCTGGAGAAAAGGAGACTCAGGGTGTCCTTTCAGTGATAAGGACAGACCTTATCACTGAAAGGTGCCTGTGCTCACCTGGGGCTGGGCTCTTTCACTGGGAACTGACAGAATCAGAGGACACAGCCTCAAGCTGCACCAAGGGTTGCAGGTTGGATTCATAGATTGGTTAATATGAGTTGGATATTAGGAGGAAGTTTTTTACAGAAAGGATGATAAAGTTCTGGAATGGCTGCCCAGGGAGGTGCTGGAGTCACCATCCCTGGGTGTGTTTAACAAAGCCTGGATGTGACACTGGGTGCCAGGGTTCAGTTGAGGTGTTGGGCTGGGTTGGATTTGATGATCCAACTCAACTAATTCTGTGATTCTGTGAAGGGTTTGTGCTGGCTGATATTATTGTCTGCTTGCCTCGCACTGCTCCTGGGGGCCCCCAGCCCATCAGGCTGTGCTGCACACTCTGCCCAGTGTCTGACACACTCTGGAGGTGATGCAGAACAGGAGAAATGAAGGAATCTTGTGGTGAGGCAGCAGCAGAGCTGGGCTCTCACTGCCAGCAGGACCATACCTGCTTCTGCTGCCTGCTCCTGGTGCCAAGGTGAACTCATTCCTTTTGGAAAAGGAGTCAGTGAGGGGGGTGTGTGTGTAAACAGATAGCAGAGCCTGCTCAGGAAATACGCCTCTACCAATATTGTCCTACGGTGGCTGCTTTGATGCTCTGCAGTGTGCTCTGTTCCTGCTAGACTTATAATTCTTTCTGCTAGCTCATGAGGAATTTTTAAATCCTGTTGGCTGTCTGATTGATTTCTATGGGAAAACC
Organism: Zonotrichia albicollis; assembly: GCF_047830755.1. Taxonomy (NCBI): domain Eukaryota; kingdom Metazoa; phylum Chordata; class Aves; order Passeriformes; family Passerellidae; genus Zonotrichia; species Zonotrichia albicollis. The sequence continues at coordinate 12,865,847 of NC_133834.1, read as the reverse complement.
ATGATATCAGTGGGAACTTTATCTGGGGAGAGATGGATGCTTGGCTGGATGCTGTCAGGGTAAATTGCAGGTGCTGTATTAAAACCCCACAGCAGATAAAAACATGTCACTCAGCTCCCTCCCCTCCCTGCCCTACTTTATTCTCCCCAGCACACTTAACATGCAAGGACCTCGTGTGCCATCACTGCAGGGGATGTGTGTGCTCAGGACAGGAGACATTTCCATTTCTATTTTCAGGTTGTTTTTCAGGATGAGTGAGTGGATTACAGCTTCTCCCCGTTCTGGTGCATCAATACTTTGCATCAGCCACAGCTTTTGCTTGGAGCTGTGCATTGTTAATCTCACCCAGCTCTGTATTCCCTCTTCCCTCCAAGTGGATTGAGGCATGGAGTGATCAATCATGATGACTAATAAAGGATTGGCCATTAGTATTTCTTAAAGTTCCTATCTTTAAAATCCTTAGCAAGAAAATACTTGCTTTTAAAGAAAACGACATATCTATAGGAGTATAGCATAAAGCTTTCCTTATAGTCATAATTTGGAGTATTTTGAGGTGTTTGAAATCTCTGTAGTTTGTAGTTGGACTTCAGAATTTATCAAAAGGATGATTATTGCAGTAAAATTGTAATTTTTTGCTTGGTTTGTTGAAATCACTTTAGATTTGGCTAAATCAAGCTGTCACGAATTGTGTATAAATAGGTACCAGTATATAAATATATATATATATATGTGTACTGGTACCTATTTTTGTGTATATATATATATATATATGTATATATATGTACCAGTTTTTATATATATAAATATATATACTATATATATATTCATATGTAGTATATAAATATATATATAAATAGGTATCTTTTTCTCAAAAAGATAACTGCAATGGTGCCATAATTCTGCATAATATATCTAAGAATATTTATAATTTCAAGTGCAAAATCAAGACTTATAAATGAAAAGTATTTTTAATTTTGAAGCTTTTAGAACTGAGCCATTGTAACTGTGCAGAAGTTGGGATTTTTGATGTTGTGCCTTCAGTTATTTGCACTAAAAAGTATTTTTCGATCATGCAAGCTGATTGAGGGTCTGAGCTCCCAGTGAAAGGTGTCTCTGGGTAACTCAGTGTCCCTTATAAATCCTGCTGAGCACCTTCTGTGTCTTCAGATCCCCAATAAAGCCTTGATTGGCAGTGATGGGAGCTCCCAGCTGGAGCAATTATCCTGACAAGTTAATATGGACACTGCAGACGTGGCAGGAAGGAAATTCATGGCACTGTGTGCCTGGAGGGTGACCCTGGCATGTGCCTGGGGTGCAGCCCCCCTGAACACACCAAATACCTGCCTGCGTCAGGATTTGATGGATTCCCCTCCAACTTTTATTACCAAAGGCAGAATCCTGACTTCCTTTTAAAATTTTGAGGTATAACTACATTAGCTACATAGAGATGTAAAAAGACTACACAAAATGGATGGAGAAGAATTGTACCAAGTTTTCATCCATTTTTAACTTGAGCATGAATTTCTAGGATTGTGCTCCTTCCCTCTGAAATCCTGTGCTGTAATTTTAAGCTGTGCAGTGTGAGAGACAGTCTTGCTGTAGCTGCTACTGTAAAACCTAATTTGCTGCATAAAATATGAGAGCTCTAGTGAAATATGAGCCTGGAGAGCAACTCTTTTGATCTTGAGTAGTCAAAAGGTTGGCATGTATAATGGTATGAAAATAAATGATGTCAAAACTGTAGGATATAATTTATGGTTTGGGGACTACTTTACTCGTGGAAGCAGAAGCTTCTACCACTGAAAAGCAAGTAGTTCAACAAAAGATAATGAATGGAAATTACAAACTTTCACAAACCCCCAGATAGATTGAATTGTGCAATTCATCAGTTTAAACACAACCAGTTGTCTAATTTACTGTGCTTATATATTATTAAATAGAGCATTTATAATATATATTTGGTTGGAACTTGAGCCTTCATTTTGTGTTTCTTTAAATAAGTACTAGGCTTTAATTGCCATCTAGTTTGGCAAGGACTTGGACACATAAATTATCTCAGGTCAAGTGACAAAAGCCTGGGTTGTGTAGGCTTTTCAAAAGGTGCTTTTTGAGGGGTCCCAGCACAGCCTGAAGAGGGCCCAGGTGTGTCATGGTGATCCTAGGACAGGGATCACAAAACAAGAGCAGAATATTTGTTGGCTGAAATCTTTATGGCTTTATACCCTGCAGGTTCTTACATGTGCCTCTGGTAGCTGAGACTCTGTTGCTACATGGGTTTAAGAATTGTTTTTTTTTTTTAATATATGTATGAAAAATGTTCCATGGACTAATTCAGTTGCCTCCATTTGCTTCATTCAAATTTGCACAGCCTTCCCCAGTAAACTCTCTGCAAACAGTCTTTTAACTGGGCTTGAGATTTGAGGGTTTAGTTGCTTGGTTTCGGTTTGGTTGGGTTTTTTTGTTAGTTTGGTTTGGTTTTTTTAGGGTTTTTTTTCCCTATTTTTTCTTTTTTTTTTTTCTTGTTTTGGTTTTTGTGGGTTTTGTTGGTTGGTTGGTTTTTTTGAGCCTCTATCTTTCTTTTGAGGTCTGCTTTGTGAAGCTTCTCTTTGTCCTTCTGTCACCCAAAGGCTGCCCAGTCCCTTTGGTGGTGCCCCAAGGCTGTTCACAGATAGGATTGAACCCAAGGCTGGCGTTGTGTTGGGTGTCACTGCCCTCTGCAGAGTGAGTTCCTGCGGGGAAATGTTGTACCCAGAGCTCCCCAGGCTGATGGGGCTGTTTGGGTCCAACCACTGAGCCTGAAGGTGGAATCCTCCCCAAGGATGTAAAGATTGCATCCCCACCAGCACCCCCCCTAACCTGCCCGAATCTGTGTGGACAGGGCTCCTAGGAGAATTCTGAAAGAAAATGAGATTTAGTAATGACAGCTGTGAGCCACCCTGCATGCCTTTTCTGTAGGTGTAATATAAACACACACATTTCATGGACCTGTGTCTCCAGAATGTGTTTCAGTAAAGTGCATCAGGAATTTGATGGTGACAGAAGTGAATATAAGCTTGTCTCACTAAAGGCTTGGTATTGACTTGAAAGTGCACTTTGTTTATTGATTCTGTTTCTTACTTCCCTTCCACATCCTCTTGCTGAATGCTGTGACTTTTCAGTGCCAGTGGGAGAACTGGGTGTGTTTTGATGAAGGTTTTAAAGTGCTGTATTAATCACACTTCTGTCGGTCCTCAGTGGTGGATTTCAGGAGTATCACACTGTCACAGCTCTAGATGGGCCAAATTGATCTTGATGATTAAATCAGCTAAAGAAAACTTGATTTCTGAGGGAAAACTTAATATTCTCAAAGTCCAAATGTCTCCTAAATATTTATAGGTGAAGAAAGTTGATCAAATACCTTTGTTCTCTGATTATTATAGTGAGCAGCAACACTTAGTTCAGATTGTCATCACAGTGATGTGATGTAGTAATATATAAATTCCTGTGTATGTGTTTTCAATCATGGGAATATGCAGAGGTAACTTTTTTTCTTCTATCTTGGCAAGGCAGGAAGATAAATAGGTAAAAGTGTGTATGTGTTTAAGCAATAAGGTTGGTTTAATGGTTCTGGGGGGAAAATTTCCTCTGGTACACAGAGTAGTGACTTGATTGAACAGGACAGAATCATGCAGTTCAATTAATGTGCAAATATGTGTTCACTGAACTTTCATTCCATTTATCACATGGACATGGAAATAGGGTCATTTTTTATCTCTGTATTATGTATATGACATCTTAGTTTGCTTCTTGCATGCTGCTGTGGGGAAAATAGCAATGTGGCACACCAGAGGCAAAAAGAATTGGAGATAAATTCCTCAGCTGTCACAAACATATTTAAGTAGATCTTTGTTTGAAGATAAATCTCTTCCTTCTGCAAGGACTAACATTCAGAAGGCCTTTGCATGCTCTTCCCATTAAAATTGGATGTGTTCCTTGGCTGTGTGCTGGGAAAAATCATGGGCAGCAATTGTCATGTTTATGAAGTACATGGTTAACAAAAGTGTACTTACAGGAAAACATCAAAAGGAAGTTTTAGCTGAAAGTACATTAATATTCACCATTAGCTGTTTAAAATAAGGAGCCAGGTATTTCAAAGTAACTTTTTTCTGATTCTTACCAAGGTTTTCTTCCATCCTTAGGCCTAGTGAAACTTGTCTGGGGACTATTCTTGTTCCTTTGACTAATAACTGCCTGAGTACAGGTAGTTATTCAGTTCTTACACTGAAAACCTGTACTGGTATATTCTGTTAGTAAAAGTAGAATGAATAAACTTCTGCCTTTTATTTCTATAATTGGTGAAAAAAAAGTTTCCTTTTCTCTTGATATGGAGCAAAAATTTACAGCAGCAAGGGCAAAAGATGAAATTTCATAACTGCAATGTAAATTAGCATGATAAAAATTCCCTTCTTAAGGACCTGTAAGAATACTGGAAGGTGGTTAAGAATTTCATTGTTCAGTTTCACTGAGAGTCTGAAGACCTTTTGGCTGACATGGGCAGCTGTAAAAATTAAAGAGTAGCTGAATTCTACATGGAATTGTAGCATTTGCAGGCAAGGCTTATAACCTTTAAACAAAGCACAGGCCAAATTCTCTGCCAGGGAAATTGGCAGAGCTTCATAAACTTTAATGGAGCTGGGCCTTAATGGAACTGTGCCAAGTTTGAGGAGCAGTGAACGTGATCTCAGTTTAGGTAGGAGGTGGCAGAAGCTGAGGGAGAGAAAGAGCAGTTTAATTGTTAATAATCAGTCCCCACAGGTCACTTTTAAATAGGAAAAGGTCTCAGCCTGGGAACTGCAGTGTCTGGTCAAAACCAGATGTCTTTCCATCAGATATTTAGTTCAACAGCTTTAATTTGTATGTGGAAATGCAAGAAAAATTGGATTTCTTATTAATTAAACCTGTACTGCTGCTTAACATTGTGCCCAAAGTGAGAAAAAGAGATATTTTGGGAGAAGTTTCTGAATGGAATGTGAGGAGTTTGGAGCAAAGAAACCATAAACTCCAGGGCAGGACAAAGGGAAATGTTTCCATCAGTACAAACACATTGCTGCAGCACTTAGAGAGCATGAGGGGTTTATGTTTAGGGGAAATAATGTGTTTATAAAATAGATATTCATAGGTAACATTTATTTACAGATAAAGCTATTGTGAGCCAGGCAGCGTTTTGGGTTGGGAATTCACCAGGAAGTTGTGGAAGGGTGCTGCTGCCCATTCCCATTGTACATTTAAAACCCAATTTTCTTAGCAGCAACACTCCCTGCAAAGGTAAATATGCAGAATTATGAGGGGGTATTTGGAGGCAGTGTGTGTTTGGTTCATTCTTTTGACTGAAGCACTAAAATATTTTGCTTTCCCATTCATGTTTAACAGCCGCCGAACATATTTAGGAAACGTGTTCTGTACAAACCCAGGAAGGGTTTGATTTAAAACTGCTGTGGTTGCTTGGAGAAATGTTCATTTTGCTGTAATAGGGAGGAGAAAATCAGCATTGTTCTCAGTCTCCTGCTTTGCGTAAGCTGGGAGATGTGAGCAGCAGTATCTGCACCGGTGTAGCTGCTGTAGGGGGAAACAGAGAGGAACTGCTGCCCAGCACTGCAGAGAAAATAGAGGAGCAGACCTGGGAGAGAGTCTGGAGTGCTGGAGGAAAGGTGGAGCTGAGTGGTGAAACAGAGCCTTTCTCCTCCCCAGTCATGACAACTTGGCTGAGAGATCAACAAGGTACAGCCAAAATATTTCCTTTTCTTGAGTTTTCTCAGAGGTCACAATTAAACCGTGTCTTATAGGGGGAGCCCCCTTTGCTTAGGGGAGATCTGCATTTTCCACCTTAGGAAATGGCAGATGACAGAGGCAGCCTGCGGTGTTTAGTTGCTTGTTAAGGCACCTTTTTCCCTGGGAGTTCCACATTTCTCTGCCACTGAAACATGATTTCACTTTCTGGTCTGTGATGATGTTCATAGGGGTCTTAGGATGAGGGAAGAGATGAGGGTCTGACTCCATGTTTCAGATTTTTTTTTTTTTGATGTATATTACATTAAAACTATACTAAAAAGAATAGAAGAAAGAATTTCATCAGAAGACTAGCTAAAACTAGAAAAAGAAGGAATTAATAACAAAGGTTTGTGTCTCAGACAGAGTCCAAGCCAGCTGACTGTAATTGGCCATTAATTAGAAACAACCACATGAGACCAATCACAGATGCACCTGTTGCATTCCACAGCAGCAGATAACCATTGTTTACATTTTGTTCCTGAGGCCTCTCAGCTTCTTAGGAGGAAAAATCCTAAGGAAAAGATTTTTCATGAAAGATGTCTGTGGCACTGGTCTGATAAAGAGTTTTCAATTACTTGTAGTGTGGAAGTGGTTTCTTCCCTTTATAATGAATTATTGCATATGATTAATTATTTGCTGAATTACTAAAGCATTCTAACGAAAGGACATTGCCTGTTGGATTGGGAGTTTATGATTTTGGGACTAGGCTGAAGTCTTCAGAATCATCTTCACAGGGTTTCTATAACAGAGTAACTCCCAGCAGTTGGTTTGAAAATTGCTCTCCTTGCTGTATCTCATTTCCTTCTTCCTCAGTGCCCTTTGTTCCCAAAGGACATAGTGAATGTCCTGAGCAGGATTTGAAGAATTCAGAGTAGATCCAAACCATCTAGAGAAGCTCAAAGAGTTCAATCTTTTAAATTCTATTACATTTTTATGCAGACTTTACATTCTTACACTTCAAACATAACACAGGAATTTCTTTCCTGCTCTGGATTCAGTGAATGTCTTTTGCTGTAACTTCTCTGGGGAGGCAAAGCAGCTCCCAGCTGAACAGCTCTTCACATTCAGCAGGACTTCTGAAAACATGAAATTGAAAACAGCATCGTGTTTGAGCTCTAGATGATTTATTCTGACAAATGACACAAGGGCATCTCCAGATAAACACAGATGATTACATGTTGGTAAAGCCACCGATTGTCAGGAGACCAGAATAATGTTCTAGGAGGAAATATCTGTGGTGTTTAATGAATTTTGAAGCATCACTACAAAACCTCTGTTACAAAATTGCATTTTAAATCAATACTGAGAGTGTGCTGAATTGATAAAATCAGAGTTCAAGTGCTGAGCTGTGTTCATCACTTTAGTTTGTCCTGCATGGGCTTGAGAATGCCATTGGATATTGGTTGTACTTTTCACAAGAGAAGCCCAGGAGCAGATTAAGGCCTAGTCTTAAACAAATTGAAAGCTGAACCAAACAGGCAGAGTAATTTAATCCTGTTTTTGTTAAGCTTTTGATAAATACTTTATTCAATGTAATGCAGATAATATGGTCGATTATGGTTCTGGTCAGGACAGTGTTTTAGGAGAGATCCTCCAGAAGGAGAAGAGTTAATGGCAGTGACAAATATTCCTGAATGTGGCTGTAACCATCAGAAATTTTGGTTTATGGCTCTCTACTTAATGCTTTAAATGCTGAATTAAAAGAGCCATTGAGAGTAGTGAAATGTGTCTTTTCTAATAATTATAAGAGCATTATGGCAGAGAGAATGTGACAGTTTAGGAACCATAGGAGCCATTAATTCAGCTGCCTCTCCCAGATTGATGGGTGTCTAGTTCCTTATCACCCCCAGCCAGTGTCACACTGCCACAAGGAGCAGATGCCTTCACCTCAGCTCCTAGGGTGAAAAATTGCATCTCAAACATCTCCAGCCTCTTCGTCTCCTGAGCAGGAGTGGTGATATGGAAAATTGAAGTGTTTGGTTTATGTCACCAGCAATTAAAACCAAAAGCAAACAAACAAACCAGTCCCCCAAACAAAACAAATTAAACAATTCCTCTTGCCTTTTACAGAGTGACGTAAAGTGAAGACATATGATTGCATTTTGATTAAAAGTAATTACAAGTAACCTTAATTAGCTCCTGATCCCATGAGTTTAGGGGAATGCTCTATTTAAAATGAACTAATGCAAAAAATTATAATACTTCCATAATAAACAAGAATGTTTTTTCCTTCATGTTCAAAAGCAAAGAACTCTCCAACATTAAATGAAGTATAAAATGCCTGGAAGAACACTGGAACCGTTAGGAACCTCATTGTCATCATTCCCATAACTGGTTTGAAACATGGCATTTTCATGGATAGGTAACCATTTACTTTCTACATGAGTTGCTGTGATAAGAATTTATTACAGGACCTCAGGGAAATGTTGTTACATCTATTAAAAAAAAGTTACCATTAATTTTGTAGAATTAGAACATCGATTTAATTTGGCCTCCTTTAATTGATGTTAGGCAGCTTGGGAACGGATGTCCTCACTTTGTAAATGCACTTAATCACTTCTTGCTACAAAACCTTGAACATAATTTTTCCAATCAGAGCTGACAGTTGTAGGGTTAAAGCTCAACACTAATAAATTCACAGGGACTAGATACTGTACTACCTGCTATCCCTCTTCAAAACACTGGCACTGCAAAGCAAGTCTGAATAATTTTAATTAGATAATCTCACTATGCATTCTTTTTCTAAATAAATTTTATTTGCTCCTGTTAGCACAGTAATTCAATTTGCTGGTGTTTGTCTTCTTGGGAGAAATAAATTCCTTGTGAGCTTGTAGGGCTGCCAGCTGGTGCGCAGTGCAGAACAGAGGGGCTGGGATTTGGTGGCACTTTGGGGGGCACAGGGGCTCTGGCAGCCTGTGGACAAAGGCACTGGCAGGGTGAAGGTCAGGCAGCTCAAAAAAACAAATACCAATATACCCAGGTTAATGGTGGCACTGTCAGGGAATGGCATGGAAAGAATTTCTTTAAAAATGAGTTTGCTTCTTCTCATTGTGGTCACTCTCCAACATTCTCTATTTACTTGGAGAAGAAGAGATTTGTGTGTGAGGTGATTTAAGGACTTATTTATGATCTTTTATCAGTGCTGCAGTCATAGTTTTCCCTGGGGATCATGGCCCAGCTAAGAATGAGCTGTTGCTTGGGGGAAGAAACAAGAAATAAGAACTCCGGAAGTCCTTTTCCCCCAGAATACCACTTTGCACTGGAGTGATTTCCCTCTCATTATTAGTCTTGTTTACAATTTCCTTGGCACCTGGGAGAAGCAGCTGGATAAGAGGGCAGAAAAATCTTTTGTCTTGGAAAATCTCCTCAAGCAGTCAAAAATCAAGACTTCTTTTGGTTTTGTTTTTGGTTTTTTTTCCACCACCTGTAGAGTGGTGAAAAATTTCTGTGGCAGCATTTCAGGCAATTTTTACATTTTCCACCTTTTTTCTCTACTACTAATGAAGAAAAGCTCTGGTTATCCATCTTGGATAACCCTCTGCTGCTTCAGCTCTGGTTCTCAAACACAATTGTTGGGTTTTTCTCCTCGAGTCTCTGTGGGATTTCCCCTGTGGAAGAAGAAAACAATCTCTCAAGTCCCTGTGACTTTCCATGTGTATTTTAGTAGAGTTTTTAGATTCCATATATTGGGGTAGGACTGATCCATGCCTCTCCTGAGCTGGCAATGGGAGCTCATCAAAATGCCAAGCTCAATTCTTCCCTCAGCTCTCACAAGAAAACGAGGTGGGTAGATTAGAGGAAATTTGTGGAAAGCAAAAACATGTTTAATAATTCAAAATGGGATGAATGAGTAACTAAGCAGACTTTGAAGCTGAGGCCTTTCAAAGACAGAACAACAGAATCTGACCATGTACTTAAGCTGCTCTATGGACTTCCTTTTCCATTCAGCTTTAGAAACATTTTTGTCTAAGGTCAAAATTAGTTGGGTTTTCAGGTCAGTGACTTGAAGCCTACTCTGTAAACAAATAGCACAGAAAGGCTTCTAATTGTGTATTTTCTTTTAGAACTGTTTGGTTTTTTAGTCAAATAATATTTTTTCATAAAAATAGTGCAGATTTTGTATTCTCCTGCCTTAAAACAAGTTGTTTCAGCTGTATAAATGAGAATAAGCAGATTTATTCCCTGATTGATCATAGCACATCTCAGGTAAATGCTTTAGTAGGTACTTTTAAATTATGAATGTAAAATACTAAATAGATGAAAGCACTATGAAAACTATTTTGGCTTGCTACATAATTAGGGTGTGTTTTATCTTTACACCATTCAGATTTTCATTCAAACTTTTGAACATATTGACCACTGCCAAATTTATCACTCTTCTTTTCCCCATTTGCTTTTCACACGTAGCTTGGAATGTTCTCACTTGTCTAGGGCTGCAGATAAGCTCTTGTGATGAGTGAAGGAATGAGGCAGATGATGCTTTAAATGCACAGATATTTTCCTTTCAAAGAGCAGGATTAGGGGAGGACTTTTCATTCAAATCCTGTTGATCCAGAGCAGGCAGTGTGGTGTTGATAACTGATGAGTTGAGGGTGGCTTTCTCTGGAATATTCCAACTTTTGAAGGTCTCAGAAGCTGAGAGGTGCAGTGAAGGATAATTCTTTGTGCTGTGCACATGGTTAAAAGCAGCAGATATTTATCATCCCTCATTTGATGGAACTTCTGATGGGATGGAGGAGATGCACAGGGCACGTCCTCGTGTCACACATACACAGCTCATCAGCATTGAGACATAAACTTTAAAGAATTTAGGGATTTTAGAGGGGCTGAGGTTTTAGTTAGAGCTTTATTGGAGTTAATTGAAATAAATGGGTAGGCCTTGATGAAGTTAAGAGTTAGTAGTTAACTAATAACTGATTGCTTGTCAACACAATGTTTGGTTAGCTGGGTTTATAATGAAGAATATAGAAACTGATAAATGGCTTTTAGGAACATAAGACAATTGTGGCCTCCTCTGTTCTGAAACCAATTGAAGATGGGGATTGGGAGTTCTACCAAGGGTTCATTTATCATATTTGCATTGAAAAGGTAGAAAGGTCAGAACAAGGAAGACTTCATTTACTTCCTCACTTTGGGACCCCTCCCCATGAAAGGGACCACTGGCCCATTTCAAGGAACAAACTGCACATGCCAAACAGCTTTTGAACTAATTACCTTACAAAGCGGGGAATGGGATGTACAAGGTTATGAATATGCACTTGTATTTTGGGTATTCAATACTTGTATAGATAAAAGGACTCTGTGATCACATGTAAATTGTGCTGTGTATTTGGGAGCTGTCCCACAATAAACATTCACTTTCTAACTTTAAGCTGTTACAGAGTCTTTGTCTGTCACAGTTGGATATTGGTATTAGATCAATATCCATGTTTTTAATAAATCAGCATCACCCCTTCACACCAGGCACAATCTGCTTTTTAGCAGTTCCCTAACTAGGCTAGCTCATCTCCAGCAAAAATCCAAACTGTGAAAACTGTGAAATTTGTGTTGGTCTGTTTTGCACCCAATGTATTTAAAAGAATAGTCTGTGAGGGACAGATCATGTGCTGGGCTCTGTCTGAGAATAATCCAGCTCCTACATGGCAGTGTGAGAGCTAAACATCTCTTTAAGCCCTGGAGTATCCATAAACACATCTTTTCAGTAATTAACTGATTTTGACCTCTTGAATCAACTTGCCTGTGCCAGTAAGAGAACACTGTTAATTTTAATACAAATACATTGCTTCTTGCAAGGACGGGGAGTTTTAACAGTGGAAAATTGAGATCACTGTTCTGCCATGCTCACCTGAAGTATCTGCTTTTCATGGTGTTCAGAGACAACTTACCCTATTGTGTATTGCTTATCTCAAAAATCAGTTTTAAGTGCATTCCTGTATTGATCTGATTTAATACAGGACTGTACTGGGATATCATCACTATACAATCTATCCTGAGGGCTTTATTTAATTGGCTTTGTAAAGTCTGCATTTGTCTGGGCTGACCTTTCTATTTTTATTCTAAATATTTATCTTTGGAGTCAGTAGCCTGCACTGACCATTTCACTGATGAAACTGAGGACAGCTTGCAATCCTGCTGTTGACATTTGTGTTTAACCTCTGACTTTTCAAAGGAAATTCATTAGTGGCTATACAGCTTCCAGGAGTTCATTTTACTTTTCTTAATCATGCAGCAAGGCCACCTCTCCCGGATCCTCAGCCAACTGTTTAGTGCAGTTTTTAATGAGCTGCAGCACCTTTGGGGAAGCTCATCTCCAGGGTTAGCTTCAGGCACAAGCAAGCCAGGTAATTTCAAGGGCTGTAAACTGATGAGGGCAGCAAAATCCCAGTTTTAGACAAGGCAGAACTTTGCTGGTGCTCCCTCATCCTGCAGGGATGGCAAAGCTCCCTGTCCTGGTGGGGAGGCTTGGGCGCTGCAGTGGGACATGGCAGATCCAGCCCTGTCCCCTTCTGTCCTGGGCTGTGTCCTTGGGAGGACAGGAGGCTGCAGGGACAATCCATCCCTCCTGATGCTGGTGCCAGCCCACACGGCCCATCCTGCTCAGCTGCCCCAGCTCAGCTGGGCAGATGCTTGTCTCTCACATGGGCAGTCACAGGGAAAGGCACAGCAACAGGATTGTGCTATTTCCCAGAGACAGACAGCATTCCCCAGCTTTCCTGGGGGAGGAAGATGTTTGATGAAGCCAGTCTGCCAAAGGTGTGAGATAGAATTTGTCTCTGTTGAAGTGAAATTTTGAAATGCATTTTGGTCTGTTCCACAAAATCCTGATGGTTATATTCCTGTTCCAGGAAAAGCTGCGTTCAGGTGCCATCTCTAAGCTGCAATGGGTTTGTGCCACCTCTGTGCCCTCCTGAAAAGTGTCACAGTTCTTAATTACCCCAGATTAACATTGGGGTTCATAATCACTCCCCTGAGTAACACTGGCACCCCTTTGGCAGGAGCAAAGAGGAAAAACCCCTGGAGGTTCCCTCCAAGTCTGATCCATGTTCTGCATCACCTGTGAGGAGCTGCCCCACCCCACCCTCACCAGGCAGTGCTGCTGTGGGCCAGCTCAGGTGGGAAATGCAATATTTTTACATCTTTCCCTTTAAACACCCTGCTCTGGTGCCTGTGGCTGCCCCAAAACACAGGGCTTGGAGCAGCTCCTAACAGAACTTGCAAATGTGGCTCCTTTTTAGCTCACAAATCTGGGGCTTGAGGTTTCAATTCCCACTTCTCAGATCCTGGCTATCCCTGTGGAGTCCCTGAAGAGTGATTTTCCTGGAGTTCTTCCCTTAGCTCTCTGAAGCAGAGGGGAAGACAGCTGGGTTCTCTGCTTTAATTAGACTGAGGAAGCTGCTCATAAAAGAGTGGAAAAGAGAGCAGAAATCAGCCAGCCTCTTAGTGGAAATGCTGCATGCATAATGCTGGGAGGGAATGGGTATAGTTAAATCTGAATAGCTAAACAAGCCAAAGAGTTGTCAGTTGGGATTTTTTTTCCCCTCTTTGCAAATTTCCCTGGTAACAGCCAGGCAAGTTGGTGATTCAGAACATGGTTCCATTTATTTGGTCAAAAAGTGATAAGAGTCGTAAATATTTTAGAGGAATCAGTGTTAAGTTTCTTCTGCTGTGACTCATAAGGATTTGGATTATTATGATGAAAACATTTGTAAAGTTATTGTGCTCCTTTTCATCAAGAAAGGTTCACTTGTGAATCCCTGCTAGGACTGTATTTCCCACTGCTTATCTTTATTTCTCCAGGGTTTTAAGTGTTAGTCACCATATCAGGGCACTGAAACAGTGCCTGCTGCTGGGGTGACAGCATGGAAGATGAATGCCAATATTCACATCATGTATGGACTGACAATATTAGCATCAGGCAGGTCTTGGCAGAAATAGAAATTTCACTGAAAAAAGAAAAAAAAATAAGTTAAGCAAGTAGGTTCTTAATATATATGTCATTCACAATGAAATACAACTTCTGGGTGACTGAGGGGGTGGACATATATATGAATAAAAAAGGAAGATACATTAATCAAATATTAACCCAAATATTTCTTTCTGCAAATAAATACAAAAGGATTATTTTCAAACTTGTGGGAAAATTCTAGATTGATGCTCTACTACTCATAAAATGGGTACCATACGGAGGAGGAGCAGAGCAAGTCCAGGCTAGAGAACCCAGCACGCTTTTTCAGCTGGTGTTTAAAGTCTGGCTTGGGGTGGGGGATAGTAAAATAAATTCTGCCTGCTGAGGTATCATTATTGCTGCCATTAGTGAAGAGATGGGAATACTTTTGGGCTAAGAATGATTTATAACTCAGAGAAATATCAATCTCAGAGGGTGTGAGATCTGTGAGAGCAAGCAGTTGGCCAAAGCTCGAGTGTAGTCCGAAGTTCTTTGTTCCAAAGTAATATATAATTTCTAGTTTAATGGACAGTTGGTACAAGGTTTATTTTGCTTTTCTGACCTATCACCTTTACTTAATTTTGCTGCACTGAAGATATTTTTGCCTAATGGGCTATATCACACTTACACACAAATGCTTCTATTATAACTTCTAAACTCTTTGCTAATTCTACACAACCACAGCCCTACATTATAAACCTTTCACCATCTTATCAATGCAGTTTCTCACTTACATAAAGCATATTCTTACTTATAACCATAGAAACACAAGTTTATGACTTTTCTGCTTAGTGTCTATTTTATTTTTACACCAATCTAAGCTTTGTTTTTGTATCTGGGGGAGTTTCTGTTTGTGTAATTCCCACACTGCGGGAAAGGCCATATAAATATAACCCACTATTATAATTAATAATATTATTATAATTAATATTATTGATTAGCATTTTTCTGCTTCGTGGGCAGTGCTCTGTGGGGAAAGAACTGATGCTGCTTTCCCCCAGGTGTCTGAATTCAGCCTCATAACAGAAAATATATAGACATTTGTGTTTGATATATTTTATAAATGTTCATGAATCTACAAAGGGCAAGAAGTTGAGCAGCAAGCAGGCACTTGTGGAAGGAATACACAAATAAGCAACTAAAGTATTTCTTTATCTTCTACTTACATTGCCTCTTATGATAGAACAAGTTAAGTGAACAAAAAATAAACTGTTGATATTCAAGAATCAGTGTTTTATTCAGTAAATGTTTCAATAATCCACAGCTAGTTAAAATTCAATTTAAAATTCACCACAGAATTCTTGCTTCAGTGTTCTCAATTTTAAAGTTATTTTTAACTACTATAAAAAGCGCAGTGAAATCTTTTGGGAATAATTTAATCCTTAAAGCTTCTCTAGACTCAGAGCCAAGAGAGAAGCACCCTGTGAGCAGGAAGGGGCTGCTTGCAGAGCTCTGCATCCTCACTACAGACTGCAATTCCATGGCTGCTCTGCCTGAAAATCATGGCCAGGCAATGTTGCTGTGTAGAGGGCAGGAAAAAGACTTATTGAGATGCTTCTAGAACAATGAGTTGTAGAATTAGACGTGTTATGTTAGAATATGTGTCTGTGTGCATGAACGTTTTAGCTTCTGTATTTATCAGATGCTGTACTGCATTAGTGTGTAACTTTGAACACCAAGGTATTGTATTTGCTGGGATGAAGGCAGGAATGATGAGTCTGACTCCATGTTCTCAGAAGGCTAATTTATTATTTTATAATACTATATTGTATTAAAGAATACTATACTATACTAAAGAATACAGAAAGGATCCTTACTGAATGCTAAAAAGATAATAATGAAAGCTTCTGACTCTCTCCAGAGTCCTGACACAGCTTGGCCCTGACTGGCCAAAGAGTGAAAACAACTCCCAGCAGAATGCAATGGAACAATCACCTGTGGGTAAACAATCTCCAAACACATTCCACATGAGCACAACACAGGAGAAGCAATTGAGATAAGAATTGTTTTCCTTTTCTCTGAGGCATCTTGGCTTCCCAGGAGAAAACTCCTGGGAGAAGGGATTTTCAGAGAATGTGAATGCCACGCCAAGGCATCATGTATATATAAATATAGATCTAAAAATACAATATTTTTATTTGCCTCACCAAATTCTTCCCTTTGGAGCTCATTGCACCAGCTGAGCTCTTCACAGCACCCCCAGCCCTGGTCCCTGGGAGGACACAGAGTGCCAGCCCATCCCTGGGCCATGCTGGGCCAGCTCTGCCAGGGCTGGTTCCCCTCTCCCAGCCCAGCCTAGGGACACTCTGAGCTCCACAGAGCCACTCCTGCAACTCCTGGATGCTTCCTTATTCTACATGTGGGTGTAGAACACCCACTTGTGTTTGTTACTCAGAGAAACCTCAGTCTAATGTAGTGTAATAAAGGTACAAGGGACTTCTTTGGGGAGCATTCCAGCAGAAATGTGCAGGGCATATCTGGTTGTGGCTGTAGCTAATTCCAGATGTGCAGAGCCTGGCAGAGGCCTCTCCTCACTTGCTCAGTTCATCAGGAATCTGAGCAGAGCTGGGTTCTATTATGAATTCCTTTGCACTTTGAAAATATATGAGGTGCCCTGTTTTAATACTTATGAAATATCTTTGGGAAATTCACTTAAATTTTAATTGTTTGCCAGATCACCTGGCAATCTCTGTTCTGCATAGGAATATAAATGGAGGCTTAGCAAAGAAAGAGAAGTGGTCACAATAATACAGTTCTGGGTGCAGCAGGTGGATGGATTTTTTTGCCACAATCAGAAGAAAAGCTGTTGTATAGAATAGCAGGATGTAGGGTTGAGTGGATATTTTAAAGAAGAGGTCATTTAGACAGAGTGACAAAAATGTATAAAAGTGACTGCCTTCTGCCAGCCTCTTGGCACCCGGATTTGCATAGATAATTCTGACAGAGATCTGGTGCTTTCAGAATTCAGCTGGTCTTCAGATCAAAGCCAGCCCAGCTACAACTGTTGGGATTTATCAGGGAAATCTACATGAGACAAATAGTTTTTTATTTCCTTATTTCCAACCTGACAATGGTTATAAGTTTAGGAATTGCTTGAGTTCTGTAATTACTGGATTTTCTTTGCTGTCATGTCAGTTCTGTGGGAGATGGCAGAGCTATACCTGCTTTTATTTATTTAATTAAGTAAATATCTGCAGCTGCAAAAACAAATAGGCTTTTTCAGACTTTTTTCTTTTAAGAAAAGACACTTATAATTGTAAAATATGCAGTACTTGAGAATTTTCCCTCAATTGTGAGCACTTTCCATTCTCTTTTTGAAAGCTTTTTCTGGGGACACTCACGTGTTACAAATAGCCTTGAAAAATAAATAAACAATGCATCCTTATGTTAGGAGTATGTGCATCTTATCCATCTGTCCTCCTCTTGTGTTCCTTCTGTGTTATTATTCTACAAAGTCAATTCTTCCAGAGAATCTATTTGGTTCTTTTTATTTTTTTCCTTGTAAGAAACTTACAGGACAAAAAAGCAAGAGAAATTCAGCTCGGTATTGTTCTTGAGGAGGTATTTTCTCTTTACTACCTTGAACAAGCTTCTTGTGTGAAAAATGAAATAGAAGGAAAACAGAAAACCAACTGCCTTTTATCCCTCTCATTTAATGGAGCTGAGTTCTCCTCAAGAGCGCCTTGGAGTATTTAACCAACTCCTGATGCAGTAATTACAGCTGCTGCCTGGCTGGTGCTGCGGGTGAGGCTGTGCTGGGGTAATTAAAAAAAAAAAAAGGTGAATTTCTCCATGTTCAAGGTGCCAAAAGTGAGGGATGGCAGAGGAACAACAACAAAAAAGGCGAATTTCTCCGCATTGAAGGTGCCAGAAGTGAGGGATGGCAGAGGAACGGGAGCAGCTTTGGGAGTCACCAGTGTCACACACTGCTCTGTCCACCTGCCCTTGTCCTCTGGGCAGGTTAAAATGCCAATGACAATTTAAAAGAGGCAAGAAAGGGAAAGCAGAGGGGTTTCTGGAAAGGCTCACTGATCACTGCTAATCACAGGCAGTATTTCACACCTGGCTGGGGTGGCCCCATGCACTCCAGGGTTGGTGGTTTGACACAGGGGTGCCTTTGGATCCTCTACAAACCCTCTGGAATTCTCCTTTCACTCTGCAGCACTGCATAAGGGCACAGATTTCCTGACAGAGCAGGCACATCATGTAAAAACAGTTGTCTATAAACTAAAGAACAGCTAGTGGCACCGCTGTTAGGCCTGAAAAATGTTGTGGCTTTTGCTTTGTTTTCTGGGCTTATTTTATCAGAAATGTTCTGACAAAATGTCGGTGGCTTTTAGAAATTGATATGACTCTCTGGAGTAGATAGCAATAAATATTTAAAAGAATCCCACTGTTATTTTGAGGAGAAGGCTGTTATTAGAAAGCCTAGACAACAAGCATTTTTGTAACAAAACATCGCTGGAAAATGTAATATTAAAAACATCCCAGCTTGCTATGCTCTAAAATTCTACTGATAACAAATGGAGTCAGTTTA
This sequence comes from Zonotrichia albicollis, assembly GCF_047830755.1. Lineage (NCBI taxonomy): Eukaryota > Metazoa > Chordata > Aves > Passeriformes > Passerellidae > Zonotrichia > Zonotrichia albicollis. The sequence goes on along the minus strand of NC_133834.1, from coordinate 12,847,557 downwards.
CTAATATCTCAGTCCACAGTCACAAAGAATTAGAATAGAACATCAGGTGGGAAGGAAGCCCCCCAAAAGGGAACCCCAATAGTGACTCTAAATTCTGATCCAGCAGAAAGGAGCTGAGCTCTATTCATCCTCATTCTGAGCTGGTTTTCACAGGGTATAAAACTGAGTAATTGATTCTGTTTCCTCTAATAAACAGAATCCTGTCCTTTTTATGGAATGTAACTTTACAGTTTCTGAAGAGGTTTCATGAGTGAAAAATTCATTGCTATTTAGTGTCCAATTGCATCCAGCTTTAGAGTTTAATGCCTCCTATTCACATTGCTGAGCAACCATCCTGCATCCCGTGCAGTGCAGAGTTGATTCAGGCAATTTTCCCTATAGATTTGTGCATATGTCACCTTTGGGCAAAAGATGAGCTAATAGAATTGAAATGAATGTAATTGGCAGAAGGTCAACCAGGGAGCTGTGCATGTCTGGAGCTTCCAGAAAAGGCAGAGTTGTTTCATGTTGGCATATGACTTGATTAGTATGCAGGTAAGGTGATTGTGCCTCAACAGAATAATTGGATCATTGAAATATCTGCAAACCCTGGTGTATCTACAAAGCCTGAGCAGTGATTAGATCCTGCCTGTTCATCGCAGCAAGCCTTGAAATTCTTCCCACTGTGAAAAACTAATTTTCTGTGGGAATTTATTAAATAAGAAATCTGCATGCCACTTTACCTTGTAAGCATTGCGGGCAGAATACAAAGATTTCCTTTGACTTTGATGTATGCACTTCACGGATGCTTTTATACCATTGTTTTGTTACTTCTCTGCATTCAGCAGAAATTCCAGTATCTCTTTCTTCCCTGGCTTTCTGGAGAGAGCTGCATCTCCACCCCATGATAAAGCAGCCTCCATTTAAAGCAAAGGGAAGGAGGGGAAAGGTGGGCTGTGGAAAAAAAAAGAGGCACAATTGGAACATGCCAATACACCTCAGTTGTTTTGTTCTGAAAACAGCCAGAACAAATAGTCACAAGTTGTTGCTTTTCAATCTTCATGTTTCTGTGCTGTAATTGATTTCTGCTGCACCACTGAACAGATTTTATTGTGTCATCTGGGGTTTTTTTTGTTTTAAAACCAGGGAATGCTAGTCTCTGCTAATAAGGAGCAACAGGTATTACAGGGTAGGATTCCTGTGCTGCCCAGCAAACTTTAAAAAAAATAGAGATAGTGTTGGGGAAGATGAAACAGGGAAGCCTTATAAATATGATTGTCTGGCAAAAGATTTTGAGAATATAGAAACTATAAGTGAGATTGAAATGAAAGCAAGCTTTGAGACACCTCAGTTACTGAACAACTGGAAAACAATGGTGTGGCTGGCTGAAGGTAATCCCCTTTTGATGAAACAACACCCTCTGCTTGCAGACAGGCCCAAGGGTCTGAGCAGACCCTACAGCTTGGCAGAAGGGGCCCAAAGAGGAGTTTTAGGGTTTAAAATGTCACACAGCATGGTAATGTAATGATTCTTATAGGCTGTGTGTAAATGCTATAGGATTTGTATTTCGTACTAGATTGGTTGGTGAGAAATAGAATATTCAGCACAGCAGAAGATTTATTGTTTTGTAATAGGAACCTCGCTCTCTTTTACTCTTTTGTCCTTTCTCCCATCCTGTCTTTACTCTTCATTGCTCTCTCATCCTCTTTACCATGCTCTTGCCTTTCTCTGTACACTCTCTTTACTTTTCTTTACTGCTCTGAGCTGTAGCTGGAAGCTCCCAGCAGGTCCCTGCACCCAGGCCCTTTGCAATAAACACAAATTCCAAGCCCTGACAATAAACCACAACTTCCAAGCCCTGGCTTCAGAGATCTCTCATCTCTGTCCTTCCCAACCCTCCTACCCCCATCACTCCTACAAGAGAGGAATGAATATAAGATTCCTAGAAGGTTTGCAGAGTTTATTTCCATCCTACAGAGAAGGGTGGAATAAACATTGCCTCTGAAGGGCAAATAAATTTGGCATTTGGCAGCACAAATTGCCTTTGTGCTGCCAAAATGAGCTCCCACCTTGGAGGAATCTGAGACATTTCCAGCACAGGATGGAGCTGCAGCTCCTCTTCTCCTTCCAGCTGATTGTTGTGGAGCAGAATAGCCCCAACATCTGCTTCCTCCACCCTGTTTTTGTGGTTTTAAGTGCTTGGCTACCCCAGGAGCCAGTCTAGAGTCACAAACAGCATCACTTAAGCTCCAGTCTAGCAGAGCCACTGTGGCAGATAATCACCTAAAAAGAGTAAATCCTCCTGGGTTAAGGAAAAGAGTTGTATGCAGAGCTAAATGAATAATTCATAGGAAATAATTTTTTTTTCCACTTGCAGAATGGCTTGAGATTCTCTCAGCTGTGTATTAATTATTCAGATGTTTCTGAGAAATGTTTTCTGTAAACTTTATTGTACAGATTGGAACTTTGAGCTTGATTCTTGCAATGAATGATTTAGAATGCTGCACTGCATGGACTTCCCAGACCTTAATTGGTTGGGTACACAAGCACCTACGTGAATATATTTGGTAAAGATTCAAAACCTGTTTTCAATAACATCACAGTCTAATGAAACTTAAAAACTTCCTCTTCACGAGCTGTGTTTCTGTAGCAAAACACAACAGCTTTAATTTTTTATGAAAGTGAGCATCCAGCACATGGCTGAAAGTAATTCACTTGGAAACTGAAATGGATCTGTAAATACTTTTTCTGCATAATTTACACAGTTCCACTTGTGTGATACTAATAACTACTTATTAGCCTTGAATTTATACTACTCAGTAGGGGAATATTTCTTTGTTCCTTCTCTTAAAAGTTGTAATTATCTCTCCATTGCTGCCTATCAGTATCCAAGGGCTTTGAGGATGGTACATTAGAACCTCATATATTTGTGTAATGTGGCCCAATCTTGCCATTACAAAAATCCCAGACTGTTCCATAAACAAAGTCATTCTGCTAGATTTTCCTCCTTTGTGCAAAAGAGACAAAAAATATGGTTGTCTTGATATCTTCATATTAGGATGCAGGAGTGTGAGAGACAAATACATGTATTTCTCACACATTCTGGTGATAGCAATAAAAATACACCAGAAAAAAAATTCTGATGTATTTTCAGTATTTTGCTGGCTGCTTTGAGGCCATTTAGAGGAAATGTTTATCAGATCAACATCTCAAGTAGTGCCATGCCATGAACTCACAGACCTGGCTACTGGAAATGGGTGGATAAGTTCTTGAAGCACGTTTTGACTCATATTTAATGACTTAGAGAAGTGGTAGATATGTATTATTGGTGTCCTTGCTGAGCCCCACTCAGGGAGGTACCTTGAGCTTGCTTTGCCACGGTAATTACACTTTGCTCACCTTGCTCTCGTTGCTTCTCTAATTTCAATCAGATAAAATTAATCAGCAGTTTCCTGTGAAGGCTGTTCTCTGCTGATTCTGCAGTGCCTGAGGTGTGTGCTGCCCCACAAATGCTCAGTTCCAGGGAGGGCTGGGATCACACCTGGGGAGGGACCAGGCTGTGCAAAAATCCAGTGAAATTCCTGCTCCTTCCTTCTGCCCTGCTGCATCCTGTGCCCTGTTTTTCCCTATAGCCTTTATCTCTGATGCAGATTTTTCCCAAATTCTTTTGGGAAAACTTCCTGCAGGATGAGCACAGGATTTCTCTGACCTGGAATGTCTTCACAGGGCTCCAGGAGGTTTGCTGAGCACAACCTGCCCTGCCTGAATCTGTGCTGGCTCCCCTTAACCTCACTGACTTCTCTCAAAGGCTTTTCAGGGCTTTATTTTTCTCCTTCAGCTGAATTTATTTAAACTTGGAATGTGTGTGGAGTCTACATGGGGATGGCAAATACTCCCACAGCCATTCATTGTGTGAACATTGTGATGTGTGAGCTTCTGCTTGAGGGAATCACAAAAAAAAAAAAACCTCTCCAGCCTAGAAAAGGGTGACTGAGGGAATTTATGGCAAAAATCTGCAACACCTGAGTGGAAGTGTGAGCAGAAACAGACCATGAGAATTCATTGTCTCTTCACTTGCAAAGGGTAGGACACTCCAAAGGAAATTGCTGTAGTGGCTTCAGAACAAAAGGAGCTGCTGATTAACACAACCTCTAATTAAGCCATGGAATCTCTTCCTGTCAGATTTTACGGTTGGTAAAGTTTACCTAGATTAAAAATGAGACTGGACAAATTCATGCAAAGAGAAATCTGTCAAGGTCAGTGAAATGTCAGGACTCTGAAATGTGAGGAAGGCCTTGGGCTGCAAATACCAAGGAATTATCAGTAAATGTTACCCTGCCCTGGCACTGCTGCCCTGTGCCACCAGGCTGGGCATTCACTGAGTGTGACCTTCCTTAGCACTGCTCTGAGCCCACTGAGCTCTAACTGAGAGCTTCCTGATCAGCTAAACCTGAAGCATTTCCATCTGTCTGTGGAGTGATGGTGGTTTGGAATCTAGTTCTCACAAGAATAGACATTTAAGTCTATTTTAGTGCTGAGCACTTTTGCATCGTTTGATGAAACTTGGAATTTGGACGCCCTGTGCATTGATTGCAGATAGTTTGAAGTTACTCTAGAAAATGCAAATGACTCCATTTTATCTCTGTCTTGAGTTTAGATTTTGTGATTGGTTGGGTTTTCTTGGACTTAATTAAAAGTTTATTTTTCCGATCTGTAGATATTTTTTTTTGCTGAATGATTTCCCCTCATCCTCCTCCCAAGGGACTGAATTATCTAGATCAAGGTTGAAGGAAACATTAATTAAACTTAGCAATAAAGTCTACAAAGACAGTGTTTTGAATTCCTTGCCAATAAATCTCCTTATATAACTTTAAAAATGTCCTTAAATTTCATCACTAAGTGTAGCATTATAAGGCAGAGCATGTTTGCAGTGTCAGAGTGTGCCTGCCAGGATATCAAAATCTGAAAATAAAGGAGCATAATCATCTTCTTTCTGCTTCCTTGAACTTTCAAGTAAGTGCAGCAATTTAAATATGGGCTTTTTTTTTTTCCTGGGCTCTTACAAAAACATGTTACAATTGGTTTTATCTTTATTGTTTAAAAAATTATTATCAGGAGATAGAGAGAGATTGGGGAGTTGGCATCAGATCACCAGAGCTGACCTGGCAGCAGAATTAACATTCTCTCAGAGTGGGGAGAGAGGGAGGGAACAAAAGAGACTCTCCAATGTGTGGATAATGTATTCAGTTTTACTGGTTTTCAAACCCTGAATCAGAAAGAGAAGTGGTAAACAAAGAAAATAAGCAAAACACCATGTACTGCTCTCTGCAAGTGAAATAGTTGGAATATTTAAATAAACAATCCAGCTTGGGCTCTGCAGTGACATTGATTAGAACTGGCCATCCTTGAGCTGTGGGAAGATTGCACAAGCTGGGTTTTTTAAGGTGTTTTATAAAAGCAGTTGATTTTAGTGGACAATTCATGAAATTAAGGACGTGCCCAAGCAATTTAGCACAGTATGATGTAGAGCTTTGGCTGTCCTGGCAACCTGGCATTTCTCCTTCTCTACAGCCACTGAATGCCAGAGCTCCTAGGTCAACTGCTAGGTCCCAATTCCCAAAAATGGAATAATAACAATATATCAATGGAATAAAATAATAATAATATATAATATATAATATATAATATATAATATATAATAATAATAATATATTAATGGGATAAAATAATAATTAGAGATTATTATACTTTCTTTGCCCTCGTGGTGCAGGAGGGCACTCCCAGAGCTGGGTTGGCCAGAACTGTTCCTGAGAGATGAGCTCTGAGCCTGGTGCCATGGGCTGAGCAAGGGCAGGAATCCTCCAGCTGTGCCTTGCTGGGTGGATCCCAGGGCACACAACGTGGAAAATCATTTTCCTTGCTGTCAGTGGGCACTGAGTGTGGTGTGAGACAGTTCCTGACTGATCACAGAAACATTGAGGACGGAAAAGCCTGTAAAACCGAGTCCAACCCAACCCTGCCTTGCCACACCTGAGCAGAGGTGAAACCAGCCCTGTTCACTCTGGCAGAGCAGAGAAATGGCTAAAACTCAGTCATCAAATGTTTTGGTACAGCAAATGCATTTGTGGCAATCAGGATTTGCTCAGTGCCAGGCAGAACTGCAGCTGGCTCCAGCAGGGGATGGTGCTGATCCCCACAGGGAGGGTTCATTTGAAAGAAAATAGAAATGTTTGAGGGGTTATTTTTCTACTCTTTTGCTTGTGGAATAAGGCAGCCTGGTAACTTCCTCTGTTTCAGCATTCAAGGTCTATAGAACAATTTTGAAGATTTGGTCCAATCATTTTTTTTTAATTAAACACTTTAGAAGTTCAGGGAGACTGAATAGCAAGCTGGAAAGAGCAGAGGTTTTAAAATGAGCTGACAATTATTCACGGGTCATCCCTTCTCAGATTTCATTTAATCAAAGACCCAATAAAAGAACACATTGTAAGGTGGTTCATTTTTTATAATTTCTTTAACTTTTTAATCTCATTTTTAAAATTATAAGAGTCATTAAGAGACTAATTTTGAGATTCCCTCCAGAGTTTTCTTAATCAGGCAGATTTTATTCTGTCTGTGATAGCCTTGCATTCCAAGTCACTGAGGAAAGCAGTTAAATCCTTGTCCAAGTACACACCTCTGGCTACACCAGTGCTCAAATTTCATGCGGCAGAACTGAGGTCTATTAGCAAACTGGGGCTACAATCTAATATTTTTACTTTCCCTACATTGGATAAACTGAATATGTTAGGAAATTCTACTCTGAAATCACATAATTTTGTTGGGATGTGGATTGTTTTAAATAATTTCTAGAATGCTGCAATAGATGACATTTTAAGTTTTAGCTGTTGATCTCTTTGTTCTGAAATAGAAGGGCAAAGCACTCTTTGTCATTCTTTTCAGGGAAAACATTGTCTGGCTGAATAACACAGCAACCACTGATTTATATGTCTATATCCACTGGAAAACTGTGGGGTTTGCCCACTTTTGATTTTCAAAGCTTTGTGAATGATGAAGAAATTCAGGTTAAGGATATACCGAGCTATCAAGGCTTGAGTTTGCAATTCAGAATGTTATTGAGAAAATTCCTTGCATTAATAAGGCCAGAATAGGACTTTAGCTGCTCTTTACATCATAATCCTCCCTGCTATTTCATGAAAACTGGCTAGTTAACTTGATTTGGTAGTTTAATACTCTGTATCAAATACTTTCATTTCATCCTTTAGCATGATAAATCTCAGTTTTGCAATTTACCAAGAATTACTAACTGATTGTAAAAAACCAAATTCATTTAGATAATTAAAAATGCTTATTGTCTGGCAGTTCTGTTATTTTTCCAACATCAGCAATATTATATAATATACTATATATTATAATATAATATGTAGTAATACATATATTACTATAAGACATAATAATATATAATATTGTAATAATATTTTATAATATACTGGTGCCACAGGATACACCAAATTCTGTAAAATAGTATTAATCTGAATAGATTTTATACCCATGAAGGACACCAAGAAGGAGGCCCTGGCTCCTACAGAGTTCAGGAACTTGGTGAAAGAACTTTACACAACATCAAAAAGCCTTGGTCAGAGCTTAGACCAGAAACCAGAGCCATAATTGTGATTAAATTGTATTCCTGCTGGAGAAGTGGCTCAAGGTACACTTGAAAATTCTGTGTAGGTGCTAAATGGTGTAACAAATGGAGAGTCCCTGGTCTGGCTTTCGCTGAGATATGGGTTGAAATTGTAAGTGTTCAGCAATGAGCCTTTTCAAGTAGTGTAGAGTCAAATTAAGGGACACAGTTGTTACAGCTGTGGCAAGTAAAACAACAAATGCCACCAGCATGGGACTTTCTCATCTTGTTCTAAGTGAAGTTGGAAAATTTTAATGGACAACAGAACCCCAGATTGATCACACTTTCAGTGGAACGTGGAATGAAAAAAAAATGGGTTAAAACAAGTTTACAGAGTACTTGTGGCAGCTTCTAAGCAATTCTGAGCTCAAGACTCAAATTCCACATGCAAACATAACACATACAGGAAAATCACAGTGCATCTGGATGAACTGTGTGTAGTGCACCTGAGGAGATTTCAAAGAGAGGGAAATCAGTTCATTTTTCTGGGTAAGAAACTGTTTTTCAGATTGCTCAGCTCCCCACTGTTTCTCTGAGAGTGATGGAAATCTGCTCAATTGCTGTTGAAACCTCACTGGAAGCTGCTCAGTATTCCTGAGGGTTGTTTGGGCTGTCTTTAGCCTGGCCAGTTTACAGAACAGAGGTGGAAATAACCTAAAATAGGTTTGCTCTTTGGACAGTGTTTGCCACTTTGTGAATGTCCTCATCAATACTGAGGGTGCCAGACAATGTTGGGAGGTTTGGAGACACAAACTCGGGGGTGACATAGGGGATTTCCTTTTCCTTTTCCTTTTCCTTTTCCTTTTCCTTTTCCTTTTCCTTTTCCTTTTCCTTTTCCTTTTCCTTTTCCTTTTCCTTTTCCTTTTCCTTTTCCTTTTCCTTTTCCTTTTCCTTTTCCTACTGCTCTCCATCAAATTGCTGAATAAATCAACACCACACTTTGGGAATGTGCCCCCTTTTAAAGGAATGACAAAGCTGTCCTTTGTCTCCTAAAAAAGGAAAAAACCCCACAAGTTTCTCTCCTTAATTAGGTAAAAAGACACCTCATAGGACCTGGGAGACTTCACCTCAAACTTAAAGGTAGCCAGTGGGACAGGAGCCAGATGTCCTGCCTGAGCAATTTACTAGAAAAAGAAGACAACAGAGGAACTAATGGCTTTTGTGGGGTGTTTTACCAGGAGCAAAAGCCTCTTGCACCTGGCTTGGTTTTTCTCTTTAAAGAGATTTGTTATTTTGCCTTTTATTAAAACTTTTCTGTTTCCAACATTACCACAGAAGCCATGCTGCTAATTTTATGCCTTCTAAGGTAGCTGAGCTATCTCAGGTGTGATATAAATCTCCCAAAGCTGTGAGACCTGGCTTGAGGAGACCATATATCACACTGGAGACCATATATCACACTGGAGACCATATATCACACTGGAAACCATATATCACACTGGAGACCATATATCACACTGGAGACCATATATCACACTCTCTCTTGCCCCAGTGGTTCCACAGAGTTGCTGGAGTGCAGAAGTTTCTGCCTGGACCATAACCGGCTCCAAGGTGAATTGAGAGCTGCTCCTTCCCTTCAAACTGCTCTGTCTGGGTCCCCATGTTCTTCACAAACAATTGCATTTAAAACCATCCCTGGCAGATTTTGCTCTCTCCCACAAATGAGTTTAAAAGGATTTTTCATTTTTTGGTGTAAGTCTGAGGCAGAGCAGTGGTGCTGTGTGTGTCTCACTGTGCTCTGGGCCATTCCCTGGCTTCTCCTCTTGTACCTGTGGCCAAACTTTGGGTGAGCCCCCAGTTCTGGTACAATTGACTCCATATGTAATTAATTATTAATTTAATTTCTCTAATAATGGTTGGAATAAGGGACTGCTGATGTACTGCTGCACCTTTTGAGCTTTTTTGGGAACACTTACCCCACGCAGGCATTCAAAACCTGCATGTTCTTCATCTGGAGCATTCTGCTGTACTTAATGTGGTGCCAAGATTCTCCTCTTGCTCTGGAATCTAATGGTGGTCTCTGTTAGGTGGCAGAATCACTCATTTCATTCAGCACGTGACAAATTTTATTTTCTTATGAACATTTCAGCGTGGTTTTGATCTGAAAGCAAACCTAGGGTTGGTTCTGTGTGTTAGGGTGCAAAGCCACAGCTAATTAGCCATTCCCTTTACTCTCACAGAGACAGCATTTGGATCATTTGCTCTGATCCTTTCCTTAATGCTTAATAAATTCTTCAGCGTTACACTTTAATTCATTAACTTCACTTTTGAAAGGATCGACTCAGCTTTTTCAGGCCTGTGTGTGAACATGAAAGAACAGAGCCAAGAAGTTTGATTCTTTCAAGTTCCAATCCCAGCTGCTTCCACACTGCTCTGAGGATCATTATCCTGCTGTGGTTATTTAGGCACTTTATTGCCAGGATTCTTCCTAAGTGTGCAATTGGAAGCTCTGAACTGTGCTGGGCTCCTGGATTATTCTTGGTTGAGAGAATTTCACATTCTCTCAGTTTGGAGAATATCACTGATTGGACTAATGATGTTCAAATGCTCTTTAAGCACTGAAATTGTAACCTTGTGCCTTTATTGCTTTTTTTTTTTCTTTTTTTCTGAGTACATTGTTTTAAGAAAGCCCCAATCTCTGGGGATAAGAGAAGATCTGAGAATAAACATCCAGAGAGGAGTTGAGTCTTGGAAGTGCTGGGGGGTGTCAGGCAAATCCTTGGTGTTGGTTCTGCCAACAGCAACTGTGTAGGAAAACCTTGGGTTTTCCCCAGCAGGAAAATGCTACAGTGCTCCCTGGGAATAGCTCTCAAAACTATTTGGATTCAGCAGCTTCTCACCCCTCTAGGTTTGTAATTTTGAAATGTTTATTTGCCTTAGTAAAATGTGCAGAGCTGCTGATTTCAAGAGATAACTCTTCCTTGGGAAGTAGCAGTAAAACAGTATTGGACCAGGCAAGGGGCTCCTGGGGTAATGAACTGCACAGAGCCAGGCAAGGACATCCTTGGTGTGGTCTCTGATCATCTGAACCAATCTACAGACCTGAAAAATGCATCTTAAACACTCAGGAATTACTGGCAGTATTGTGTGAGGAAATAATCTTTAATCTTGTTTGATGGAACCTGCAGTGCTCTGTCATTATGATAAAATCCTGCAGGAGGGTAAAACACCATGAGCTGCCTGCATGTATGGCACAGACGCTTGAGCAACATGCAGATATATATTTTTTATTTCTATCTATGTTTTATTGACCTGTTCTCAACATGCAGATATATATTTTTTATTTCTATATATGTTTTATTGACCTGTTCTTCCAGCTCGTTAAACACAGCTGTCACTTACTATCAGGAGCAAATGCAATGAAAGTCGTTTGGAGGGGGAGAGGATTGGCTGTGTTAAATTTACCATGTGTTGTTTGCTTTGCTCTGGAAAGAGGAGCTGTTTTATTGCAGACATTTGCCCAAACCCAGCCATCACTAAGTGAAGAGAGAAAGTGATGGAAGGGTGTAATCTGATAGAGCCAGTGGGAGAAAAAGCCTTTTTCCAATGTTCCTGGATAATAATGGATATCCTCCTACCAAAAAAAGAAAGATCACCTGAGCTATCTTTATTTTCAAAGGCATTTTAATTTCCAAACAGTGAATGGCTGTTAATGTTATTTTTTGTTTTTGTCCTTTAATTGTTCAGTGCTTGTAGGGGAAATCCAGATCAAGGTATGTGTTAGGCATCTAACTCTCCTGTACTTTAAAAACATGTTGAGGTTCCTTACTCCATGAAAATTTTCAATCACAGTCCTTAAATTACCTTGTCATGTGTCCTTGTGAACCATTGTAGGTGATGACACGAAATGAAATGTGTATCTGACACATTAAGGGTCTAAAGGGAGTGACCTGACTCTTGTCTTTATTTGGTGAACTCATTTAATCTCCCTGCATCAGTTACTTCCAGAAGAAGCAGATAAGGTGGTTTTTTTTTTTTTTTTTGTAATGGGAATTTTCATTTTCAAGTCAGTGTTCAGGAAATTTTCTGAGGTCATGGATACATTTTATGGCAGCATAAAGCGACATGGAAAGAGAACCACCCAAGAAAACTGCAGCAGTTACTGTACTTTCATTTCTTGTTGGAGTTGGGTATTTCATGAAGGCAGGTTTAATGTCCAGGTGCAGGTGAGTATCTAAAGGACAATCTACAGGTGTAACAAATGGGATTAATGCAGGAATAAGGAAAGGGAAAGGGAAAGGGAAAGGGAAAGGGAAAGGGAAAGGGAAAGGGAAAGGAAAGGAAAGGAAAGGAAAGGAAAGGAAAGGAAAGGAAAGGAAAGGAAAGGAAAGGAAAGGAAAGGAAAGGAAAGGAAAGGAAAGGAAAGGAGAAAAGGAAAAGCTGTCCCTCTTTCTGCACAAGCAGGACATGAGTGTGTTCTTTGTGACACAGTGCGCCCTGCACCTCTGCCCCCTTCACAGAGCTCTCTCTGCACAGCTGGTCCAAAATGGGCATTTTCTTACACTAATAACTTTTCTTACACTAATAACTTCTAGATTTGGAGTGCTGTCACTGACTGGTGTAATGACAATCTCATGTTCAGTGTCAATAAATGTAACTTTAATCCCAAATTCTTTAAATGTAGAAACATGAAAATAATTTTCTATCCTACTTTGAGTAATCTGTAGGTGCCTGTTTCTGGTAGAGCAATGATCTCTAATATTCCTTATTCCTCAAGAAATAATAGTTTCTAGTTAAGGAAAAAGGGATGTTTGGTTTCACTTATTTAAAAAAATCACACAGCAAACCCCAAGTCGTTAGATAGCTTAATTTCTAGGAAGGACACTTCTCTGTGCTCCTAATTCCTGTAAAAGCAGGGAAAGCAAAATGCCAGAGCACCTCATTCACACAGGAGACATTGTGTCCCTGGGATGGCACAAAGGAGCAGCTGATTGAAGCACTAACGTGTCCCCAGCCCTGTGATGTGACAGACAAGGTCACTGCAATGCCTCTGGTCACTGGGAAGCTGATACCTGATTTACCTGATTCCTCCCCATCCCTGCTCTGTGTGCCTTAATCCACTGACTACAGCACTCCAGCACTCAGCTTTTTTTTTTTTTTTTTCTTTTTCGAGGGGAAAGGAGGTGAAAACAGCCTGAAGAGATGAATATTTATGTACATATTTCTGTAATTTCGATTCACTCGTTGAATCCAGCTAGTACATACAGCTTCCACCAGTGGGAGGATCCAAATCTGTGCAAGTGCAAATACTGCTGGGGAGAAAGCTTTCTTCACCAAAATAAAAAGGAAAGGAAGCAAACCTTGTGCCTAATGATGATGAATATCACCAAAATGAGTGCATTCAGGGGAAACAAATACTCTTAAATGCTCTGTATATATTAGCCTCATCTTTTTCTTTCATGGTAGAAATGATAAGTGAAGGAAGAAGCTCACTGATGGTGCCTAATGCACAGCTACACGTGTATCTCTATATATAGCCCAGAAACACTGGTAATGCTCTTTCAAAATGATCATTACTTAGCTGCAAGAAATAGGTGGCAAACCCAGCTTGCTTCCATGGCAGAGAGTGCAGACAGCACAAAAGAGAGAAGGTTTTTTATCCCAGCTTTCCTGTCATTAGTCACCAATTAATTGCACTTAAACCAATAATCCAAGAGAGGGCAATAATAAATTATTAACCATGAAGTGGTTTTCATTAAAGCCACAAATCAAAGCTGGGCTTGGTGGGGAAGACCCTGACCCCAAGGGCAGGGAGGACACGAGGCAGGACCTGGGGACACCTTGGACACCTCCAGCTGGCAAAGGGCAGCAGTGGTAGTGGTCTTCTTGCAGGAATCCAGCTGGGCTGGATTGTCAGGAAAAAACTAGAAGCTCTTCTGATTTTATCCTGATGCTCTGAACATTTCTCTCTTTCAATTTTTATTTATCGTCTACTTATTTAGTCTGTCTAATGAACAGCCTCATATGTAACCTCCTAATGAAAACATTACAGAGTATTTCATGCTTAGCTGGAGCTGAATTTGTCTCTTTGTTTGACCAAGACACACATTTGTAGGGTTATTAGAAAATAATGCGTCAGTGTATATTTTAAAATAATTGCCTGACATTGATTTTGAAGCGATGACATCTATCAGAGAATAACACTAATGATATTATTGATAATGCATGCTCATTAATACAGTGGTTTTTATCACTAGTGACAATTCCTAGGAGCCACAGTTTTGAATTAAGCCTATGCACCAGCCCAAAAACACAGACGTTGCCTCATGAAGCTTATGATCTAAATCTAAGATAAGAAATGACAATAAGATGATGTGGCTGGAATCATAACACATCTCCAGTCTCAGTTTTATTAACTGGGAAGGGCATTGCAGCCAAGGTGAATTACAGGGGGAAAATGAGTGAAGGTGATGGGCTTGGTTTTTCTTGTTATCGAAAAAGGAAAGAAGTTGTAAAAGGCTCTCTTGTGGGATCAAGTCCTGGGATGGTGGGTGTGACTGTTCACAGGGGTTCTTGGATGAGGGAAGAGATGAGAAAGTTGACTCCATGTTTCAGAAGGCTTGATTTATTATTTTATGATATATATTACATTAAAACTATACTAAAAGAATAGAAGAAAGGATTTCATCAGAAGGCCAACTAAGAATAGAATAGGAAGGAATGATAACAAAGGTTTGTGGCTCAGCTCTCTGTCTGAGCCAGCTGACTGTGATTGGCCATTAATTAGAAACAACCATATGAGACCAATCACAGATGCACCTGTTGCATTCCACAGCAGCAGATAATCATTGTTTAGATTTTATTCCTGAGGCCTCTTAGCTTCTCAGGAGGAAAAATCCTAAGGAAAGGATTTTTCATGAAAGATGTCTGTGACAGGTGGGTGTGGGTACATGCACTGATTGGGGATCCTGGCATTGGCTGGGTGTCATGGCAGCTCTTGAGCCCTCACATCTGCAGGACCCTTTCTGGTGGCATGAACATCTCATTAAAATCCAGTTATTGGCAGCCCCAGCAGGGATCTGCGTGCTGACACACCTGGGCAGTGGGACTGGAGAACAGCATCACATCCCATAATAACCCAATGCCTTCAGTGCTGCTGTCACCTTGAGTGGAACAGAGAATGTCCCAGAATGTCCCAAAACCCAGGCGGGAGCAGTCCTGGCAGGGAGTCCTGCTCAGGAGAGGTGGGGCTCATTAACACAGCAATTTGCATAATGAGGCGCTCCCAGCATTCTGCTGCTGGAATGATCATAAAGGGGGGTGAAAACAATTCCATTGCCAGCCCCTGACAGCTCCAGTGGCAGGATGGATCCAGATGTGGTGTTCACTCACATAATTCTCTCTGCCAGGATATTTTCTGGAAAGGCAGTGAGAAACTCAGAGAAGAGAAAACAATTCTTTATTCACTGCTCCTGTTGTTTGGCACATGTGGAATGTGTTAACACATTGTTAACACATTGTTTCCCCAAAGTGAGGGTTGTTTGGATTGATTGGCCAATTGGGTCAAAGCTGTGTCATGATGGTTGGAGACAGTCATGGGTTTTTCTTTAGTATCTCTTTAGTACAGTCTCAGAATCTCTGCTGGTCAGAGTGACCCCAAGATACGTAAAAAACCTCTTTTCCCAGCCTGGCAGTTGAAGAAGGAGCCAGAGTTCTTCTGTTCTGGTTTTCAAGGCTGTTTATTATTTTCTGTTATCTGTAGCATTCTTTCCCTGGCCTGCTGAGGTCCATTCAGCAGGTGAGTCAGAGGCTCGCTGCCCACCCTCAGGGTGGTGTTGTCTTTTGTACTAAAAACTACCTGTACATTATTTACAATAATTTCCCAATACTTATCACCTATGTTAGACAGTGTGCCTACTCTAAACCAATCCCAAAGTGCCAACATTACCCAGAAGATGGAGGCTGGGAAGAAGGAGAAAGAAGGACAAGGCATGCCCAAATCCCTCCATCTTGGGACCCCGAACCTCCATTCTAAAAACCCCAAAATTCTACTTTTCACCCTGTGACAAACTAACTGTTATTCTACTTAAACTCTCTTGACTTGTAATTCTTCATATAAAGGTGGTCATTTGTTCCATGGGTCAAAATCAAAGGCACAGGTGCCTTGGGCTGTGTGCCAGGGTCTCTGAGCCCCCTGGCAGGGGCTGGAGCCATCCAGGGCACCCAGAGGGATGTGCTGGCTTCTGACAGTATAGCACAGTTTTAGTGTGGTATATAGTGTAATATAACCTGGCTTAATAAGGTTCAGCCCTCTGAATCATGCATTCAGAGCACATAATTCTCTATGTTTGGATAGCCCTGAATCCATATCCAGGCACTCCCTGCCCTCAGTTCCCAGGTACATTCACTCTGTCTCTTGTGCTGCTGGGATCCTTCTGGGCAGGCTCCCGCCGATGACAGTATCTGACATTGCAGATATCCCACATTCTGGATTTTTCCCTATCCCTGGCCCTGCAGACAGCCAGCATGCTCAGGGTAGTGGCCACTGCCTTGATCAAACCTGTTAGAAGGGCTGGTGCTGGGAGACAAACATTTAATTGATTTACAGCACAGCAGCAGTGGGAGGAGAGGGGGAGAAACACAGCACATTGGAATTTGAAATACATAAAAACCCTGTTGTGCCAGGATGTTTTGAAATTCCAAGCGGTGAGTTTGTTCTTAGGTTAAAATGGATTTTCTAAAACCAAGGTGAGTCATTCTGGTAATGGTCCTCCTGAAAGAACTGCTCCTGAATGTGAATGGGGAGAGCTGCTGCTCATGAGGTATTCCAGTGCTTAAATGGTTTCCCAAAGCACCACAGTTTTCAAACATTTATGAAGGAAATAAAATACTGAAAATGTGCAAATCTGAAGCATAGTTTTCCAATTAATTTAATATAATCATGCTTTGCATTACGCAAGTGGAATAATAATTTCACAAAAATAATTTGTCAGAAAAATAATGGATACAGCAAACATTTTGTATTTAGAAGAGTTTATTTAGAACATTCTCAGTGCTTTATTGCATTTGCATTGCAAAATAAGAAAGGTAATATCCTATCAGACATTGAAGCTCAATAGATGTACGTTCATCACTCAGTAAGAAATTAAAGAGAGACCTTAGAGTAGAACAAATGATGGAAAAAAAGAAAAGGAATTTATGTTCATTCCAAATCTGTCTAAACTGATGCATTGTCACAGGCTTTTAATGGGTCCAAAATCCCTGGAGGCTCCCAGACTTCAAGAAACTGAAATGAATCTGATGGAGGGGTTTTCAAATGGATTTGTAAAGGCTTCAGGAGTTTCCTGGTTTTCTTGCATGTTAAGATCCTTGCCAGCTGTTGTAAAGAACTGTTTGTTTTCTGCTTTATTTTACCCTGAGACAACATAAATTCAGTACATCAGAAGTTTCTCATTAAACATATTTTGGTTTTGTTGTATCTCCCATTTTTGCTAAGTGGGAAGGTATGAACTTTTCATCATGAAAAATCAACATGACCTTTTGCAAAAATGAGGTGCAAGCATTTCAGCATTTCGATGTTCTGGCATTTCAGTAAAAGACCAAATGAATTTTAACACATAATATATCTTAAAATATGAATAGTAACATGAATCTCTTTCCTTTGCCTGGCCTGAGATTTATTAATATATTTTGAAGTGATCATGAGAGTTCAGCTTAGTAGTAATAAAAAAAAAACTTGACCAGGAAAAAGATGGGGAAATTTTAGGAAAATTCATTTTTTTGTTAATTCCTTGAAGACTCCTTTGTGGTATATAATACATTATTACTGAAAACAATTTTTTATTTGCTGTTTGCAAGGTATGAAGTAATGGTTATCCTAATAGAATTTAAAAGATGTCATTGTCTAGAAATTGGAGGATTTGGAGCCAATGTGGTGGGCAGGGTCATTCTAGATCCTGCTTAATGTGTGGTGCAAATTCCATGTTTCAGCAGGGAAGGGCCATTGCAGGCAGCTTTTATCCAGGACTGAATAAATCTCTCATCAGCTTTATCACAACACCAGCAGGAATTGTCAGCTCCCAAACGATTGTGGCTTAATGGGAGAAACTGTTCCACGGATTTAACTTCAAAAACGTGACCTGAGCCCCTGGGGCTGCTGGGGAGGGAAAGGTGAGGCCACACCTGGCTGGGCTGGAGCTGAGGGGGGATAAATTCTGGCAAAATGGGGTTGGGGGGCAAAGGAGCTCACTCACACCAGGCCAACACTTCTGTTTCTGGGTAGAACAGCTTGTCTGATAGTTATTGGAATAAACACTGAGTACCCAAAACAATAGGAAGATTTCTTTATAAAAACTTTCTGTTCTTCACCTGGGCGTGATTCAGGTTTCCTGCCCACAGCTGAACTCAATTTAAGTGCCCTAAGATGGTTGAGGCATTCAGGATTCTGTTTCTGCCCCACTGAACTCAGCTGAATAAATTAAACATATTCCTCTTTGTTCCTGTGCTGCTGGTGGGACTCTTTGGGAGCAGAAATGGTCACTGACACCTCCTGCTCAAAGAACATGCACTTTGAATTGTAGAACCAAAAATAAATTAACAGGAAAACACAGATTCTTTTTCCCCCAAGCTCTCAGGGCTGTGAGGTATATGGCATACATCACACAACAATAAGTACAGGTAGGGGGAAGTTAATACATAAAGAATATATATAAAGTTAATATATAAAGAATAACCTTTGATAATGCATTTGGGTTGGTAGTAATGTCCTAAACTCTGGTGGAGAATTGATAGATCTCAGCATTCCCTGTTCTCTCTATGCTGTAGGGATTATATATCTTTTAAAATAGAATTTCCACCATTTTAGTCTAGTGGAGTTGTGGAGGACTGAAAATAGCATTTCAGTCAGCCCTGCTTGGCTGCTATTCTTCCCAGATGGCTCGGAGCACTTTCCTTCAAAGAAATTCCTGTCACAGCTTCCACACACGTCTGAGGCACCAACAATGCATTTCTGTGTCAGCAAAACACTTCTGACAACTGCAGGCACTGCTTGTGTTTGAGGGCATTCTGAGGAAATAACCTCTGCAGTTAAATGCTTGCAAATTTGCCATTGTGTTGGCTCAGCCCTGCTGCTTTCCCTGCAGGAGAGCCTGGCTGGGTTCTGTGAGCTCTGCTGGGTTTGGGTTCCCCGTTCCTGGTGTGACGCTCTCGTGTCCCTTTGTGTTTTGTGTCCCCCAAAGCCTGGCTGGGCTCCCGCAGCAGAGCCAGCATCCCTGCCTGCCACATCTGTGGCAATTCCACCCAGAGGAGATGTTGCAAGACAGTGAGTCCCCGGTGGGATGTAATAGAATGGAAGCAGATGGTGAGCTGAGGAGAATTTCAGGGGAGGATTACATTTTCCAGTTACTGTCTTTTTGATTTCACTGTTATTGTCTGATGAATTGTGTCAGATTTGATCCTTCAGATTGAAAAGCTGCTCCTCAACGTGCTCCCAGATGTACAGATAAAGTAAATGCCTGCTGCCAATGTACTGTCTTAGAAACTTAATTTTTTAATGCCTATTAGAGGGGCCTCTCATTCTGCCACATGTACAGTGATTTCTGTCTCCAGCTAAGGATTTTGGTTCTGTCACAGATTGTGGGGTGTCAGGAGCCTGTTGGGGTTTGGTACATAGCATACCTGAGTACTCAGCATTTACTCCTGGCCAAGGCAAGCAGAAAGGCTTTCTCTGTCCTGCGGCTGCTCTGCAGTCCCTGATCAGCACTGGGGCCTGCACACCCTGCTGGAAAAGCCAGACCCAGAGAGGAGGGAGACACAGAGAGCTCAGACCCTTCATTTGCAGACCCAAATGTGTAGGAGGACGCAGTATGGGTAATGTACAATGTAATCTTATCACCCAACGAGTTGCAGCTGGACCCTATTACTAAAGATTAGGAACAGGCCTGATCTAAACAGGCAACACCTGTAGCAAATAAGAACAAGTGGCATAAAAGGGAGGAGTGAGAGGAGTCAATTGGCTGCTGCAAGGAGCGGGAACAGTCAGTGCTCAGAGGAGCTGCCTACGAGAAACATCGAGGAGGTATGAAACTCTGAGGATATGGATCCCTTGTGCCATAATGATAAAAGAACTGTTGGTAAATAAGACAGCCTATAATGATAATAGAACTGCTGTAATGTATAAGACAGCAACTCTTGATATATAAGACAGCCTATAATGATAATAGCACTGTTGTAATGTATAAGACAGCACAAATGTGAGCCCATCCCCGGTAGGAGGGCAGGGTCAGCTCCTGAGGAGCTGATTCAATGCAACTGCATAAAAATATTGCCCTTTCTACAATACCAGTTTAACACTTGGATGTGTAACTTAAATAGTTGTGCTTCAAAATGCTTTAAAATGTGTATGAGAAAAAAAAAATCAAAACTTATTTTCAGCACAAGGATATTCTCTGGGTAGGCTCTACCTGTTCCTTCAAGCAAGATTGATACTTTAAACACTCCAACAGTAGAAAGATTTTCATATGAATTATGTAGAATCAGGCCTTAAATCTTGGATGGAATTAAGCTGTTCTCTAACTATGGCCAAACATTGTTGTGCCTGCCCCTGTAGCAGATGTTGCCAGAGTAATGGTATTTTTTTGTTTCTTATTGCAAAATGCTCATTATTCTATGGTGACTACACATGTAAAAGTATAACTAGAAACAGATGTTTTCTGTGTCATTCCTTCCTATATTCTTATAGCATGTTCAGTCTTACTCTCCTTTCCCCTCAGTTAAATCCTACATGTGGATGTATTCTATTATGGAAAACAAGGTTATAGAAGGATTTTGACTCTTTTGAATTGAATTGAGATATGAGGAGTGGGTAAATCCAAATGAGGTTTAAATTTGTAGTAGATCATAATGACAGCTTTCTGACTGCTTCCTTTTATTTAGTGTTGGCTCATTTACTCAGGCCTAGAGACTCATAAACATTGCAAGTGCATGTGTAAGTGCAATGAACTTCTCTTCTAGGCTGTTATGTCTCAGCCTCCTCCAGTGTTTTTTGAGAAGTGCCATTTCATATCTTGCTTTGATCTCCCTGCTGCACAGGTGTTGTAGATAACCAGGACATTTGAGCTTGCTGCTGATGTTTGAGCCCTGCATTCTGTGCTGGAACATGCTTGGGAAGGGTTCTTGTTTGATATTTTTTATGCAAGAATGGTTTAGAAGGATTGGAACTTTACAGTAATTCTGAATGTTGGACTTAGCTGGCATCTGTTACTTTCTGGAGCCTAAAGAGATTAAAGGCTAACCTCAATAATCTGAGGAAATTTTATCTGTATTTGTGAGAACCTGCCCAAACAGCCCTAGCTGTATCTCCTCCAAGGAGGCTGCTGCACAGGCTGCCTCACTGCTGATTTCACCCAAAAATGAGGCAAAGACAGCAGTTCTGTGTAAAAAGGAGGGCACAGGGGCAGTGCTGGTCATACAGCCTGCCTGGGAAGGAACAGGGTGTGGATTGATAGGAAGGACTCAGGGCATCAGCATCTCATTGTTGGCTTTGCAAACCAGGTGCAGTTCCCTAAAATGTGATTTGTGATAATTCACTTGTGGCGAATTTTTGGAAGGGATTTGAGACAGGACTTCTGAATTATTTTTAGGTGTTGTGGTTTATTTTCTTATCTTCATAGGCAGGAAGGGTGAATTTGGCTCACATCTTTACAGCATGGTTCAGAAGGTCATAAGACCCTTAGTTACAAACCTTTTAAGGAGTTATTGACTAATAAAATACTGCCAACAAGGTTATTTATGTTTTTGACCCAATCCTTAAATATTTCCTCTCATGGACCCGTGCTACACTGTAAGCTTTCTTAGCCAATCATGTTATGACACACAAACCTACACTGCTGCATTCCAAATGCCTTGTTTACCTCTGTAACTACTTTTATTGTTGCTATATCTTAAACTCTAAAACTCTAAACTGTCCTCTACTTGGCCTAATGTAAATCTTTACATTAAGCTGTAAACTATCCGTTTAAAATTTGTATTATGTAAAACTTTAAACTATAAATCCACATTCTCACTTCTGTCACCTAAGTTTGGAAGCCTCTTCCTGTGGTGGTGTTCAAAGGGGTCCCAGGATGAGAGAGGGGATGAGAATCTTGACTCCATGTTTCAGAAGGCTGATTTATTATTTTATGGTATATGTTATGTTAAAAGTAAATCATATAATAAAAGAATAGAGAAAGGATTTCTTCAAAAGTCTAACAAGGAATAGAAAGGAATTATTAAATCTTGTGACTGCTCACAGCCTTGACACAGGTGGCCGTCATTGGTCATCAAGTAAAAGCAATTTCCCATGCTGGGTAAACAATTCTCCAAATCACATTCCAGAGCAGCAAAACATGGAGAAGCTGAAGCTTCTCAGGAGAAAGGATTATAACAAAAGGATTTTTCAGAAAATATGTCCGTGACATCTTCCAAGATCTCAGATCAGATCCTGGGTTTAATTCTAAGCTTTGACCCAAAGTTCTGCAAGTTCCTTGCATTTTGGATTCCAACAGTTGTTTATGTAGAGTACATTGTTTATTGGCAGCAGTTATTGGAAGGAAAGGTATAAAGACATCATTATATCCTTGTATAAGGGCAGATATTGTGCAATTCTCACCATCTTTAGACACACATGGAAATCACACCATGAATGTGCACATCATTCCTGAGTGCCCCCAGGAAAATGCACCTGCACACAGAGGAATCCTGTCTCACCTGGCTGAACTCAGGGGCACCAACTGCACAAACTCCATCCTGCATTTCCATGGGCTCTCACTCGAAAATGGAGGTTCCATGGGCAAAAAAACCCAAAAAACCAGCACAAATGACAAGAATTACACTTCAACAAGCACTAGGATTTAACAGCATTTAGATGGGAATGGGTATTTAGTTGAAACTTTGATTTATGACTTTATTAATCCAAATCAGAACTCTTACTTCTGTTGCACCTGGTTTGCATTATTCCTATAGGATGGGAATAATGGAAAAAGCACCCTGAGTTTATTCTCCATAAAGGGAATTTGGGGCTGCATCTGGCCATTTCAGGAGTACTTTCAAGCATTTCTATCCCAGCAATCTCCATGCCATGAAAGCCCCACAGGCTGTTAGACAGTTACATGTCTTTTTGTTCCTCTCTAATGAAGCTGTAATAAGGCACCAAATCTCTTGGAAATCATTTCTCCAAAATGAAATAGCAAAGCAGTGCTGAGCTGGGCTATTGCAGCCCTGTCAGCACTGTGTGATAAAGTAGCATAAATACAAATTACACCAGCAGCAAGAGTTTTTGGTACACAAAAATAGGAAATATTACTTTTCTGTGCATGTTTTTGGTTTAGCATGACTGCTGAGAGCTCTGGGGATTATCCTACATGAATTTCAGCAATGGTGTAGAGCCCACTGAGCTCCTATCTGCTAGGTCCTGTGAAATTAATGGCAGTGGGAAAAGCAGGAGTTTCATCACTTTTGGAAAATACTGGAAAGTGAAATGAAATTGCTAGTTTTGAAAGAGCCCAGCGGACTACAAGGATGTCATGATGACTCCTGGTGACCCACTGGGCTGTTAAGACATAAATAATTCTTGAAATGGGGATCAAAGTTATGTTTATTAGATTTTTTTCCCCCAAAAAAGCAATGTGAAAGTTCCACATCAGGATTGGCCCTGTGTAATTGAGTATTTCTGTCATACCTGGGTGTGCTCATTCCCTTTTCCCACCCTGAACAAGCCCAGAGGAGCTGGGCCTGGCTCCTCCAAACTGCCTTGTGCCATCCCAGGAATGCACCTCCCCTCTGCCTTTGAAAAATAAGGTTCTTTCAAAATCATCAGGAAATTATATTGCTCTGAAAGAGCCAAATCATATTTTATCAGCAGGGCTCCTCTGAGCAGAGCTTTAATGAGTGTGGAAATACAGGATTTAAAGTGACTGCCTTATAATGCTGCACATAAATGCTACTTCCACTTGCCCTATGAATGTTATTTCTCATAGAAACTCCTAAATTAAGTAGTGCAGACTGGTAGAAATATTTTTCTGTGTTTGCATCTTTGTTTTTGAACCTTCTGCCTGAACAAATTTGTAAATTATGTACATTTGTTTTTCTTATCCCACTGTACATAAATTGTACAGATAAAATCAATACATTTTATTGTGCTACAATTGGCTATACAATATAAACCTGAAGACCAAGACAAACCAGACATAAATATATACTTTTCAGGAAGCTATAAAAGATGTATGGGGTTGATTTCTTTAGCACAGAGAAGAATCTGTAACCTAACTTTGTTGAGAGAAAATTTCTCTGAGTTGCAGTTGTGAGAGATGAACATAACACTGATCACATAGAGGATGGATGAATTTGTGGAGCTATTTAAATTTGGGGAGTAATGCTTTTGTTGGTATTTTTCTGTCCTTTCTGTGCCTGTTTTAGTGTACTCTTCTTCCATTTCCAACTTCACAATTCTTTACCTTTATTAACTTTAATTATAAAGATTTTATGCCCCCATAAAGGGCTTTAGTGGAAAATCAAACCAGATACTGTAGGAATAAGATTGTTGAAATAAATAAAAACACTTGACAGTGTCCACTATGAGGACACTGACCTCATAGTGGATGGATTAATTTGTGGAGCCATTTAAATTTGGGGAGTAATGCTTTTGTTGTTATTTTTCTGTCCTTTCTGTGCCTGTTTCAGTGTTCTCCTCTTCCATTTCCAACTTCACAATTCTTTACCTTTATTAACTTTAATTATAAAGATTTTATGCCCCCATAAAGGGTTTTAGTGGAAAATCAAGTGTTTAAAGAGGCTCCCATACATGGAGGGAAAGGGGAAGAAAAAAGGGAAAGAAAAAAGAGAAGGGAAGGGAAAGAAAAAAAAGGGAAAGGAAAAATAGGAAAGAAAAGGGAAATGAAAGAGAAAGGAAAAGGGAGAAGGAATTCCTGTGATTTAGATGTTGGAGACAAGCAGATGGATTCTGTGTCTTACTGAAAGCATACAGGTCTTTTGTGGAGTCATGAGGAGACATTTGTATTTAAAGAATCTCTTAACAGACCACCCTGATCTCAGTGACTTATAGACACATTAATAATAATACGACAAAATGGTGCTGTTTTTGTAAGGCTAAATGTATTTCTGTTGCTAACATTTATTTTTCTTAAAGACAAAAATAGATCCTGCTGCACCTTTCTGACCATGACATTGTGTGTTTTGCCCAATCCTTTGGTATTTTTGAGAACTGTGAAAGTCAGCTTGCTCGTCCTTAATGTTAGCTTTCCATTTCCTATGATTTACTGGAAAGAGGCAAAAACCCTGAGAAAAGCCTTCATAAAATGGAACTTTAATTATCAGTATGCAATCCAGATTTAGAGGGCTTCTTTCAGTATGTATTTTTTTTTTTTTTTTACCAAGCTGTGAACCTCAGTTAATTTTAGAAAGTCTGATGAACCAAAATAGATGTCCTCTGCTTGAAAGTCAGATGATTCAGTTGAACCACAGACCCTTGAGCTCTTCAGGGCTGCATGGCTGTGGAGGCTCTGACTTTTAAAATGTGTGTTAATTGTGGAAATGGAAATCAGATCTGTTTGGGAGTAATTTTTCCCCTTCCTGAAATATTTTTCTGCAGCATGGTTTGAGCCTTTATTGAAAATCTGTGAAGATATTATCTTCATGTTAATAGTTAGTGTTTTGGACCCCAGATTCAGGAATTTCTGGGGATTTCTTTCCTCCTTTGGCCCATGGTTAGAAATGGGCAGGTCTCTGGGTTTCTCTCACTGGCCAAGGAGGTTTTGTCACAAGGAGAAAACAAAAGGAGAAGCAGAATTCAGATAAAAAGAATCCGTCTAGTTTGAAACATCCCCAGAGCCTTTGCTGCCATGTTTGGGACCTCCATCCCTCCAAGGAGTCAGAAATTGGCCTTTCAGAGTGGGTGCCCTGATTCCCAAAGCTCCTGCTGCCTGTTTGTCCTGCTGACAGCACAGGAATTGAATGTTCAGCACATCCTGAAGTCATCCTGGGATTTGGTTCTTGTTTATTTGGGCCTGTGCCTGGAGAATGGCAGCCTCCCATTTGTAATCCAAGCCTGCAAGGAGCTGGGATGAAAGTTCTCACTTTTTTCTTTTCTTTCATTATTATTATTAGGCAGCCTTTGAAACTTAGAACAATAACTTTGGAGCTCCCACCAGATTTTGGGGGGGACAGGGGGAATAATTGAAATTTGGAAGGAAAAAGAAAGGAGAAGTTTTCATTTAAAAAAATCTGGCTCTGTAAAAGAAAGAGAGAGTGCACATGCAAGGCTGAGTGGATGCACATTCCACCAGACATACACAGTCTCTTCCAAGCCTTTGTTCATATTTTAATCTGGCTCCAGTTCTCCCAGCAGATTTTCCATTTGGACCCTGCATTTGTGGCATATTTGCAGTCTCAGGCCCTCAGCAAAAGAGCACTTTGGAATCAGATATCTGAAAAGCATCATGATGGGAAAAGATTATTTACAAACACGACTTTAAAATATAGAATGGGATGTTTTATATAGAAAATAAAGTGTCACCACACTGGAGATATTTCAAGAAGCCTCATCTTATCTATTTTGTTTTTGTAGAAATGATTCAGTGTTTGTGGTAACATCACAAGTACAATGTGGCTTCCACTGAATTTGTATTTTGAGACACTGAGTGCAATCCACTAAATACAAATCAAAATTAGAAGAGGTTTCAGATTCCTTTAGTGGAATGCTTTAAGGGACAAAGTTCTGTTAAATAGAAAAGCTTCAGAACACAGAATTTGGGTACATCACTGTAGGATTGTGGGGGAAAACACAGCAGAGCAGCATTCAGATGTGAGCTGGGTTTACTGATGTGCAATCCTTTATTTCCAATGCAGCTGGAAACTTGTGGGGTCTGGATATCACACATGCTCCTAAATGCTGCATAAAAATAAGGGGTGCACATGGAATATAAAAGCAAAATATTACCCCTTAATTTGCCACAAATTCAAGATAAATATTTCTGTCAATAAGAAGTTTTCCAAGACAGTTTTCAGAACATTTAATAATGCTTTTTGGCTGCAGACTGCTCAGTTTTCAAGCACAGGTAGCTCAATCTAAAGTGTGCTGTGTTTAATTTGCTTTTTTCTTTTTTTTCATTAAAGATTTTCCCACAGTAAACTACTACAGCTAAGTTCTATTTGTGCCCATGGTTTTCTGAGGATGAGATATTGCTTTTTTCCTATTTTCACTTCTTTCAACAATGTGGCTTAATATGGAAGGTAAAACTTTGGTTCCTAAAGCATTGTTCACACATGCAGATAAAGACATCACTGAAATTGTCCTCTAAAGCACCTGGTGCGACACTAAAAAAGCAAAAGCTAAACTTTAGAGACAAGTAACTCCAATTTCCTTTTGCTGATCAGAGCATACACAATTCTCCTGTTATAAATTGGTTTTGTGCCACAAATTGTTTCCTGAATTCTGCCCGGTATTCATTCGTTAAGGACATTTTAAGCTGCAAAAAGCACAAAAGCAGCAAGGTTTTGGTTGGCAGAGTAGCAGAGGGGTGAGGGAGGGGATTTCAGGGGTCTCTGGCACCCAGGCACCTGTGGGTCCTCCTGCTCCTGTGTGTGGGTGCACCTGCCTTGCACCCAGACCCTGCTTGGAATCTGCTAACAGCACTCATTGTAATTACTGTGTATTACTTAATTGGGATTCGTGTAATTATTATTTTAAACTACTTTACATGTCCTGATTTGAATTTTTAATTCGGAAAACAGATATTCAGCCCTTCGATCTGATTCCCTTTGGATGGCTGTGCATGGAGCATACATTTTAATGCTGCAGGTTATTTGTATGCAACAGGGTTTGCCCAATCTACACTCCTGAATCAATGCTGGTATTTATCTGTGCACAGTTACAGCCTGTCCAGGGTAATGTATTTTAATTCATAAAATCCATGTTTAGTCACATAATAAAACTATTTAGATTTGGCATTCTTTAACAAAATATGTACAAAATACTTTCCCTTACAAAGTGCAAGACAGATTTCTATGGATTTTTACCTTCTATGCATTTTTACATGCATTCTGTTAAAAAAAATCTAGCTGTACCTGCATACAAATTTTATTACTTGTTCTTTATTTTATTATATTTTATATTATCTTTTATTATATTGATATATTTTATTTATACATGATTTATTATTTATAATTTTATTATTCACTATTTTTATTATTTAATATTTATTTTATTTATATAATATTTTATATTTTTACTTTATATTATATTTTATTACTTGTTCTTTATTTCAGAAAAATAATTATATCATTTTTAGAACTCCCCTTGTTGAGATTCCAAGAAAGGTGTAAAGATAGGATGGTAGGAAGTGATGAACCAGGTGTGACTTAAAGAGAATGGATAAATTTTCTATTTGGCTGCAGCCTCTATGAGCTCATGACAGCTGATACTGCAATATTCATTTTCTATAAAGTTATGGGGGTGTCACTGGCCTAGGGAGGTGTTTCCCTCAGGGTGGTTTCAGTCCTGGTGTTCTGACACATTGTCTATATAATAATAATTAATTATTAATAAATAATTAACAAAAAATTAATAATTAATAATTAATTAAAATATTAATAAATATTGATTTTATATATATATAAATCAATATTTATAATAATTATTTTCTAGTATATAATAATAAATTATTCTAATTCTAATATATAGTTATTATTATTCTAAATTAATTATTATATTCTAAATAATCAATTATTATATATTATTCTAATATATAATAACTAATTATTATTCTAAAGTAGGCCCTGAAACACCACCAGGATCTTATCCAGAGGCACCAAGCCTGCCCAATGTATAAAACAATAAGGCAGACACTATTTTAACACAATAATTTGGACAGCCTTACTTTGTTCAATGTATCTCCAAATGTTTGGCGTGGTGTCATTATCTATATTCTGTTGCTGAAAGGCTAAGTGTGTCTCATGAAGAAAATCTCAAAAAGATTTTAATTAAGTTAAACTAAAATAAGAACTGAAGTATAGAAAGTGCTCTAAATAACCTTTAATATCAAGATAAGCTCATAGCATCTTCCTAAGTAGAAGTTAGTACAGGCAGGTTAATATTCCTTCAGTGAAGAAAATGAAAACACAATTGTACATTTGGTTTTAGAGGTCTGGAGTGCTTGGCTCCTTTCAAATCCTGTTTTCCTCCTGTGTTTGTCTGAAGCAGACAGAGAATGAGCCAAGCCTCTCTGCAGCTCTGGCTCTAATGCCTCCCAGCAAACAGAGTTCCCTTATTGCTGAGAACCTCTGGTTCCCTGCCCTTGATGCGGAGAAAATGAGAATATTCCCGATGGAATGTGAGGATTGCCCCTGCTCAGTCTGGTGCCACGGGAGCAGCTTGCTCACAGCAATGTGGGAATGCAGTTTGTGCAAGCCAGTCCAGGGCACAATGCACTCCATCACCCCCTTGCCCCATCAGCAATCCTGGAATGCCCTGCAGAGGGAGCCACACCTGGAGAAATCATCACAATTAAAAAATTTGTGGTTTTAAACAGCAAAACAACATGAGTTTGCAGTCTGGAACACGTGGTGAACTGCCTGCAGCCTGTCAGGTGCCAAGCGGTCCAGTGTGGAGATTCTTAGTTTAGAAAAAGAACATAGATAATTTCTCCCTGGGAATCTTAGAGGAAAAAATTAAGACAATTATTATCTCTCTATTATCTCTCTGACTATTCATAGTCACCAATAATGTGAGATGTTTCTACTTTGAGACCAGTCTGGTCCCAGTTAGGAAGGGAGGCTATAAAATTCACTGCTTCTTGCTGGTAAAGGTTCTTCTCGAGCCCTCTGATCCACCTGAAGATTGGAGGCTTTCTTTCCATCCCTGACTCAACATTCCAGGAGCTCCAGCATCTCAGAAACCTCCCAGATCTCCCAGGGCTGCAGCCTCATGCTGGATTCATGGCCTGTGCTCCCCATTATGGTATTTCCAGGCAACCCCAGTGCGGGGAGAGAATGATGCATCTGAATCCATCTTTTCAGAAGCTAATTAATTACTTTATTATACTATATTATTCTATACTATATTACACTATATTACATTACATCTAAACTGAATCTGCCAAGCACTCAACTGCACTGACTGCACAGAAACTTGTGACTGTCAGTGACAGCCCCAACACACACACAGCTTGGTCTTGATAGGTCAAGGAAACAAAACACCATCACTCTGGGTAGACAAATCTCCATATTGCACTCTTCTTTGGCACAACACAGGCACACCAAATGATAAGAATTGTGTTTTTCCTTTCTCTGAGCTTCAGAATGTGAAATCCAGAAATATTCTTGGGAAGAGTTGTGCCTTTCTTTTCCCTGAGAGCAGAAATGTGGTGACCCCCCATGCCTGTGTGCATGTCTTGTGCTGCCCATGCCATTCACAGGGCAGTGTTTGCACCTCCAAGATGCAGCACACACAGCTCAGATCCTTTCCTGTGCCCTGCCCAGTGCTCAGCCCCACAGCTCCTTGGCCTTTTGCTTCCCCTTCTCGTGCTGCTGCTCCTGCTGCCTGGACATCTGCTCCCAAAACCCGAGTTTTTCTCTTCCTTTTCCCCTGCCCTTGATGAATGGCCTGTATCTCACTGCCAAAGCTCACCTTTTTCTGAGCAGAGGAAGATTGATGGGGCAGGAGCAGCAGAGGAGCAGGTTCTGTGTCCTGGCTGCTGCTGGGCT
This sequence comes from Zonotrichia albicollis, assembly GCF_047830755.1. Classification (NCBI taxonomy): domain Eukaryota; kingdom Metazoa; phylum Chordata; class Aves; order Passeriformes; family Passerellidae; genus Zonotrichia; species Zonotrichia albicollis. The sequence goes on along the minus strand of NC_133834.1, from coordinate 12,817,199 downwards.
CTCCCCCAGGGACTGGCAGCAGCCTGAGTTCCCTGCAGGAACCCAGATCCTACCAAGCTGCTGAGGAACCAAGTGGGATTTTGAGACTCCTACTGCACAGGCTGAATGTCTCTTAAAAATAGCAAGCCCGGAGTGTTCTGTTGATTTTCTGTCATGGAATGCTTTGAAGGGCAAATATTCCTTTTTGTTTTGCACAGATGGCATAATTTTGGTGGATGAACTCAGCATTATCAAATAGAAGTTTATATGATTTTCTTTGTTTCAAATGTTAAGAAACAAGATGAAAGACTCTAAATATTCTTGGTCGAAACCATTAATCATTCCTACACTGCTCTACTAACATTTAAAAACGCTATTTCCCTTTAACATGTTTCCTGTACATTTTTACTAGTAAAATGAATGCAACAATAACCTTTTTGAAAGACTATCTAGTTAAATTAGTTGCACTTTTAAATATAATGGGTCCTTAAGGCCAGGTTTTCAAGCCCTGTGTGTGTCAAGGCGGCTCGCTTAGATCAGGGGACTCGTGCCAGATAGCAACTACAGAAGATCTGAATAGAAAGGTGAAAACAGTTGTTTATGAAAATTTGCAGTCTAAATTTAGGCAGACAAGGGGAAAAAATCAAGGGTGACTGAAAGAGAATAGATATCTAAGTGATATTGGCTTTAACAGGTTCCCAATCATGAAGACATAGGATGGATAGAAATGTGCTGGCAGAAGTTAATGGCTTTGAAAAGAAAAGATGAAATGTACAGTAATACCCTTGAAAGTGCTGACTTCATGAGTCAACATTTAAATGGGAGCCTGTCTTCCTGCTAAATAGCTTTTCAACTTCTTCCTTATCATAGGAGTCCTTAATTAAAATAGTTCAAAGGAGCTGGGTCATAAAACTGCATTGGGGTTTTTTTGTGCTGAAAAGAATTTCTGCACTCAGCAAGACTTCATCAGTCCTCAAAACTTAGCAGTTGAGTCAATAGTCTTCTTTTCACTCTGGTGAACTGCACGTTGAGAATGCCATAAGCAATTATTTAATCTCTGCAACTGGGGGTTAGTTCAGGACCACAGTGGGCTAATTAAAAAGTGCTTCAGTGTGTCATTGATTTCTTGGTGTGACCACAAAGTCCTGCTTGCTTTGAAGGAAGCAATGCTGGCAGCCAAGCTCACTGCAAACTCTGAGGGGTGCAGAGGAGCCAAACATTTCTGTCGTGCAGATTGTCAGGGCACAGAGGGGAGGGAGGAATCAGGAAAGAGCAGAAAGCAAAGAGATTTAACACACAGGGGAAAACCGAGTCTGTGATATTGGTTTGAAATACCTGTGCTGTCTGTGACACTGGTTTAAAATCACTGTTCCATCAGCCAGGCTCACAGCATTCTGGAGGAAGGTTCTGTTGCAGGAAGGGCTGCACTGCCAGCACCAAGCCCTGCCTTTCTGTGATCTATTTGCTTGTCAAAGCATCAGCATCACCAATTCATTGCAGCGCCTCACCAGTGACCTCCTCTTAGCCCTGCTCTCTGCAGTTTGCAGTTTCATTCATTTGTCATGTTGCAATCCTGTTTCTGGTTTAAATTTCCACTTCTGTTGAAGACATAAGTCCAAGTAGTAGAGTGAAAAATCCCATAACCTCATTCATAACTGTCATGACCTTTAATTCAGAAGCCATGGCTCTGGAATAGCTGTGGTTAATAGTCTTTTTAAGAGGTCTAGTCAGGCTTTGTCTGAAAATTCATATAGTAATGTTGATTGGAAAATTGATAAGACTCATGGGGAAAGTGAATTGGAAAATAGACAGCTCAACATTTTAGTCTTTTTTTATTATTATTATTTCAGTTCAGCTGCCCTGTTAGCATGCTGCTTGCTCTGATTCTGCTCTGTAGATTTGTGCTTTATGTAGGACATGAAGGCAGTTAGGTGAGTCTGGTGACATGGGAGGATATTATCAACTCCCAGGCAAGTGTAGCATGCTTGAAAACTGAATGATGTGTAAAGCTAATCAGGTGAAATATTTTGCTTTTTAAACATTTATATTTCTGTAAAATCTGTTCTCTGCATGAAGCTGCTGCCCACCTGAATATTCTTGCTCATTTGCTATTAAAAGAGTTTCCCTAGGAAATAAAACCCAATTGACAGTTTTTACCTTGCTACCACTACTGAGAAATAAGATGTGCTAGCCTGCAGTAATTTATACTGAGCTGCTGTGAGCAATGGCTGAGGGGGGGCTGTAAAAATCCCCCTCTGATTGTCTCTGCATTTCTGGACTCTTTGCAATCAAGGTAGCAGCTCATGCAGAACACAACCTTCCTTCTGCTTTGGAGTCAGATCTGTGCCTGACTGATTACAAACCCAATTAGCTATCTTCTGGAGGCTAGGATAAACTCCAGATATTCCATCCTGGAGGATTTCACAAAGTTGAGCACACGAATGACTGAAAAAGTATAAAACTAAATTAAGAGCTCAAGTCCCCTTGTCTCCTCAAAATTCCTGCCTTGGTATTTAGAATTCTATTTACACCCAAACCAGCTCCACTGCTGAAGGAATGGCATCTGTCAAAGTCAATGTGATGTGCCAGTAAACCCCTCATATTTTTGCCTCTTTTCCCACATACCAAGAATTGCTTTGACATGTTGAAACAAATGCCACCAAATCCATTTTCACAAATTTTGGTTGTACTCTGATTCTCAGCATCCTTCTGCTTCTTGCCTTTTCCAAAATAATACACTAACTTTATTGTCATATCCACAGTGTTGGGAGATTATCCAACTCCCATAAACTAATTTAAATGAAGCATCACCTTGTTCCTAGTGAATTCAGGATCTCTCACTTGTGTGTGCATTCATGTCACAGACAACCTTTATGAAAAATCCTTTCCTTAGGATTTTTCTTCCTGAGAATCTGAGAGGCCTCAGGAATAAAATCTAAACATTGATTATCTGCTGCTGTGGAATGCAACAGGTGCATCTGTGATTGGTCTCATGTGGTTGTTTCTAATTAATGGCCAGTCACAGTCAGCTGGCTTGGACTCAGTTATTCATTCTTCTTTTTCTATTCTTAGCTAGCCTTCTGATGAAACCTTTTCTTCGATTCTTTTAGTATAGTTTTAATGTAATATATATCATAAAATAATAAATCAGCCTTCTGAAACATGGAGTCAGATCCTCATCTCTTTCCTCATCCTCAGACCCCTGTGAACACAGTCACACTCACTCCCTCCCCAATTCCTTTAAAACTCTTGCATAGCTGGGCTCCTCTCAGAGCATCAAAAATAAACTTAAATGCTTCAGACTGCTCTGGTTTGGAGGAAAGCTGTTCTCTTGTTCTCTCAGAGTCTCACTGGATGCTGGGACCTGCTTCTTGCAGCACAAACATTGGCCTGGTGCAGCTCACGTATTTCCCAGATTGCCAGGAAATTGATTTGAGGATTTTGAGAGCTCCTTTCTTGCTCCTGGCTCACCTTGCCAAGCTGCTGAACTCCACGGGAATGTGGAGCCCCCAGGAAGGCACACAAAGCCCTGCCTGCAGCTTTCCCACCACGCTGGGCAGCACAGCAACCCCTCCAGCTGGCTCCTGCAGAGCTGCCCAAAGCCACAGCTACCCACACATCCAGCCCTTTCATGGCTCCTCACAGGGCTCTCAAAGGAAAAAAAAAATCTCATTATTTTGTTGTTAAGTCCACAGTGTTCCAAACTGCACCGGCTCCTTGGTCAGAGTTCAGCGCAACAAACTGTGTAGGGAATATTTTTTTGACTCAGATAAATAAAGTTTTGGGAAATATATTACACATTGCTGGTGGTTTTGAAATGTAGTGAGTGCTCTGGGAGGCAGAGCAGGAGGAATAGAGCAGACAGCCTGTTGCATGTAACAACACCTTCCCTATTCTTGATGAAACAGAAAATACATTTACAGAGGCTGTTTCATTGCTATTTTCCCTATATTTTGTCCTCTTCCAGCTTCTTGTTGGAGCCCCCTGAATGGTGGGGCATCCAGAGAGACAGAAAAGGCCTTGAAGCTGTGTAAGTGCTGCTCAGCACTTGCAAATCAAACATCCCTGTGTTTACCACAAATCCAAACCACAGCACCATGGGGCTGGTATGGACAGAATTAACTCAGCCAAGTCAGCAAAGCAGGTTTCCTGCATCTCCAAGAACTTCCCCCAAACTGTTGAAAATGTATGATTCATTTCCACTGCCCATTTCATAACTGAGAATACCTGGACCAAGATTAATGTATTTCTGATTTCCTGCTGTGAACCTGAGCTGAGGTAGGAAGATCATATTTCTGTTCAAATGAGTGTTCTTCCTTAAAAACCCCAAACATTTTACTAAGCAATGCATTTTCATACTACCGTTATCTCCTACACCTTCTCTTTCCATATGATTTTCCACAGTCCTAAGCAAAGCTATCTTCTCTCAGATAAGTCTCCTTAAATCTAAAAATCCTCCAAGCTGTGCCATCATCATCATCATCATGCACCCTCCCCTTATCAATATATTTAAATTTCTGGTATTGGATGCTTTCCTCTTCAGTCACAGAGCTGGGTGTCTCATTAGTGCTGATTAATCACTGTGCAGTTCCAATCTTTTTGTGAGGTTGAACCGGAAAATATTCTCCTAAATACAAATGCTGTTTGCAAAGTTGTAGCTCAGAAATCGTTCACAAATTGCATTGTTCGGATTCTGCATTTTACCAGCCATGGAAATTTTTGGAATTTATTGTGTGAACAAGTTATGGAGACGTTGTTTTCTAGTGACTGCAGGTGCTATAGGTTTTTAATGCTTTACTTGATGCATTTGACTGATTTTTTTTTTTTAGTGGATTCCCAGCCCTGTTGTCAGGTGAAGTGTCCTGGCAAAGCTGTGGCAGTAGCCAGCATTCAAAACCCTGGATTCTGCCAGATCAGCCAAGTAAATAAGGCAGTTTCTGCTTCTCTCTAGGAAATCATAAACACCATCCTTAGCTGTTGGTGTCAGGCTGCTTCAGCAGTGCTGGCTGTGAAGTCAGCAAAGTGATTAATGACTCATTAAAAATTAATACATTTCCCCAAAGAATTTGCAGGGATTCTGCTGTGAAATTCTTGCTGTACTCCGTGGGAGCTACACAACTTAATCCCCGCGACCTGCGCTTTGTGAGTAACCTTTTGGGAAATAAGCAACTTAAGCAGCTGGAGACATGCAGTGTTACATGGCGCTGAGGGGCATTGCAGAGACAAATCAGAAACTAAAATGTCATGGGGAGACACAGGCTGGGCTCAGCAAGGGCTGTGCTGGGAGTGCCTGGCTGCAGGAGTCGTGTTCCAAGCACTGGAAACCTTTTGGGTGTCTCCATGCTGAGCTGAGAGGGGATGAGTGAGCAGGGAATTCACACGTGTGCAGTCAGGCTGTGGAGGGATGAGTTTGTTTGGGAAATATGTCATGTTTCCTGCAGAGGTAAAACCGAAATCCTGTTGCTGTTGAGGAGAAATACAGCAGTGAAGGGTGAGGTGTCTTTGACTTTTACACAAGCACCCAGCAGTTCATTGCAAACATGGGACACAGGCTGTGCTGAGCAGGGAAATCCTTCCTGCAGAAATGGGGCACAAGGCAGCTCTGTCTGAGGTGCACTTTTCCTCCACCTCAGAAAATATAGAATCTTCATTTATTTATTCATTTTCTCATATAGAAATTTATCATTTCCGTAGATTCTCCCCCCTGCCCCTCCTACTCTACAGAAGTTAGCTTTGATGCACAGGATAACATGCAGAACATTCTTCTGTGTCTTTAAATGCCAATTCCTGGCTTTGAACTCAAAGAAACAGATATTTATTTGCAGGCTTTCCCTGATAGATGTCCCGGAGTTAATTATGTGATATCTGTCTGAAGTTCTCCACTAGTTTTCTACAGAAGTACATTTCTTGCTTTGAACCATGCTTGGTATTTACTCAGGCACCAACTCCACTGCTGTTATAGGAGAGCCCAGGCTCTTTTGCTGTCAGGAAGTAGAAATTTGTGTGATGCTGGAATTATTTATTCCAGTTAAATAACCAAAGCAAGATCATTAACCTCATTGCAGCACTGTGACCATGCCCTCTTCTCCACACTCTGCTCTTTTAATCACACCATCGATCATTCATCATCTTTCATACCATAGTCAAAACTTTTGTCCTTGCCACAGCCTCTGAATCCTGTACTTTAAAACATGGTAAAGAAAAGGGAAAGTGAGTAGAACGAGGAATTGTCAGGTTTTTATCTTTATTTTATGCAACAGTTTATGATTTAGTTCTTCATATGCTTAGACAGGCCATGATCTTTAGGATCTGTATATTTTCACTGTACATCAGTGAATTTTTTTTTTTTCCCACATATCTTCAGGATCTGTATTTTTTCCTGTGCATCACCTATCACCCAGCATTTGGCAGACAGGGATGGGGTGTTAGGGATCAGTTTAGCAGTGAGCTGCAGACACACTGCCCCAATTGCTCCTCCAGGTCTGGCTGGTGTCTCAGGGGAGGGAAAATCCTGTGTCACACAAAGCCCAGCAGCTCCTCAGTGCTGGGCAGGAACCAGGCCCTGTGCCAGGGGTTGTTTATGTGCAGTTTTATTTCAGCAGTAAACACTGCAGGCACTCATTAAGCCCAACATTAAGAGTGGGTGACCTCTCGCTCTCCAAAACAGTCACATACAAATAGTAAATTAAATCAAGCATTAATCAAAACTGTAAAATAGCCTGCTTAAATCCTTTAGAAACAACACACCCACCACCTTCTTCCAAACCCTTGTCAAACAAATGGTTTTTGTGGCGTATCTGGAAGGTCATCAAGTCCTGGGCTATTTCAGGAGCAGGTTCCAGATGGTCTCCAGCACACTGAATAATGTATGTGTGTGTGGGAGTGGGGAGAGGGGCTCCAAGGAACCATTCCCTGACAGGAGGAAACCCAACCCATGCATTTTGCATTCATCTGTGCCCTGCTAGGTGTTTAAAAACCTCTCGTGTCCTTTGCTTCAAGTGGCAAAAATGACTTGTTTGGAGGATCTTTAGTGACAATATCAATTTCATATTTCACTCAGCAGCACTCTAGAAAACCTTTAGCTCCTGTTTGGGCTACAATTGTCTCAATTACAAGAGCACTGGTGTTTTAATGGGATCTGCTATTTGTAGTGTGACATTCCATAGGCAGTGACCTTTTATCCTGTAATTCCTGCCCTGCTACACTGGGAGAATCTCAACAGCTCCATGTGCATTGTTATACATAAGATAATGACATGGCAAAATGCAAATTCTTAAAGCTGCTTTGCATGAGTGTCATGGGGCTGTCTGGATGAATTTGCAGGGGGAATTTGCTTGATGATGAGCTCCACATGTCCCCCAGAGGGCTGGGCTTAATCCCCACAGGGCAAGGGAGGGATTCTGCCCCTCTTACCTGCTCAGGTGGGACCCTGCCCAACAGCACAAGGATGTGGAGCTGCTGGAGAGAGTCCACAGGAGCCCATGGGGATGCTCCCAGGGCTGGAGCCAGGCTGGGAGAGCTGGGGGTGCTCACCTGGAGAGGAGAAGCTCCAGGGACACCTCAGAGCCCCTGCCAGGGCCTGAAGGGGCTCCAGGAGAGCTGCAGAGGGACTGGGGACAAGGGATGGAGGGACAGGACACAGGGAATGGCTCCCAGTGCCAGAGGGCAGGGCTGGATGGGATATTGGGAATTGGGAATTGTTCCCTGTGAGGGTGGGCAGGCCCTGGCACCCATCCTGGATCCCTGGCAGTGCCCAAGGCCAGGCTGGGCAGGGCTGGGAGCAGCCTGGGACAGTGGGAGGTGTCCCTGCCATGGCAGGGGTGGAACAAGCTGAGTTTTGAGGTCCCTTCCAACCCAACCATTCCATGGATTTTTTTCAAATGCACAGACTAGAAAGGCAGCAAATGCTTTGTGAGCACAGGGTGTCCAACTCCAACAACCCATGTGCCTCAAACTTGAATGAATTCCCCTACACTGTGTGCAACAGGGAAAAACACTGATCTGATACTACACCAAGAACAAAATCAGAGTACCTGGACCAATTGTGGACTTGGTTCAGAGGTGAAAATAGGATTTATTAACCAGTGGTCTTCTCCAGCATTGCAGATTTTAGCCCTGATATTGCATTCTGGTCATGCTATAATGAAAATTGAAGGATCTTGAGTAAATAGACCTTTGGTGCTTTCATTTCTGCATGCAGGAAGATATAGACGGCACTGTATTGCTATCAATCATGGAATAAAAAAATCCCAAACAACACTAAATACTCTACAATAATGCTAAGTTTTAATGATACTAATTTTGTCAACAAATTTTTTGCTCCTTTTCCCATTGCCATCCATCAAATTCCCTCCTGGCCACAGCTCAAAATTCATGCTCTTGGTGAAATTCTGCTCATGTGTAGAGAGACCAAGGATATGGAAGAAATTGCACATAGATAAATCAGTGCATCGTTTTTGTCCTAAGGTAATAATATTTCAAAGTACTTTCATTCTGATGGTTTTCAGAATAACTATTTGAAGTGAATTGTTGGCCTTGGACAAATTCCTGGAGGAGATAATGACGTACATGTCACAAAAGAAATCATTGTTATAGGCACAGCTGGTGACAGTGCTCTGTGTCGACAAACAAGTAAGTTGACACAAAGCCTACCATTCAATTACTGGCATAAAGAAATCTCCTCTAAAACAAGATTGTAGACATGGCCTATGGCACCTCAAGTTTGAATAATACAGCAATGGGGAAAAATAGACAATATCAGCAATGAAGGAAGAGAAAAACTTAATTTCTAATGCTCACCATGTGCAGTTCAGGGGACTAACACAAAATTTAGATTTCCTATACCGTCAGTATTCAAAAATGGAACTTTTGTATTTTTTACATGACTGAAAATATGTTCTCAGTTTCACACCACAGATATTAGCTCAAGGTTCTTAAGATTTCCAGGCTCTCCATTTGAGTTCTCTTCTGCAGGTCTGTCACTGTTCATGAGCTCCAAAGTACATTAATATTGTTCTTCAGCCTCTGCAGGGGAATACACAAACCCACTCTCAGCAGCAAATTGCTCCCTGGAAAGATTGGATCACTAAAATGGATTGGCTATTGTCAAAATGTCACTCAGAAGACAATAGAAAACCAAAATAAAAGTGGTTCTCAAGCAGCTGCTGTCACTGCAGCACACGGGGATGCTCGGGGTTGCCTTTGGCTGGGCACTGCTCTGAGATACACCCTGGGCTGTGTCACTGTCATATCTGCTGAAAAATCCCTTTGCCAGCATTTCTTCTGCTGGGAAGCTGAGAAGCTTCAGCTTCTCCCCGTTTTGCTGCTTTGGAATGTGATTTGGAGATTGTTTATCAAACATGTGAATTGTTTTTAATTAATGACCAATTGTGGTCCAGCTGTGTTGAGGCTCTGAGGAGTCATGAGTTTGTATTACTCATTCTTGTTTAGACTTCTGATGTATTCTTTCTCTATAGTTTAGTATAGCATATATAATATAATATAATATAATATAATATAATATAATATAATATAATATAATATAATATAATATAATATAATATAATATAATATAATATAATATAATATAATATAAATGTATTACATTATCTCCACCAGGAATTTGTCCAAGGCCAACATTAATCTAATCTAATCAATATTATATTATATTATATTATATTATATTATATTATATTATATTATATTATATTATATTATATTATATTATATTATATTATATTATATTATATTATATTATATTATATTATTGTAATCAGCCTTCTAAGAACATGGAGTCATATTCATCTCTTCCCTTGTCGTGGGGGCCCTCACAAACACCTCAGGGGTGGCTGAGGAAAACTGAGTGTGAGAGCTCTGCAAGTCCCTGGCCTTCTAAAAAAATATTTAATAAAGAATGAGGAAGAGATGGTCATCATATACTGGGGGAATTTAGAGGGGTGAATGAGAACTACAGGTATTAATTACATTACTACATTACATTGCTACATTAATTAATTACATTATGGGCACAATTAGGGAGCATGTGCATTTAAATGGAGATCAGAGGATCTTTAATGATCATACCCATCCTGAGGTTTCCCAAGAAGCAGAACATGCTCAAGGAGCTCTGAGGGCTTGGAGAAGTGGCAAATGAAGCCATTATGCTCAGCCTTGGTTATTTCCACAGGGTTTTGCCCCTTCCTCTGGGGACTATTTCAGCTGGCAGATCTCCATTTCTGTTTCATGTGGGGCTCATCTGTTCCAAACACTCAATTCTAAACACACAATCTGCTGTCAATAAATAAGCAGTAATAGCACCCAGTCCATCACGTGGATGGAGGTGCAGGTTCCCTTCATGGCTGTGGTGGTTGGGGGTGAGCCAAGGCTCCCCCAGCCTTTCACACAGCTGAACCCTGCTCGTCCTCCAGGAGGAAAGTGCTGTGGAGCCAGTCTGGGTGCTTGAAATTACAGCAGCACATCAGAGAATTCTTTAGAAATGCAATGTTCAAAACAACAATGCTGTTACTGGTGGTAATCCACGATGGCAGGATGCACCAGGGTCAGTTTTATAGACAAATTACCTTCCTCATTGTCAGTTTATTCTCTAAATATTCACATCAAATGAGCAAAATTCATGTCCAAGGAGCTGTAAATCTGCATTTCCTAGAATATAAAGTTGTTTTCTGCCTGTGCTTTGGCTGGATTTGCTGCAGGGTTCTGGTGTGGGTACCTGGGACAAGAAAGTTTTGCAGTGCTCCTTTTTCACAAAAAAGAGAAACTCATGGCATCATCAGAGATGAAAATTTTAATTTAAAAGACAGATATTTTGTAACAAAAAACCAAAGAGGTCATTACTTATAGTCATGTGTTGGTTTCTGTCCAAATCCCAATTGTAAAATCTGATGTCAGGTAGCTAAAAGCAGTTCTGAGGAATTTTGGAGAAGAAGAGCAGGGCCTTGTCCTGTAGCTCTGCTTGCACAGAATGCTCTTCCCTCAGGGTTTCAAGTTTCTACTGATTTTTTTAAATTTTAAATGTTTATATATGAGGAATGAGATAATAGATTTAGGAAAAGAATTTCCATTTTATATTTTTGCTCGTCTTCATATTGAGAAATTTCATAATTTTTTCTAGTCTTAAGGCTTAATTTCCAAGCACCAGAAATTTTATAGTTCTGAGTCAAGTATGTGGACTCAGATATGTCCAAATAATTTCTATTTTTCTGCTTGTTTTGGAAAATTTATGTGCTTTCCTGTAGGCGTGAGCTTATCTGTGACCTATAAGGAATTAAAAGAAATGAGACTATTTTGCATGTAAAACATATTTAATGGTCCCTTTTACCAAAAAAATAAAAGAAAAAAAAGGAAGTTATTAAGAAAAGCACTGAGGTGAATGATGGGAATTAAAATCCACCCAACATAAGAGACAATGTGGCCTTGTTTGAATTCTGCTGTGAAATTTTGCAACACTGAACTTCATAGATTTTAATACATGGTTTTGATTTGGAAACTTTTAACAGGTACACTGCATTTGGTTTGTTTCAAATTCCTAACATAGCTCAGCTCGGGGTGCAGAATGTGATTCCTGCACATTGAAAATTGAACAGGAAATCTCTTTTAGAATAAAAACGAGCTCCAGGATCCTCTGTGAACCCACAGCCCCTGACAGGGCTGCTCCTGACACTGCTCAGGAGGATTGTGATGGATGAACTGAGTGCATAACAGATATTGTTTTAGTGCATTAGCCCTGATTTCCTGTTCCAGGTGATTGATTGAGCCCCAGTCAAGACAGTGTCCACAGCAAATATTAAGCAAACTTACCCAGACACAATCAATCACTCTTATCAAAAAATCACCACATTTGGAGCAAAAAAATGCTAAAGCCTTACCTGCTTTGCACTGCCTTTATCCAGGTTTAATTATATTTCTTAAAGGTGCAGGAGAACAGATTGTGTTTGTTGTTTGCTCAGTGTATTTCTCCAGGCTGGGCAGCTGCAAAGTACACAGGTGTCATTTGCTTATATTGCAACATGTTTGCTAGTTCAGACAAATGTGCGCTTCAAAAAGGAATATTTAGAGAATAAACTGGCAGTAAGAAAGGTAATTTGTCTATAAAAGCTGACCCTGGTGCATCCAGCCATCCTGGATTACCACCAGCAACAACATTGTTGTTTTGAACATTGCATTTCTAAAGAATTCTCTTATGTGCTGCTGTAACTTTGCTTAATTTATTTAACACTTATTTAAGCACTTACAAATATGATTTAAGCATAGTTAAAAGGTTTTTTTTAGGTAGCACACAGGTCTGATTTTTTTATTTCAAAGGTGCAGAGGATTCTGTTTCTCAAGTGCTGTTGCAGCAGGCTGGCAATAACCTGGACACTCTCAGTGCTCTAATGGGTCTGGGTGCAAACCCAACAACAAAGTGGCAGCACGGGGCGGATGGGTCTTGGATGGCGGAATTTACATTCTCAAAACACTTGGTGGGATCCTGTTTAATACCAGAAAAAAAAGAAATTTTTTAAATTTTTTTTTTTACATAGATAGGAATGACAGGAAGTGCCAACTAAAATGGAGAAGAAAGCAGTCTTATGAAGAGGGGGAAAAAGTGAAGTAGAAAAATGTAATTGCTAAAGGTTATTTTTCTCCTAAAAGCTAAGAATTACTTATTGAAGAAAATAAAAAGGGAAAACAGAAAATCAGGATTTAGGAAGTTGGTAGTCAGCTGTAGGGGAAACTCTGGATGTAGACTTTATCTATAGCCCAAGATTTCCCCACTGTGCAATTTAAATTTATGGACTTTCCCCAGTGGTTTGTAAGCTATAAAATAGCATCAGGCATGTTTCCCTGAAGGAATTCTCCCCATGAATCACCTCATCATCTTTATGCTATAAACCACTATTAACCACTATAAACCAGCATCCCAGAGAGAAACTGAGCCAGGTCCTGTCAGCTCAGCACCAGCCCCAGCTCAGGTTCTGATCCCCCTTGGTGGCCCAAGATATCAGCGTTGACTGACTCTCAGCTTTCACCTTTTTCTTCTAAGCTTAGCTATAAAATCACCTCCTGAAACCAGCCTCTGCTTTCCTGGCACTCTTTCTGACACTGATTTCCTGGGATTTTCCCAATCCCATCCATGCTGTAGCTGGAAATCAGATTTTCCCCCATGCTGTGACTCAGTGCTGAATCCATTGATGCAGTTTGCTGTCACCAGAGTGACTTTCCAGAGTGTGACACTCCACCAACCTCTAATAATCCTGCTTAGATGGATTTTTACAGCATAAACAGAGTAAAACAACTTCTTATGGCTCAGACAAGAACACAAACGCTTGTCCTGTTTCTGTCTAAGACAGCATCTGCAGCTGACTTTAATTCCTTCAGAGCACGCAGTGGGAATGGCTTTGAATCAATTTAAATTGCAAGCTTGGTCAACTAAAATGCTTTTAATTGTTCATTGGCAGCCATTCAACCTCTGCTTGTGGTGAGCAACTGCTTTGGTGTGTGCTAACAATACAGAGATGTAGCATAAATACAGAACAAACCATGGATTTATCACCCCAAACCCCATTTCCTGTACAAGTCACACCATGTATCAGAGTTTAAATAACAGTCACAGGATAATATTTGTATTATACATTGTAAGAGCCATCTAGGAAGCAAAGAGTTTCCCTTTCCTCTGTTTTCATTTTCTTCCTTCACCTATAAAGTGGCAGAGGAATGAAGTTTTTGTGTTATACATTGTAAGAGCCATCCAAGAAGCAAAGAATTTCCCTTTCCTCCATTTCCATTTTCTTCCTTCATCTATAAAGTGGCAAAGGAATGAAGTTTTTTGGTTAAGTGGATTATTTTTTGCACCAGGGAAGTCTTGATCAAGCCATTCCCTAGCAAGTCATTGAAGTTATAGATGTTCCCTAAATATTTGTGGGGTGGTGAGCTGACCCCAGCTAGCAGTGCTTCTAAAACACTAAAGAGTGTCTCTTAATTTCTTTGTAATTAAGATATTTTAAGAATATAAGGAAATATGCTCTGCTCATTTTCTTTACTTAATAGACTCAGCCCCAGTAAGCCATTGGAGACTGCAGAGTCTTTCATGGGAATGTCCTCATCAGCTGAAGATTAAATTAGGTCACCTTGATAACCTGGTTTGGTGAACTGAATGGGTTTGATGTGTGACAGCACCTCCCCTGGAGTTTGTGGCCTAAAAATAGGGAAATAGTACAAGAAAATCTCCAGAAGGGGTTTTGTGTCTCAGTGGATGTTTTTCCTTTGAACACAACGATGTTTCATTTTATAATTGAAATGCAGTTTGTCTTTGAACTTTCAATAGCCAAGGCTATTAAGTAACAGCATTGCATTTCATTTGTTATATTACATTTTAAGTTCAGTCCATGCATTTTTAATTCTGTTTATGTCTTGAGAGCTTGCCTCTAGTGAAATAAAACCAATCAAGAATCTAGAACAGGAATTAAAATTTAGATCCTAATTCACCACTGCCCTGTGGTTCCTTTGTGTTTACTTGAATAAGTACCAGGGACTAATAAAATAAATGTAAGGAGCCTCTGGAGAAAAGTGTTATTGTACAGGGTCAGGCAGTGCTCAAGCCCTGCCAGGCCCACCTGAACTCCCTAAATGTGAGAAAGCTGGGCTGCAATGTGGCTGAGGGCAGCAGGGAGAGAGAGAATTGCCAAAAGAGATGGTTGCACAGAAAATCTGTGGTACTGAAAAAAAAAGAATTGAGAGAATGGATCGTGAGGGTATTAAAAATAAATGTATTTAAAATTTATTAAATTATTAAAAGTAAATGTTGTAGGTGACAGGAGCGGATGGGAAGGGACAGAGCCCATTGTGCCCTGTGCCAGGTCCTCGTTGGGCTGATACAGGTGTGCACACCTGGAGGAATTGAAGGGGCTCTGTCCCCAGGAGCTGAAGTGGAACCTGGGGAAAAAAATAAGGGTGGAAGGTGGTTTAGCCTTTGTCTTTAACCTTAATCAGAACCTGGAGGGGAAGGTGGTTTAGCTTTGGTCTATGTTTCCCACCATTCAAATTGGCAAGAAACAAAATTAACTTCCCCTAAGTTGAGTCTGGTTTGCCTGTGACAGTAACTGGAGTGTCTTAATCTTGATTTCTGAGCTTTTCCACCTTATTTTGTCCCCTGTCCTTATGGGGATGGAGAGGAACAGAGTGGCTGGGTGGGCCTCAGGCAGCCAGGCAAGGTCAGCCCATCACATCTGGCAGCTGAAGATGTCTTCTCCTATGTTTCAGCATGGATCTAGAGGTGTTGTTTCATATTTCATTCACTGCTGACCTTGCATTCTAATTTTTATTTTTGCTTCTTTTAAATCAGACAAAAATAACGTAATTCAAAGGTACAATCAGAGCTCGGCTTTGTTTCGCTAGACAATTTCCAGCTAAAACTTTGCAGCCTTTTTTACATTCAGTTATTTTCTTTGCTAGTAATGGGCTCGGAATTCTGTCAAAATAAGGACTGAAAAAATGATATCTGATTTAATATTCACCTTTCTAAAGGACAGAGCTTTTCTGAGTACAGGAGAGTTCAGGGCTGAATGTTAAGACTCAGAAATTTAGCAAGTCCTACTGTATTTTTCAACCCTGAGCACTGTTCTACATCCCTGGAATTAGAATAAGGCTGGATCTTTGAGATTCTGTGTCTCCCATTGATCACAGTTTGCCTCTAGGAGGGAGGCATTTTTTCCATTATCAGACTGGTCTGGCCAAATCAAGGTTTTTACTCTACAATTTTTTTTTCTTTTCCTGTCAGGTAGGCTGAATTTAAAGTTAATTTTTGTCATTTAATGACAGGATGGTATGTGTGATTGCTCTGTGGAAGAGATGGGAAGTGAGATAGAGCAAGGCTGTGTCTCAGGAGCACTCTCTGAGGAGAGTCTAGACTGTAATACCATCTACTATCAGGCTCTGCGCTGTACTAAGGTGAGTCTCTCTCAGAAATACAGTAAGAATACTTTTCTGATGTATTTTTGCTTTCACTTGTCTGTAAGTCTTTTTATCCTGAATTGTACAGGAAAGGATGAAAACTTTTTCTGCAAGACTTTGATGTGTAGTTTTTATTTCTTCCATCATCCCCGGTGTCCTCCTGCCCTCTGGAATCTCTGTTTGTTTGCTGAGGTGTGGGGACATTCCCTCAGCTGTTTGCATGCACATGCCCTGCACTTCTCAGGACTTTGTTATTCCAGTCTCTCCCTTCCCCGAGTTCTGGATGTTCTGACATCCAGATGAGTCACCAAACGCAATTTTTTTTTTAGGTTGTTAGACTGATTTTATATGTGAGATTCATTTCAGATGCCTGTTCTGAATAGACTTGTCTGCCTTCAATTTGCCTGAGCCATTGAGCAGAATTGGATTAGGTGTGTTTGTGGAATGATTTATCCCCAGCTCAGCTCAGGGAATTTGCACCTGGCCAGCTGCAATTGCTGGGACACCCTGAGCCATGCAACACCTTCCTCTGGGGTACCAGAGCAAACCCCCTCAGGATGGGGGCTGAGAAACCTTCTTTTATTGAACTGGGAGGGGGTTCAAACCCTTGAGGCTTGAGAACTTTTTGCACAAAATACAAATTATTTGCCCCATCTGTTGTTACCGTCATATTTTTTGAAAAATCTTCTTGCCCAGGATTTTTCTCCTGGGAAGCTGAGAAGCCTCAGGGAAAAATGAAAACAATGATTATCTGATTTGCTTCTCCTGTGTTTTGCTGCTTTGGAATGTGTCTTGGACATTGTGTACCAACTGGTCATTATTTGATTGGTTTAATGTGAATTTTTTTAACTTAATGGCCAGTTGGGGCCAATCTGTGATGGACTATGAAGAGAGAGTCACAGGTTTTTCATTAGTGTTTTGTTAAGCCTTCTATCTTTATCCTTTCTCTATTCTTTAGTATAGTTTAGCATCATATCATATCATATCCTTCTATAAACATGGAATCAGATTCATCATTTCCTCCCTTCGATGGGGGACTCAGAAAATACCACAACCTTTCTCTTTCAAGTATTTTTCCTATATTTGGTATTTTTTCCTAGAACCAACTTTTTTCAAACTGGCTATAAAAATGTTATTTCTATAAATAGGACCACATTAGTATACAGCTATACAAACATAGGGCTGTATTAGTATATACATATATTGGGGGATAATTCAAAGACATTATTCTAACCATTGTTTTAGGCTTATTTTCAGAATTACTTTTAAAACTAGTTGTGATTGTATGCTGAGAAATAGAAAAGGGAACATGTTTTTTATAAGCATTTCTAGTATGTTTATGTAACAGAAACTAAATAAAAATAATGTACTATAGAAAGGGCTATATTTGGCCAAATATGTGATAGGACCAGATGGATATTACAGTGATTTTCTTTACTATCACTTTGGGAATGTAGTTCCATTGTACATTTTCATTTCACTCTGCTTCTCTATCAGCTAGCAATGATATACTAGCATTTCTGGATGAAAATAGTCAGCAAAACATTTGTTCCAGTTGTAATCAGTGGAGCTGTGCACCACTTTAAAACCACAGCCACAGACAAGGGGAGCCCCAAAGGCAGCAGAATCTCCAAGCTGTGTGTGCAGGTGAGAAGAGGCTGTGGTTCATGGCTGTGCAGGAGTTGGAGTAACACAGATGACATTTTTGCTATTAGAGTAACAAAATGCCATTTCTTCTAATTATTTATTTACTATACAGCACAATTATACCTTTAGATCCCAAGTCCAGGCTCTCTGCTTTGCTGCTGCCACATGAGTGTCATTTCTAGTCAGCACAGAGTGTGCAGGGCTGTTTTCTCTCTTGTGGGGTTGTGCTGGTGCTGGCTTTGAGGAAATCACCATGGAAGTCCCTAAACCCTAAAAACCCACAGGGAAAGCAGCACTGGCATGATGCCCTGCTGGGGTACAGCCTCAGCACCAGGCTCCTTGCTGTGCGCTCCCCAGAGCTTATTGGTGCCCAAGAAATAGAAAAAAAATGGAAGAATACTACAGAAATGTGGTTTTTATTACCATTTTTCCATTTTTCTTTATCTTGCGTGCCATTTCTTGGTGCCCAAGAAAAAGAAAAAATGGAAGAATACTTCAGAAATGTGGTTTTTATTACCATATTGGTGCCAAAGAAAGAGAGAAAAAAAGGAAGAATATTAAAAAATGTGGGTTTTGCTCTTAAAAATGTTTTCTTTAGATGTGATTGTGCTTCCAGCAAGAAAGCCTGTATGAAAACACAGTTCAAACCTGGCAAAGTTCAGGCTCTGGTTTTATAGCCAAGGCCTTTCTTTAATCAGTGCTTGAAACCCGTGAGAGGAAAGGAGCCATAAAATCAATTTTAAGTAATCTTGGAAATGAGATAATAGTCCATTAATCTCATCAATATAAGCATGAAATTTTCTGCTGCAGTTCATGGCTACACATTTGTAATAAATTTATCAGTGGGAACAGGACAGAAGCCTTAGGATTACTGTAGGGGTTAGTGCCTCATGTTTCCCCTGCAGCCTTGGTTCAATTTGTTTTTTAATATATTTTTTTCTCCCAGTGAATATATTTAATTCCTTTGTTCAATATTGGCAACCTAAACAGGTTACTGGTTCTGTATTAAATGGGAATTAGTGGTGAATTTTTTGTGTGTGACTCAGGAATCAGTGTTGGAGGACTGGAGAAAGCAGTGACCTGCATGGTGCCACTGCTGCTGGGCAAACTGGTGCTGCCAGCACCATGAGATTTTGTGATAACCACAGAAGTTCTTAAAAGCAAAAACAAACAAAAAAAAAATCACAAAAAAACCCCACAAAAACAAAACCAAAACCCCCAACAACCAAAATTACCAAAAAAATCCACCAAAAAATAAAAAAGCCAAACAAACATAACCTCACAAAGCAAGCCTTTCTTTGAGCATTTCCATTTGTTAGGGTGAAGCTCAAGGGGATGGTTCCTCCTCTCACCTCTTGCTCTCTGAACAACCCAGCCTGGACTGGCTGCCTACACAAACCCAAGCACCTACATGGAACACGAATTTTGATATCTCCCATTTCTAGGAACTGTCAAAGGCAGTGCAGGCTTTCAGAGAAAACATAATTTTATTTTTCTCCTTCTCCTAGAGGCTTCCCACCCCTTGGATAATTTGTCTGTGTGTAACAAAGGGCAATTACCTCTACAGAAATGGAATTTGGGTGGCCTTGCCCACTGGGTTTTGCCTTCCCCGGAGGTGGCAGGCCCTGGCACAGGGTGCCCAGAGCAGCTGTGGCTGCCCCTGGATCCCTGGCAGTGCCCAAGGCCAGGCTGGGCACCTGGGACAGTGGGAGGTGTCCATGCCATGGCAGGGGGTGCAATGATATGAGCTTTAAGGTCCTTTCCTACCCAAACCACTCCATGATTGCCTCTTGGCTCATTTTCCTGTGAGTTTTCCTGTTCTATGTTCATTTGAGTTATACCTTAGGAACCTCCTTGTGGGATCATGGCATGAAGGTGGAGCAATGTAAGGACAGACTGGAACCATGCTGCAAAGACAAATTAGCAGTCCTGAATCTCTGAAATAGAGAGGGAAATTTCTGTGTCAGTGTTGCAGGACAGGTTTTCCTGATTTCTGCTTTTCCTGAGCTAAGCAGCAGCAGATCCCCAGAGCTGAGCACCAGAGGGGGAGCTGCCCCTGTGGGCTGTGCTATTTTCAGGGTTCCCTGAATGAAGGGAGGAATTGATGAATCTGCCTCCATGTTCTCAGAAGGCTAATTTATTATTTTATAATACTAAATTATATTAAAGAATGCTATACTATACTAAAGAATACAGAAAGGATATTTACAGAATGCTAAAAAGCTAATAATGAAAACTCGTGACTCTTTCCAGAGTCCTGACACAGCTTGGCCCTGATTGGCCAAAGAGTAAAAATAACATATTATATTATATTGTATTGTATTGTACTGTTTTGTATTGTATTGTATTGTATAATATTGTATTGTATTGTATTATATTGTATTGTATTATATTGTATTATATTATATTATATTATATTATATTATATTATATTATATTATATTATATTAATTAATAATATTATATTTATAATATTTTATTTATTTTACTATATTTATTTTAGATATTATATGATATGATAAATGCTATACTAAATCTATACTGAAAAATAGAGAAAGGATACAGACAGAAGGCTACAAAGAATGATCATGAAAATCTCGTGACTGACTCCTCAGAGTCTGACACAGCTGATGGTGATTGGTCATTAAGTAAAAACAATTCACATGAAACCAATCAAACATGCCCCTGTTAGTAAACAATCTCCAGCCACCTTCCAAAGCAGCAAACAGAGGATAAGCTAATCAGATAATTATTATTTACATTTTTCTCTGAGGCTTCTCAACTTCCCAGAAGAAAAAATCCTGGCGAAGGGATTTTTCAGAAAATATTACGGTGACACTGGGCTCTGCTTTCATTTTTGGTAAACACCTCCTCAAACAGCTTCCCTCCCATGCATCCATTACCTTTGCATCAGGAGCGTTGCAGCACGGGCAAATCTCCCGTAATCCCACATAATTTCAGTTTAATGAGCTGCTCCATCCTGGCAGGGCACACCGGGCCGAGGTGACCCTTCTGTCATTGATTCTTGGGGAGGATGGCTCCAGCTGGATGCCTTCTGCCTGGTCACCATCAATTAGTCCTGTGTCACTGCCTCTAACAACCACAACACACTGATAGGCTTTAAATGATGGTTTGTATGACCTGAGACAAGAGATAGCCTTATTTTTCTGCTCTATTACTTTCATAGAATAGTCTGGCTATTATTAACAGGCTGTGGTAAAATAATTGTAAATTCCTTTGAAATTTATAGCAGTTTTGCTCATGAATGCAAACCTTGGTAGAATTGCAAACTATTAGTGAGCAGATGTAAGTATAGGTATTTTAATAATGTGGTATTAAAATATATATGTGATAAAAGTATACGTATTTTAATAATGTGGTATTAAAATATATATGTGATATAAGTATATGTATATACTTATACATATGTTTAATGTGTATATACTTATACATATGTTTATGTGTATATATTTATACATATGTCTAATAATGTGATAATGGGATCATTTTTTCATTATTTTAGCAAGCTTACAGCCTGAAGGTTTTGCAGAACTGTTTTGGGCTGATTTTTCTGCAGCTGTATAAATATAGGGATATTTATATAATAAATATAGGGATATTTATACAAACAGGAATTCTCTGCCAGTGTGATGAAGTTCTAAACTGGCTGTGAGGGCACAGCCATGGCTGCAAGAAATTGGGTCTGCCCTGGCAGGTACAACAAGGCAGAATCTTCTCAGATTGGAATCAGATTTCATGAAGCAAAGATGATGGTGAATAAAAATATATTAGGAATGAGTTTCAGTTATAATTGGGCATTTTTAATCTGATTTCCAGGTAATGATCAACATTTGAAACTGTCTAATAGCAGTTTTTAATACTTCAATGTTTCCTAAATTTGCAGTTGCCAGTTTCCAAATGAGTAGTGAATTGCTTTCTAAAAAAACTGTCAAAAAAAGTAAATGCAGAAATTCAATTTTACATATAACCGCACTTTTGATTTAGGACAGCAAATTCCTCTTGTTCATTGCTAAATCTCTGAAGGGGTTTTATTGTTTGCTCGTTGAAGGTGGTTTTCAATGTGCTGCTGTCAAAGGCTATGAAATAACCCCAGAACAGGCTCCATTCAGAGCTGAGCCTGCTGGCCAAGCTGTCAATTTAATTGGTGAAATTACCAAGCTGGTAATTTCCACCAGATTGAATTTACTTGGGTGAGGCCCTGGTGGGTATTATGGAAAAGTTCTTTGAGCTCCTCCTCTTCCCCAAAGGTCTGTGAGGGCCTTATTGAGCTCAATAATTCACTTTAGATGGTTCATGGGGACTTGTGAGCTTTGTTTGGAAAAGTTTAATTATAGAAATTGTGAGGTTTGTGAGATTTCAATATTTTCCATGGTAGAAATGAACAATATACACTAAAGATAACAAAATAATGTAAACATATTATTCACATCAAAGTTTCTCAGGTAAAGTCCAGTCTTCTCCAGCTGTGATCTTTTAGTTAAAAACCTTGGATTAGTTTGGAAAAAAGGGAGCCCAAAGGGGACTTTTGGGTGGATTTCTGGAGTATGATGTCTGACACGTGGCCTCTCACATCCCCTTTCACAAACTTTTCATCACCTCATTATCTTGTGGCACTTTGCAGGAGGTGAAGAATGCTCCATGAAAATACAGAAATCATGAGGCCTCTTCAAAACTTCCTGAACTTCCAGAGGTGATGAAAAGGGTGGAGCCTTCACTCTTGGCACACAGTTCATAAGAGGTGGCTTGGTGAAAAGAAGGATGTAAAATAGAGTAAAATACAAGGGAATGGAACTGCAGCTATGAAATTGAGAAATGAGGAAAGGTGTAGATAAAGAAAGAGGTTGAGTGCTAGAATTTTTTATTTAAGGCATTAAAAGTCAAGAAAAGGGTAAGGGGGGAGGGATTTTTTCAGTGTTGTGGAAGAATTATGCCTCACTGGAGAATCTGCATAGATTCTTAAATCTAATGGGCAGAGGCTGATTGTTGTGGAATTAATTTTGCTTTGTTGGTGTGTGGGCAAATGTCTCTTTCAAACACAGATTTACTATCCTGAGTACAGAACCGGGACACAATATTCTCCAAAACACATTGGGAGCCATGGTCAGCTCAGAAAGAGGGAAAAGGGACAGGGTCAGTGAGAGCTGTGGGACACAGATAAATGCAGGGAATGCAAAATTCATTTGCTGAGTGACAGCAAATGTGCAGCTCAGGTGACAAACCTGGGGGAAGCTGCACATAATGAAATTTTCAGTGAAGAAGGACTTCACCTGAGCTGGTTTGCACAATTGACATCAAAAATGTGAATGACATCATTTAATGTTATCATCCCACAAACTCTGTCCTAGCACGATTCACTGCTGTGCTGGATTTGCTTGATGTGGTTCTGGGAGCTGGGGTGGCATCTGTCAGGAGAGGTCATTAGGAAAGATTTTGGGGTCTGTTTGCTCTTCCCCATTCACTTTACTCAGCCATTTATGCCAAATTAAGGCTTAGAAACAGTTTTTATATAAACCAGGGATCCTCTGCCTTGTACTTTGTGTGCTCTGTGCAATCCCTTTGGGAAAGAACTCCATCAGGCACGGAGCACTGGGAGATGAGGCCTTGCTGCTGACCTTCCCAGCTCTGCCTGAGAATTCCCTCATGAAAGTTTGTGCCCTGCTCTCCTGCATGCTGAGGAAGCAGTTCATAGGTACAGGAAATCTTCCAGGTTTTTGTGTTAACATGGGAGTCTAAACATAGCTCCTGACATGGCAGTGTTAAAGAGAGCGTGGATGAGAAATTCAGGGGGGAATCTCACCAAAAATTTGTATTTTCTACAGCCCAAAGTCAATTTCTCAAATTTGTATTTTCTACATCCCAAATCAATTTCGATTTCTGTGTGTTTTTCATGGTTCCCTGCCTAATGAAATCGATGGTTCTGTTGCTGGGTTTAAAATGAAGCTGACACCAACTCCCCAAATGCTGCTGAAACCAATGGCCCTTGCACAAGGTCTTTGTTCTGTTGGCACCAGGTCCAGAGTGTTACATCTGTTTTATTAACTGAGCTAAATATTTACACCACCATGTCCCCAGATTGACCAAATTCTAGGAAATGCAGGTTTCCAATTCCCATTTCATTCAGAACAAAGAAGGGAGCAGAAATCATGTTACTGACACCTATTTCTCAAGTGAAGTGTTCTCTACACATCAAGTTTTGGTTTTATTTGAATAGTGCTGAAGGATTTTAAATGTGTTTGGTGTAAGAATACACCACAAACTCTGGTTTTAGATGCTTCTGGATACTTTAACCTAGGAATCCCTACATAGCCTACCCCTTTCCAGGCCTAGGAAACATAAAAGTTTTGAAGTGCTTCTCTCTCAAGAAAATCTTTTTAAAGATAAGTTGTTGGGGGATTTTTGTGCCAGACATACTCATCCAAACCATTATCTTACTCTGCAATTAGTCCCCCTGCAATCAAATAAAGGGCATGGATTAATGGGAGAAGCACTAGAAATATTTTAAAGGGATTAACGTTAATGGAGAAACAGATTATCTTTCTATCAAATGAGGTTAATAACCAAAATTAGTAGTGGCCCCTCACAGTTAGTCACAACCTTCCAGAGTCTGCTAGAGCTTAATCAAGTGAGTTTTTGTAGAAAGCCTGTAGAATTCTGGAGTGGTTTAGGCTCCCACCTCTCATTCTGAAAAGGATCAAGCCCTTTGGCTCTTGCTGCTATGCCAGCTTGAAAAACTCATTTCCTCGAGGAATGACTTGTAACCTGAGGGGTTTTCTGCAGCAGCAGGTGCCCAGCTGAACTCCCACTGAAATTCCTGTTATCACAGGCCCAGCCAGCCTCTACATCTGCCTTGTTCACAGTGTAAAATTACTACAGCATCATTAACACTTTATCTCATAATTAAGTTCATGTAGTAGACTTGAAAAGAGAGTATTTCTTTTTATTGACTCTATTCTATAAAACCCCATAATTGCTTAATCCTTTAAAATATTTAAAGCAATTAACATGTAGCCCTTATTTGCAGAAAGAAATTGGCAAAGGTGGTTTGGAAAGTCATCTCAAGCATCAGCTTGATCTGCGTATTGATGTGATATTTTCTGTAGCCATTGGCTGGTTGTAAATACATGTTAGAAGCCCTTTTGCATGTCTCAGAGCATGAGGGAGGTGATGTTGCTGCAGGATTGCAGGATGATTATTGTCACTTTGGGCTCATCATTTCTGTGATGGTGCTCACAGGGGTCCCAGGATGAGGGAAGAGATGAGGATCTGACTCCATGTTTCAGAAGGCTTGGTTTATTATTTTATGATATATAGTACATTAAAACTATACTAAAAGAATAGAAGAAAAGGTTTCATCAGAAGGCTAGCTAAGAATAGAAAGGAATGATAACAAAGGTTTGTGGCTTGGACAGAGAGTCCGAGCCAGCTGACTGTGATTGGCCATTAATTAGAAACAACCAACATGGGCCAATCACAGATGCACCTGTTGCATTCCACAGCAGCCGATAACCATTGCTTACATTTTGTTCCTGAGGCCTCTCAGCTTCTCAGGAGAAAAAATCCTGGGAGAACGAATTTTCCAGAGTATGTGAGTGCCACATTCCAAGGCCAGGTTGGATGGGGCTCTGAGCAACCTGGTCTGTGGAGGTGTCCCTGCCTGTGGGGAGTGACGGTTTTAAGGTCCCTTCCCACCCAAACCACTCCATGATTTTGTTATTCCATGTTCTCACAGGAGACAGTGCTGCCAAGACAAAGGTGAGGATGGTCCTCATGTTTTCTCTCTCATTCAAACTAAAAAACATTTATGGTTCCAAATGACATTAAAAATCCCATTATAATCTAACACACACTGCGAAAAACCATGAAAACCCCAAAATAAGTACTGCCATGTCCCCCCTGTCTCCTCTGTGCTTTCTTTCAGGTAAGTCTGACTCTGATGTACTCCCCCTGAACAGCAGAACACCAAAGTTATTCAGTTCAGGAAAAGCTATTTTTTGTAACAATTGTGTAGCCAAAAGGTCCCTTTGAGAAGTTTTTCTGCAATAAAGAACAGAAAAACCTCAAAAGTGGTATTTCTAGGGAATGTATTATTAGAAAGAATTGATATTTGAGGAGCTTTAGTTTATTAAAAATGTGCAAGAACTCCTCTGTGCCTAGTTCCATGCACAGCTTAGTGAAAGGTTAGAAAATTAGCTCCTGTGTGCTGCTTATACAGCTGGATGGATGGAGGGGACTTTACATTTCACAACTTCTTGTTTCTGACAAGTTCCAGTGAATTATTTATGTGGCCACTTAGCCTGCAGAGATGGAGCTGGGGGAGCAAACTGAGTTCACAAATGCTACCAGAAAGCCTTCAGGTGATAAGATGAAAATGGATCTTGGGCGCTGCTGATCTCAAACCTGGACTCCAATTTTTTGGCCTGCAGATGAAGGGTTGTGTGGCTTACATTTTTCATCTCTAACTCGTGAATTTGTGCAGTTTATGAAGAATTCATGAAGTTCTATTTATCTTCAGCAATTGCCTTATGAATCAAGGGTTTAACTGGAATAAGATAATCCAGGAAATAGTAAATTTCAATTCATTTTTATGAATCTAATATATATTCCACATATGAGAGCAGAGATGTGAATACATTAGTGATAAAAATACTAGAAATAAATTACCTATTTCTGTAACTGTAGTTTAACTCCAAAAGTCAGAGATTTTGGCAGATCTGATTTTTGCAGCTCTTGGATTTTCTGGGAGTTTCTACCCTTAAAAGTGAGTGAATATACCTCTGCATGTTTTTTCCTCTCTCTTATTTCTAATGGGCCACTTGCCAGCTTGATTCTTTATCTACAGCAATATGGATTCACAAATAAAAGGTTTGGAAAATATTTAATTATTTTTAGTGAGTTTATTTTTCTTTTTCTTTGCTAACCAGTAGCTTCCCTGATATTTGGTGTTGATGACATTGTTTTAAACCCTTTCTCTGCTGCAAACATAGAATCATATGTGATGTTAGACAAGTGGTTCTCAATTATGTTGGTTCACACTCCAGGGTTTGGGACCCTCAGTTCTGGACTAATTCCAAATGCTGTTAGGATGAGAGGCAGATGAAAATTCCAAAATCCAGTTGCTAATGAACTATAAAGTCTTGCTAGAAACTCAGTTGAGGGGATTGAGAATCAAATAGTCTTCACTGAAGTTTTTTCCCAAATTCTGTCTTCCAGTATTTCAATTGCCACTGCAAAAAGGAATTTTAAATTTTCTAAAATGTAAATTCAGATGTCAGTCAATGAGTTCCTCAAATTTTGGGTGAAAAGTCTGAGGTTGTGGTGCAAATGTTGGCACATTCTGAGGGTGTCACAGGTGCCAGTGGGATCAGACAGCTCTAGAAAGAGTGAACTGCAAAGTCTGCATGTATGGAAAAAGTACATCCAAACCTGTACAAACGATTGTCCATGAGATATTTTATTAATTGTGGCACGATCAAAAAAAGTTGCACTTGGAGAAACCATAAAAATTGTCAATTGTTCTGTTGCTCTGAGTCCTGCTGTGGCAATGTAAGAATTAAAGACACTAAATGCACCCTGAATTTCTTCTGGAATTGCTAAGCTGGACTCTCCAGCTCCTACAGGAACCATCACTGAGCAGATGACTCCTCCTCTGCTCCCTCAAGGTTCCCTTATTTATGACAAGATCTGCAAAGCCCCTTGAGCAGCACCTGCAGTATTTATCTATATTAAATGATATTTATTTCCTTTAAAAGACACGGCTGCTCCCAAGAGCTGCCTGCTCCCTGCTGGCCACCATGGAATTGCTCAGGCTCTGAGCCCACAGCTGAGGGCCTGGTAGCTCTTTTTCAAGGAAACCCAGGATTGTTGTCCTGCACAGGGAAGGGAACTGGTGGAGAGCTGGAGAGAAAGGGGAAGGGGCTGTGGCATCCTCAGGAGGCAGCTGGAGATGGCACTGGGTTAAACATTTCCACAGTCCTGGTTATTTCAGTAGCAGCTGTCCCAGCCAAAAAGAAAAACCTGATGGCATTGCTTCCAACAATTCCTTTCAACACTTCCAGAGCTCTGCCTAAGTAGAAGTGAAAACAGCAAGGTATTAATATCACTGCTATTAATGAAGAGATGGAACTAATTTTGGGCTAAGAATGATTTACTGCTTACACAAACATCAGTCTCAGAGGCTGTGAGATCTGTGAGAGCAAGCAGCCAGCCATAGCTCAAAGTGCTCACAAGTTCTTTGTTACACGGCAATATAGAACTTTCTAACCCAATGGATAGATGCCACAAGGTTTATTTTTCTTTTCTGACCTATCACTTTTGCTTAATTTTGCTGCACTGGGGATACTTTCATCCAATAGTGTGACTGTGTTCACAGGGGTCTCAGGTTGAGGGAAGAGATGAGGATCTGACTCCATGTTTCATGGAGTTTCAGAAGGCTTGATTTATTATTTTATGACATCTATTACATTAAAACTATACTAAAAGAAGAGAAGAAAAGGTTTCATCTCAGAAGACTAGCTAAGGTAAGAATAGAAAAGAATGAATAACAAAGGTTTGTGTCTCAGACAGAGAGTCCAAGGCAGCTGACTGTGATTGGCCATTAATTCCAAACATCCACATGAGACCAATCACAGATCCACCTGCTGCATTCCACAGCAGCAGATAATCATTATTTAGATTTTGTTCCCGAGGTCTCTCAGCTTCTCAGAAGGAAAAAATCCCAAAGAAAAGATTTTCATGAAAAGATATCTGTGACACAATAAGCTTCTGTCTCACATACACACAAATGCCTCTATTATAACTTCTAAACTCTTTGCTTGCTCTATGTAACCACACCCCTACACTGTAAACCCTTCACCATCTCATCAATGCATTTTCTCACTTACCTAAGGCATATTTTTACTTAAAACTTTCTTATAGAAACATAAGTTTATGATTTTTCTACTTAATATCTGTGTATTGTATTTTTACACCAATCCAAGCTTCTCCCAGTGCTGCAGATCAAACCCTTCAGTGTCTGTGTTAGAAGTTTCTGCTTTTCCAGTTCCCGGATCAAGGGAAGCACAGAACCTGATGATGCCGAGCGTGTGGAGCACTCCCTCCACGTGGGACAGCGAGAAGGCAGCTCCCAGGGCTGCAGCAAGGCTTTCCCAGCAGAAAGGTCACCTGGAGCAGCCTGACCTTTCCAGCACAGAGAAAGCAATGAGCCATCAGCCCTATCTGAAAGGCCCCCAGTCCCAAGGCACTCCCAAAATAACCCGGAGATAAAGGAGATGGATAAAAATCAGGAGGTGCCAGGGAGCAGGGCATGCAGTTGCTTCTTCAAGATGTTTCTTTGAGAGAAGTTGTACATATGCTATTAGTCAAAGTCAGGGGAGAGGAAAATTACAGCTCCCTGGAGAAAGGAAAGGGATTAATGTTTTATCACAAGGAAATAAGTGGGAAACTCTTGAATTTATAGATGTGTAGATACAAGCACATGAAGATTTTGCTATTAGGGCATTAAAAATAGAAGTATTATCTTTCTACTTCAAGATTCTACTAAATTGCTATGAATTTCTAATTAAGTAATGTTAAATCTCTGTGACAATTTAGTTCATTTTATTATGTATATTTGAAATCTAAAACCTAAATGTAATAATAACTTAAAAGTATGGGCCAAATATCCCAAAATTATTCTCCTGAGTAGAACTATATGAACAAAATAGGTAGCAACTCTTTATTCTGTCATGGAGACAAAAGCATTAAACTATTCAGAGTATTTGAAACACAAAGCCCAAGCAAATGACAAATTCAATCTAACCTGATCCATTAATCCAACCCCACACCTACA